>NC_084801.1:132923481-133579481 GCF_963169125.1 Humulus lupulus
CTCATCTGGAGCAGACGACAGTGAATTTTAATGGCATTAAGAATGAGGACTTGAGCACCATTCTAACGAAGTCACTCCTAGAAATTCAGAGTGTGAGTCCTTTACAGTTCTCTTCTTGTCTCGTTAGCTTGTGTGTTGACGTTTATTTAACACTTATATATTTTTTGTAGGTACTGATGTTGGTCTCTCAATAGGTCTGTAGAGTATACCTCTACGTTCTCCAACCTTTGTTCTAAGCTTAAAGCTGTCCGCCAGAAGGTGCTGGACCTTAGGCGTGTGTTTGACTCTAGGGATGCTGACATTTCTTCAAAGGATGGAGAGATCGACACCCTCCACAGTTCCGTGGAGCTTAAGCAGTAGGAAGTGACCGAGTTGACTCTCAGGATAACCTAGATGGAGGGGAAACTTGCCGATCAACTCCAACAGTCTGAAGCTGAGAAAGAGAAGCTAATTGCTGACATGGACCAATTGCGGAAGGATGCTCTTGTCGAGAAGGAGAAAGAGGTTAAGGCTGCCTGAGACAAGGCTCGAGAGGAGTATTCAAAGACAGTTTTCTTTTGCTTCTACTTGATCTAGAAGTCCAACAAAGATCTGAACTTGGATTTCCTTCCCGAGAAGATGCGAGTGAAGGAGCTTAGGAAGTGTCTAGCTCGTGAGGCTGCCGAGGCTCGGGGTGGTCTTTTAGATTATACTCCTCGCCCTAGTTAGTCTTCTTTTGGTCTTTTATTCTATCTTTCCTCATTGGTGAGACACCTTGTACTTTACAATTTTTACATATGACATTTTATGCCTTTATGCTTTTTTGTTATGAGTACTCAGTGTATTGGTTGAATTTTTTTTATTTCCAATGCTTACTAAGTATATCAACTCACAACCCTCATTGGTTCAGGTATCAATATACTCTGAACACATGTATTTCACGTGGCATACTAACCTTACTCTTTTATATTTTTCATGCTAACAACCATGGTAATGTGAGTAGTATGATACTTCACCAAGTACCATGAACAAAATAGGCCAGGTCGACCACCCCATGGGTGATAGGCTGACCACCAATGCCTTTTTTGTTTTTGTTTTTTTGCACTTTCGGAACATATGTTGAACAAATGTCCTAGAAAAACTTGAGCTTGCTTAGTACTTAAGGTTACATCCTCATTTCTTTTGTATACCCCAATTGGTATGTACTATATGCCCCCCAAGTGATCATGGGTTTAAAAGCCTTGGTCACTTGCTACTTGACCATGCCTTGCTTCGAGCGTTTAGACACATAGTACTATCCTTTTCACCCAATGATGCAAGCAGCAAATGATTGTCCCTCATTGGTAGTAGGGTGATGGTTTCATACTCAGTAGTAATGATACCTATACACAGATGCAGATTGTGTAGCAAGTGTCGATCACGATCTACGTAATCTCTCGTGTACTCATTTAATGATTGTAAACAGAAGTGTCTAAGTTGGACCAACCAGGTCTAGATGGGCTAATTGAGCCTGTAACGAGTCGTAGATCAAATTATCGATCAATCCCTCAAGGACCAGACTCGATTATGATCCGATGATGGTGACTGGTCCTCGGACCAGTCTCTTTTGTTGATCATATAGGTCGTAGATTCCTCAAGAACAAAGATCGAACGTGATCAAATAAATTGGCGACAAGGTCCTCAGACTAGTCTCTTGTTTGGATCTTATGGGTCGATAGGCTCCTCAAGAACCAATACCGAACATGATCCATAATTTGACAACAAGGTCCTCGAACCAGTCTCTTGTTTGGATCGTATGGGTCGATAGGCTCCTCAAGAACCAAGATCGAACATGATCCATTAATTTGGCGATAAGGTCCTAGGACCTGTCTCTCTTTTGGATCGTATGGGTCGATAGGCTCCTCAAGAACCAAGATCGAACATGATCCATTAATTTGGCAACAAGGTCCTAGGACCTGTCTCTCTTTTGGATCGTATGGGTCGATAGGCTCCTCAAGAACCAAGATCGAACATGATCCATTAATTTGGCAACAAGGTCCTAGGACCTTTCTCTCTTTTGGATCATATGGGTCGATAGGCTCCTCAAGAACCAAGATTGAACATGATCCATAATTTGTCGACAAGGTCCTAGGACCTGTCTCTCTTTTGGATCGTATGTGTTGATAGGCTCCTCAAGAACCAAGATCGAACATGATCCATTAATTTGGCGACAAGGTCCTAGGACCTGTCTCTCTTTTGGATCGTATGGGTCGAAAGGCTCCTCAAGAACCAAGATCAAACATGATCCATTAATTTGGTGACAAGGTCCTAGAACTTGTTCCTTGTTGAATGTAGTTTAAAGAATTAAGAGAAACTTAAGAAATAAAATTCATTCATTGAAGTACAACTACTGTTATATAGATAATTTGAAAAATACTACAATTGCAAATTAAAACTTGTGTCGCTGCTGAACAACTTCACTAATAGTACCGGCGAAGGTGTTCACCATTCCAGTAGTTCTTGATTACTTCTCCATTCAATCAAGCTATCTTGTACGACCCTGGTGGGATCACCTCCTCCACAAGGTATGGCTTTTCCCAGTTAGGTCCTAGTACCCCTGCTGTAGTGTCCTTAGTGTTTGGGAACACCCTCCTGAGCACTACCGAGGAAAAGCTCTTTGTGATTCCATGCCTCGCACAAAAGTCGGTGAACATATCACTGTCAAATTTAGTCCCATTTTCCGAGACTATCTTCTTTGGTAGACCAAATCGACATATGATATTCTTCACCACAAAGTCTAAGACTTTCTTTGAGGTTATGGAGGCGAGCGGTTCTGCTTCAGTCCATTTGGTGAAGTAGTCCACGGCTACAATAGCAAATTGGACTCCTCCCCTTTCCACAGGTAGCTTTCTAATCAGGTTGATCCCCCATACAACGAAGGGCCAAGGGCTTTGCATTTGTGTTAATTCGTTAGGTGCCGCCCGGGGTATCTTGGAGAACATCTAACACTTGTGGCATCTTCTGACATACTCCATCGAGTCTTCATTCATCGTCGGCCAAAAGTATCCTTGTCTTAGGATTTTCTTTGATAGGCTCTGCCCCCAGCGTGATCTCCACAAAACCCCTCGTGTACCTCGCTCATTAGCAGCTTTGACTGGTCTGGTGTAACGCACCTTAGCAATGGTAGGGAGTACCCTTGTTGGTACAAAACCCCTTCGACTGTCCCATATCGTACATCTTGTCTCACCAACTTCCTTGCTTTATTCCGATCACTAGGTACTACTCCTTGGTTGAAATAGTTAATAATAGGGGTCATCCATGTATTTCCTAACTCAACAGGTAGTGCCTCCTGCTCGGTTGTGCTTCTTTCTGCCAAGTATTCAACGGGAACGACATTTAGGATGTCCACATCTTTGGCACTAGCAAGCTTGGCTAAGGCCTCAGCATTGGCATTCTGTTGCTATCGGGACTTGTATAATTGAGTATTTCTTGAACTGTGCCAACAAGTCCTTCACCTTGTTCAGGTACTGCACCATCCTAAGTCTCTTGGCTTGATACTCCCCCAGTACCTGGTACACCACTAGCTGGGAATCACTGAATATCTCCAGGGACTGTGCATGCACATCCTGAGACAAGCGTAATCCTGCTAATAATGCCTCGTACTCAGCCTCATTGTTTGAAGCGTTGAATCCAAATCTAAGAGCACAATGGATTCGGTGATTCTCCAGAGTGATCAGCATGATCCCTGCACCCGAGTTGTGTTCATTGGATGCTCCATCAAGATATAGCTTCCATACAAGAGTATCTTCTTCTTTCTCAGTATCTCTAATCTCCAATTAGTAGGAAAGGTCTTCAAGGTTGGTGCCTTCGACTATGAAGTCTGCCAATGCTTGTCCTTTTATCGCCGTCCTCAAATGATAAGTGATGTCAAACTATCCTAGTTCCATTGCCCACTTAAATAATCGTCCCAAGGCCTCTGGTTTCTGAAGAACTTGTCTCAGTGGTTGATCGATCAGGACTCGAATCGAGTGAGCTTGGAAATATGAACGCAACTTTCGCGAGGCGATTACTAAATAGTAGGATAGCTTTTCAAGAGGGGGATACCTAGACTCCGCACCTACTAGCCTTTTACTGATATAGTACATAGGGTGTTGTACCCTGTTCTCTTCTTTTACCAAAACAATGTTGATTGCATGCTCGGTGTTGCCAAATAGATGAATAGTACTTCACCATCTATTGGCTTCGCTAGGATGGGAGGTTGAGCAAGATGCTCCTTCAAGGCTTGGAAAGCTTCCTCACATTCCTCGGTCCATTGGATCTTCTTGCTGCCCCTCAGTAAGTTAAAGAAAGGGACACACTTGTCCGTAGACTTTGATATGAACCTACTGAGGGTAGCTACTCACCCTATTAAGCTTTGCACTTCTTTGATTGTGGTATGTGATTTCATGTCGATCAATGCTTTGATATTCTCAAGGTTAGCCTCGATTCTACGTGAATTGACTATGTATCCGAGAAACTTACCAGAACCAACTCCAAATGAGCACTTAAGAGGGTTTAACTTCATGTTATACTTTCTAAGTATTATAAAGCATTCCTCCAAGTCTAGAAAATGCCCTCCAGCTTCTTTGGACTTGACCAACATGTCATCGACATATACCTCCATATTTTTGCTGATCAAGTCTCGGAAACATGCCATTCACTAAACGCTGGTAGGTGGCTCTTGCATTCTTCAAGCCGAATGGCATCACCTTATAACAGTACAATCCCTTGTCTGTCCGGAAGTTGGTATGTTCCTCGCCGGGAGGGTGCATACTTATTTGATTATACCCAGAATACGCATCCATGAATGAGAGTATTTCATATCCTGCAGTTGCATCGACCAATTGGTCTATTCTGGGTAGTGGGAAGCAGTCTTTGGGGCAGGCCTTGTTCAAATCTATGAATTCCACGCATGTTCTCCACTTCCCATTTGGCCTCCTTTATAAAACCATTCTCCTTCAGTCCCTCGACCTCCTCATTTAAGGCTTGAGATCGATCTTTGTCAAGTAGTCTCCTCTTTTGTTGCACTGGTGGGTAGTTCTTGTCCATATTGAGGACATGGCTTATCATGGATGGAGAAATTCCAACCATGTCCTTATGTGACCAGGCAAAGACGTTCTGGTTCTTCTTCAAAAATTCTACCAACCGTGCCTTAATTTCCACCTTTAGCTCATTCCCGACTTTAATTACTTTAGTCGGGTCCTCCTCATCTAGTAGGACTTCGTCCAGATCTTTGACTAGTCCTACCCCCATGAAGTCATCCCCAAAGCGAGGATTGTTGTCGTTTCCCTCGCTTTGGGAAACATGCTATAATAACAAACCTTTGTTAAAAGGATCCCTCAGCTCCAGTAGTGTGTTTCTTTCAACATCAACTTCCATGTTGACAACCTCATTGACTCGTTCCTTCTCTTTGCAGCAGGCTACTACCATGTTGTTTATGCATGGTCATTTCTTTTCCTTGACCACTGACGCATTATAGCATTCTCGTGCCTCCCTTTGGTTACCCTGTACGCATCCTTGCCCTACGCTTGTAGGGAACTTCAAAGACAGATGCTAGATAGATACCGTTGCGTGTAACGCCATCAAGAGGGGTCTCCCGAGCACTACATTGTAAGCTGATGAACAATCTACCACCAGGAACTTTGTCATCATAGTCTCGTGGCTGGGGGAATCCTCCATCGTGACTGGTAGTCTGATAGTTCCTACTGGTGCTAGGTATTCTCCCATTAACCCATATATCACTTGGGAACACGGTGTCAGGTCCTTGACCGTGAGCTTCATCTTTTCAAGGGATGTTTTGTAAATTATATCTACTGAGCTTCTCGTATCCACCAAGCATCTCTTCACTCAGGCATTGGCGATTTGAATGGTAAGGACTAGAGGGTCATTGTGGGGGTACATCACGTGACTGGCGTCATCCTCCATAAAAGTGAGAGTTTCACTTTCATACTTTGGATTCTTTGGAGACCATTCCTCGACTGCCATGCACTGGGAGACTCCCCTACCTCATGTCTTAAGGTCCTTGCATATCACTCACAAGAATTGTTATTGTTACCTGCTATGTGCCCCCCCCCCCCCCCCCACATATGGTATCCAGTGTGAAGTCTATAGTCGCTGGCTCTAGTGGTGGACTCCTTTGCCTTCGGAATTCTGGATTCTTGCACGGGGTTTCAGTCTTGACTCGGTACCTCGAGAGTTTTCCTGACCGGAGAAGAAACTCTATCTCATCCTTCAATTTTTTGCACTTGTTTGTGTCGTGTCCATAATCATTATGGAAACGACAAAACTTATTCCTATCACTCTTTCCTTCTGAGCACAAGGGTGGTGGATTTCGGTATGGCACCTCCTGGTATGTTGCCAAGTAAATCTCAGCCCTTGATGTAGTTAGGACGGTATAATTAGTGAACCTGGGCTAGTAGGGCTGATGCTTAGGTTGTTTGTCGGCGAGTGCTGACTTAGCTTTCTTCTCCCCACCTTGCTCGGCACCTAAGATATTCCTCTTCTTACCATTTCCCCCACTGCCGCTCTGAGGGTTTGCGTCGTTCTTATCTGCCTTGATAATGGTCGAATGGTTTATGTCTTTTTCGTCCTTCATGATAGTGTCATCTAGCTTCATGTATTTGTCTACTCGGTCCAAGAACTCCTACAAGGTGTTGATGGGGTTCCTGTGTATGCTATCCCACAAGGGACTACGATAAATTATTCCTGCCGAGATGGCAACAAAATTCCCTTCATCTCCTAATGTGGATGCTCGGTTTGCCTCTCTCATAAATCTCTGGATGTAGTCCTTCAGGGATTCATCCTTGCTTGATGTCAGCTAGCTGGTTGGCATAAACTAGTTGAATCCGTCCGGCACTGAAGACCTTGCAGAATTCCTTCTGAAGTGCTCCCAAGAAGTGATGGATTTAGGTTTGAATTTCCAATACCATTCCTGAGCTAAGCCAGGGAGAGTGTTAGGGAATACTCTGCACCTATAATCATGCTCCACACCGAGTAACTCCATCTGATCCTCGAACTTTCCAATGTGTCGTACTGGGTCTTTCTTCCCAGTGTATGTTGGGAGTTTCAGGGTCTTGTATTTCGGTGTTGGTTGAGCAACTTGGATATTAGCACTGAAGGGACTCCCACTTTTATGTGCCAGCTCGATATTGGAAGGTTTCTTTGTAAAATCTTGACCATCCATGACGAATGCATCAATTTGAGCCTGCACTACTGGTGGGATCGCTGCTCTAGGTGGGGTAGACGTCCCCGGTACCCCCTCTTGAGCGCTAGTCCTCATGTTGATAACTTCCCTCAGATCCTAAGGTTGTGCATCTTTCCCGAGCCTATCGAACATGGTATTGGTGTTTTTCATCGGTTCCTTTCCTTTGCGAGACTGAGGGTGTAGAGGTGGCAAGTCCGTCTTGCCCTTGTCGATGAGACCCTACCCCCGAGCCTCTCCTCCTACATGACTTTGAGATTTTGAGCTGCCATTTCCATTCCCGTCATGCCTCTCAGATGTTTGGCCCTCATCTCCTGCGTTGTTTCGTCTGTCCCCCTGGGAAGGGGCCTTCGGGTTGGTAGCACTCCTACTCCGAGATGAAGTGTTATTCTTCTTAGTCATGGAGGAGGCAGTCTTGGACTGTGCCTCTTCATCCTGTCTCTGGGAAAGTGGCTCTGAGAGCGTCCGTGGGGTTCGACTCCTCCCCTGGGACTCCCTGTTATTGCTATCTCGCATTCCTGTTGCTTTGGACTGAGCCTCCCTCACCGCCTGAGCAGCGGCTTCAGCATTAGCTCGAGCTAACTGGGTAGTTACCTCAAGGGCCACAGCAGCGTCCTAGTGTCTCCAGTTAACTTCCTGCTCCCTCTGGATCATCCTCTGGACCTGCTCATCTATCTCTCGTCGTTATCGTTCCATAGTTTCCCTCTGGAGGGAAATTTCTACAGTAAAGGCCTCCTGCCTCGCCAGAAATTGCGTCATCTCCTCCTATTGAGCATCATGTGGATCTTCTGCATCAAGCTAGTTTCCAACCTCCACCCGAGGTTCGTTAATGGGATCGATGGGATCCTGAGTGGTGGAATCCCTGGGAGTCGCCTTCTTTGTCTTACTGGATTTTGGAGGCATCATAAAACTGATGAAAGTGTGTTTCTTGATTTCGCACTCTCAATGACAGCACCAAAATGTTGACTTGTGAAATTTTCCAATGGTCGTATGTACAGTATACGACACATTTTGAACAAAATAAATATAATAAACAACAGAGTAAAAATATCTTAAACAAACACACAGAAATTTTATAGTGGTTCAGCCCTATTCTGATGAACAGTAATAACCTAATCCACTTAGCTTTTAGTATTGAATCACTTGATAGACAATTACACTGATGAATAAAAGTATTCACTCGTTACTAATTTTCCCAGAGTTTCTCCCCAAATATCCCTCAAATACCCCTTCAATGAAGCCCTGGGTCCTTTATTTATAGTACCCAGGGGCTGTTACATGATCAGTAGTACTGGGATCGTGGTTTGGTACACGATTATTAGGTAGTGGAGATACTTGTCTACCTCCCCATGATTATGAGATCGTGGGTCTTCTCGTTGTTTCTCTGGATTGTGGTAGACAATGCACAATTGAAACCTCTGGGAAAATACTAAGTCTAGATTGGTCTATGAGAGTTAGGTGCTTGCTTGACAACCCTTTAGAGCTTGGGTGCTAGGCCCATTGGTCCTCTGGGTGCTAGGCCTGTGATCTTCTGGGTTCTAGGCCTGTGATCTTCTGGGTGCTAGGTCTGTTGATCTTCTGGGTGCTAGGCTTGTTGATCTTCTTGGTGCTAGGTCTGTTGATCTCATTCTGAACGAGCGTGAGTTTTACCCGTTTTCAAGAGTGTAGGCCAACCACCCTATGGAGGATAGGGTGGGTCGACCACCCCGAAGGGTATTTGGGTATCTCAAGCCGACCACCCCTAGGGACTAGGGCCAGGCCGACCACCCCTAGGGGGTTTAGGTCTGTTCGACTTCCCTAAAGGTCTTGGACCTATCTTTTTTGCTCATCCGTCTTTTTTCAATACTTCATCGTATTTCCCTTATTTGTGATGCCACGTGCCACTTTCTCATTTGCCACGTCATCCCTGGATTTTTTAGGGATAACAGACAGATAGTCGAAATTTTTAGACAGGTGATCGAAAATTTTAGACAAGGTGTTGAATTATAAGAAAACATGTCGAACTATTAGGCAAGATGACGAAATATATAAACAGATGATCGAAAATTTTAGACAGATTGTCAAAATATAACACAACCTGTTGAAATATTTAGACAGACTATCGAAATATACAGACAGGTGGTCGAAATATATAGACAGGTTGGCAAAATATACAAACTGCTTGTAAAAATATTTAGAAAGGTTGTCGAAATTCACAACTAATTGGTAAAAATGTATAATTAAGATCCAATTCTACATGATAAAGTGATGATCTAATACTATGAAGACAACCATCATAATAGTACATCAATATGATATCTACTACCCAATCCCTAACCATCATAATAGTTTGATTAAAATTTGAGACTACCTGTTGAAATGTTTAGACAAGTTGTTGAAACTCACGACTAATTGTCAAAAAGGTATAATTAAGATTCAATTCTACATGATAAAGTGTTGTTCTAATACTATAAAGATAAGCATCATAATAGTACCTCAATAAGATATTTACCACCTAATCCTTGATCATCATAGTAGTTTGATAAATATTAAAATCCATTAGATCTACCGATCATTTGAATAGTACATTAATAAGTTGATTTGATACCTAACTAAGATAAATTTAACTATCACTCATTCATTTATCATTATAGTAGTTTGATTGAAATATTTATCATTCAATCTGTAATCATCATAATCTCATTAAGATTAAGTTTTGTTTAAGTTTATGAAATTTTAATTAAGATATTATAATTAAGATATATGTCGTTTTATAGTGTTATTGGAGCTTTTTTGTACATTTCAAACAACTTGTTGAAATTCCAGACAGCTTGTTGAAAGTTTCAGACAGGCAGTCCAAATTTCAGACAAGTTGTCGAAAGTTTTAGACAGGTAGTCAAAATTTCAGACAGCTTGTTGAAAGTTTTAGACAGGTTTTCGAAATTTCAAACAAGCAGTTAAAACTTTTAGACAGGTAGTTGAAATTTTGTACAGCTTGTCGAAAGTTTTAGACAGGCAGTCGAAATTTCAGACAAACTGTCGAAATGTTTAGATAGGGCAGTCAAAATTTTGTACAGCTTGTCGAAATATTTAGACATGCAATCAAAATTTCAGACTACCTGTCGAAATGTTCAGACAGCCTTTCGAAATATAACGCAAAGAGGATTGAAACATAAACATCCAACACAAGTAGTCTATAACAGTTTTGTTGGCTGCCTTTTTCGCTATCAACTAATTACATAAGATCTTAAAGAAATGCAGGAAAGAGACACAGGATTTACATAGTTTAGGTTATAAAGCAACCCTAGTCCACAATGCTTTAATATTAGTGTTCTTGAAGCTTGAGATGGCAAGCTTCAATGGCGACTTCTGAGGAAGCGTATTTATTGATCTAAGTACAAAGAGAGGGATTAAAGGTCCAAAAGTCTGAGAGTCAAAAGTCTTTTACAATGGAAGCCCTAGCCCTATTTATAGTGGTTGGGGGAAATTAATTCCCTTAATGGAGATTTATCACAAACACTCCCAATCATTTGGGGGTTTAATGCTAATTACACCTCCAGGTGCACTAATTATGGTGGTGGGCCCAGGCATATCGCACGGGGCCCAATTCGTAGGTTGCAACCCACTATTTTACAGGAGACACATCCCTAACACTGTGAAAATGCAGCTACACATTTTCCCATGTCAGGCGGTGCATTGGGACATGCTAATTGTCGAGTGTACGGGCTCGACAGAACTACTCGAAGACATGCCTAACTTGAAGACATCCACACCTGGAAACGGATCATAATGTGCTGGGAAGAGTTTACGCTTCGAGGAGCTCTAGGCGAGCTCTACAAGACTTCATTAGCTCTCAAGGGGCATGACTATTTCTCTAATGACTACCACGTGTCCAATGATGAATTCATGGACAACAAGTTTGATACATAAACAAAATACCATTCCATATTTTCCTTTGCTAATAAATATCCAATACAAGTCATACCATAATAGTTTGATACATAAGCAAAAGACCATTCCATATTTGTCTTTGCTAATAGATATCCAATACAAGTCATCCTAGAATAGTTTTATACATAAACAAAATATCATTCCATATTTGTCTTTGCTAATAAATATCCAATACAAGTCATCCTAGAATAGTTTGACACATAAACAAAATATCATTCCATTTTTGCCTTTCCTATGGATCTCAATCTCTATTGTAGATTTCACATGTCATTTTTTTTCCAAAAGAAGACAATATTGTCATCGTGAACATAATTCATGTTTAGCCCACACATGTCGAACTCGATATGCTTGATGGCAAATATTCTACAATCTCCACTGCATAAAGTAATTATTATTATATAACTCCTTCAAAATTAATCAAAGCACATACAAATGGTCGGATGAAGTACCTAGATTGATCTTGAGGAATGCCACACAACCTTCGACATGTAAATGGCTTAGGAATTTTGTGAAGATGACCCATAAACTTACCACTTTGACGAAGCAAGTATGGTATCAAGCACCAAAATGGCTCCAAGTGTTTGGTCAATTTTTGTTCAGGTGTGAGGTTTATATTACTATCGAACACTATAATCTCCCACTTCTCCAACTTGATTGCCAAATACACCCAATGTTTGCCTCGATATTTAGTGGTGTGTAAAGTGTGTGAACATTTTATTATTTATTCATATATCTGAGACGGTAGTGGTGATGGTTTCAATGAAGATTTTTCATTTGTCTTTTTTCTTGCATGTATTGGAGGAAAGGATGATTTTTGTGGAGACTTTCTAATTGCTTCTTCTATTGCTTGAGTTTGAGGAGAGGCCGTTTTCATTGGAGACCTTTCTGCTACTTCTTTTATTAATTTTTTTTTAGGAGACACCACTAATGAAGTGCTTGAACATTCAAACAACATTTTTCTTGTAATAATATTACCTGTAAAAATATTCAGCAGGACTTGAGACAAGCAATTTACAATTTGACAATCCAAAACTAAGTACCTATTACAAAAATTGAGACAAGCAATTTACCCCGTTCACAATCCATGCTCAAAAGCTTATAGTCACTACCATATATTCCTAATGAAAAACATACAACCAGATGCTCTATCCTAATAAATTCAACCATGCATTGTGCCTATTCTGGTAAGTATCACAATTGATTTGTTCAGAAATCACAATTCATTATAGGAAACTGTACGCCCTGATTTTCCCACGGGCTGATTAGCAGGCCGAGCTTCGGACTAATCATGGTTAGTCCATAAACATCCCCCAGGTCGGAGATCCTGTCCTGATGTCGTACCCCCTTAGCTCGAGGAATCCTCAAGGACTCGCCAAGACTCCCAAGACTGGAGCAAGGAATCGAAAGGCCGAAGGTCGGGTCAGATGCACAGCTCGTGGTACGAGCTAGATATGGAGGCCATGACCCCTTGTAAAGTCAACACACGCAAGATAAACGTGCATATATCTGACATCACGTGTCCGATATCTCCCTGACTTCTCGGACACGCTGCAGGAACGTGCGTGTTCAGACACCCACGGCTGGGTTGGGCCGTACCGCCCATTATCTCCTTATCTATCGATTTGACCATACTTATGTGTCAGGTTTAGGAATTAATCATGAATGTCACAGAGTTGATATGACAAATAAGAAGGTCACGGGATGACCTCCTTACCAACTTCCAGGTGCCTTCTCCTATAAATATGGAGACCCTGGGAGTTGATAAGGGTTGGAACAAATAGTCTCTGGAGAGATATACTTTGTAACAAAATACCCAGAATATATCAATAATATTGACTAGTGGAGTAGAAGGATTTTAACCTTTGAACCACTTAAAAACGTGTCTCGAGTCACCTATTTCATTCGCTAAGATCTTATATCTGTTACGGTTCTATATTTGGCACTAATCCTCTTCTCTCTTTCTCTTAATTACCTGTTGGCGAAGAACCGCGTCAACAGTTTGGTGCTTTCATTGAGAGCAAGTTCGATTAGGGCTGCTGCAAACATCTAACTATGGTGACTACTCGATCCAGGCATGGCAACGAGACAGAACAACATGATGGGCAGGAGGCTCATCATACCGCCATCCCTGATGAACAAATTCCTGAAGTCCAGCAGCGGCCAGGAAAGCAGTCGGCGGGCCAAGACGATACTGGTAGTTCAGTGCCCCGGCCACCTAATCCGAACCCGTGCTATTATACTGCGGTGGAGATGGAGAACGCTCAGCTGAGGAGCCAGTTAGCAACTGCTAGTCGGCAAATCCAGGATATCCTGGCCCGATTACCCCCTCTCACAACCAACATTAACGTTGGAGAGAGGCAAGGTGAGGCTCCTAAGTCTCGCCGGGGTAATCGGTCTAGGCATAGCTGTTCGGATAGACTTCCAGCAGCCAACTCCACCCCTTCATCACACCATCGAGACGCAAACCTTGGGGAAATGCCTGGGACCGGACAACAGCAATACAGCCGCTCGGTTAGGACGTCGACTCCTAGCTCTCAACCATCCTCGAGGACGCCCAGGAGAGCTCGAGGAAATTCCCAGAGGAGATCCAGGGAGGGCCCATGACGTCAGCCCGTCCCCGAAGACCGTCCTGCGCCTCGTCCAGATCGCCCGGCGCGGGACCAGCAAGTTGGTAGGGCCGAAAGGCCCCCACCAAATTTGGTCCGTCCAGACGGAACCAGGATCGCTTCTCCAGTCAGGCATCCTCCATCTCTGATCAAATATCCATCTCCTCCTCAGCCCGTCCGAGACATCCCAGCTTACGGGAGTAGTAGGAGAAACCCACCATCAGCGGGACCTTCCCGGCGTAGCGGGGCCCCGGAAGAAAGCTCGGGTCCTCACCGTCAAAGACGGACTCCAAGCCTATCCAGCAGGAGTCATTGGACCGGCAATCGCCAGAGTGATCTCTCTGAAGGAGACCTACGTCAACGACTAAGTTCGGCACAAAGCCACCAGACCACCCAGGGAGGCGACCTTCGAGATCACCTCAACTCTCACAGAGAGGATCGAGCTAAAGATGGTAGTCAGGCTCGCTCGGGGGGGGGGGGGGGGGGGCCGATCCGAAGTACGTAACGAAGGGAATGTCCCAAACAACCTATCTCAAGATAGGAGGGGTAATAACCCACCTAATATGTACAATGGATCCGGAGCTGTTGAACAGCCTCGGAATAACCAAGGATCTCAGGACCAAACCCTCGAGCGCCTAACTCAGATGGAGGAACTGATGAGGAAGCTCCTGTCAGAAAAGGAAAAAGACGAATATGATTCGGGAGACGAGATGGAACTCTTCGCCCCCAACATAGCAGCGACGGCATACCCATCTGGTTTCCGTATGCCTCACTTATTAAAGTTCAACGGGGACGGAGATCCGTCGGACCATTTAGGGATGTTCAACACCCTAATGATGGCCCATAACATTGGCCCAGAGCTGAGATGCTTGATCTTCCCTTCCACACTGACCAGACCTGCCAGACAGTGGTTCAAGCAAAGTAAAAGACAGCCAATCAGCTCCTGGAAGACCTTCTCAGCTGACTTCAAAAGGGCATTCCGCGCCTCCCAGGCCGCCCGTGTTCAGGCTGACTCCCTGGCCAATGTGAGACAGCAGCCCGGTGAGATGCTGAAGGCCTACCTGAGCAGATTCGCGAACTTCGCTGCCCGAGCTAGGGACGTGGATGAAAGCTCCAAGCTCATGGCTATGAGAACCGAAATCCTTGTCGGAGGAGATCTCTGGAAGGATATACAAAAGAAGGGAGTCAGTTCGGTCAACGAATTCCTTAATAGGGCCCAAGAATGGATAAACTTGGAAGAAGCTGAAGCCTCAGCCGCGGGAACCAGCCAGGTTCCCGAGCAGCCCGCTGGAGTAGGGACGGAGGTCGTGGTAGCGACCCTAGACGTCACACAGAACAACCAGCCCGGTGGAGGCAAAATAAAGGGGAATGGCGAAAACAATCAGCACGACTAAAAGAAGAATAAGTTTGTAGACAAGTTCAAGCCCGTGTTCGCGACATATACCGAACTCACCCAGTCAAGGGAAAGTATTTTCCTGGCCAACTCTACTCGGGTCCCCTGGAAGAGGCCGGAACCATTGAAACCCCACAAGGGAAAGAGAGACACTTCCAAATTCTGTCGTTTTCATAACGACGTCGGACACAATACCGACGATTGCAGGCATCTCAAAGATGAGATAGAGACTCTCATCCGAGCTGGCCCCTTGGCTCAATACTCACGGAACAGGGTTCTGGCGAGTCGACCTGCTCCGGAAGCCCCGGCCAGTCAGCCCGGGTCTCAGATAGATCAGGACGTCCCTCCTCCCGTAATCGGAGGAGAGATATCCACCATCTCTGGAGGTCCGCATATGGCTGGCACGAGCAGAGGCGCCCAGAAGAGATACGTGAATGAACTAAAAGCCCACAACGGAGTAAAGTTCGTCCCGGAGCAGCGTCAGTCAAAACAGCAACGGTTAGATTAGCAACCGATCACTTTTACTGAGGAAGATGCAGGCCATGTCCAGTTCCCTCACAATGATCCCTTGGTTGTAGCAGTCCAGCTCGCCAACCGGAAAGTAAGAAGGGTGCTGATAGACAACGGGAGTTCGGTGAACCTTTTATTCTGATCCACCTTAGAGAAGATGGGTCTGACTGTCGCCGATCTAAAGGCAACCTCCATGATGCTGTATGGTTTTTCAGGAGAAGGATCGGCAGCGATAGGGACGATCGAGCTGGTGATCACCCTAGGAGAAGAGTCTCAGACAGTCTCTAAACTACTTGAGTTCGTGGTCATTGACTGCTCCACTGCCTACAACGCCATTTTGGGCCGACCTACGCTCATAGCTTTCGAGGCTATCACTTACATTCGGCACCTCGCCATGAAATTCCCTACTTCAACAGGAATCTGCACCATCAAGGGCGATCAGCTCGCGGCCAGGGAATGCTACAGCATTTCCATGAAGGGAAAGTCTAAACCCGGGCAGCTGGCAATGGCCATTCAGGGTGAAGAGGAATCTCAAGAACCCTTGGTGGATCCTGAGATTGAAAAACCTCAGAGCGCCGAAGAGGAAAAGGTCGCCTTGAGTGAAGACATTGACCCCCGAGTAGGCGAAGACAGATTCGAGCTCCAGGCTATTAAGGAGCTCGAGGAGGTGAACCTTGATCCACAAAATCCATCACGGATGGTCAAGCTCAGGAAAAACCTCTGTAACAAGAGGAAGACGGAGTTGATTAGGTTTCTCTGGGCTAATTTAGATGTATTCGCATGGTCGCACGAGGACATGGTAGGGATCAGCCCGAGTGTCATCATGCACACGCTCCACCTGGATAAAAGCGTTCCTGCCAAGTCTCAAAAGCAAAGACGTTTAGGAACAACCCGAGCTGAATCCCTAGAAGAAGAAGTGACCTGACTCAAAAAATGTGGCTTTATCCGTGAAGCCAAATTTCCAATTTGGGTCGCCAATCCCATGCTAGTTCCAAAGCCCAACGGGAAATGGCGGACCTATATTGACTTCTCCGACCTGAATAAGGCCTGCCCCAAGGATTGTTTTCCATTGCCAAGGATTGATCAGCTGGTGGATGCCACGGCGGGGCATGAGCTCATTTCCTTTATGGACGCGTACTCAGGCTACAATCAGATCGCGATGAATCCGGCAGACCAGGAACACACCAGCTTCATGACCCCGACTAATGTCTATTGCTACAAGGTCATGCCGTTCGGTCTGAAGAACGCCGGGGCTACCTACCAAAGGCTAGTAAATAGAATGTTCGCGGACCAGATCAGAAAAAACATGGAAGTGTACGTTGATGACATGCTTGTCAAGTCAAAGACTGCCGACAACCATGTTTCTGACCTGGAAGAATGTTTTAACATACTACAAGAATATGGCATGAGGCTCAATCCCCAGAAATGCACTTTTGGTGTCGCATCCGGGAAATTCCTGGGGTTCATAGTTAATACCCGAGGAATCGAAGCAAACCCCGACAAGATCAGGTCACTGCTCGAGCTTCCTTCGCCTAGGTCGCGGAAAGATGTCCAGGGCTTGACAGGGAGAGTGGCCGCACTGAACCGGTTTATTTCCAAGTCAACCGATAAGTTTTTGCCCTTCTACAACCTGCTCCGAGGAAACAAGAAGTTTGACTGGACAGTAGAGTGCGAAAGCGCATTCCTCGACCTAAAGGTGCATCTGGCTGAACCGCCTGTGCTATCCAAGCCCAAGGCCGGCGAGCCTCTTTTTCTCTACCTAGTTGTCACTCAGGATGCAGCTAGCGCCGTACTGGTACGAGAAGAGGACCAAGCTCAGAAGCCAGTCTACTACATCAGCAAGAGACTCCTCGGGGCAGAATCACGATACCCGCTGATGGAAAAACTGGCGTTCTGCCTAATTACGGCCTCGCGAAAGCTCAGGCCGTACTTCCAATCTCACTCGGTGCACGTCATGACCGATTAACCTCTAAGGCAGGTTTTGCAAAAGCCTGAAGCATCGGGACGTTTGTTAAAGTGGGCGGTCGAACTCAGTCAGTTCGAGATTATCTATACTCCACGAACTGCCATAAAGAGTCAGGCCTTGGCCGACTTTGTGGCAGAATGCACGGGATTCCAGGAGAATCCAGCGGAGGACTCATCTCAGCTCACCTCGCCCCAATCGTTATGGAAGATCTTTGTAGATGGTTCATCCAACGAAAATGGCTCCGGGGCCGGAATCATTCTGATATCCCCCGAGGGACATAGGTTCCACTCGGCACTAAGGTTCGGGTTCAAGGCCTCCAACAACGAGGCGGAATACGAAGCTTTGCTGGCCGGCCTAAGGATAGCCAGGGAGTTAAATGCGAGCTCCGTCCAGTGCTTCAGTGACTCCCAGCTCATGGTTAACCAGGTCTTGGGCGAGTATCAGGCACGAGGACCCAAGATGGCCGCCTATCTGGCGAAGGTAAAAGCTGAGCTATCCGCGTTTGGGCGAGGATCGATCAAACAGATACCTCGAGAACAGAACACCAATGCAGATGCTCTTGCCAAGCTCGCCACCTTGGGAGAGACAGAGACACTGGGGCTGGTGCCAATAGAATTCTTGGAAAAACCAAGTATAGAAGGATATCGGGCAGAGGTCGAGATGATCGACGCCAGGCCGACCTGGATAACCCCCATTCTTGAATATCTCGTCGAGGGCAAGCTGCCTGAGGGACGTAACGACGCGCGGTGAGTCCTATATCAAGCTCCGAGATATACGACAGTCGATGGAGTGTTGTACCGACGTGGGCACTCTTTACCGCTCCTCCGGTGCGTTCTTCCAAGTGAAGCGGAGGCCATCCTGCAGGAAATTCACGAAGGATTCTGCGGAGACCACACTGGGGGGCAAAGCTTGGCCTTAAAGGTTCTCAGGAAAGGTTATTACTGGCCGACTCTGTCCAAAGACTCGATCTCATATGTGAAAAAATGCGACAAGTGCCAGCGATTCGCTGCAGTTGCCCGAGCTCCTCCAGTTGAGCTAAAAATGATCTCGGCCCCTTGGTCGTTTGTCATTTGGGGAATAGACTTAGTGGGTGCCCTGCCCACTGGAAAGGGCGGGGTCCGTTACGCCGTGGTCGCCATCGACTACTTCACTTAGTGGGCTGAGGCAGAGCCGTTGGCAACAATCACGTCTAAAAAGGTGCTTGACTTCATGATTAAAATCATCATCTGTCGCTTCGGCCTGCCCAAGAAGATCGTCTCCGATAACGGCACTCAGTTCGACAGCGACCTGTTCACTAAGTTCTGTGACAGGCATGGAATTGTGAAAAGCTTCTCTTCCGTGGCCTATCCTCAGGCGAACGGCCAGGTCGAGGCTGTCAACAAGACTCTAAAGGCGAGCCTCAAGAAAAGATTAGACGAAGCAAAGGGAGTCTAGCCGGAACAGCTCCCCCAGGTCCTATGGGCATACCGGACCTCGCATTGGACTCCTACGGGTCATACTCCTTTCTCCCTAACCTTCGGGAGTGAAGCAGTCCTCCCCGTGGAAGTTAAGGTTCTGTCGCCTAGAGTCCAGTCCTACGACCAAGGTCAGAACCATGAGCTCCTATGCCATTCCCTAGACCTAGTTGATGAAAGGCGAGAGGATTCGCAACTCCAGCTCGCCCATTATCAGCAGAAGATCACTCGCTACTTTAACACCAAGGTCAGAAAACGCGCCTTTAGCGTTGGCGACTTGGTCCTAAGAAGAGTTTTCCTGGCCGGAAAAGATCCCAAAGATGGAGTCTTGGGACCAAACTGGGAAGGACCCTACCAAGTCATCGAAGTCATCAAGGAGGGAACTTATAAGTTATCTCGACTTGATGGAGGGACCGTCCCACGGACTTGGAACGCCGTCCACTTAAAGAGATATTATCAATGATCCACTTGTAAGGCCTGGAAAGCCACTTTCTATGTATTAATAAAAATAAGCTTTTTACGCATATTTGCAATTGTAATCTTAAAGTAACCACGAAAGACCCTTTCCCAGTTACTTGGGGGGCATATGGTACCTGGATATAACCAGGTCTCCTTAACGACTTGGATGTTGATCCTTGTCTATGGATCGTTGCTCTTCTTAAAGAGCTCGAGATATGGATAAGGGTTAACGCTAACTAAGTCCTATCCTGGTTTTAACCGGGTCATAAAACTTAGAAGTTGATTTAAATCTATTTCTCCTTGTTCTTCTTAAAGAGCTTGAGATATGGATAAAAGTTAACACGAACTAAGTTTTCTAAATAAGCTCCTGGTTTTAACCGGGTCATAAAACTTAGAAGTTGATTTAAATCTATTTCTCCTTGTTCTTCTTAAAGAGCTTGAGATATGGATAAAAGTTAACACGAACTAAGTTTTCTAAATAAGCTCCTAGTTTTAACCGGGTCATAAAACTTAGAAGTTGATTTAAATCTATTTCTCCTAGTTCTTCTTAAAGAGCTTGAGATATGGATAAAAGTTAACACGAACTAAGTTTTTTAAATAAGCTCCTGGTTTTAACCGGGTCATAAAACTTAGAAGTTGATTTAAATCTATTTCTCCTTGTTCTTCTTAAAGAGCTTGAGATATGGATAAAAGTTAACACGAACTAAGTTTTCTAAATAAGTTCCTGGTTTTAACTGGGTCATAAAACTTAGACGTTGATATAAATCTATTTATCGTTCGCTGTTCTTTTCAAAGAGCTCGAGATATAAATAGCGGTTAACACGAACTAAGTTTATCAAAAAGATATATATATATATATTGTAGCCGAAAGCATGAAAAAATATGAGTTAAAGGTGCAAGGCAAATTGTCTCGAGGTGAAAACACCTCATGCAAAGGTTACAAAAAATACTTCAAAATATATAAAGAAAAAAAGAGAGCGCCTTAAGCTCCGTCAGTCGGCCCCTTCGAGGTCGCCGTTTCATCCTGCTTCGCCGCTCCAGAGGCTTCCCCAGTCTCTGAAGGCGGCGCCTCTTTGTCGAGGCGAGCTTGAAGCTTCACTAGCAAGCGCGCCCAGAGACCCGGTGGCATGAAAGAGAAGTTAACCTCTGGATTGTAGGCCCAACAGTGACAGAACAGATCTTGCATGGACTGCTCTGAGATGGTCCGTTCGGCATCCAGGGCAGCCTGGATCTCAGTCTTCGCTGCCTCGAGGTCTGCCTGCGAGGTGGCAAGGGAGGTCTCGAGCTCCTGGACCTTCAGGCGGGTCTTCTCCAAGTCGATCTGGGTCTTCTCCAACTCGACCTACGAGGTCGTCAAGGCATCCTTAGTCGACTTAACCTCCTAAAGGGTGGCCTGGTGCTCGGTCCTCATGTCATCGAGCTGAGTTCTGGCCCTAATGATGCTTCGGTGAAGGGCGACGACACCCTGCGAGGAATGAAAGATAAACTGGCTCAGAGGAAAAATAAGGTAGAGTGTAATGGTAAAAGCTTTAAAAGAATAGGGCAGCTTACTGTTAGGGTCATGCTCATGGAAGAGTCCATAACGTCAACCGGGCTCATTGTCTCAATAGTCCGGAGTTCCTTCTCGGTGAACTTGTAGATATGGCTAACGGCGTAGTTCGCCGATTCGTACACCGTTCCCCGGAAGGCCTCTGGAATCTTCTCCAGGTCCTGGGGATTGACCGGGATGCGTACCTTGGAGGCCACCGCAGACGGAGTCCCGATCTCCATTCCCACGTCCTGGGCAGAAGGCGGAACTCGCTGAGGCGGTGGAGGCATTCGTCCTGCTCCGGCAGCAGGAAGGATCGCCCCCACGACCTGGGCTGCCGGGGTTTTCTCCTTCTCCTTTGCCAGAGATTTGGTGGAGACCCCAGCAGTGCTCTTGGAACCCCGGAGCCTTTTCTGTCTTGGCCCGGCTGAGGGGTTCCCCCCGAAGACCACGCCCTGCAAGCTATCTTCGGGTTGAGACATCTCTTCTGTCAAACAAAAAAAAACATGGTTATTACAAGTTAGCAATCATACAGAGATAAAGACAAAGGGTTAACGCTAAAAAGTATACGAATACTAAGGGAGCCCTACCCCCCGAGCTAGAAGAGCCTAAGACGATTATTTCCCGAACTGGCGCAAGTTCTGGGTCCGGTTCTGACTCGGGGCTAGATTCTTCTACATACTGCCTAAGCCCCGGAGCATAGATACCCCTCTGGAGTGATGGCCATGTGCGTAGGTTGGTCCCATACTCCTCGAATAGGATCGACCTAAAAGCTAGGGTATTATCTACTACTACGGTGCCCCTAGGCCGGCTCTCTTGGTGATCCAGCACGAGCCGGTCGACACAATGGAGCAGAATTGTGTTCAAGTCCGGATCGTTCTTGTGACGATGGACGATCTGCCTAGGATTGAACCTAGCCAGCCGGGGGTCTGCAGCGGCCCTATCTAGACTCCTAAACAAGTAAGGGTTACCTTGGCCAGAAGGACCCGCGGCTGCTCCGGATTGGATCCTCTCCTCGCCCGTCCTCTGGGCGACCTCCAAAGTCCTCTTCCTGCTCCTCACGAGTGGAACTTCGTCACCCTCGTCCTCCTCGTCTTCATCTTCCGCAACCTCCTCCACATTGATAGGTCTGGTGTCCCGAGCTGGAGGCGGCCCCCGAGGCCTCTTTAGGTTCAAGGTCTGATTTGGAAAAATCAGCTTGCAGAACACCATCGTCTCGTCCGTCACGAGCGCGCGATAATCCTTCTCACTGGGGGGCAAGCCCGCCAACCTGTCATATTGGCCCCCGAGGGTCACAGACTTTTCGGTCCTCACCAAGATGGCTGCAAGATTAGTTTGAGTCAGGATGGAGTATGGGAGGAGCTAAAATAACGCTTAAAAGGTGAGCTAAGGACAGGAGCAACTTACGAGGACGATTGAAATAGTGGTGCTCGCAGTTCCGGAAACCAGTCGACATGAAGAACTGTTCCTTGAAATCATTAGGATGGCTAGGCAGCTCGATGACCGCCGCCGTGTTAGGAAAACGGGTTAAATAGTAAAACCCGTCGCCTCGCCCCCGCTGGTCCGGGCTGGCTTTGAGGCATAAGAAATATAAAATATCTGCAGGAGTGGGGACCTCCCACTCATGCTTTTGGAATAAGTACCTCAACCCTGCCAGCAGACGGTAGGAGTTGGGGGGAAGCTGAAATGGGGCCAAACCCACAAAGTTCAAGAAATCAGCAAAGTACTGATCCAGGGGAAGGAAGGCCCCTGCCTTAAAGTGTTCGCCGCTCCAGGCCGCGAACGACTCATCGAGCGGCGAGCAGCTCCGCTCGCCCTCCGCAACAGGTCGGGCAATGACGGAGGCTTTCCCCAGCGCGATGTTGTGAGTGAGGAAGAGTTTGTTGATCTTCGTCTGATCGGTTATCTTTGAGATGGTTCTCTCTGCCTCAAAGAATGCGTCAGGGGCCACCTCGACCTCCTTCTCCACTGCCGGCCCGAAACGGGGGATCGGGGAGCTAGGCATCACCGCCTTTCCTTTTTCCTGCTGGGAGGCCGAGCTTCCAACGTTCTTCTGGGGGAGATTCTTTTTTGGAGCCATCTGGTCGCCTAGCGAACAAAAGAAAACACTTTAGAAAAGGCAACCCAAGCAGGAGGAAGAAGCAATTATTATTCGCACGAGCTGAGGTAAGCCCAGCTCGCGGAGAGTGGGACCACGCGGTGCAGTGAACACGCGCGTAAGCTCCCGACAGATCCCAGATTACTCGGAATTCGTGTGTCAGGGGGTTCAGAATAGAATTTTCCTTGGGGGGAAAGTTTCGATAGGCAGAAAATTACGAAACCGCTTATGAGGCGTGTTCCCTAAGCTACCCAGTTTTGCACCCAAAATTCCCAAAACTCCTACCCAGAAATTTTCCCCCCTAAAAAGTATCCTGAAACCCATATTCTAAAGCGATTTCCTACCACACATATATCCTAGCCTAAAAAGGGCTGTCACCCTCCTTATCCACAAAACCCAGAAAAACCCTTGCATGCGGCTACAGTGAAATTTTTTACCTAAGCTACAGTAGCATGTTTTCAAAGTACGCAGGGTCAGGAAACTTACTGTGTATGACTGGGAAATAAACGAGAGTGTTGCGTTGACAGGAGCTTCGTCAGTGTAGTAGCTTCCAAAGCTTCGGAGAAATCCGTGCGCCTGAGCTTCTTGAACGATGAAAATGGCAGCAACCAAGTCAAGGGTTTTGTTCTTCTGGAATATGGAGAGGAAAGAGGAAAAGAGGTTTGAAAAATTTCGAATGAAAGGGTGGCCCGTGCGTAGGGTGGCCACCCCCTTTTATATGCATGGAGGATCACATGTAGAAGGCTCTTGGATGGCCCTGATGAGGGATCCGAGGCCTTCCACGCGAAATACGAAACGACGGCTGGGCATAGGCTAGGCCATTAAATGCGGTTCTCGTAAGACGTACCATCACCACCCACGATGTGCCACGTGTCAGGCACCTGCATAAAGAGTGGAATGCGAAGAGTTGTGGGGAAGTCTAAAAGCCCCTACTATGGTCTTATATATGACGGCATATACCACGAGCAGGAGCTTGGGGGGCAGATGTACGCCCTGATTTTCCCACGGGCTGATTAGCAGGCCGAGCTTCGGACTAATCATGGTTAGTCCATAAACATCCCCCAGGTCAGAGATCCTGTCCTGAGGTCGTACCCCCTTAGCTCGAGGAATCCTCAAGGACTCGCCATGACTCCCAAGACTGGAGCAAGGAATCGAAAGGCCGAAGGTCGGGTCAGATGCACAGCTCGTGGTACGAGCTAGATATGGAGGCCATGACCCCTTGTAAAGTCAACACACGCAAGATAAACGTGCATATATCTGACATCACGTGTCCGATATCTCCCTGACTTCTCGGACACGCTGCAGGAACGTGCGTGTTCAGACACCCACGGCTGGGTTGGGCCGTACGGCCCATTATCTCCTTATCTATCGATTTGACCATACTTATGTGTCAGGTTTAGGAATTAATCATGAATGTCACAGAGTTGATATGACAAATAAGAAGGTCACGGGATGACCTCCTTACCAACTTCCAGGTGCCTTCTCCTATAAATATGGAGACCCTGGGAGTTGATAAGGGTTGGAACAAATAGTCTCTGGAGAGATATACTTTGTAACAAAATACCCAGAATATATCAATAATATTGACTAGTGGAGTAGAAGGATTTTAACCTTTGAACCACTTAAAAACGTGTCTCAAGTCACCTATTTCATTCGCTAAGATCTTATATCTGTTACGGTTCTATATTTGGCACTAATCCTCTTCTCTCTTTCTCTTAATTACCTGTTGGCGAAGAACCGCGTCAACAGAAACCAATCAAAATTGTAGCAGATTATGTAAAAAAAATTCATATCAAAATTCCAATATCAAGCATAAATAACCATATACTACCCTATATTTCTAAAACAACATAGTTAATAATATAGAACCACTGACATTTCTTAAAAATATAGAACCAGTGACATTTTTTTCTTTGTATCCAAATATGATTTGTTTAAGAAAGAAGAAATAGTTAGGAAATTAACCTCAAATGGAAATGGCCGGAGGTATGCTTTGTAGGTCGGAGAGAACAGAGAGACGGGAGGGAGGGAGGCTCGCCATGAGTGAAGGAGAAGAGGGAGGCTTGTCGTGAGTGAAGGAGAAGAGGGCAGGGTCAGGTCAATGAGAGAACTGAGAAATGGGAGGAATGGACGAGTCGCAATCCTGGGGTTCGGCCGGAATTCCTCCCCGTCAATGAAGGAAACGATGGGGGAGGTTAGCGCCGTGAGTGAATGAGAAGTCGGGTCTGAGGTTGAGGCAAAAACGATTTAGGGATTTCATTCCCTTTTTTTTTTCTGTCATAGTAAAAGAAAGGGTAAGTTGGTAAAAGTATACCCCTTCATTGAAAAAGAGATCATTTAACTAAAATATTTTGAGGGTAGAATAGCATGCAAAATGCACTATAAAATGGTCTATTTTCACCAATTTTCCTTATAAATGGGCATATAGTTTTTTTCCTTTGTGAATAAAGAATGGTTAATTTGTTAAATTTTGAGTTATGGGACAAGGAAAGATCTATAATTTGAAGATCAAGTATTTTTATTTTAGAACAAGATGTATATTTATTGTCTAAATTAAAATTTATAATATATATTATTTATTTAATTATTTTTAGAGAAAAAAAATTATAGGAGTTCATTAGAGAGTTGTGATACAAATAATGGATAAAAAAAAATACTTTTTATATCTACAAAATTATATAAATAAATATGTAAGAATTTTTTTTCCATTTTCTTTTCACATGTGATAATTCTAATTGGTACTGTAGATGTTGAAATCCACAATCGATTGAAGATGATCGTATGAGGGCACCGACAACCTGTAGAACAAAGAAGAGAGTAACTGGGAAACCTTGGGACACCGGGATGGTGCCGGCCGAAGGGACTCCGACGGTCAAGTCAGTAAGATTATTAATAATGCAATAATGAGAAGGAAAATGAATGACTGAGCTAAGTTACTACCTATCTTGACTGCGAAAATAAGTATGTAATTTCAGAGAGAAAGAGAGTGAACTGTATATGAGAAGAGTTGTGATGATTCAGATTGGTCCCCCTCTCCCAGTGACTGAGAGTGGCTTCTTATAGGCATCTGTGGAAGAACGTTACTCATGATCCCTCCTTCTCCTTTGGAAGCGCTCTTTTCCCACTTTATGAGGGAGATCGTTATCCACGTGGTCAGTTTTGACTAACCATTTCTCAGTCTGTTTGGATGAGTGACGAGACTTAGTCTCGAGTGTGGGTCGGATCTTTGAGTTCAATGTCGGGTCATGGGTATTGTTAACGTATGACTTGACCATATTGTTTTGGGCCTATTGGGCGTGGCTTTGTGATAGTACCATTTAGGAGTCAGATAGCCCAATCCGATCTTATTTGAGCATTCTTTGTTGATAACGCATGTGTGCTGACATATGACATTGGGCCTGAGCCCAATTTTGGCCCCTACAATTTGGCCCTACTCTTTGAGTTGAGTTTATCTCGAGTTAAAGAGTATAAATTTTAGTGCTCAAATAATCTCTAGAATTTCAATGTGAAAAGCCCAAATTTTGAGGTCTCCTGTTGAAATAGATTGATCGACCGGTTGTTTTATATGTTAAGTCAATGGACGTTCGATTGGCATGGTTGAATGCTCTGGTAGTTTAAAACATGATTGTTGTATTATGTGGTGCATGTCCCATTCTGCGGGCGTGTGTTAAAAGTGTGGACGACATTCTGTGTCATTCGAGTTTGTGTAGGCAAGCTTCGTTTATGATCAGTCAAGATTTTTAAGGAGCGGTTGAGATGAGAAACTTGGTCCAAGGGAATGGTGTCCCTTGCTTTAGCAGTCATGTTGAGGCTAGAGATTAGAGGCTCGGAGAGGAGGAGGAGGCTATTTCTTCTTCCTTTCATTTTTAGCTTTTTAATTATGAACAAATACATTGTTATTATGTTTATGTTTATAATGGAGAACTAAACTCTTTTTGTGCTAGAGTATTAGATGAATCTATTTTGATTATTGAATTGTTGTTTCTATTATTATTTCTATGAAATTCTTCTCATTTGTTCATATCTTTTTTATTTACTTTTATCATATTAATGTTTGGCCATCATTATTGTGAATTGAAATCTAGGGTTTATGCTTGAGAAAGATAAACATAGATTTGACATAGAGTGATTGTGAGATTGAGAGATTCCTTGAACTCTATGAATTTGGTTTAGAATAACTATTGCTTAATGACGTCTTGATTAATTAATAGCGAATAGAGATATCATATTGATTAATTGAGATTAATTGCATATATGCTTGAGAAAGATAAATGCATTATATTATAATTCTAGAAATTACAAATGAGGAGAATTGATTAGAATAATAAAGAAACTATGTTCATAATTGAATAGTGAAATCATTACTCTAGTACATTTATCTTCTATTTAATCACTTTTCAAGAGCATAAGATTTGGTTATCTTGTTATTTCATATTCTTTATTTTATTGTTTGATTTATTTATTGACTTTTCTAATTAAAATTATAGACTTAACAGTAATAGTAATTAGTGAATTTAATATTTAACCCCTGTGGGTTCGACATCTTTTAATTTAAAACTATATTGCAATACACCGTACGCTTGCGGTAGAAAAATTCTGTATCACCAATCAATAAGAGATATCAACTCAATCAATATCATTCACTAAATAACTTTTTTTTAAGACACTTCACGCATATATATGTATATATACATATATTTTATGGGCCATACCCATATATATAATAATATTTATGATTATTATAATAATATTTTAAAAAAAAGGTTTAAGTACAACATTTATATCATTACCTCAGTATTTTGTCCACTAGTAGAGAAAAACTTTAAAAGATTTACGACAACATAACATATACCCAAAGGATCACATATACCCAAAGGATCACAGAGGCTTACCTTTCAGTTTTTTGGCGATTGAGCTCCTTCTTCAGCTTCTGGCTTCTACATTTGTTTTTCTTTTTTCATTTGGCAATTCCCGTGTAAGTCACAAAATGGGGTTGTCTTTGATTTTGTATGCCCATTGTTGTTGGTGAACTTTGTTGTTTTGAAAAACCTGTGTGTATTTATGTATATAGATATGTATATATACACATATTTGGATAATATTATTTCAGTTTGCTAGGCATTTTCAGGAGCTATTTCATTTATATTTGGGTTTCTCTTTCTAATTTGAAGGATTTGAAGCTTGAGCACCTTGTTATTGTATTGAGGTTAGTTCTCTCTACAACTTTTTTATTGTTGTTTGATTGTTTGAATCATTGTGTTGATTTCAAGAATGCTTGAGATTTTAGGGTTTGTCCCAAAATTTGTTCTTTATACTTGGAAATTTTTTAGCTTTTTGATCCTATTTGATTTTGTAGTATTTTCATGGGCCTGTTTGTGGACCTATCTTTTGAATATAATTGATTTTGATTATTTTGGTAGTTTTGAGTGCTAGTGTTTATTTTCCATTTGATTGTTGGTACTATTTTGAAGAAATTGACTGCTGGTGCTACCCCATTTTTATTTGTAAAAGTTGGTTGTGGGTGCTTTTTGACTTTTGTTTGTTAAAAATTGACTGTGGGTGTTTTTTCATTTTTTCTTGTAAAAATTGACTGTAGGTGCTCTCTCACTTTCATTCGTAAAAATTGACTGTGGGTGTTTAATCATTAGTTTTGGATTTTCTATATGTGATATCTAATCACGAAAGTTGACTGCTCTTTAACATATGTTAATTTGCTTGGGTTGACTGAAGCAAAATATGTCCAAGTTCAAGTATTGAACTGTCACTAGTGGTGAATGTAGAGTTTTGAATTGATGAATCTAGACTTTGCTATAGAGCGGAGTTCTCACACTATAGGATATACGGACAATGCCATGGAGAACAATGAGAGTTTTTTGTCAAATTGTCTGATTTAGGATGTTGAGAGTGATGGGATCCCAATGGGGGTTCCATTTGACCGAGTTACTCTTGTGCAAAATCTTGATTGTGACAAAATAGATATGGGAGCAACACCTTTTGAGAGTGGAGAGGAGCCAGAGACAATAGGTTTCATGATTTGTCCATTAGGTGGTGAACATTATGAATGTCAGGATGAGTGCTCCAGTTGTCCTACTGGGTTCCTTAACGTAAACCCTGAATGCACCTTGACAAGTAGAGATTTGCAAAACTGGAGAGTTGCTTATAATATACCTTCAAATATGGAAATGAGATTGCCTAAATCTTATGAGAGGGCTGAATGGGATATAGGAGATTGGGTGTCTTTACAAGGCAGCTTTTGATTGTGGATTTCAGTTCCCTTTCACTCCTTTGTTGACCGAGATACTTAGTCTCTATGAAATATCCCCTGGGCAACTTATGCCAAATAGTTGGAGACTGCTCCTAAGCCTTGAGCACTTTATTGAAAGGTTTGGTATTATAGTGGATCCCATAATTTTTAGGAAACGTTATTATGCTAAAGAACACGACAGAGAGAAGGGTCGAGTACAATTCGTTTGTTTCTCTAGGAAAAAACCACTTGTAACCAGTTTGACTAAGGCTGATGATTCAGCTTGGAAGGAAGCATATTGCTTCTTTAGAGGTAGTGGTTTGTTTGAGCCAAGGGTTGAAAGGAGTTTTCCATTCTCTTGGCGGATCTTGAGTGAGTGTTGAATTGTGTGCTTTTATTATGATGAATACGTATGTTTTACTAATGTTGACGTATGGTTTCTGGTGCAGATACAGACCTTGGTGCTCAACCTTACACGGACGAGCTAGTTGATCAAATTATTGAGGATATTGAATCTATAAAAGAGGAGCATCGTAATTTCAGAAAGTTTCTTCCCAAAGATTGTCGGCAAAAATCACAAGACAGTTACGACGAAGGTATCTCTGAACTTCAATCCCTTGAACACATTCACATCCTTGTTCTGACTCGAGAACTTGAGAAGGTTGGAATTGAGTTTACTGTTTTGACTCACTTGACCGAAGAGCAACGTATGTTTGCAGACAAGATGTCTCAAAAAAGAGTGATCAAAATACCCAAAGCTAGTGATGCTATGGCTAAAGCTAAACTGACAACAGCTAAGAGGCCAAAGACAAGCGGGTCCAAACAAGTTTCCGAGATTGACTTTTCTGATATTCCGCTGACCCAATCTTCTTTGGGTACATGTACTACTATCAAGAGGAAAGTTGAATTTCTTGACCCAGAGGTCCTTGATGAGACTGTCCTACGAATTCCTCATACAGTGTCGGTTTACTAAAACCCTGCATCGATTGAAGGACATGTAAGTGGACTGCTTCCTCCTGCTGATCAAGAACGATTGAATGATCTTGGTCGAGTTGGGGCTGCCAACTATGGAGTAGCTGAGGCTTACAAGGTAAGGATGTTGTTTATTGTGTTTAATTCTTTTAGCTCTTTTTAAACTTGGTTGTAATGTATGTAGATTCTTCAAGCCATGATTTACATTCAAGAAGATTATCCTGTCTTGGAGAAGAAGAATAGAATTTTGGCCAATAATAATGCTTCCATGAAGCTGGAGATTGAGAAGCATGTAGAGAAAGAGCGCCAATCTGAAGATCTCATTAAGTCTCTAAAGGATAAGCTTGAGAAGGTGAAGCAAGAGCTGACTAATGAGAAGAAAAAGGCAGAGGACCTTGCCTCTAATTTTGAGCAGGTTGCTTTGACTGCTGTTATCAAGACTCGTGGAGAACTAATGATTGAGTACAAGGAAGGAAAATATAATGACTGGGATGTGGATGGTGAGATAGAAACTTACAGTGCCCACATGGGTTTGGATGTTGATAGTGAAGGAGCTGAACAATTTGAAGATGCTTCTGTTGTGAATATCAAAGAAGCGGCTGCCGAGATCCATGATCTTGGTACTACAAAGGATCGTGAAGGACCTCATACAAATGCTTAGTTTCATTTCATGTGTTTGCTTAATGGTTCATGTATCTTAGTGTTTTGATAATTGACATTTGCCTTGTACAAGTCCCCTTTTTGAATTCATCTTTTGTACTGTTTGCCTAGCGGGGTTCGATGATTGCTAGAAGAAATATTTGTCTATTTATGGTGTTCTAAATGAGTGTTAAAATTTCTCCTTACATTTTTGAATTTGAATGATTGATAAAAATTTTGAATGATTGACAGACATAGTAGTAATTTTAACAAATGTAATATTTGAAGAGAATAGATAAGTGTATAGTTTAGTTTGAGTTGAGCGTACCATAGGTTACCATAGATCATTGTCATAAGCTGAGGGTGGTTGAGACTCTAATTGTTTTTTGCAAGATTTCTTGATTGCTTCAACTTTGATAAAGTCAATACTCCTTACTCCCCAGTTTGAGTGTGAGTGATGAAGTTGGTCACAGTCAAACTCTTTCGTCTGGACTGAAGGTAACACTTTAGTAATTGGGAGCATGCGCTTGTGTGAACATTATTTCTTGAGGTCTCGTCTAATGATGAAGTCATTGGAAGAAATGAACTTGTGACTGTCAGATTCTTGATTCCATAAATTGTACCGTCGACTCTCTGATGCTAAAGTCAGTAGAATATTTGAGATGAAATAAATTGAAAATAAGTTAAGTGCTGAATACATTACAAATAATTTGGCATGATCTTGCTCGTTCATGATTTGATTTGAGTATGATCGTATGAGTGCTCACAACCTGGGCGCTTATGGTTAAAATTGATTGCTAGTTTGACCACTCCGGGCTTCGAGGATAGATTGACTCATCTGTGTGATTGGGGGTGCCGTCGTCGACTCTCCAATACTTAAGTCAGTATATTATTCATAGAAAGTGTAATTGAAAAGGTTTGAGTTAGAAATGATATTGTTTTAGATGTGTGGCATTCCAGCTGTTGCCTATTTCTCGACCATCATTCGCTTGAAGTGGATATGCCCCTTGTCCAATGACCTTGGTAATTTTATAGGGGCCTTCCCAATTGGGGCCCAATTTACCAACTCCTGCCTCTTTAGTGTTTTGAAATACCCGGCGGAGCACCCAATTGCCTTCCTTGAACGTTCGTGCTCGGATGTTTTTGTTGAAATGTTGAGAGACCTTCTGTTGGTATGCTGCAACTCTAACCAAGGTTTGCTCTCTCTTTTCATCTAGTGAATCGAGCTCGAGGTTCATATTCTGCCAGTTCTGATTATCAGTCAAGTATTCAAACCTAGGGTTAGGAATACCTATTTCTGCTGGGATGACTGCCTCTGTTCTGAAGGTGAGCGAGAATGGGGTCTCACCGGTAGAGGTTTTTGTAGTTGTGCGATAAGACCATAGAACACTAGGCAACTCGTCTGCCCACCTTCCTTTGGCCTTCTCTAACCTCTTTTTCAATGTGTTGATAACAATCTTGTTTGTTGATTCTGCTTGACCGTTGGCTTGTGGGTATCTTGGGGTCGAAAATGAGAGTTGGATTCCCCATTCTTTGCAGAAGTTCTAGAATTATAAACTTACAAATTGCGAGCCATAGTCAGTGACTATCTCCTTTGGCACTCTAAACCTACATATTATGTTTTTCCAGACAAAATTCTTAACTTCGAGATCTCTTACCTTTGAAAATGCTTCTGCTTCGACCCATTTGGTAAAATAGTCTGTCAGTGCTAGCATGAATACTCGTTGTCCTGGAGTGGTTGGCATCTTCCCTACCATGTCCATCCCCCACTTCATGAAAGGCCAAGGTGCTAGAGTTGAATGTAGCTTTTCTGGTGGCATATGTGAGATTTGGGCGAATCGTTGGCATTTGTCACATTTTAGCACAAAGTTGAGTGAATCTGCTCTCATGGTTGGCCAATAGTATCTGGTAGTTAACGCCCTATTGCTGAGACTTCTTGAACCTGAGTGGTTGCCGCACTCACCTTCATGTAACTCTGTAAGAACGTAGTGTGTTTCTGCTAGAGTGAGACACCTAAGTAAGGGCCCAGAATATGATCTTTTGTACAATTTTCCATCATATAAAGTGAACCTTGCTGCCTTGGCTCTAATCTTTCGAGATTCACTCCTGTCTTGCGGGAGTGTGCCATCAGTCAGATATTGGATTATGGGTGTCATCCAACTGATGTTCTCCGACACATCCTTGACTTCCTCTTGAGGTTTCCACACCGCTGGCCACTGCATGTAGATGACTGGAATTGTGACTTCATTCTTGGTTTGAATTGTTGACCCTAGGTTGGCTAGTGCATTAGCATGACTATTTTCGATCCTCGGCACTTTATTGATGGAGATTTCTGTGAAGCTTGACAGTCTTTCTTTTACAGCCTGGAGGTACGCCACCATTTTTGAGTCTTTGGCCTGGTATGTACCATTGAATTGATTGACTATAAGTTGGGAATCTGAGAATCTTGATATTCATCTCCTTGGCAAGATCGAGCCCAGCAATGAGTGCTTCGTACTCAGTTTCATTATTGGTCGCTTTGAAGTCACACTTGATTGCTCGTTGAATGACATCTCCTTGGGGTGAGGTCAGAACAACTCCTAAACTGCATCCTCTACTGTTGCTTGAACCACTTAGAGTCAGATTGTTCTTTCAAGCACAACGACTCTTTTTCTGCTTGTACCTGCATGTCACTAGAAAAATCCGCAATAAAGTCAGCTAATACCTGAGATTTGATTGTTGTTCTTGGTTGGAATGTGATGTCGTATTCACTGAGTTCCACTGCCCACTTGGTGAGTCTTCCTGAAAGCTCTGGCTTGTGCAGGATATTGTGAAGTGGATATTGAGTCAATACCACAATAGTGTGGCATTGAAAGTAAGGTCTGAGTTTGCATCCTGCTGTGACAAGTGCTAGAGCCAACTTCTCAAGTTGGCTGTATCTTGTTTCTGCGTCAAGAAGAGTCTTTGAGACATAATAGACGGGTTGTTGCCTTCCTTCCTCTTCTTTGATTAACACAGCGCTGATTGGTGTCCCTGAGACGGCTAGGTACATGTATTGTGATTCACCATCTTTTGGTTTTGCTAAGAGTGGAGGTTAGGTGAGGTATTCTTTAAGTTGTCTAAGTGCGTCTTCACATTCCTCTGTCCACTCAAAGTCCTTTGTCTTTCTAAGTGTCGAGAAGAACAAATGACAACGTTCAGAGGATTTTGAAATAAAACGGCTGAGTGCTGCTATTCTCCCAGTTAGGCGTTGGACGTCTTTAACTGATTTTGGCGATTGAATGTTCTGTATGGAGCGTATTTGATCTGGGTTTGCTTCAACTCCTCGCTTTGTGACTAAGTACCCTAGAAATTTTCCTGAAGAAACACCAAAAGAACACTTGGCAGGGTTGAGTTTCATATTATATTTTTTAAGTACCTGGAATGAATGTTCGAGATGATTGAGGTGGTCTGCTGCTACTAGAGACTTGATGAGCATGTCGTCAATATATACTTCCATTGAATTTCCTAGCATATCTGCGAACATCCGATTAACCAATCTCTGATATGTTGCACCAGCGTTCTTAAGTCCAAACGGCATGACCTTGTAACAGAAGGTTCCCCGCTCCGTGATGAATGCTGTCTTCTCTTGGGCATCTGGTTGCATAAGGATCTGGTTGTACCCGGAAAATGCATCCATGAAGCTAAGGATCTCATGTCCGGCTGTGGCATCAACAAGCAAGTCGATGTGCAGGAGCGGGAATGAATCTTTGGGGCATGCCATGTTGAGGTCTGTGAAATCAATGAAAATCCTCCACTTCCCATTCTTTTTTTAACGACAACTACATTGGCCAACCAGTCTGGATAATTGACCTCTCTAACTGATTCGATGTCGACGAGCTTTTGAATTTCTTCGTTGATCACTCTGTTACGTTCTGGAGCAAACTTCCTTCTTTTTTGCTTGACTGGAGGGAAGTCAGGGTCTACCTGCAACTTATGCATAACAATGTTAGGGTCTATACCTGTCATATCTTTGTGAGACCAAGTGAAGCAGTCATGGTGCTTAATAAGAAATTCGATCAATCTGGCTTGTAGTTCTGGTGTGAGTTTGGCTCCAATTTAAACTTTGTGCTATGAGAATTCCTTGCTAATGCTCACTTCATCAAGCTCCTCCATGTTAGGCTCATCTGGGGCAATCATTGTACTTGATTGCTGTAGTTGCTATAAGGTGGGTTGTTTTTCTTTCAAAGTGCTCTGATAACAGTCTCGCGCTGTTTTTTGTGCCCCCGATATCTGCTTTACTCCCCATGGTGTTGGAAATTTTACCACTTAGTGGTATGTGGATGGCACAACTTTCATCTCATGGATCCATGGTCGGCCAAGGATGGCATTGTATGAAGAAGGGCAATCAACAACAATGAACTTGGTCTGGAGGTTTACTCCTTCTGCCCAAACATGCAGGTTGATTTCTCCAATCGAGTGCTTTTGCTCACCACTGAACCCGATTAGGACTGTAGATTTTTGGATGATTGTTGACTCATCCACTTTCATGTCCCTGAGAGCATTGAGGAATAAAATGTTAGCAGAACTTCCATTATCGATCAATACACATTTAATGAAACAATTTGCAATATATATGAAATGACTAAAGCATCATGATGAGGGTGAAGCAAATCTGTGGTTTCGTTATTGACAAAGCTGATGGTTTGTCCAGCGACTGTCTCTGGCTTTCTAGGCTTTCCTTGGTTGTTGATGAGTTCACGTGCATGACGTTTAGCTGCTGAATACGTAATACCACTAACTTCCGATCCTCCTGAAATCACATTTACGGTCCTTGCATTTTGAGGGGGTTCAGGTGGATTTTCTTGTCTGTTGTCCCATTCTGCTATGGTTGCTTTGCCTTTATCAGAAAGGAAATTGCGTAGTTGTCCTCAGCGAAGGAGTCCTGCAACTTCAAACTTGAGTGCTATACATTCAGCTATGGTGTGTCCGTGATCGCTATGAAATTCACACCATTTAGTCATATCTTTCAGAGCTTCTGGATTTTGAATCTTTCCAGGCCACTTGACTTTATTTCCTATGCCGTTCATCACAGCAACCACTTCAACAGGGTCTATAGTCAGAGTATATTCCGGAATTGGTGCTTTGTCTTGGTAGCTTCTAAGTCTTTGGGATGATTGTCCTCTCTCTTGATAATCACGAGATCGTTGTGGTGGAGCTCTTCCACCACCTTGAAATGGTCTGGATCTGTTGGTTGGATAAGGTTCAACATGATAAGATGACTTGCGCTCTACTCGTTTCGGACCCCGACTCTCACGAGAATTTGAGTAGTTGGAGATCGATTTTCTGTTAGACTCGTCTTCCTCCCATTTTATTGGAGCCCATGCTTTGGCATGAACATCCTCCATTGTCCTGCAAGGATATTTAGTTAGCTCTTTATAAAGGTCAGATTCTACCAAAAGGCCTTTTCGGAAGGCTGTGACGACTGTGTCCACGTTGCATGCCGTAATTGACACCTTCTCAGCATTGAACCTTGCTACATAATCTCTTAAAGATTCATCCCTTCTCTGCCTGATTCTATAGAGGTCATCTAATAGCTTCTCCAGTAACCTGCTACTAGCAAACTGCTCTACAAAAAATCAGTCAATTGAGCAAATGAAGCAATAGAATTATTAAGCAAGTTTGTATACCATTGAAGGGTTGGGCCAACCAGACTGGACCCAAACCCCTTGCACATACATGCCTCGCGCAACTCGCGAGGTATAGCGGCAGTAAACATCCTCTACTTGTAGCTAGCTATGTGGTCATTGGGATCAATCGTTCCATCATACATTTTCATCAGTGGGAACACAAACTTTTTTGGCATTTCCACTAAGGCAATTGCATCTACAAAGGGTGAATCTGCAAAGCTGCTAGGTAGGCTCTTTTTAATGGGAGTTGGCACCCCTGGAATTCGTTGGATCATGGCCTCCATGCTTTCTAGTTTCCGTGCAATTATTTGTTCAATCAACTCTTCTTGAGTAGGCGTAACATTCTTTCATGCATTCACAATAGAGGGTGTTAAATCAATAGTCATATTATTTGGTACAACAAGGGATTGTTGGTTTTGAGAGCTTTCAAGAGCAATCATGTTGGTCAAGTTGACTGCTAGTGGAATAACTATTGGAGGAATGGTTGATGAGTTGATTGCTGGAGGAATGGCCGATGAAGTTGACTGTAAACCCACATTCTAATTGACCGTGTTGGATGTGGTTGTTTGTTATCCGACCGCGACAGTAGTTGCTCCCAATGCTGATGGTTGTCCGGTCACTTGGCTTGATCCTCCTATTGGGGTTGTGTCAAGTGATTGCATTGGACCAATTGAAACTTGGAATCTTCCTCGACTAGTTATTGAAGCAATCAATGACTCAAGTTGGGCCTTCAGCGCAGCATTTTCCTCCATGAACGATGCATTTTCTCGTTCCATTGCTTGAGTGCGCTCCATGTTCTCTTTCATCTGAGCTGTAAGAGCGGCGAGTTGGTCACGGACGTTGGGCTACTCCACATTGATCTCTCCTTCCTCCATATGCTCTGCCATTGTCCTAGCGGTGGTTGACTGAACGGTAAGAGTCGAAACACTTTGCTCAGTTGCAACTTGTCAGGGCCCCACGGTGGGCGCCAAATTGTAGATGTTGAAATCCACAATCGATTGAAGATGATCGTATGCGGGCACCGACAACTTGTAGAACAAAAAAGAGAGTAACTGGGAAACCTTGGGACACCGGGATGGTGCCGGCCAAAGGGACTCCGACGGTCAAGTTAGTAAGATTATTAATAATGCAATAATGAGAAGGAAAATGAATGACTGAGCTAAGTTACTACCTATCTTGACTGCGAAAATAAGTATGTAATTTCAGAGAAAAAGAGAGTGAACTGTATATGAGAAGAGATGTGATGATTCAGATTGATCCCCCTCTCCCAGTGACTGAGAGTGGCTTCTTATAGGCAGATGTGGAAGAACGTTACTCATGATCCCTCCTCCTTTGGAAGCGCTCTTTTCCCACTTTATGAGGGAGATCGTTATCCACGTGGTCAGTTTTGACTAACCATTTCTCAATCTGTTTGGATGAGTGACAAGACTTAGTCTCAGGTGTGGGTCAGATCATTGAGTTCAATGTCGGGTCATGGGTAATGTTAACATATGACTTGACCATATTGTTTTGGGCCTATTGGGTGTGGCTTTGTGATAGTACCATTTAGGAGTCAGATAGCCCAATCCGATCTTATTTGAGCATTCTTTGTTGATAGCGGATGTGTGCTGACATATGACATTGGGCCTGAGCCCAATTTTGGCCCCTACAAGTGCCTAATAGATTTAATTTTAACCTTAACTTTTTTCTTTTTAGTACAGAAATTGTGTAAAAAGTACACCTAGTACCCAATTTAAGTTAACCTCTTTAATTTTTACCCACCTTTTAAAACTCTTAGATTAATACCCAAACTGTTAATGACTCTACCTATTATACAGTGATTTAGTGGAACTGACACTGAAATATTATTTAAAATGGGAAGTAAATGATACGACAGAGGCAAAAATTGAGATTTTTACATTGGACTTCTAGTAGTATTTTAAGAGTAATATGGGAAATGTGCTTAAAAAAATAGGTAATATTCAACTAATGTTATTAGTAGCTATTTTTAGTTAACTAATCCTAAAACTGCGTATTTTTCAAGTTATCCCAGAAATTATCTGCTTTGAATCAAGAAAGGACATGTAGTTAGTAATATAAAGTTTATAAACCATTCCACTCATCAAAAGGAAGAGAAACACCATGTTAAAAAAATCATATATGATAAGCAAGCAGTTTAATTGATTAAAAAAGAAAGTACTTTGTGACAAACAATTATAATGCTGGCCACAGTAAGTGTTCTTCAGGCACAGCAACCGGATCATACAGCTCAATAAGGTCAGCCCAAAATTTTGACCTCATGGCAGATGATTAAAGACATCCACTCACTCAACAGATTTTGTATGAAAGTAATTATTTATTGGGCACAACCAATCTAAAAAATAAGTGAAAAAAAAAGACAACACAACTCGGCGGGCGGGAAGGACTTAACCAGTGTTCTGCAGACCAGCAGCAATACCCTTCATTGTCAAGATGAGTGTGTCCTCAAGACCAGGTGCATACTCGCTCGTGGGGTTCAGCTGCACGAGTTCATTCGCTGGTTTCGATTCCATAATCTCCCTGGAGATGTGCGGCCGCACTGTGACGTGGTAGCTCGGGTCACGGATTCTCTTCAATGTGTAGGCTTGGCAGACATTGAGGGTTGTGATGTATGAATCACGCAGGCGGAGTCTTTGCTTCAAATGTGGATCACCTTCAAGAAGATCCTTGTGTCCAGCAATCTGTAAAAATCATCATATCATCAAGTAATGGATCAATCTAACATGGCCGAAGATAGAAGTTTACCATAATACTTGTAGAATTCTTTGCAAAAGTGACAAATTTTTATGGTTTTTTTTCAACTTTTTTACCATCTCTAAAAGTTTTTTCTTCTAAAAAAATACGGTTTTTGTATCAATACCAAACAAATATTCAAAATCTACCGCACATCATGATACCAAAACTATAAAAATGTAATCTTTTTACTAAAGGCATAAAAAATTCTCTTTTTTTGTTTACCTGCAAAAGGAGGCTCTTGGTTTCTTCAAATTTATCCCTCAAGAGCTGTCCAAATGGCTGTAGCTCCTCGGAAACAAGGAGTTTGTCGTACAGCGCAGCAATCCCGGGGTCTCCCTTGGCGAACACCATTTCAACTAAATCAATGGTGACCCTAAAGAATGGCCATGAGTTATACATCTCTTGCATCATATGGAGATTCCTAATATCTTTCTGAATGATTTGTTTGAAAGCTTCTCCAAATCCCAACCACACTGGAAGATGGAACCTTGTTTGTGTCCAGGCGAAGATCCATGGGATTGCACGAAGAGATTCTATTCCCCCACTAGGCTTTCGCTTCGATGGACGACTACCAATGTTCATTCGCCCATACTCCAACTCCGGTGTAGCCTGTGATCATAATATGGTTATTTAAAATTAATTTTTGATTATAAGAGAGAAACTAAATCATGGTTAGTTAAATTGCTCTTTCTTGAATGCTTGCTTACCAGGCGGAAGTACTCAACAAAACGGGGTTCTTTGAAGACAATGGAACGGTAGTCTTTTGTAGCGATAACCGCCATTTCATCCATAAGTGTACGCCACTCTGGTTTTGGTGAAACTGGAGGGTTCATACCGTGCTCAAGTGTAGCAGCTGCAAAACGCTGAAGTGTTCTAAAACACAAGTGTTCCTCTCCAAAGGACTGCTCAATGACTTCACCTTGAACGGTAACACGAAGTGAGCCATGAACTGTGTCCGGTGGTTGAGACAAAATAGCGAGATGACTTGGCCCGCCTCCTCTTCCAACAGTCCCACCACGACCGTGGAACATGGTAAGCTTCACACCATACTCTTTCGCAACCTTGATAAGCTCTTCTTGAGCCTTGTACAACTGCCAGGCTGCAGAGAAACGTCCAGCGTCTTTACCAGAGTCAGAGTACCCAATCATGACTTCTTGCTTTCCATTGATCCGATTTATGTACCAATCTACTGAGAACAGCCGAGCCAAAGCAGCAGGGGCAGCCTCCAAATCATCGAGTTTCTCAAATAGAGGAACAACTCTCAAAGGATTCTTCACGTGACATTCACGCTGTAGCAGCTCCACTGCAAGCACATCAGAAGGAGCAGTAGCCATTGAGATGATATACGCTCCAAAGTTATCTGCTGGAAGTTCGGCTATGACATGAAATGTGTCCAAAACATCAGCAATCTCTTCAGTTTTGGGAAGATCTGGGCCAAACAGAGGACGTTTGCCGCACAGTTCAGATAAAAGCCATTCCTGTCGACGATCTTCAGACCACTCACGGTATGAACCAATTTCCAAATGCTTGGTAATGGCATCCATGACATCAGTATGGCGGTCTGACTCTTGCCTAATATCAAGCCTCACAAGTGAAAGCCCAAAAGTTGAAACTTGCCTCAAAAAGTCGAGAAGGGAACCATCAGCAATAGCTCGGTCACCACAAGCACAAAGTGATCGGTAGCACAGCTCGAGCGGTTCCAAGAACTACAAGGGATTAAGAAAAAAGTAAGTACCACATCAAACTATTTAAGAGATAACATAAGGTTTAAAGAAGTTTAAATAAGTGGAATTACATCGTCGAGATTGGTAAATGTTGCATCCTCTGGAATGTCAGAGTAACCATTGGCTAACAAATGACGAGAACGTTCACGTGTTTGATAAAGCTTGTCCCTCACTTCACCAAGTATTACTCTGTAGGGTTCACTTACAGGAATTTGTTTCCAAAATTCTACACAAAATAAAAGATGCTAATCAGTGATCAGTAGTGACAGTAACTGAATAGTTTACAATTTGAAACATGGTTTCTAAGGTATTTGCTACTTTCTCTGTTCTATCGACTCAATTTCATTTGGAACAGCTCTGTTTAGCATGTTTAAAAAAAACATGTGAAATGGCTCATCTCCATATTCAGTAATTACCTATGTAGTGTTTAGCATCTCTCTTTGAGGAATTGTGGAGCATATCTGCCCTAACACGCAGTTCATCGTTGCAACGCCACATGGACAACTACAATGATCAAAAGAAAAAAAATACTAAAAAAAAACAATTGAAACGAATATAAGAAAAACAAAGTTTGATCGAGAAAGAAGAGAAGATACCTCAAACATAAGATCCTCTATTTGGGAATAGTACAAGTTGGCTGCCATCATTCTAGCCAACAAGCAAACATCCCTTGTAACCTCAGGAGTTACTCTTGGGTTACCTGAAGCCCAAAAACAAAAATTAGCCATACAGCGTTGGAGAGAAAAAAAGAAAGCACTTTAATAGGGCAAGGGACTATAATCAAGAGAATGAGTAGCATTGATTTACCTAAGAAGCTGAGATAAGCAACAAACTCTAAGCTCTTTAGCAGAATTGAGAAAATGAATTTTAGGAGAGAAAGAGAAATACCATCACGATCACCACCCATCCAAGAGGAGAATTGAATAAGCGGGGCATTGTAAGGAACACGCTCATCAATCCCTATGTTCTTCAAAGCTGTGTCAACACGGCGAAGGAACTTTGGGACACCCTTCCAGATTGTCTCGTGGAAGTAGCTCATTCCAGCCCTCATCTCATCTTGAGGTGTTGGAGGTGTTCTCCGAATCTCATCAGTACGAAATGCAGCTTGAATCTACATAAACCACAACACCAAAATAAAGAAGATTATTAATAGTTCTATCAACTCTAGTCAATTTCTTTGTCTACTAAGAACTTACAAGCATGAAACCATTGCATAAGTTTTGCAAGAATCATAACATGATTCCATCTGTGCATAATGGCGAAAATTAAAGACAATCTATCATTGTAATTAAAATAATCCATTCTGCCAAATGGTATAAACACAAGTGTCTCATTTTCAATCATTTTGTCATAGAATTTCACCAAAAACCTAATGTTTAACATGGTAGTCAGAACTTTTCTCCGGTATATGCTGTTGATAATTCTATAGTAGTCATTTCAATAACACTTCACAATGTTTATAGCTATAGGTCTTCAATCGTCATTTGCATCAAAGAGCTTTGCTAGATCAAAAATAGCATTTGTCCTAGTTTACTTTCAAATATTTTCCTTGAAATGTTATTTTTCATTTTATATAAAGAACAAAGAGAACACTGAACACAAAGAAGTAGAAAAAATTTATCACTGTAGAGCTTGATCATTCTTAGTAATTAAGCAATCCTATATTCTATTATAGGCTAAATAGAAAGCGAAAAATAGTGAAACAGAGGCCCAAAAAAAATATCAAAGAAAAATGCAACAAAATATTAAATCCTTCCCAAAATTTAGATAACAATTTTCGATAGCATGCAAAAACAAATGGTCAAAGAGCTTAGTAGTACCTCTCTCTGCAGTGCCTCATCAAGCTCCTGCTTATCATCAGGAGTTATGTCTTTGGCATATAACTGGGCTAAACAGTTCCTAATCCTGATTACACATAAGAGTTAGGATTAGAATGAAAGAGATTAAAAGCTTAAAGTTCAACTAAATAGTTATAACTCAGGAAACAGTTCAAATGAAAAAAAAGCTAATGACTTAAGCAAACCTTCCATGCTTCTGAAGCAAAGATCGACGAACTGACTGAGTAGGATGAGCAGTCAAGACAAGATCCACAGTCTGATTCTTCAATGCATCAAAAACCTCTTGAGGAGACTTGTTAAGCTTCCCAACAAGCCTCTTTAGAGTTTCTTCAATGTCTGATTCAGTTGTAGCAGAATTCTCATCAATGAAATCACCCTTTTTAAGCTTGTTCCGTCTGCGATATGCAATCTGGACTTCTTCAGCCATGTTAGCCAAGCTAAGCATGTGTGAGAAAGATTTTGCAATGACAATTGAATCCCCTGGATCCAAACTTGTCAGCACATTTCCGAGCTCCTCGAGCTTTTTCGGATCGTGCTTTCCCTCATACTCAGCGGAAAGCTCATAACACTCTTGAACCTATACACACACCAATAAGAAAAACAAATTTTTAAACACATAGTGATCTGAATCACTGAACTCCTTCCATGAACACTCAACACATCTTCATTGAAAACAAGTTCCAAAAACTCAAAAATAACCATTCCCTCTTCCTCCAATGTAGCAGACATAAATTCTCTTAAATTTTATCATTAAAAAAGTCAAATCAAAAGACAAAAAGACATTGGTTAAGGAATCAAAAACAGTAAATGAATTTCATTAGTACAAGCACTGAGATTTAAGCATCCAATCTCATAAAATAAAACTCCGCCCAAAAATCAAATGATCTACACAATCTGAACTGGGTTTTGAGCTATACCAATCTAAAAACATTTGAAATTGAAGAAAACCCAAATCCAAAAAGATCAGAAAAAACCAGAGAGACTCACCGTTTCCCTGAGATCTTCTCCATGCAAGTCTTGGAGAATGTCTAGAAAACGATCCAAAAGCAAGGCATCATACTCAACAAGCTTATCATCCTCACTCACTTTCCCAGGAACCAAAAGCCGAAGCTGAGCATCAATAGATGCTAACTTCTCCAGATTCCGAGTAGCCATTTGTTCAAGTCACAGTCACCTTCCTCACTTTGACTAATAACAATACCAAAAAAACCTAAACAAGGGAAAAGTATATAGTCAGAACTGAATACCCAAAAAATATGGGGCTACAATCATGGAGATTGAATCAATCACAAGAGCCACAAATTCTGATCATGACCCACAATAAAGGAAATTTCTCATACAGCCACGTGTGCGGACTGTACTGTGTGAGTATATCAAAAATTACAATATAATAAAAAATAGCACTTTTTGAGGTGAAAAATCTGATCTTTTGTATGACCAGATTGAATTAACTGATAACAGTGATGGAGAATGAAGTACCTGAATCTGGGCAAGTGAGATTTCAGCCAGTAAGAAGATATAGAGAGAGAAAGAGAAGACAGAGTGAGTGTGAGATCCAAACGAGTGAAGTTTATGACTTTATATAGAAAATTGTCAAAAATCAAAACTTTTTAAAGTTTTTTTATTTCCTCTCTGTATCTGTAATTATTATTTTGAGGCGAAACTCATGCAAGAACTTTCTCTCTCAACGTCTTCTGTTTGGGTTTTATTTTTGGGCTCATGTCGTGTCAAGTGGATGTTCGACATAGAAGAATATGCTTTTCTAAAGATACTCTTTCAATTACTTACTTTCCAATGAGGAAATGATTTTGAGATTTGCTAACTCAAAATTAGAAAGAAAAAAAAAGTGATTTTTAGCACAAATCAAATGTGATGTGTTAAGATTTATGAGTACAAATTTGACATAAACACTGTTCACTTTGATCTCAATACCTTAAACTATTCTTCTTCTTGTTCTCATCTTTCAATTTATTGATATTTAAAATAAAAAATAAAAAGTGGCAATTTTCGAAAGTGGTTGTTTTTGTTAAAAGAGATCAGTCAGAAGTAAAAGACAAGGTACGGCTAGTGGGGTACCTTTTTTATTAGCCGTACAAGAAAAATTAAAAATTAAAAAAGAAAATTGTGGCTAAGATGAGTTCTACTTTTCACCAATAATGATTCTATAGAGCCTATCGATTTTTACTTATTATTATTATTATTAAATGATTCTATAGAGCCTATCGATTTTTACTTATTATTATTATTATTAAATGATTCTATAGAGCCTATCAATTTTTACTTATTATTATTATTATTATTATTATTATTATTAAATTTGTAGTGTTTATGGATTAGAGTTGTAAATACGGGTAGAGTTTTTTAGCATGGTATGAAATCGGCATAAAAAAATATGGGTTTGGGCTAGGCATGACACAAATTAAAAATTGGCACGACATGAGCTTGAGCACGGCATGATAAGCCCGAAGGTACGACACAAAAGCACGAACAAACTAGCCTGAAAGCACGACACAATAAAAAGCCCGATATTTTGACACTAATAATGATAGTGTTAATTATCTATAAATTAAAATGATAATAAAAGTCTATTATTTTTGTCGATGTTTATAATTATATTAATTTATTTTAAGATTTGTGAGTTAAAATTTTTAGTATTTATTAGTAGATATTCAAATTTTAATAATTATCTATGATATAATTTTGTGTAAAGTATTGTTGAAAAGTATATAAAAATATCTCAAACTATAATTTGAACACTGAAATGTATTTGGATTGGTGGTGAGTCCATTGATCCTTAAAAAGGAGATGGAGGGTTCAATTCTTCATCTTCAAATATTTTGGCAATAATAAAATGGGCCCGAATTTGGGTCCAAATAAGAAATATGGGTCGGCCCGAACCAACACGAATTTAAATACAGGCTCGGCTCGGCCCGAATTATTCGAAGGCACGAAAATATGAGTGAGGTCGGGCCGGCCCACATTTACAGCTATATTAGGGATGATATCACCCCTGTGATGAAGATTGGAAGAATATATAACTTTTGGAGTTTTTTTATTCATCTTTCAAATTATGCCATTTAAATCTAAAAATTCAAGAAAGAAAAAAATAAAGGAGAACGTGACTTCAAATTTTACTTTACCACACTACACTATGCGATAAGGTTTTACTAGTTTGTGGTTTATTTTTTACTTTTTGAAATTTCATAAAAAGTTTAAATATAAAATCAATATAATTTTCAAACTTTAAGTTAGGGTTTAATTGGTTCGCGATTGGAAAAGTACATTTTTAAAAAGTGTGTTTCTGAAATAAAAATATGAATTTATAGTCTGAAAACATGTTTTTGAAAATGTGATTGGTTCAATATCTGAAAACTATTTTTGGGTTTTAAAAAACTGAATATGTGATTGGTAGGTAATCTGAAAATATAAAAAATTGATAGATTTGTAGGATTTTATGATACAATGATTTGGAATCAGAGAAAACGTGATTTTCTTGTTTTTTTATTTTAGAACGCAAAATTAGAATACTGATTTGAATTTTATTTTAAAGACTCTCTTACCAATCACTTATTCTTGTAGGCTCCCCTGTTTTCAAGTTTTTTAAAATGATAAAATGAGATTTGGATACTATACCAATTAGACCCTTAATTTTTCAACACAAAAACATATAAAGTTTGTTACACCCAAATTTCGAGAATAAATAAACAGATTCGAAATGTACGTTTGTAAAGTGTAAGCTTGGGATTAACAAGTGTTAGTGTTGACTGTCTTTTTCGTTATCAACCTTAAACGAGAGATTAAAGAAATAAACAACAAGAACACAAAGGTTTTTACATGGTTCAGGCTATAAAAGAGCCCTAGTCCACGAGTCTCTGGTATTAGGAGGATTGGAAGCTTGTTAGGGCAAGCTTCAATGGAGTTTTTTCAGGCAGCGTTTATATTGCTCTGAGTACAGGTATTTAGTTCTCTAAAAAAACGAACCCCTTACAATGAGACTCCCAACCCTATTTATAGAGGTTGGGGCATTAATACTAATCATTCGTAACTAATATCCATTCTTCCCATTATTGGGGGATTAATACAAATTTAATGCATTGGTCTGTATTGAATAGAGACCACGACCCAAGTGAGATCTGTGGGGCCTACTGCAGAAATGTATCTACTTTATGGGGAACATGCCCCAGGTACTGTCAGGGTATACTGTACGTATCTCCATGTCAGACAACATAGTGGGAGTGCGAATTGTCGAGTCGTACAATCAACAACACTGTGGACGAATCACCTAAAAGGTTGTCAAGGGATCCTCTAACGCTGCAAACCTGCATTGGTTGACACCTGGCTGGCCTTCTAGATCCCGAGGACAAGTCCTTGGCCTAGAAGATAACTGATTGTAAGAAAATTGTGGACTACCAACCAGTTCTCGGGGATTGGCCTCGGAGAGACGTCTGTGCCCTACCTTTATCCTAGGGGTGTGATCTCTAACTGAGAAATCCACCATTCAAGGATTGACCCTCGGGATGTGGCCTCATCTGAAGAAGTACACGTCCTTGCAACATGTCCTACTCGAATTTCCACATGTCCTTGGGTGAAAACACAGACAGCATTTGTAATGCCCTACTACCTTAGAGCCGTTACTTAGTGAGTTTAAAATAGAAATCGTGCTTTTGACTGACTCTATGTGGTTTCTAAAACCAAAAGTGTGAATAAACTAGAATTTAAGGCTGTACTCTTTGAAAATGTTTAGTTTCATTGAAAACATTAAGTATCAAACATCTGGGATCCCAAAAATAAGGTTTACAAAATATTTACAACTCAAAAATAGATTTACACCAGGTTAACTATCAAAAGAATGAGTTAATATAGCCATATACAAAATGCCCCCAACCAAAGCAGTCGGGCAGGCCGAACATGTACGCGCCGCCCCCACGCTCTCCATACTCATGGCCGGTTGACTGATTTCTTGCTTTTACCTGCCACACAAAGCACCCGTGAGCCGAAGCCCAGCAAGAAAACCCAAATAGTATATAACAAATGCACAGAATATAGCTGACATATAATCCATTGATAAATAGAAAAACCATCATACTAAACAAGCACGGCCATGCCGCCCCAGAGGCCTTACCAAAGCCTGGGGTCTCGGTCCTCACCGTAAGGATAACTCATGTATCCCTTGGGTCCCACCCTGGCTATAAGCACCCCATGTGCTGAGTGTTACTTCCGGCCCCAAGGTCGTACCCGGCCTTTGCCGCTCTCGGCCTTAGCCGTTCATTTCATTATAATCGCACGCATAATACATTTCGAAATAATTGTTCAAACATATAATAATTCATCCAAGGTCATACATTTACAAGTAAAACAATCTAGGGCCATGCCTTGTAATAACACTGTGGGCCCATGCCCTGATCTCGGGTGTTACGGTTTTCTTACCTTTAAATTCGATAGCCTTGATCAACCCGACTCCTTGAGCACGATCCTACTCGAGCCCTAGCGTTTACCTAAGCAAAATCCACAAGTCAAAGTCATCACCAAACCTCAAGTCCAAAACCTAGCCTCGGGAGCAATCTCGAGCCCCCGGGAAGTCCTAGATCCCCATAACAAAGTGGTGGAATCGAGCCCCGAACCCTAGGTCAAAATCCCTCAACAAAAACCCAAAAATCCCCTTCTGTGAACAGTGCAGCGCTACAGCGCTCTAAAGAGGGCGTTGTAGCGCTACAAGCAGAACCACCCCCCAGAAACAGGGGCTAGCTACAGCACCCACTGACTAGCGCTGTAGCGCTAGTTGCAGCCAGACCAAACCCAAAAATCGCTTCTTGCGATTTTCTTCTACCATTTCAACCCCAAACTTGTCCAAATCTTTACCAAGCCCAAAAACAAACTTATCCACACCTCACACTCATCCCAAGCATCCCAAGAACTCAACCCCAAGCTCAAGCAACCCAAAACTCAAAATCTAACATAATGAACCCAAAAACCAGAAATTCATTCAAACAACAAAGATAGGGTCTTAGAAATCATACCGTGGATAGAAATTCGACCTTGAGTTGAACCCTAGAACTCCTTAGCTTGCTCCTTTACAACCTTGACCTGATTTCCCCAAAAACCCCATCTATTTAGCTCAAATACACAACTCAAACCAGTCAAGCCCTAAAAAATGAAATCCCCAAGAACTTACCTCAAATTTCTGATGTGATCTTGCTAATCCTTGCCAATCCTCTAGTCTAGCTTAGGATCCTTGATGCTCAGCCTACCCTAGCTCTCCACTGAGCTTAACTCCAAGAAAAATGAAGGAAAATGGTTGGGAGAGCCACAAACCGATTCTTTGGAACAAAAACCCTTCAGCTTTTCTCTCTTTTCCTTTCTCTTCCTTCTTTCTTTCTTTTCAGCCTTATAACTCTTTTTCTACAAAATCCACTAAGTATAAAGCCCCCTTTAACTCATCTCTTACAAGCCTAAAGACCAAAATGCCCTCCCTTAATAATTCTAAACCTTTTTGCCCATAAAGGGACATTTTAGTCATATTACCCAAATTCCCACTAATTCCTCAAGTGTTCCTAATAATTCCCGCTCGCTACCCGATACCTGATTAATCACCAATTATACATTCTTCATATCAAGATTAACCTCAATATATTTTCCAAATTCTCACTTAAACTCCCCAGGCATAACCCAAGCCGGGTATAGATTCCCGTTTTGACTTTTCCGCTAACCCGCTCATTCTAGGATCGTCTCGAGTCATAGATCACAGATATCAACATAGTCATGCCCAACATGGCCAAATTACAATTATGCTCTTTCTAAGATAATCAGGTCTACATGCATACTAATTCACATAGTCATGCATCTCAAATAATCAAATAGTCATATAACGTGCATTAGATCATAATCATGCATTAAATTCATTAAAGTCACACACAAAATCCCATTATGCCCTCCAGGCACACTACTCAAGGCCCTTAAGCCTTAATAGCGAATTTGGGTCGTTACAGCATTTGCCCCCCCCCCCCCCAAGTCTTTACTTGTCCTTGGACAGTGGAGACTTAAAACTGGGGAAAACTCGAATAGTCCTCGGATGGAAACATTTGGACTTCTGCTGACGTCACTACAAGATTTCCTGCCATGTGCTGAACTCCCATTGCTAGGCCCATTAATCCGTGCAATTAATGAAGGGACAGGTTCGCGGCCCGAAACATCTTTTCCATACCCTAGGTGTCCTTTCAGCTTATACTCGAGATTTCCCTTTTCCAATGCCAATGATCACGATCCACACCTTTCTGATCTTCAACCTTTGGATCATTCTCGAGTACCTATGTCCTAGGTAATCCGATGGTCGGGGTAAACTTACTTCACCCCCAAGCACTAGACTTATAAAAGGTCGAGAACCAACTTTCCAATGTTATTTTAGCCCATTTAAACTTTCATGTGCTTTCAACTCTTCAGCCTCTCTTAGCCTCTCAAACCATTTTCCAGCCCTGCATCCTTTCCAACTCCCCTATAATTATGGACGATTGACATGAAGCTCTGTACTTCTGGGTAAACGGCAAGCAATTCTTTAGAGTTCGTACTTGATTCAGCACAATCTGACACTACATTTCGAGTAAGTATCCTTGAACTACGACTTTCTGTTTTCGTGCGTGTTTGAGAATTTAGGATGCATGCTTAGGAGTTGTTTTTCGAGCCTTTTAGAGGCTGATTTTGCCTTATTTGTAGTCAAAAATCGTCTGAATGGCTCATTTAGGTGTTTTGAAGTGTTTTGGGGCATTTATCGTCATTCTGGGCCTTCGACCAAAATCTAGAATTTCCAAATTCCGACGATGTTCATCTTTTCCAGTGGTGTCTCTGGCGCCAGGTGCTTGGCTCCAAGGACACCCCAATGTCATTAGTATTTCTCTTTCTTCCCCTATCCCCGAGCAATTGTCTTAGGGGTTCTTGTTTTGGCCTAACTTTCTTCGGGTCAAGGCGCTAACTGCTTGGTGTTTATTTCAGATGTTCGAGGAGCTTCATTAGCTCCATCAACAAGGGTTCTACGCCTTTGACAACGAAATCCTTCAAATGGCCTGAGAAGTGGGACAACACCTCGAGAAGGGGAAACAAGTGGTTGGTGGCAGCCAAGCTCACGTAGTACGGGAGAGCTCGGAACCAGTGGCGACGATACCTCTCAAAGCTGGTCTCTCAGAGGAAGAGGCCAATACGGGCCCGAAACCTTCAGACTCCCTTTACCATGGCATAGGGTTTGAAGCGGTAGACCTCCTGAGCAAACTACAATATAAAGGTGCCTTTCAGAGGATCCTAAAAAACTATGTGGTAGATGATAGTGAAATATTGGTGTGTCTAGCTCGAGAGGACGAGAGGGCACACAAGAGCATGCATGGGCTTAGGCCCTGGAACACCTCTCATCTCCAAGCAGGTGCAACCCTGCCATTGCATCATTACTATGTCGACTTTCTTAAGTTTGTCGGCATAGCTCCTTTCCAACTGCCCCCAAATGGATATCGAGTACTGGCAAGGCTGTACGCTTTGTACAAGAGGCAGAACTGGCCTACTCCGTCCGCAGCCGAAATACTGTGCATCTACAGTTTTTGCCAATGCACAAAGAAGGGGAAAAAGGGGGATACTACTCCCTGATGAAGCACACGGTCTCAGGGAGAGGCTACAAAGCCCCGTGCGGCAATGAGAACCATGCTCGGGCCTACAAGAACTAGTTCTTTTGGTGGATGGCTTCCTGACGAGGACCAACCCCACATTACTCCTGGACTTCGCTACAATTGGTAAGTACTTCTGTCCTTGCACAAATTAGTATGATAATGTTTAGTTCGCTACTCATCCTTGTCCATGTTGTCTTAATAAGGTTTGTTTCGTCACACTCCCTTCATTGACTCTTTCGACGAAAGACTTCGGGCGATGGAATCCATTCACCCTGAGGAGCTAAAGCTCGGCTTCCTCGTCACCAATGCCCACCTCAGATAATACGGGCTGCTGCAGGCGAGGCAGAGCATAAATTCGGTGGTGTTAACCAAATTTTGGGATTCGAAGCAATCTCGAAATGTGGAAAGGATACACACGGAGTATATGGTGGCCAAGGCACAACATCAATACTTACAATGCCTTCGCAAGGAACACACAGAGATCGTCCTTGCCATTAAGGCAGCTGCTGAGGCAAAGGAAGACGAGGAACTTGAGGCGGAGCTCGAGGCGGGAATCGAATCGTCTTCCATGCCTCAAGGTAAATCTCTGATTATACTTTACTACTCTAGGCGTGTAGGGGAGGGAACTAGTCCGGACCATTCATTCTTTTCTCCCTCCCTTCCTGAATGTGGCCAAGTCTTGGAGTGTTGCTGGTCCGTAGAGGAGTACCAAGATTACCAGGATCTCATTGACGTGTTCCTTCACAACCCGAGGAGGAAGAGGCACCCTCAAGGCTTCATGCCTCTTGATGAGATGACAACCATGCATGCCTCTTGGTTTTGTCAGTACGAGACCAACCTAACACAGGAGATAGGTTGACTCATACACGAATTCGCTAATACTATCCTCCATTCCGAGGAGCCTGATCGTGGTGGGGCTCCCGAGTAGTTTTATTTACCTTTCTGCACATGTTTTATTCTATTGTGGTTTTCCTTTCTTTTATCGAGACTAACCATGGTGTTTCCTTTGTGCAGACAATATGGACATTTATGATTTGGTGCGTTCGAAACGTCAAAGGGTGTCAGGGCCTTCTGAGATTGACATCCTAACAGCTCCAACAGCGGTGCCCACACCCACATCGACTGCCTAAGCACCCTCTACCGTTGCTCTAATGGCCCCTACCCTGAGCATAACAGTTGCAGGTGAGGTCATTGACCTCGAGACCTCCTCTCCCCGAGATACGCGATTCTTCGGGAAAGGAAAAGAGTTCCCCTCCAACCCCCCTCAAGCCAAGGTCCCCCAGTTGGTCATCTTCCCAAAGCACTATGAAGATGATGAGTCAGAGCTGGGCATGGAGGTCACTGAGTACTACAGCGCTTGTATCGAGGAGGGCAATGAGAATGACCGACTCTTGGTCGAATACCTGCGCGAGGACTGACCAAAGGAACCCATCGTTCCTCCTCGTCGCAAAGAGCTGGAACCTCTCCTCGTGGGGAGAATAAGAGATAGGGCCTTACCGCTTGGAACAAAGCTCATGTAGGGACTATCGACGTCCTTATGCGAGATACCCGCCAGCAGCTTTGCCCGTTGCGGTAGTGACAATGAAGTGGCGCTGGTGGCAACTGACCACTACTCTTCCACGAGGGTAAGTTTCTTGATTTCCGTCCAAGTTCAGTGTATATTTTCTATCTTTTTGGCTGACTTGGTATTTTGATTTTACAGACCGCGACCCTCAATCAACAACTCAGGGACCTACTGCTGACGCGGTGTCTCGAGCTGAAGAAAACTCGGGAAGAGCTAGCCCAGGTCCAAGTGGAACTTGCTTAACTCCAAGAGACTGCAGTCCCCCTGGTGGAACATTCACAACTCTAGAAATAAGTGGAGGACACCAGCGCCTGTGTCCGAGAGGTGGAGGACCAACTGGTCCCTGAGAGGTCGAAGTTGTCTACCTTGGAGGAAACCTCCTCCAAGTTACTAGAAGATATCGTATGCCGCACGCGGACCATGGAGGAGGAACTGGTCCAAGTCTGTGAGGAGCTTCGGTTGGGCCAGGTGGAGTTCGAGCCCACGTCGATGAGCTGGAGAAAAACAACAGTGAACTGGCTAAAGACCTCGACATGATGGCCGAGGACATGCTCTTCGTTGCGTGGCAGAGAAACAGAGACATGGATATCTCATTCATAGAGGATCCCAACATGAGAACTAAGTTCAAGGCACATCTAGAGGCGAACACTGCCTGCGTGGCTCAGGAGAGAGAGGCTTCAGCGGTTGGTCGTGCCCCCGAGGCTAACCCGGTGATCGAGTTGGTGGTAGAGGTGCCCTCAAGTGAAGGGCCCCAGTAACTTTACCTTGTTTATAATTTTTTTTCTTCTTAAACTAAGTAGGCCTACGTGCCATAGCTTATTGGGGTATAGACAACCAATGCTTAAGCCCCCTAGCACAGTTGTAACTATTTTTTCGTTTAAAAACTACGCAGCTTGCATTACTCTTACTCCTTTGATTCTTTTAGTTCGTCGTAATATTGCATTTACGAGAACCAGAACCTTAGGTCTTGTTTTGTTTGGTTTGGTTCTATGAATTCAACGTAACTTACTTGCCATGAGAATAAGCACTCAAACCATTTTAAAAACTTGGTTCTATAAATTCAACGCAGCACGACTGCCACGAGAACAAGAACTCAAACTGTTTTACATACTTGATTTGGTTCTATAAATTCAACGTAACACGACTATCACGAGAACAAGAACTCAAACAATTTTAAACACTTGATTTGGTTCTATAAATTCAATGTATCATGACGGCCACGAGAATAAGAACTCAAATCGTTCTATAGGTGGTTCCAGCGTTTAGTGTCTCTTATAGGCTCGTAGTCCTAAAAGTAACTTTAACGCAAAGTTTAGCATTAATCTAACACAACTCAGCATCCCTAAGCTCCTACGGCTCGAGGTGGAGCCGGTCTGTCGTCCCCCTATGCCTCTATAGTCCAAAGACTCAGGCTTTCAGGAGTTCTTGCACATTGATTGCCTACCCCCCGAGTATGCACTACTCGGGAAGTCAGTCAGGGGCTTTAACCCTGCTCCTCGAGCTCGATGTCCTCGGGAGGTGATGTTAATGGGGTGTCCAAGTACAAATGATTCAGGCATCCATTCACATCTCGAAGATTAGGATTTTGTTATTACTCTTCGGGTGCATGCTATCCTCGGGAGGTAACTTGAATCTCTAAATTCGTGTTACTGGACTTTTTATGCTGTGTTTTCTCCAAGTTTTTTAGCTATGGGATCCCGCAACACTAAGGGTGCTTCACTCATTGACTAGACAAGCTCCCCATGTCATGGACTTCCCGACGCTATAATATTTGAGACATTAGGAGGACTTGAGCACACTCCTCGAGCACGGTGTCCTCGAGAGGCATCCCAAGTCTGCCTTAGGACCAAGTACATAGCACTCAGTCATCCGTTCGCATCCTAAGGTCAAAGACTTGGTCAGTGCTCCTCGGGCTCGATGTCCACGGGAGATAACAAAAGTCTATTCCTGCACTACTAAGATTGTCTAATTTCTAGGTCTCAAGCCGATTCTGCTTAGTCTCCTAAGCTAGACTCAATTGGTTTCCTAAGTTTTTCTATACTCAGGGTGGTGACACTAGGCTTACTCTACTCGATAAGCTTAGTTTCCTTGGTCGTTCCCTGCGAGGCGTGATGCTACCCCAACTGGATACCCCCCAAGTGATCGGAGACTAGTTTGCGATCACTTGTCTAGGCGAGCGGGTGCACTTACATAGCATTAATAGAATAAAGGAAACCAAAAAATACAAGCAGATAATAAATTTCTTACCGTGTTTTACATACACGGTTTCCATTAAATATGCTTGAAGGCTACAAGGGATACCACATAAATAAATAAGGTTTACTGCTCATATTACTGGTAATACTAACGAAGATGCTCAGCATTCTAGGCGTGGGGAATCAACTCCCCACTTAGTCAGGCTAACTTGTATGTTCCCAGACACACAACGCTCTCGACTTGGTATGGGCCTTCCCAGTTAGGTCTCAGCACTCCTGCACCGGGGTCTTGGTTGGCTAAGAAGACTCTTCGCAACACTAGATCTCCAACCCCAAACTTGTTATCCTTCACTTTAGAGTTAAAATACCTAGCTACCTTCTGTTGGTAGGATGTTACCCAAAGCTGAGAAGCTTCGCATAGCTCCTCCACGAGGTCCAGAGATTCTTGCAGTAAAGCATGGTTTGTGGTCGGGTCATACGTGTACCATCGGTGTGTGGAGATTGCTGCTTCAACTGGGACCATAGCCTCATACCCATAGGCCATCGAGAAGGGAGAATGGCCGGTGGAGGTCCTAGCAGTGGTGCGGTAGCTCCACAATGCCCTAGGTAACTCCTCAAGCCAAGCTCATTATACCTGTTCCAGCTTTGTCTTCAAAGTGGACTTGAGTGTCTTGTTAACTGCTTCCACTTGGCCATTGGCCTGTGGATGGGCCATGGAGGAGAAGCTTCTGATGACTCCATGCCGTTGACAATTGTCCATGAATACTTCACTGTCGAACTACAATCCATTGTCAGAGACTATCTTTCTCGGGAGCTCATACCGGTAAACGATGTTCTTGATGAAAAAATCCAAGGCCTTTTTAGAGGTGATCATAGCGAGTGGCTCGGCCTCGAACCACTTCATGAAGTAGTCGATGGCCACTATGGCATATTTTACTTCTTCCTTCCCTGTAGGTAGGGATCCGATAAGGTCAATACCCAAGACACTGAAGGACCATGGGCTGGTGATTTGCGTAAGCTCATTTGGAGGCGCTCGGGGGATGTTAGAGAAGCACTGGCACTTGTCGCATTTCTTTACATACTCCATTGCGTCTTCATTCATGGTGGGCCAAAAGTATCCTTGCCTTAAGATCTTTTTGGAAAGGCTCTGCTCCCTAGCGTGATCTCCGCAAAAACCCTCGTGTACTTCTCAGAGTATCAGACTGGCTTCTTGCTTGGACACACACCAAAGCAAAGGCAAAGAGTAACCTTGTTGATAAAGCTTATTGTCCATGATTATGTACCTAGGTGCTGGACACGACCATAGTAGATGGGGTGCTGGACACGGTCTTCCACCTGCACCAATGCAACACTGGTGGCATTCTTCGAGACAGCCATATAGAGCAGGAGAGGTTCTTCGTCTACTCGCTTGGATAGAATCAGAGGATTTTCCATGTGCGCCTTAAGCTGCTGGAATGCCTGTTCGCAATCTTTCGACCACTCAAATCTCTGACTTCCTTAGAGGACATTAAAGAAAAAGATGCACTTGTCTGTTGCCTTGGAGACAAAATGACTCAAAGCTACGATCCTCCCTGTCAGTCTCTAAACGTCTTTATGCTTTCGAGGAGATGGCATCTCAATTAGGGCCTTATCTTCTCGGGGCTTGCCTCAATTCCCCGAGCACTGACAATGAAGCCTAGGAACTTACCGAACCGGTGGAGCACTGTGAAAACCTCCGCCAAGTCGCCCACATGGTCGGGGGTTGTCCTAAACTTGACTAGCATGGCGTCCACGTAAACCTCCATGTTTCTCCCCAACTGGTTTTTGAACATCTTATTAACTAGCCTCTGGTAGGTGGCATCGACATTCTTCAGCCCGAAAGGCATCACGATGTAACAGTAGACACCCTTATCGGTCTGAAAACTAGTATGCTTCTAGTTCATGACATGCATGGTGTTATCCAATAAATTAGCATTGATGACGTGGAAAGTAATCCCTGGACACGTGGCTGACACCTGGAAGCGTCTGCTAGAGTATCGACCAGAAGGCACAGTAGAAGCAGGGTAAGCCCGTCTTACCCGCGACCAGTCTGGTCGATGGTTCCGTGTACAAGGCAACATTTATGGGAAGATCTTTATGAACCCCGAATTTATCTCATACAATCTCCTGAGTACCCGATTATTCAGGGGAGAATATCTGTAACAATCTTTTGTAACCCCCCTTGAGCCTATAAATAGCAAGAGATAGCTCAAGGAAGGGGACTTTTGGGCTTTTGAATCATTCGAAACTATAGTAATTCTCCTAGTAAACTTGTATTGTTCTTCAGAGGTTAGTGAAACTCATTGAACCCTAGTTCTTTGATCACTCTTCTGATTCTTATATCAATATCAGTCTAAGTGGACGTAGGTCATTACCAGATCCTGGGGCCGAACCACTATAAAATTCTTGTGTGATTTACTGCTTTTGCCATACGTTCTTCTCTATACATTCATTCACATCAATCACATTTTGACTCCGTGTCAGTTGGCCAAATCTTGGGTCAACATTCTGGTGCTTTCATTGAGAGATTGATTTATTGCTGTTAAGAAAACTAATGGCAAAAGCTGGAAGGAAAACTGGACAGGCGGCCGCCGCTGCACCGTCAAACCCGCCACCTCCTCCTCCTCCTCTTGCAAGCATGGCGGAGGATGAGCCACAACTGGACTTTGAATAGGAGGAAATGGATGATGCAACACTGAAGAGTACTCTGGGCGCGTTGCAGGAAGAGCTGGCTAATCTGAGGGCCAGTCAGGAGACTGCCGCTGAAGTTATGGCGCGGCAGCAGCAGGAGATTGAACGGCAGCGCGCGGAATTGAGCGAAAGGCAGGCAGAGGTTGACCGCCGCCAGAACGAAGCCATGGCAGCCCTTGAGGCAGCCTTGCTGTTGGCTAGAAATCAGGCTGCACCTGCCTCGCAGCCTGACCAACCGGTGAATGGGCCACCCCAGAGGGGTCCTAATCCGAGTCCACCGATTCAGCCTTCGAGTCCGCAAAGGCCCGAGCAGCCTCAGATGCCCCATGACAATGTCCCACAGGATCCTGAGGCGCAGCCACCCTCCCAAGCTGCTCGGGGTAATCCCCCGCAACAGAGGCAGAATAGGGCCGAGCATCAGCCTCGCAGCCCTAGACGCCATAGGGATGATGGGTCGAACCTACCGAACAGAGGTCAGTACCCTCCTGGAAACAGGAGAGACTCAGAGTTAGGCTCTGCGGTCCGGGGCCCCCCACGGCACGATGGTGCACGGGGACACCACGACCAGCGTAGACCACCCTCTAACGCTCGGGATGGTTCAGCCAGGGACGGGCATCGAGGGAACAGTCGATCTCACCATAGCCAGTCGAGGTTCAGAGATTCCCACGGATACAATGAGGCTGACTCAGGCAAGGGAAATGCCGGTGGGAGGAATGGAGAAAGAGGTAAAAGCAAGAGCCAAGTACCTCAAGACGACTAACCAAATAGACAGGACGCTGGGGGGCAGCCCAGACAAAATAATGTCTTCAACTGGCTCGGTGGTAGCGAGCAGCGAAGAAGAGAAGAGGACCTGAGAGATGTACTCAATGATCGCCGCGAGAGGCATGGTGAGAACGTCCCCCCAGCAACAGAGGCCACCGCGATTCCTACCGCAGTGCAGGCCCAGATAGACGCTCTCAACCAGGCTGTTCAGCAGCTGGTCGGAGGAAGGACTTCTTACATCGATCACGATAGGAGGAAAGGCACTCCTTTCGTACAAAGGATAGCTAACGCCGAAACTCCCAGCAAATTCAAGATGCCTACGCTCCCAAACTTTGATGGATATGGGGACCCAGTCTCGCATGTGAATAAGTTTGAGATTCAGATGGACATTCAGAAAGTGTCCGAAGACGCTCGGTGCAGGATCTTCCCTGCAACACTTTCTGAAGCAGCGCAGGAGTGGTTCTTTAAGTTCCCGCCTGCAAGCATAGTTTCCTGGGAAATGTTCGTAAGGGAGTTCTACGGACAGTTCTATGCGGGTCGTGTGCACCCAACCGAAGCAAACCACCTAGTCGAAATTCGCCTGCAGGACGGGGAGTCAGTGAAGGATTATGTCCAGCGCTTTATGCAAGCGGCAGCTGGAGCAAAAATAGTAGGAGACGAAGGCAAGATGATGGCCATTACCGCAGGGGTTAAACGTTGCTCTCCCCTCTGGAAAAGTCTCCGAAAGGAAGGAGTTAGAATAACCCAGGAGTTCTTGGACCGAGCTGATTGTTACATCAAGCTCGAAGAGGCCATTGCTGATGATGGAAAACCCTCGAACAAGGGTAAGAAGGCCGCCGAACCCGCCAAAGCCGCCAATGGTTCCAAACCTAATGGCAACGGCAAAGGCAACGGAAACGGCAACGGTAATGGCAAGAATGGTGGAAAACGGCTGTATAACGAGCCTTCCACCTCCGACAACAAACGAGCCAGGGGTAATCGTTATGAACCTAGGTTCACTAACTACACTGCCCTCGTTGAGTCTCGGGGAGAGGTTTACCAGGCCACAAGTTCTAGTGTGCTTTACAAGAAACCTGGACCCATTCGAAAGGACATTTCGAAAAGAGACACTACCAAGTTCTGTCGTTACCATAACGACTACGGACATGACACTAATGAGTGCAACCAGTTAAAAGACGAAATCGAGTTCCCTTATTAGACAAGGACACTTGAGAAGATACGTACGGGCCTCGGGAAATTCCCAACGAGAAGCTCCAGATGGCAACGAGCAGGCGACCACACGCCAATGCTCGCCACCATTACAGCCTGCCCCCGTGGCTGGAACACTCTTAACCATCTGTGGAGGCCCGCACCTCGCGGAAATAGCGGAAAGGCCAGAGAACGATATGCCCGGACTCTGTGCCACGACCAGGACATCGAGATGATGACTGTGGAGGACCGTGCACCAAAAAAGGCTCGATCAGAGGAAGGTGAGATAACCTTCTCTGATGGCGATGCCCAACACGTACAGTTCCCACATTCCGATCCGCTGGTCATGGACATTCAGATGGCCAATATGATGGTAAAGAGGGTACTAGTCGATACAGGAAGTTCAGTGAACATCCTGTATAAGTCAACACTGGAACACATGAAATTGTCTGTAAAGGACTTGGAGCCCTGCAATCAGACGATATATGGCTTCTCTGGAGAAGGACTCGCCCCAGCCGGAATGATCAAACTTCCAGTAACGACGGGTACAGTGCCTGCAACAAGGACATTACTCGCCACTTTTGTAGTGGTCGATTGTCCTTCGGCGTACAACGCCGTTATCGGAAGGCCCATACTGGTTGATCTACGGGCCGTCATCTCTATGTGGCACCTAGCCATGAAGTTCCCAACGGACGCGGGGGTAGGACACGTTTTAGGAAACCAAAGGGAAGCCAGGGAGTGCTACAACGCCTCGATCACAAAGGCGAAAAGTGGAACGTCGAGGAGCACCACCCCAGACCGATTGCAGATGGCAGTAGATACGCAAGCCCAATCAGGTGGTGAAGTCACCAAATAGGGTGTTGCCCAAAGTGAGGATGGAGATTTGGATCCTCGCTTTGGGGATTTTGAAGAGAATGTTGGACCCGTCGAGGACCTGGAGGAGGTCCAACTCGACAAAAAAGACCCGACCAGAGTCGTGAAGGTTGGGAAAAACTTGGAGCCTACCACGAAGCATGCACTGGTGGAATTCTTGCGAAAGAACCAGGAAGTTTTCACCTGGTCGCACAAAGACATGGTTGGGATAGATCCTGCGGTAATCAGCCACGTCTTGAACATAGATAAAACCTTTCCACCCGTGCAACAAAAGAGAAGGCTGCTCGATAAAGATAGATCAAGAGCCTTGAAAGAAGAAGTCGAAAGACTTAAGGAGAATGGGTTTATCAGGGTAGCATTTTATCCATTATGGGTCTCAAATCTGGTGCTGGTCCCCAAGCCTAACGGCAAGTGGCGGACCTGTGTGGATTTTACAGACCTCAATAAAGCCTGCCCAAAAGACTGCTTCCCACTCCCAAGGATCGACCAGCTGGTCGATGCGACTGCAGGACATGAGATCCTCTCGTTCATGGATGCATATTTGGGCTACAACCAGATTAGCATGCATCCCCCTGACGAGGATCACACCAGCTTTCGGACCGATACGGGCTTATACTGTTACAAAGTCATGCCCTTTGGACTGAAAAACGCAGGTGCGACTTACCAACGGCTAGTCAACCACATGTTTAAGGAGCTGATCGGTGCAAACATGGAGGTATATGTGGATGACATGCTGGTAAAGTCTAAGAAGGCAGAAGGACATGTGAGGGATCTACAAGAGTGCTTTGATGTGTTAAACAAGTACCAGATGACAATCCCCTCAAATGTTCCTTTGGAGTCGGATCAGGGAAGTTTTTGGGGTTTATAGTTAATTCAAGAGGAATCGAGGCCAACCCTGACAAGATAAAAGCCCTGATCGACATGAAGTCGCCAGAAAGGATCAAGGATGTACAAAGTTTGACCGGAAGGATCGCTGCCCTAAGTAGATTCATCTCGAAATCAACTGACAAATGTGTCCCTTTCTTCAATCTACTTAGGGGGAATAAGAAGTTTGAATGGACGGGAGACTGCGAGCAAGCATTCTAGGCTTTAAAAGCTCATATGGCGCAACCTCCCATCTTGTCAAAACCGATTGAAGGAGAAACTTTGTTTATTTATCCGGCGATTACTGAAGTTGCTGCTAGTGCGGTGCTAGTACGAGAGGAAGAAGGCGTACAGAAAGCAGTCTACTATGTCAGCAAGAGGCTAATCGGTGCAGAATTAAGATATCCGCCAATCGAAAGGTTAGCATATTGCTTAATACTAGCCTCCAGGAAGTTGCGTCCTTACTTCCAAGCCCATCCTATCACAGTTCTAACCGACCAGCCCCTTCGGCAAGTCCTCCAAAAACCCGAGGCGGCTGGGCGATTGTTAAAATGGGCAGTCGAACTAGGGCAGTTCGATATAACTTATTCACCGCGAGCAGCAATAAAGGGACAAGTCTTGGCCGATCTTGTTGCAGAGTTCACCGAACTCCTAGACAGTGACCAGTGCGAATAGCCTGAAGCGCCCATGCCTCAAGACAAAACTCCTTCGTGGAAGCTATTCACGGATGGTTCATCCAATGAATCCCACGCTGGAGCGGGAGTGATATTGATAACGCCGGAAGGGCATCGATTTCACTGCGCAATCAGGTTCGACTTCACCGCGTCAAACAATGAAGCAGAATACGAAGCACTCCTCGCTGGATTAAGAATGGCCAAAGATATGAGCATAAAGAAGCTTGATATTTATAGTGACTCACAGCTAGTTGTGAATCAAGTCCTGGGATCAAGCACGAGGCTTAAAGATGATGGCCTACCTGAATAAAACGAAGGATTTGCTAGCCCAGTTTACAAAGTACACCCTCCAGCAAATTCCGCGAGACCAGAATTCGAATGCAGACGCCTTGGCTAAACTCGCGAGCACAAAGGATGCAGACACCTTGAACGTAGTTCCAGTAGAAAGACTGAATAAGCCGAGCATAGAAGCGGCTGAGGCCAATATGGAGATTCGTCTAGAAGATACATGGATGGCGCCTTACTTGGAGTATCTGATGAATGGTACACTGCCAGCAGATAGAAACAAAGCCAGAACTCTGCAAAGACGAGCCACTAGGTACATACTGGTCGATGGTGTTATGTACCGAAGAGGATATTCAATGCCATTACTCAGGTGCGTTACACCAGAAAAGGCTAAGGAACTCATGAAGGAGGTGCATGAAGGCTTCTGCGGGGATCACGCTGGGGGGCAAAGTTTGGCGAAAAAGATTCTAAGGCAAGGCTACTTCTGGCCAACAATGAACGAGGATTCGATGGAGTATGTACGAAGATGCGACAAATGTCAAAGGTTCTCCAAGATTCCACGGGCAGCTCCGAATGAACTAAAACAGATGTAGAGCCCGTGGCCTTTGGCAATATGGGGGATAGATTTGATTGGATCCCTGCCTACAGGGAAAGGCGGAGTAAAATACGCAGTTGTGGCAGTTGATTACTTCACCAAATGGGCCGAAGCTGAACCACTCGCAACCAAGAAAGTTCTTGACTTCGTCATCAAGAACATTGTATGCCGGTATGGTCTGCCCAGGAAGATAGTTTCAGACAACGGGACCCAGATTGACAGCGACTTATTCACCGATTTCTGCGAAAGGCATGGAGTTATTAAAAGTTTTTCTTCAGCCGCACACCGCCAAGCGAATGGGCAAGTCGAAGCTGTGAACAAAACTCTTAAAGACACCCTGAAGAAAAGACTTGAAGAAGCTAAAGGAGCGTGGCCAGAGCAGCTGCCTGAAGTCCTATGGTTGTATAGAACGTCCCACCGAACAGCAACAGACCATACCCCATTTTCCTTGGCCTATGGATATGAGGCCATGTTGCCTGTCGAGTTAGATCCCCCCTCACATCGGCGCTTAACTTATGACCAGGATCAGAACAGCCAGCTAATGATGGACTCCCTAGACACAATCGACGAGATGCGAGAGAAATCTCAACTCCGAGTTGCTGCTTACCAGCAAAAAGTCGCCCGGTACTTTAACTCCAAAGTTAAAGAAAGAAAATTCAACGTCGGTGACTTAGTGCTACGACGAGTTTTCTTAAATACCCGCGACCCCACTGCTGGAGTGCTCGGACCTAATTGGGAAGGACCTTACCAGATTGAAGAAGTCCTTCACCCAGGCACATACAAACGTGCACGCTTAAACGGAGATCTTGTTCCACGTTACTGGAATGGAGAACACCTGCGCAAGTATTATCAATAAACAGTCCTTTTTAAAGGACTGGCTTGTGTAAAGATTTTCAATTTTTTACAAGTTTTGCAAAGAGGGTTAGCCACGCTGTATGGCTAACTGCTCGTATATGTAAGGTTCTATTAAAGAATCACTCGTAAAGACATGTTTAGTCCATTTTTAATACGAGATTACAAGGGACTGTGCGCAGCCAGTCATTCTTGCCAACCATTGTGAATTTACATTTGCAAGTATTTGTTCATTACGTGTGTTGTTTTGCTGTATTACAAGTATCATTTTTTGCACGAACAGGAATGTTCGAACAGGCCATGGTCAAGGCAAGTGACCAAGGACCTAAAAGCTCCTAGATCACTTGGGGGGCATATAAGGCACATCAATAGCAAAGCATACTCTCAAGGTATGTAAACACATGAACAAAATGAGTGAAAGCATGCTACAGCACTTAGAGTATTTTTCAAAATTTAGGTTTTGTTAAATCATGCCAAAGTACTATGCTAAGTTCGGTCATTCGGACAAATGTTATAATAAGTAAAGATATTATAGCATCAAGATTTAAGCTTTTACACCGCAAGCATCGCTGCTTGGATGTAACTGTTCAAGTAAAAGAAAAAAGATTTACTGCCCGTGCAGCAAAGTTTAAAAAAGATACTATTGTCTTTACATCACGACCTGTGGGCCGTATATCCAAAAAGAAAGAAAAAATATAAGAGAAAATTCTAAGAGGCATTCAGGGCCGGAGGGTCCTGGGCAGCATCCTGGTTGGTCGCGTCCTCGACAACTTCTTCTTCTTCCACACCAGCGACGCTTGGAGAGGCAGGGATTGCAGCTCTCGCCTCCTCTTCGGCCAGTTGGGCAGCGCATCGAGCCAACTCAGCAGTTCTGACTTCCTCTGAAAGGTAACTAAAGTCAGCACCCTGATTATGTTTCCAGAAATTGTAGAAACATCGGAGTGTCGTCCTCTTGTACTTTTTCAGATTCTTGGAGTTTTCAAGCTCCAACTGCTTCACCTTGCCCTCGAGAGTGACAATAGCCTCATCCTTAGAATTGAGTACCTCTCCCAAATGCTTGATTTCACGAAGATGGGCTTGGTTGAAATCTCGATACTCCTGCCTCAACTTGACTGCTGCATTCTTCGCAGCTTCAGCCTCTGACAGCTTAGTCACCGCCGCATCCCTCTCTCGGACCATTGCCTCCAACTCCTTGGCATGCCAAGCCTCAGCAGCTGAAAGCTCCTCGGCCGCCTTCACCTGATACCTCTCGATGGCCTTTGCCTTAGCCTGCTCGAGGTCAGCCTGGGCTCGGGTACGAGCAGTAGTGGCAGACAGCAAGGCCTGTAAATAAAGCAAAAAGGAGTTAGAACTTATCATGAGGACTAAAAGACTAAAGCTTGAAATACAAAGAAGTACTTACGCTGGAGATTTCGTTCAAAGCCCTGTTCAGGATCTGGTCGACTGGCATGTCTTCAGCTTCGACCATTGCAGCTCTAACACGGTCGACTTTGCCGATGCAATCGAGACGATCCTTGGCAGATCGAATGGCACGGCTCATGAGTCTGGCCCCAAGAGCTTCTTCACAAGTAAGCTGCTCTCTGGCAGGCGCGGCTGGAGGATTCGACGGGGCAGGGGTAGTCTGCTGCTCGGAAAGAACTGGAGGAGGGGTAGAAGTTTGCCCTGTTGGCGTGGGACTTTGTCCAGTCGGCGCGTCCTGGGGAGGGTCTTCTGTTCGACCCTTCTTGGCTGGAGGGCCTCGGCTGGATTCACCAGTTCTCTTCTTAGGCTTCCGTTGGAGTTGAGGAACTTCCTCTTCATCCTCGATCTGGTACATGTCGAAGATGTTGGGAGTAGACATATCTGCATGTAGGTAAACACAGCAAGTTAATAAGAAAGGAGGCAGGTGAAATTATGTTATACAACTAAAAGGAGGTAACAAAGTAAATACCCGAGCTACAACTACTGGTCGCTACACTATTGACTCTATTAGTCATATACTCATTATCTGGCATGAAGAAGTCTGGCCCTAGATTTGGAGCATATGTAAAGTTACCATCCCCGTCAAACAAGTGACAGGGAATTGGCAAACCATTTAAAAGCGAAATAACTTTACCATTATCGTCAGAAGATTCTCCCAAGTCAACAATAGGCTCTTTGGCCTTTTCTTTCCCCTTGCCTTGGGGAGCAGAAGGCCTTTCTACGGAAGGGCTACCCGTGGGTTCCCTGATTGTAACCCTCGTTGGCCTCCTCCTGGGAGGAGGCATAGGAGGTTGCTGCTCGGGAACCCCCTCGGTAGTGGCTTCGTCCACCATGGACCCTCTAGTTTCATGGCGAGGAGCCAGGAGGCCAGACAGCCTCAAGTTTGTTTCAGTTATCAGGGTCTTGACACTTTTTGCTGCGTCAGACGTCCTGGCCAGAGTGTTGGACCTCATCACCATGTCTGGTGTTGGGGTCGGACGTAACCAAGGGCCTGAAAAAACAGATTACAGTTTGAGAAAAATGAAAGGAGACACCTTAGGTTAAAGTATCGACCAGTCAAAGACAAGCTCTTACCTCCTCGTGCGAAGGCCAAATTGTTGCTGGTTATGTCTGGAGTAAGGAAATACTCCTTATTGTAGTGCCCCATGTTTGATATATGGGTAGTGCCACTCAAGAACGTCCGGCCGGTCTCCTGGTGGCAGAAGTGGAAGAAGCCCGTCCCGTTGTGCTGTGGGTTAGATTTAAGGTCAAAAAGATAGTTGACCTCATGGGGCGAAGGTTCTGGCCATTTGTTAAGTTTATACAAGATATAGAGTGCGGCCAGCATCCTATATCCATTTGGAGTTATTTGGAAGGGGGCGACACCAAAATAATTGGCCACCCCCACAAAAAAGGGATGAAGAGGGAGGTAAGCTCCCGCCTCAATGTGATACCGGGACCAGGCGCTGTTCGCACCTCCTGGGAGGTTAGCCCTCTGGTCTGCAGTAGGACGTATGATAGTAACCCCCGTGAGGGGGAATTTCCTGAAGCAGTTAGCGACCATTCGAGGGGTCACTAGACTGGCTGGGGAAGTATACCACTCAACATCAGGCGGATTCTGATGGCGAGGGCGAGCCCTAGTTTGGATATTAGGGTCAGGAACACGATTTTCTCGACCACTGGTCGAGGGAACCCTAGCCTGCGGATCAGGCTGGGCAGGAGAATTTGGGTTGCTTTCGGACTCAGGTCTTTTCTTGCCAGAAGACTTGGAGCGGGCCATTGGAAAGGAAGGATGGGGTCTGGAAGAGGATCGCGAGAAAGGAATCTCGTGGACACGGTCAGCTGGTTGTTCTTCCCCCTCGAGCAGCTGGGCGAGAAGGTCGTCGTTGATGGGTCTTTCACCTCCCCACAAATCTGGCATTAAAGTCTGCAAACAGAAGAATGGGGAGGTGAGGATATAGAACTTTAAAAGGATTTTTAGAATAGCGCTGGTCGAGTATAAAAGTTAGGCTTTTATACAACAGCATTCTAACAAAAATCTAAATCTTTCTACATGAACAGTTTGAAAAACGGATCAAAGGGTGAAAGTAAAAAGTTTTTCTGGAAAAGCTTTTTCAACTCCCCTTAGGGCGGGAAAAATTTATTTTTCAACTGGCTTGAAGATCGAAATTTTACTTCGATTTTACGTCCTAAAAAGCATGATCCTGGATTTTAAATTAACTCGTAACTCTACTTTGCCTACAAAACATTCTGTCTACAAGCACCTTAAACCAGAAACAGAAAAACTTAAACAGTCCACCATCAGAAGCATGCACCATGAGAAATTAGAAGCATGGGGTTTTGAAAACTTACCAAGAAGAGTGATCGTGGATGTGGAAGAAAGGTCTTCGGAGATAAAGGAGCTCACGATCTGAGTCTTGGAAGTGCAGGAAAACGGTCTCTGGAGAAGTTTAAAGCTCTGGTTTTTAGGGTTTTCTGCAAAGACAATGGCGTGCGTAAAAAGAAAAAGGAGGCTTCGACGATCTTATATAAGTTTGTCTCTGATATTAAAAAAGTGTAATCATTAGTTTTCCTTTTTCAAAGTATGGGGAAACGGGATGGCCGTAGAAATCGTTTCTGGGGAACTGAAAAGGCATGATTAGACAGAAGTGGGTTGCTTTTTTCAAGAACACACGAAGGGTTCTGACACGTCAGGTGGGGTTACCGAAGAGTCGTTCGTTCAAAAGTTTATTTACTGTTCGTAGTAAATAAACTTTGGGGGGCAAATGTTATCCAATAAATTAGCATTGATGACGTGGCAAATAATCCCTGGACACGTGGCTGACACCTGGAAGCGTCTGCTAAAGTATCGACCAGAAGGCACAGTAGAAGCAGGGTAAGCCCGTCTTACCCGCGACCAGTCTGGTCGATGGTTCTGTGTACAAGGCAACATTTATGGGAAGATCTTTATGAACCCCGAATTTATCTCATACAATCTCCTGAGTACTCGATTATTCAGGGGAGAATATCTGTAACAATCTTTTGTAACTCCCCTTGAGCCTATAAATAGCAAGAGATAGCTCAAGGAAGGGGACTTTTGGGCTTTTGAATCATTCGAAACTATAGTAATTCTCCTAGTAAACTTGTATTGTTCTTCAGAGGTTAGTGAAACTCATTGAACCCTAGTTCTTTGATCACTCTTCTGATTCTTATATCAATATCAGTCTAAGTGGACGTAGGTCATTACCAGATCCTGGGGCCGAACCACTATAAAAATTCTTGTGTGATTTACTGTTTTTGCCATACGTTCTTCTCTATACATTCATTCACATCAATCACATTTTGACTCCGTGTCAGTTGGCCAAATCTTGGGTCAACACATGGATATCTAGTTATATCCCGAGTATGCGTCCATGAATGATAACAACTTGTAGCCAGAGGTGGCGTCGACCATCTGATCTATTTTGGGGAGTGGAAAGCAGTCTTTTGGACAAGCCTTGTTAAGGTCTGAGAAATCAATGCATGTCCTCCAGGTGTCATTTGGCTTTGGCATGAGAACAGGATTGGATAGCCATCTACCTCGACCTTGAGAGCCTCTTTCCAAGTTTGATCAACTTCTGTTGGACGGGAGCAAAGTTGGGATCGACATTCAAGGCATGGCATATGATGTTTGGGTCAATACTAGTTATGTTGGAATGCGACCATTCAAATGCGTCTTGGTTTTCTCGGAGGAAGCCCACCAATGCTTCTCGGACTTCCATTTTCAAGCTTCCCCCAACTTTTATTTTTCTATCGGGGGTGGAGGTATCAAGAACTACCTCCTCCACCTCCTCTATTAGTTCAATGGACCTCTCTTCTTGATCCCTCGGGTCCAATTTGTCGAGCTCAGTCTCTTGGACAGCCTGTACTTCCGACGCCTCGGGCTGCTCGAGGCCTTCCTCCACCACCATTACGAGAGTTTTGAGAGAGACATTGTAACATTGTCTCGCTTCTTTCTGGTCTATGCGAACGGTACCAATTCCTGCATCTGTGGAAAACTTCATGCACATATGGTGGATGGAGGTGACAGCTCTGAATTCCACCTGCGCAGGTCGTCCCAAGATGGCGTTATATGCTGAGGAACAGTCTACCACCACAAAGGTGCAGTATTTGAAGGCCTGGTGAGGCACCTCTCCAAGCATTACAGGGTGTTTTATCTATCCCATCGGGATGAGGGCCTCTCCCGATAATCCGTAGAGAGTCAAGGTGCACGAGGACAAGTCTGTCGTGGTTAGCCCTATTTTGTCGAAGGCTGACCTATATAGGATGTTCACCGAACTCCCATTATCTACCAGAATCTGCACCACCATTTTGTTGGAGATTTGGCTCTCGATTACCAACGGGTCGTGGTGTGGGAAATGCACTCTCCGAGCATCGTCTTTGGAGAATGTTATGACTTGGTCAGTCATTTGGGTAGGTAGCTAAGCCAAAGGCATCACCTCATCGTCGTGATTCAAAGCTCGCACGTACCTGTTCTGCAAGCTTCGGGAGGTACCACTCAAGTGGGATCCTCCTGAGATGGTTCCTACTTTCCCATTCACCAGAGGAGGTCCTTGGGCCAATGGATGTTGTGGGACCACCGGAGCAACTGTTGGAACCTGTGGAGTAACAGTTGGCATAAGCAGTCCTGTCACGTGGGGTTGCGCCTAACGCATTCCACCCTTACCATATTGGTGGAGATGTCCTAGCTTGATGAGGTTCTTGATCTCATCCTTGAGCTGGTGGCACTCATTAGTGTGGGGCCTATGTCGTTGTGGAAACGAAAAAAATTTCTAGGGTCCCGCCTTTCCCTGTGTCTCTGGATGGGTTGCGACTTCCTATAGTGAACGTGTTGTGACATTGCCACGAAGATATTTTCTTGGGAGTCTACCAAGTCGGTATACTCGGAGTATTGTGAGACATACTTCTCACTAGAGGTAGCTCCCTATTCAGCTTGTGCAGTTTCATTTCCCTTAGACCTCCAACCCTTGCCCTTCCCCCTGCGTCTACTACTGCCAAGAGCTCGACTGGATTCAACAAGCTGGGATGGCGCAGCAACTCTAGTACTGAATGCAGGCTGAAAAGCACTGTATCCAGTGGGTGCCACCCCGTACCCTACCAAAGCCATACTGAATCCAGTAGTGGGCATGGCGCTAAAACCAGAAGGTGGAACACTTTGGCTGGGTTGGAATCCCCCCAAGCCCGATTGGATGGGAGCGTAAGGGGAATATTGGATTCCCAAAGCCACGGGGCCAGGCGTGGTGGAAGTAGGGAAAGTAGTGGGTACTCCGAATGCCCCAATCTAGGCATCCTCCCAACTGATATATTCTTGTGCTCGACGAATGAAGTCGTCAAGTCATCAGCATCCCCTCTACTGGAGGTCATCCCAGAGCGGGGATCCCGTGTGGATGCCATCCTGTAAGGCCATCATCAATTCTCTTGGTTCTCGCTGCTTCCTCCTTGAAGCATTTGATGTATGCCTTGAGAGTTTTGAAAGACCCTTGTTTTATGTTAGCTAAGGCATTGACCTCGAAGCTCACCTTTCGAACTCCTATGAATTTTCTTCGGAAGGCAGACGACAAGTGATGCCATGATTGAATGGATCCTGGTCGGAGCTTCTTGAACTATTCATCTGCTAGTCCCATCAAGGTGATCGAGAACACATGACACTTAGCATCATCGGAGACGCGATGCACCGACATTAATCTATTGAAATTAGACAAGTGGTCTGTGGGGTCCCAACCACCATCATAAGGCGGTATGGTCGACATTTTGAAGCCTTGTGGTAGAGGGCCCTCAACAATGTGAGGAGCGCATGGCTCCACTTCTTCATCTTCTGAGTCAGATTCGTGGCCCTGCCACTTGGCCATTCTGTGCATGATTTGCTTAAGACTTTCTAACTCCACCTGGAGTGGTCATGATCTCGGTTGATGCTATGAGCTGGGTTATCCCTTCTCTAGGCGTTGATGTTGTCCTGGAGGTCTGATAGACCTCACTCGGTGGGCTCGTGCCCACCTACCTTATTGCACCTTCGGGCATTAAGATTGTCTCACAGGTCAGCCCGACCTCGGAATGCCCTATTATCCTTTGGACGAGCCACCTCAGTTTCACCGTCAGACTCGACGTTCTCATCATTTATCAAGACAGTGATGCCATGTTCTCAGTTCAGTGAGGCGTTCCTGGGGCGAGCCCCCTAACCATTGTTCCTACGGGGTTGGCGAGGTCCCGAGGGGACACCACCTCTAGGTCTCACGCGATCTATATGGGCGCGTCAGGGTGGAACGCAATAAGCTCCACAGGCGCTGACAGCCTAGCAGTGTCCTCGGGCTCCTGGGCCATTATCATTACCTGCATACTTTGGACTCTGGTGGTCCTCGGGATCTCGACGAGCCTTCTTCTTCCTTGGAGCAAGATTCTCGTCCACTTTCCCTTTGTCGCGATCCTATGGTGGCACAGGGGTTCCAACTCCTGCTGGTTGCTAGGAGGGCATTCCAGCTAGTAGATCTCGTGCCTCTGGAGCCAGGTGCTCGGGAGGTACTCCGACTGTATTGACAGGTGGCACTCTAACAGGGTGCGCATGAGACATGCCAGTTGGGTGCCCAACTAGTACATTGCCATTGGGGTTCACTGGCAACCCCTGGGCTACAAGAGTGGCCTTCATGGCAAGCACCATCTCTTGTAGGGCGACAATGTTACCCTCTTGAGCATCGATATTTTGTTACTGGGTGGCCATCTGCTCACAGAGCACCACCACCTCCAGTGTCTCCTCCGCTTCCATGGGCTGAGGGTATTCTTCCTCATAATACCCCTGGTCAACACTGTCATCTTCATCGTCGTACTCGGCGTCTTCGTCGTAATCCTCCACCATCTCAGGCATGTCCTGAGGTGGCTGCCGACTGGGTTCCTCTCTTTCAACTCCAGTAGGAGGGAGTACGTCATTTGTAACATTTCCTTGAGTAGTTACCATGGTTGTAAGTGTTCTGAATGCTTTCTTCAAACTCTCAATGAAAGCACCAAAATGTTGACTGCCTTTTTTACTATCAACCTTAATCGAGAGATTAAAGAAATAAACAACAAGAACACAAAGGTTTTTACGTGGTTCAGGCTATAAAAGAGCCCTAGTCCATGAGTCTCTGGTATTAGGAGGATTGGAAGCATGTTAGGGCAAGCTTCAATAAAGTTTTCTCAGGCAACGTTTATATTGCTCTGAGTATAGGTATTTAGTTCTCTAAAAAACCGAACCCTTTTCAATGAGACTCTGAGCCCTATTTATAGAGGATGGGGTCATTAATACTAATCATTCGTAATTAATATACATTCTTCCCGTTATTGAGGGATTAATACCAATTCAATGCATTGTACTACATTGAATAGAGACCACGACCCAAGAGAGATCTGCGATGCCCACTGCAGAAAGGTATCTACTTTATGGGGAACATGCCCCAGGTACTGTCAAGGCATGTTGTACGTATCTCCATGTCAGATGGTGTAGTAGGAGTGCGAATTGTCGAGTCGTACAATCGAAAACATTGTGGACGGATTGCCTAAAAGGTTGTCAGGTGATTCTCTGATGCTTCAAATCTGCATTGGTTGACACTTGGCTGGCCTTCTATATCCCGAGGAAAGGTTCCTTGGCCTAGAAGATAACTGATTGTAAGAAACCCGTGGACTACCAACCAGTTCTCGGGGCATGGCCTCAGAGAGACGTCCGTGCCCTACCTTTATCCGAGGGGTGTGATCTTTAACTGAGAACTCCTTAACTGTTAGCATTATACTTGTACAAATTGTCACGAAGCTCCATAGCTATGTCATCAATGCTTGAGCATGAGTTGCAGGCTCGAAAGCATCAGTCTCCTCCAAGAGATGAGTTCGACAGACTGGTCAAGCAAGGAGGTGGTGATAACTAGAATGGTGAGCTCGAGGCTTCGAGTGATCTCGAAAACACGTTGAGGCAGTGATCAAACTCGAAGATGCGTTAAATACATACATGGAGAAGCTATTTGGTAATCCCTATTTCTACGAGATTGGTTAAAACTGTGTATTAAATCCCTATTTTTATGAGATCTTTATTTAAATAATGTCTTTTAGATGTATTATTATTATTCAAGTATTCATTTGAATTTAAATTTGAATACTTGTTGTAACTTCCCTAAACTTATGGGAAGATATTCTTGTAACCTGGTCTATAAATAACCTGGATTTGGTTATTTGTATTCACACACAATTTGGTACGGAGAAACGCTCTGTGAAAATTGCTTTTTCTTGAAACTTTAACACGGACTTAAATAAAAGTGACTCATGGACATGGGTAGATTTTAACTGCTAAACCACCTAAAAATATCTTTCCTTTATTTTCTTCCTAATTAATTGTTTAATTGCTCTACATAATGAAGTTGATGAAAAATAGCTTCAACAGTTTGGTGCTCTCGTTGAGAGCATTAAGCAATTCTTCTTACCATTTAGCACAAAGCGTCTCGCTTAGCAACAATGTTTGCCTTGAACATCCCTGGAACCAGTGGGCGACCACTTCCCCAAATCCCTGCGGAAAATACTCCACGAACTAAGGAGCATCCTCGAAGACCTGGCAAACAACCAGTTGTGGATCAGAGTCTCGATGAGGAGAGTGTCTCATCATCTCCCAGAGAACGGCCTGGCCAAAGTTCTAGACCTAATGATATGTGCCAGCAGTTGAGCTCGAAGATCAGAGGCTGCGTGAATAGTTAGCTGAGGCAACTCGACTAAATGAGGAGATGGAAAGACGAGTCACCGAAACCCAGCCACCCCCGCGGAGGACCAGGGGCGACCTCGATGAAGTACAACTACCAGGATGGCCGAACAAAGGGCACAACAGGCTCAACCGAGGACTAGGGAAAAATGCTAGAGAAAAATTGCCTAGGGTGTCATCACGAAACCCTGCTAGGAACAACCCAGCTAGGGACATTCCTGCAGACCCTGAGAATAACCGAGTTCCCTTGGCAGATCAGAATGATAACCCAGACCTTTTGGGAATAATAATAACCCTGAGCCTAAGAGGCCAAACAATGAAAGGCCGCAACCGTCTCCAATCAGGCATCCTCCATCACCAATCAGAACATCCCTCCTCAGCTCGGGGTGTACCCTACCAAGCTCCCAGCAGATTTCGAGCTGGGGAGAGAGAACCTCAGAGGCCTTCTCAAAGTGATAGAAGCGGGAGCCAGGATAAGAGCCATCGTGCTCGACCCGAGCATAGGGGAGAATGCGAGGTCCCACTGGGGGCACGTCAGGAACATAGATAGACAGGACAAACCCAACCGTCTAGGAGTTATGTGTTGAGGTCACAGGAAGCTGGAATTAAGGTGCATGTGAATAACCCACCTCGGAATCAAATCTCACAACAACAACAACAACAACCAAAAAGAATTGTCAGCTTCTGTGATGGAAGTCAAGATTACAATAGGTTAGTGAGTGTTTATAACACCAAACCTGGGTATTATGAGAACCATCTAAATGGTTATCTTGATCTTCGAGATCACCTGAACCAAAATCAGGGGAAGTTTAATCAGCCAAACCCAGACCTGAGGGCATACTTAAAAGCCCAAAGGGAGCCTCTTCAACCGGTATATGGAAATCAATACATACATATACTACGACAAGGAACTGGAGTTCCTATGAACAATAACCAGCTCCTAGTAATGCAAGCTCCCCTTCCGGTGGATTTGGTTCAGGAGAGAATCAACCAACTTGAGGAAGCATTCAGGCTCATTCAAGAAGGGAAAAATAAAGAAAAGACCTACGATTTTGATGAGGAGCTCAAGCCTTTTGCTCCCCATATCTTGAACACACCATTCCTCAATGGTTTCAAGATACCCCACGTGGCTCCCTACGATGGGACTACCGACCCAGGTAGCCACCTGAGCACGTTTAATACTATGATGCAAGTCATCAACATAAGATAGGAGCTAAGATGTATTCTCTTCCCAACCACACTCACTAGACCAACAAAGAACTGGTTTGAAAAATTCTGAAGACACTCGATCTCTTCTTGGGATCAGTTGTCTAAGGAGTTCAAGAAGTAGTTCCAAGCTACGAAGAGTATCAAGCCTGAGGCTTCCACCCTAATGAATGTTAGACAACAACTCGGTGTATCACTGAAGTGCTACCTAGCGAGGTTCAATATATAGGTGGCCTGAGCTCTCAATGTTGATGACATCGACCATCTTATTGAAGTACAAGCTGAAGTATTGCCAGGAAGTCCTCTTTGGTACGACATGCAAAGGAAGCTTGTGAGGATAATAGCTGAATTCACCACTCGGACCCAGAGGTTTTTCAATGTAGAGGATGCAAGGTTGGCACTTAAATTGGTCCCTCCATCCTTAATAACTACAATGGCAAACATTAACCCAGCCATTACCTCGGCTATGCCCTACACAATACAACCCTCAGGAGACAATTCTTCTAAGAGAATGAAGAATGAAGAGAACAACCCCGAGGCTGATGGGGGTAATAAAAAGAAAGGAGAAAACACTTATCCATTTATACAATATATACTGAGCTCATAGATACTTGGAAGAATATATTTGTCGTGAATGAGAATCAGGTGCCCTTTAAGCGACCCAATGCAATGTGACATTAGAGAACCAAGAGGGATTCAAACAAATTCTGCAGATTCCACAAGGGCGTGGGTCATAAAATTGATGAATGCAGACAATTAAAAGATGAGATCAAATGGTTGATCTCAAGAGGCTACTCAGACAGTATGTCTGAAACCAGAACCAAGTCCAGGCTTCGCTTGGTCAAAAGGAAGTTCCGACTCAACCGACCCAACATGCTGCGGCCCCACCTGTGAGGGAGGATAATTGACCTCCCCCAATCGATGGAGAAGATGTAATAACCATCGCCAGGGGACCACACTTTGCAGGGTCGAGCAAAAACGCTCAAAAGAGGTATGTCCAATAGCTAAAAATGGGATATGGATCTCCCTATGTGCCTGAATCGCGAGCTCTGACACAACAGAGAGTTGAATCCTAGCCTATCACTTTCACCGAAGAGGATGCTTCACACGTTCAATTTCCTCATAATGACCCCCTGGTCATAACCTTTCAACTCGCCAATAAGAGGGTGCGTCGAGTCCTGATTGATAACAGGAGCTCGGTGAACATCCTTTATAAAGCGACTTTGGAAAAGATGGGTTTGTCTCTTCAAGACCTTAAAGCCTATGCAACAACATTATACGGTTTCTCAGGAGAGGGAATCACCAGTATATGATCTATCGAGCTCCCAGTAACCTTGGGAGACTATCTAGTCTCGATAACCAAGATGCTAGAGTTCATCGTAGTAGACACCCCATTAGCCTACAATGCATTTCTTGGGAGACCAGCCCTGATTGGGCCAGGGGAAGTCACATCTGTTAGGACTTTAACCATAAAATTCCCAACACCCAGCGATATTGGGACAATGAAGGGAGATCAGTTAGCTGCTTTAGAATGTTATAACATCTTGATGAGGGGAAAGGCCAAGATAGTGCACATGCATTAGTCATCATTGAGGAAATTAATGAAGTAATATACGAGGTTAGCGACGAGATCGACCCAAGGGTGGAATTTGTAGCAAAATAGTTTCAACCTCGCAACTTCGAGACCATATTTGAGGATGAGGAAAAGTTACTATCACTAAGCGAGAAATAACTAGACTGATAGGACTACACGCCAATAAGTATTTTTAAACGCAAAAATGCATGGTATAAGTAGTGTTTGAACTTGAATATAACGAGGTCGAAATTATGTGATCAAAAGAACTGTGTATGAGTACATAGAAGTTCGAACCAAAGCACGAAAGTGTATTTGTACAAATAAACAATTATAAAAGTGGGTCCTTAGTAACATGCTCGAAATATTTCAATCCAAAAATATGATGTATAATATTAAGGCAAAAATCTGGAGGTAGATGATGTGCAAAAAGGTTTTCAAGCTGGAAAATTAAAAGCATAAAAAATACCATTAAAGTATAGAATTCACAAGAAAATAAAAATAGGTTGAGTTGTAAATTGTCTTTGCCCGAAGGGCATAAAAAATGATAATTACAAAAAAAATAAAGAAAAAAAAGAAAACACCGTGGGTCACAGCCCATGTTTTGATCTTCATGGATTTGCGGCTCCGGCATCCACCGATCTAGCTTGCTCCATGGCCTTTGTAGCCTTTTGAGCCTTGGGCCTGGCTTCCTCCTCCTCCAAATGAGCCTGCCACCTTTCGACATACTTGGTCTCCATGCTAGCCAGGAAGCTGGTGTCGAGGTCGATATTCATGGCCCAGATACGATACATCGCCATGTTGATGGCGTTATCCTTCTTGGTCTTGAATTCATCAAGAAGATGAGCTTTCTTGCTCTCGATGAGCTTGTAAGTTGTCTTCTTGTCCTCCCCGAGCTTGGAATTTAGCTCTTGGGCCCTCTTAAGCTCCAAGTCTTTTGCATCCAGCTCTTGTTGTGCCCTCTTAAGCTCCAAGTCTTTTGCTTCGAGCTCCTTTTGCTCCTTCTTAAGGTCATCTTCAGCCTTGATCTGTGCCTCCTTGGCACTTTGAGCATGCACCGTGCTCATTGCTACCTCACGACCCAATATGTAGTTATGCTGGGCAAAGGCAAGGAAGGCCTACAATCGAGAACAGATATTAAAAAATCAAGAAACAAAGAGTTTGGTGTTAAACATAGAGTTTATCAATATTTGAGGAAAGATTTACCGAAGAGAACAACTCTCCACTTTTTTCAAAAAGGGTGGTGGCATTCTCACAACCTGTTATGAACTCCCATTAGGGAGCCCCGAGGTTGTTGAAGCATTGGCCCATGAGGGTCAAAGCATCTAAGCCCAGTTGAACTCCTGAGGCGCCAACAACATTGTCAACCGCGAGCTCAGGAATGTAGGTCCCAATGGTGATTTTGCGATCTTGGATTCGAGTGTGGGAAGGACAAGTTTTCTTTGCTTGGCTCGAGGGAGGAAGAAAAAAATCCTTTGGGAGAACTGTAGGAATAGTGACAGGGCCTGATTCAGCCTGCTTCGAGACCAATGGGGTAGCCTCGGTTGTTTTGGCGACCTTGGAAAACGATCTCCCTTCGAGGACACCCGGTTACGATTGGACCCCTTAGACACAGTGGGCTGGCTAAGGATGTTATCGATGTCCGAATCCATCTCACCTGAAAAAAGGAAAACAAACATTAGTACTTGATCATGTTTGAGAAAATATATTGAAACTTCTAAGAAAAAGAAACCTAACTGGAAGATCTCCTCTGGCTCAAACTTGGGGACCAGGAAATCCCTCTATCTTTAGATGATTCTAAGGGGGTTCCATCTCGATAAGTAGGGGACATCCTCGATAAATATCTATAGTCATTAGTCTCGTATTGGACGGCTATCCCTTCCCAAATCTTGTTTATGCTATACATGGTTTGGTATTTTCCTAACAAACTATCATCCCTGTGCACCTTAAGATCTACCCCCGTCCAGGTCATAAAATTATTCTAGGGATCATTAAAAAGGACTATGATGTTGGGCTCTTGTTTTAGAAGGGTTGGAGACCACATAGACAGGTCTAATACAACTTTACCTTTGTTAAACGAGTTTGGAGAGGCCTCATCTTGCGCTTTGGTTTCCGAGCCTGAAGGTTCAACTAGGCGAGGGATAGATGCTCGAGAACGCGAGCTCGAGTGCTTCTTTTTTAATGGAAGCTTAGCGACTGGAATAGGGGCATCTTCCCACCTTTCATACTTACGAGTCCCAGCATCATCTGTAAACTCGCCTACTCCAAGGAGACCACATAGACAGAGCTTATTCTCGTGTAGGAGATAGTTGAGGGACCACTGACCATATGGGAGCCTCAAGATTTGCTCCCTGTGGTCCTTCATGACCTTGGTGGGCTTCAGAAGGTGGTAATTGGATGCACAAGTAACTTGAATGAGCATTTCGAGCTCGAAATGAGAGAATTCAAGAAGAAGAGTGCGAAAAGATACTTACGAATTTGTTGGAAAGAGTAAAATCTGGACGGATCGAGCCTGTCTGTCCAGAAGAAGATAGTCTTAAAGTTTAGAGGATGATTAGGTATGTCCTCGAATAACATTTTCTCCCTTGGATAGCTCGAGAGATAATAGAAGCCATCCCCACTATGAGCTTGGGAGGGGTTGCTTTTCAGGCAAAAGAGATATAAAATCTCGTGTGTCGAGGGTCCATCCCACTTCTTCTCATGGTAAAGCGACTTCAATGCTGCAAGTACCCTGTAAGAGTTGAACTAAATCTGGAAGGGGCGATACCGACATAGTCGATGAACTTCCTAAAGTATTCCTTATGGGCAGTAGTGCCCTAGCTCGCATATGCTCTCGACTCCAGGCCGCGAGCTTAACTTTTCTCTACGGGTCATCTTCACCCGGAGCAAAGTAGCTCCTTTCGTCAGAGCTGGCAAGCCAGCACACCAATTTTCCAGAAAAATTTAATCCATGACAAGACAAAATGTCTGAAATCTGTTTCGTGGAGGTGACGGAACTCCAGTAGTGTTCGGCCTCAAAGTAAGAACTCTCCAAGATCAGGGTAGAAGAGACTTCGGGGACTATTTGATTGGTTGGTTGGGCTGAGGTACATTCCATAAATTCGAAGGAGAGCTTTCTAGGGGAAAATGCCATGGTAAACCTACACTTAGGATCCAAGGGGATTGGACGAGCCTCAGGGTCTGGGTCAGGATACACGAAAAATCGTAGTCTTCTTCTTTTTCCTTCTTCGACCTCGTCAATCTGATGTTGGAAGTGTACTCAAATGTCTTCACATTTGAAACACTCCTCGTGCTCTTGGATCAACCGATGATTTTAGGTGAATGGAGATTCAACTCGAGGAGATGGTGGGTGGTAAGGGATTGCAAGTTTGGGCCCCCGATTCTCTGAAAACTGCAGCTTCTAACAAGAAAGAAAAAGGTGAGTGCCATCACTTACAAAGAATAGAGATAAGAAATTTTTTAAGACTTGAGCTCGAAGGCTCGAGACAAAGGGATTGAGGAAGGTGAGAAAAAATTAGAAAAATTCAAGAATTCAAGACTGAAGGCTCGAGACAAGCAAGACAACTTAGATGACCTAATTGAGCTAATACAAGTTTGGAGCAGCGTGAGTGTCCCCACGTGCGAAGTGGAAAGTTAATTCTAAAAAATCTTGATTTTCAAGGAAAGTGGGCAGTTACCCAAATATGGATTGTCATTGAAAAGTGTGCATATAAACCCTATTTCTAAACCCTATTCCTTGCTCTATACAATACCCTCACGTAACCTTTTCAAATCCCAGAAGGAAAAAATATCATTTATTCTGTAAATTTGCCTACAACAGTCATTTTTTTTTGCCATTTTTATACTAGCATGTTGGATCAAAATACCCTATATTCTATAAATTTTCCATAACCAAATCAAGAACCAGTCGAAAAAAAGAAAAGGTTTTTCTATAAACTACAATAAGAAAAGATCAGAAACTTACACGTTGGAAGTTGATGAGAGAATCAAAGAGTCGACTAGTGGTATCGATGCAAAGAGATCCTCAGAAACTCGTGTTCGAAAGGGGAATGAGTGGGAAATTGAGGAATTCTTGAAATTTCCTTTCATTTCTTCTCAGAATCACATGCAAGGTTTTTGAAAACCAGAGCAAAAGTGATGAACTGAGATGGAAAAGAGGGTTTATATACGGGGGTGAACTTTAAAGAAATCTGAACCGTGAAAAGGAAATTAAAAGAGATCCGACGAACCACATTTAATCTCGAAGATTGGCTGCAAAAATTAGAAAGGGAAAATATGTGTGCAGAAAGAGAGTACTCTCAACATGAAATCCCATAATGACACATGTCCACACCCGAGTGTGGTAGGTTGACACATTTCTCAAAAGAGAAGTTCAAAAGTTTCATTCTCATAGGATTCGAACCAACACTTTTGAGAGGGCAAAATGTTACACCCAAATTTTGAGAATAAATAAATAGACTCGAAATGTAGGTTCATAAAGTGTAAGCTCGGAATTAAAAAGTGTTAGCATTATACTTGTACAAATTGTCACGAGGTTCCATAGCTATGTCATCAGCGCTCGAGCATGAGTTGCAGGCTTGAAAGCGCCAGTCTCCTCCAAGAGATGAGTTTGACAGACTGATCAAGCAAGGAGGTGGTGATAACTAGAATGGTGAGCTTGAGGCTTTGAGTGATCTTGAAAACGCGTTGAGCCAGTGATCAAGCTCGAAGACGCGTTAAATACATACACGGAGAAGCTATTTGGAAATCCCTATTTCTACAGGATTGGTTCAAATTGTGTATTAAATCCATATTTTTAAGGGATCTTTATTTAAATAATGTCTTTTAGATGTATTATTATATTATTCGGGTATTCATTTGAATTTAAATTTGAATACATGTTGTAACTTCCCTAAACTTATGAGAAGATATTATTGTAACCAGGTCTATAAATAACCTGGATATGGTCATTTGTATTCACACACAATTTGGTATGGAGAAATGGTGTAACGCCCTGGATAGCCAAGATCGTTACACTGTGTGTTTATAAAGTGCCATACTTGCTAATCAAGTCATTTAATTGAAAGTGTGTCATCGAAACTGTAAAGGAACTAGGGTTTAAAATGTTTTGGTCTCAAAAGTCACATTTTCATAAAGAAACATCATCTGTTTACACAGGATCCCAGAAACATTAAATTTAAAGACCGTTTACAAAAGACGCAAGGTTTATATACAATATCAAGCCATATTAACGCAAAACAGTCAGTTAGGCAATCCCTGTCCTGATCCACTCCTCGACCATGGTGATTGAACAGCTGGCTATGTACATTCAACCCCGCAACCCTCCATCTCAGGATTGGTCCAACCTGCCCTTGCCTTTACCTGCACCACGTAGCACCCGTGAGCCAAGGCCCAGCAAGAAAACACAACAACAGAGCATAAGCAATCAACAGACAAATCAATACCTCATACTGTATCACATAATCTCAACCATATAATCATTCAGTATAATCAAGTACTCAGCACACTAACATGTCATCTCATATCATATATCAATTCACAAGTGATAACTAGGGCTAGCGCCCTCAGGCTGCTCCCTCTGTTATCCCACTGACTCCGGCCCGCTTAAACCGAGCTCAGTGAATATTAAGCTGTCCTCGGCTACCAGTGGCCAAGCCGCGCCTTGTGCGCAAATATAATGCATGACACTCTTAGGCTGCTTTTACATGTCCCATGGCGTAATACCATCATTGACACGATACAAGTATCGGGAGCACTTAGTCCCATCACAAACATATAACTAGGTGCAGTTTTCTTACCTTTCAATTTACTAGCTTTGATCCCTCGACTCCTTGAGCACGATCCCCCTCGAGCCCTAGCGCTCACCTAAACACAATCATGGGCCAAAGTCATCATCAATCCTCAAGTCCAAAACCTAGCCTCGGGGCCAATCTCGAGCCCCCGGGAAGTCCTAGTTCCACCAAACAAGGTGGTGGAATCAAACCCCAAACCCTAGGTCAAAAGCCCTCGCAAACAACCCTAAAATCCCCTTCAGAAGACAGGGTAGCGCTACAGCGCTCATGGGAGGGCGCTATAGCGCTACAAATAGAAGCAAAACCCCATCAGCAAGCTTGGCCTAGCGCTGTAGTGCTAGTCACAGGCAGGCCAACACCAGTTTTTCCCTCCAACGATTTCCTCGAACCAACCTCAACCAAAACTCCTCCAAATCTTTCCCAAACTCAAAAAACAACCTTATAATCATACTCCACTCATCCCAAGCACCCCAAATACCTATAACTCAAGCACATGCATCCCCAAACTCAAAATTCACCATAGCCACTTCTAGACACTAAAACTCAGCAGAAACCAGTAGAACATCAAAGTTAGAGTTTAGAATTTATACATTTGGTGGAATTTAGACCTCAAGTTGCCTCTAGACTTCCTTGGCTTGTTTCTCCTCAACCCTTGGCTCCAACTTTCCTAAAATTCCCCATCAACACAGCTTAGATAACTTAGCTAGGAACCAAAACCAGAGTTGAAGAAACTTAAGTGTTGATGAATCCTTGTCAAACCTCTGCCAATTCCTCAAACTTAGCTTAGAATCCTTGATGCTTAGTCTATCCCAGCTCTCCTCTGAGCTTTGCTCCAGAAATCCTCAAGAAATTGATGAAGGAAATGTAAACCGACTTAGAAAACTCTCTCTGTTTTCTCCCTTTCTTTTCCCTTCCTTTTCCTTCTTTTTCAGACTTCTACACTTCTCTACAATTCCCACTAACATAAAGTCTCAGTAATTCCCATATTTAGAAAGCCAAATGACCTTAATGCCCTCCCCTTTATTTCTAACCCTTTAGTCCACTTAAGGGCATTCTAGTCATTTTACCCAATTCCCGCTAACTCCTCGAGTGTCTCTAATATTTCCCGCTTAACTCCTGATACCTAACTAATCACCAATAATATTCCTCAATATCAAGATAGACCCCAGTATACTCAGTAAATTCCCATTTATACCCCCAAGCTCACCCCGAGCCGGGTATAAATCCCCGCCATGACTTTTTTGCTACCTTGCTCACTAGGATCGTCTCGAGTCACAGATCACAGATATATCCACATAATAATGTGGTCTCGACAATTATCACATATATCAATACAGTTATGTCCATAATGGCCAAAATTACGATTATGCCCTTCTAACCTAATCAGGGCCTACATGCATACTAATACACATAGTCATGCATCTCATATATTCAAACACTCATATAACATGCTTTAAATCATAATCATGCATCTTAATCATTAAAACCACACATAATTCCCATTATGCCCTTCAGGCACATTAATCAAGGCCCTTAAGCCTTATTAGCAAATTTGGGTCGTTACAAATGGTCTGTGAAAATTGCTTCTTCTTGAAGCTTTAACACAGACTTTAATAAAAGTGACTCGTGGATTTATGCAGATTTTAACTGCTGAACTACGTAAAAATCTCTTTCATTTATTTTTTTCCTTATTAATTGTTTAATTGCTCTACATAATTAAGTTGACGAAAAAAATGCCAACAAAGTTAAATCTAAAAACAAAGTTTAGAAAAAATAATTAATAAAATTAAAATTATATTAAAAGTGATATATTTGCATATACTACGCAATTCAAACTGTAATTAAAAGTGCATTATGTAGTTTAGAAAAAATACAACTAAACCCATACTGTAACACCCTGGTTACTCCAAGACTGTTACTGTGGACTTTAAAAAGTGCTTAACTCGCTAAACGAGTCATTTGGTTATAAATGTGCATCTAGGCGTTATTAATAGGCTAAGGTGAAAAGTCTCGAACAAAAGGAATGAATATATTTTATTTAAAATATAAAATTGTACATGGGCCCATAAAAGTGTTTACAAAGTTATTTATAATCCAAAATGGTCATTACAGTGTAAAAATTACAACCCCTCGACCTAATCGGCAAAAATAAGGTTAACCCCTAGTTCCTCTGAGAAACACCTTGGCCGTGGTGGTCAAGCAGCCGCATATGTACACATTACCACCTAAGCTCTCCACTCAAGGGTGGGTGAGCTTTTCTTTCCCTTTACTTGCACCACATAGCACCCGTGAGCCAAGGCTCAGCTAGAAAACTTATTACTGCATGTATACAATATCAATAAATGATTATGGTAATCATTCTGGGGCTTGCAACCCAATTAGATAAGTGATTATCAATAATGATTCTGGTAATCATGATGGGGCTCGTAGCCCTAATCAGATAAGTGACTATAAGTCACGAACTTAAACCAGATAAGTAACTAATAAGTCATGAACTTAAACCAGATAAGTAACTAATAAGTCACGAACTTGAATTAGATAAGTAACTAATATGTCACGAACTTGGGCTCCGCACCCTAAGCCATGTGACGTTATGGTCACTTGAGCCTTTTGGCTCTGGCTCTAAGTAACTAGCATTTAGACTAGATAGGTGCTTTTGTTTTCATCGAACTTAAGGTCGGTCAAGCATTTCATGCTTATGTCGATTAGATCTAATCTTTTCGGCTTGCGTTAAACACGCTAATACCGTTCTTGACTCATAGGTCAATTTCATATGACCAGTGCTCAGTACTACTGCCGAACTTGACTAATAAGTCACAACTTCACATTCAATACTGACAGCATTGCTGATTCTGACTAATAAGTTAGTACCACTCACAAGTAAGCAAGACTGCTAAGCATTTAATATGCAATCAATGTCCACATATAGAGCACTCAACATGCCTCATCAATAATCATGCATGTCACATACTGGGTGCAGTTTTCTTACCTCTGGTTTGAGCGTGAAATAATAAAAGAACGACCCTTTGAGAACGATCAATCATTTGGTCCCTTAGCAGTCACCTAGTCATAACCAAATATGGAATTCTATTAATAAAATAAATCATAAAAGGTTCATGGTCTAAACCTCGCTCCCAGGACCTCGAATCGTACTAAAACGGCTAGTAGATTCGATCCTGAGCCTTAGGAATTGAACCCCCGAGCCTAAGCCCTTGAAAATTCCTCCCTGGCACAAAAGGAAGGGGCGGGCCACGACTTGGCCTAGTGAGTCGCGGCGTGCCCCCAATTCAGAGAGCACTCTGGCTGGGTACCAGGGGCGGGTCGCGACTTGCCTGGGCCAAGTCACGACTTGACCCCACAAACACAGCACCCCTGACATTTTCTCCATTAAAACCAGCCACAAACCTTTATCAAATCAACCCAAAATTCACACCCAAACATTACCACAACTTATCCATCATTCAACCAACAAAACCTAAGCTTTATAACAATTAAAACCTCATCCAATTCTTATCTATACAGTCCAAAATATTAACCAAAACCAGCTGGAAAACAGAGCAAAAACCAGAAAAAAAAAACCATGGCTGAAACCTTACCTTAAACTCAAGTTTGAATCCCCTTCAATGGCTGAACACTAGCCTAGAACTTCCAGCCTTAATTCCCAAGCTTGAAACCTCAATCTAAGCTTCAAAAATCCAAAGGAAAAGAGAGAAAAAAGTGATCGGGAGAGAGAAGGAAAGAACTTTGTTTTGCTGCCTTATTCTCTACAGCCTTCCAACCTAACATATATCCCTTGGTCAAAAGACCAAAATGCCCCAAGCCTATATTATTTCCTTAACAGCCCCCAAGGGCAAAACCGTCATTTCCATCTAATCCCGTTAATCATAATTAACATCCTCCAATTCCCAATATTCCCACTATTCTCAAATATTAATAAATCATATCCCATTACCATTTATTCTCGGTAATGTACTAATCATCAAATTACCCCGATATTCGGGCATTAATCCTGTTATGACCAAACTGCTAATTTACATTCTAAGATCGTCTCATGCCGAATAGCTCGAACATATCCACATAATAATGTGGCATCATCCATAAATCATAAACATGCATGAAATTATACAAATATGCCCTCAACGGGCCAAATTACCAAAATACCCTTATAATGAAAAGTAAACCCACATGCATGCATTTATCATCATATAATAATATAACTCACATAATCATGCATATACTAATTTAATTGCATAATAAATCAATTATGACCCTCATGTCCCCCTAATCTAGGCTCTAAGCCACATTAGGGATTTTGGGACATTACACACACTACAAAGAGTTCAAAAACCACATAGCCACAAAGTGCAGTGCGGGCGATTTCCACAGTTTGATGGATTTTTTTAACATCCTTAAATTATAACTTATAAGGTTGAGAGTATTTCTTTTACTTTTTTCTATGTAAATATATGACAATTAAATGTTTATATCTTAAAATTATTAAATAAAAGAACATTAGAAAATATATATATTTAGAAATTGAGTTTTGTTATCCATTATGAAAACAAGTTTATCTCAAATTATAGTTTTTTTTTATAATGGACCAACTACAAAAAAAAAATTATGTGGAAAAAAACACCTAATTTGAAATAGACTCGTCCTCGAATGGATGAGAGCTTTGGCCAAGACAATTACTCCCTTTCGGCTTTTAGTTTTTAAATATTTGAATATATGTAGTTATTATATTTTAATCCTTTGTATATATTTTTATGCCTCCACTTATTTATTCAAAGAAAGTATTATATTTTGATCCCTCGTTTATATATATATATTTTAGATTTGATTTATATAACTCTTTTAATGTATATTATATACATGATAGAGTTAGAAAGAAATAGGTTATAAAATATAAAAATGTTAGTGAAAAACTCCTTAAAAAAACCTATAATATTTAACTATTTTAATGTAAATTATATATGAGAGGACTACAGTAGGGGCATGTATTTTGCCCTCACCGGTAGGGGCGTCTCTATTTTAATATGTTTTTGGGCATCTCAAGTTTTTATTTTATTTTATATAATAGTGTACATTATACTTATTTAGGACATTCAACTAGTTTTAAAAAAATTTCGAATAATTTACGATACCAAAAACAAGCTTCAAAATAATTTGTTTTGCTCGTGTATAAAACAAGCTTCAAAACAACCTATTTCTTATTTTCAGCACTGTAAATGATTTAGAATTTCCCAAAATTTTGTGAGTGGTTCTAAATAACTATATTGTACGCCGTCATATAAAAAAATTGAATTGTAATCTATCCATTTACTAAAACACGAAAACAATTTATTTCTAAGCCTGTTTTATACCCATGTGAAACAAATTATTTTGAAGTCTTTTTTGGCACTGTAAATTATTTAGAATTTCTCAAAAGTTGGAGGGATGTCTATTATAACTACAGAGTACACCGTCATATAAAATAATTTGGTTAATAATTTCTTCACGCACTAAAAACATAAACATCCAATACTACAAAAAAAGCTTTTAAGGGCACTCCCCTTGCGAGTCATTTATTTGAGAGCCTTAAAAAGTGAGGTTTTTTAGGGTTCGCACTATGTGTCCTAAAAGATCCCATTGAGTGTCTTTAAATAAAATTTTTAAGGCTCTCAATGCGTGCCCTTAAACGTTATATTTTAAATTTTTTAAAAAATAATTTATATTTATTTTAATTTAAAAATTATTATTTAAACGAAACATTTATATACAAATCTGAAAACTTATAGATTAAAATAACAAAATTTATACATTCAATGAGATAGTTATAAATCTAAAAAAAATTGAAACAAATATGAATAATCTAGAAACTTATGCATTAAATTTTTTAAACTTCTACCCAATCCAAGAAAAGAAACAATCTTGATGTTTTTATTATGCATTACAAATACAGCAAAAAGGATAAGCCTTACAAGATGTTTGAACTATTTCTTCCTATCAAGTCCATCTATGTTAACCTCTTTTAGCTAGCATCAACCCATCATTTATTGTTCACTTCTTCAAGGTGACTAGTTCACTAGTAGTACTCTCTTGCTCTCTCATATTCTGCAGTCGCACATAAAAAAAAAAAAGAATTCAAAGTCACTACAAAAGGACTTTAGTTCATACAGGCATGCATATATGAGTTGACCACATGAATTGATAACATCCACTATACATAAGGAAATGGAGAAAAAAAACTATAAATTAGATAACAATTTATTTCAAGTCATATTCATAAAATTCATTCATAGCCATATTCAAGGGCTATCTTATATATAGCCTTAATTTCTACTAGAAATCCGATAACATAACGACTGTAAATCGAATATCCCAAAAATTAAAATCCTGCAATAAACACATATATAATATATATGCCAGGCAACAAGATAATTCACATAACAAACAACTCATCAAAACAGTCTGTAACACATACTTATATCCAAATCGCATTTAATTTCCAAGACTCAAAATAGCTAAAAAAACGTACATAGAATTTCATACCATAGCGCTTGGAATGACGATACGAGTTGAATGGTGATCTTGGCAGCTTGAAACGAGTCTCCATTCACTCTGAGTGGTCGCCGGCTGAGACCCACGACGGAGCTCAGACGACGGCAGCGACGCCACCATTCAAAGGTGGTGGTTCAGAAAACTAACTATTGGATTTTAAAGCCCAAGCAATATGTAATGTCATGGTGGCGGTGGTTTTGTTTGAAATGCCTCAGAAAAGCTCAGATCTACGCTTGAAGCTTCGGAAATCACCATGGATTCCAACGAACATTGAATTCCAACTCAAGTGACCATTGAGTCTGATTCTTTAGTGGGTTTTGAAGCCCAAGAAACACGGAGTATGGTGGTTGTTATGGTTCAGCTCATGGTGGTCGAAAGGTGCTCAGAAAGTTTGGGAGAAACCCAAAATCGCAGAACTTCAAAAACCACGTTGAAGGCCTTAGGCCACGCGTGAGAAGCTGATCTTTTGGGGTTGGGGGTTTCGGGGGACGGTGCGTCGACTGGGATGGCGCGTGGTGGTGGTCGACGATGGTAGGGTGGTTGTTCGACCTTGCCAGAGATGATGTAGGGAGAGAGAGAGGGAGCTACGAGAGAGAAAGAGGGATCCGAGGAGAGAGAGAGAAAAAGGGAGATGAGTGATTTTTTAGTTTTTCTTTTTTAATTTAGTTATTAATAAAACTTTTATTTATTTATTTATTATTTTTTAGGGCCCACTTTAAGCGCTCTAAATACTCTTTTAGGACACTTAAAGTGTGCCCTTAAAAGTCTCCACTGACTCAAATTTACTCATAGTCTTTTAAGACCCACATCAGTAATTAGGGCTCGCACTGCGTGTCCTTAAATGTATTTTTTAAGGACTCTCACTGAGTGTCCTAAAAAATCTAGAAGATATTTTTAGGGCTCGCATCTAGGCAAGTGCTCTAAAAAAGTGTCATAAAAGCCAGTTTTTGTAGTAATGATCCCTACCGGTGGGGACAAAAGGCATGTCCTGTTATATTATTTTAAATAATATAATGTTAGATTAAATAATGTGACATAATGTGATTTGTCACACAAATATGATTTTTCACACATTGTAACATATTATTGAGAGTCACAAAAATTGGACACATGTGTGTGGCAAATGTGACATATTTTGGAGTTACAAAAAACAAACTTGTAACTCCCAAATATTACCCAATAATGTGTAGATTTGATATTACACATTTTGATTTGAATTTCTCAAAAGACATAAGAGATATGACTGTTAGAGATGTGATTTTAACTCCCATAGTGTGTATGGAAGTTACAAAATCTAGTGAGAATGAATTTGGAACGTTTTGGCAAATTTGGAAAATTGCTTGCTGAAAAAACGACTTGGGCTGCTGCCTATGTTTTTCAAGCCGCGGCCCAAGAGGTAGAAAACATCGCGGGTCGCGACTCATGTTTTTCAGGCCGCGGCCTGAGCGGCTGACAACATTTTCCAAACTTCGGTTTTATCCAATTTTGAACGTTTCCAACAGCCAAGTAACTCACAAATCTCTATTTTAATTCCATAAACATCCAATTAATCATTGGTAACAGCCATGGGGGTTGGTGGAATTTGAAATTCAAAGGGGGTCTCAAAACTCTATAAATAGGAGCCTAATGCTCACTTGTAAGACACACCATTTTTTATCCACAAAGCACATGGCTGGAAAATACACCAAAAATGCTTGATAATTCCAGAGAGCTATTTCCTAGAGAGATCCCTTACTGCTTAGAGAATATGGGGAAATAAGCTTTTGGACAAAGGTTTTGAACCTTGTTCAAGTTGGTGATCCCCACTACTCTACACTTTGGTTGTGTGAGAGTTTGTGTTTTCATTCTTTTATTCTTCTTGTTCTTCTTATTTACTTGTATTATTATAATATTGAGTTTGTAATCCTCTTCTTCTATTTTCTTTTTACATATTTATTTGTATTCTTTATTTTAGAGTTTTAGTTCCTATAATTATTTTCTTTTCTCTTATTTCTACATTTACTTGTATTGTTGGTCATTGAGTTGTAAACTTATTTATCTATCATCTTGTCCATTGTATTTTTTGCATAGAGTTGTAATATTTCTTACCATTTCCATTGAAATAAAATATATTCTCTAACATGTCCCGATTGTAGAATTTTCCAAATTATATATATAAGGAAATTCTATAGTAGGGATGCCAATTTAGCCTCTAATGGTAGGTGCATCTCTGTTTTTGACACATAGATAAATTATTACCATCTTTTATATCACTATGTATATTGTAGTTATAGCAGGCATCCCACCTGTTTTTGAAAATTTTCGAATAATTTACGATGCCCAAAACAAGATTCAAATAATGAATTGCACGCGTGTTTTTTTTATGTATATATACGCGTGCAACTAACCATTTTGAACATTAGTTTTCAGCATTGTAAAGTATTTATAATTTTTTGAAAACTGGTGGAGTGACTACTATAACTACAATATACATCATCATATAAAAAATTAGGTTATAATTTTTATACATACCTGTTACACCCAGATTTCGAGAATGAGAATCTTGATCTCAAAATTCAGGCTCGTAAGGTGTAAGCTCGAGACTAGCACAGTCGTCATGTGATCAACAAATCAGAGACAGTCTCGCTAAGCAGTAAGTGACAATGTCAGATTGATGAGCTCGGGAACTACGTAGTCTCAGAGGTGTTTTGAGGCTATAAGTTAGGCTCGCAGCTCGCAATGACAATGGTTCAACACTTGTATAATTTTCTTGATTTATTTCCTGCCCTTAGACAAGACAATTCGAGCTAGATTATTGTAAGCTTGAAGAGGATGGTCTCGTCAACATCACTTGTTGGGAACATAAGCGAACCAAGGTGACAAGCTCGCAATATGTAATGGTCTCGAAGGCTTGTGAATCTAGCGTCTAAGCTCGTCAGCTGTGTGTGTACGTGTTCATTGTTGTAAAATCCCTATGTTTAAGGGATTGTATGTAATTTGTTATTAAATCTTAAATATCATGGGATATTACCGTGTATGTAGTAACTAATGCATTTAATGACATTATTTTAATTGATTTGTAGAATAACTTCTCGAAAGCTGTGGGAAGAGATTCGGTAAACCACTCTATAAATAGAGTGGGATAATTCATTTGTAAGGAAGGGGATTGATATTGGAAAAACTCTGTACAATTGCTTCCAGAAAGCTATCAGAGAATTCAAAGAAGTTAATAACATAGACTTGTGGACTAGGCAGAGCTTAATTGCTGAACCACGTAATAAATTGTGTCTATATTATTTGTTTCCTCTGGTATATTTTATTTAATTGCTCTCCTTCTCTAAGTTGACGAAAAACAGCGTCAACAGTTTGGTGCTTTAATTGAGAGCTATTAAACAAGACGTGAGCCTGTTTAGTCAGAAAGCCTCTCAAATCATCAGTGGCTGCTGCGAGTAACCCCAGTACGGGTGAGCAACCAATGCCCAATATACCTAAGGAGTAGATTCCTCATGCTGAAGATTACCCACGACGACCTGGAAAGCAACCCATGATGAATCCAGATCCTGAGGAAATGAGCGATTCATAGAAATCTCGAGGGCCGCCTGCTCCCAGGCCTATTGAGGATATGTATTACAATCCTGAAAGATATGTTCCAATTGTGGAACCTGAAAATTGCCAATTGCGCAAACAGTTGACAGAAGCAACAAAGCGCAATGAAGAGTTAGCTAGACAGGATGCTGGTGCCCAGGCACCTCCTCAGAGGCCTAGGGGACGTCCTAGTGGGAGCACGACCGCCAGGAGGGCGGAACAAGTGCCGCCACCAACATCCCAGCCAGTTCGGCTAAGACCTCAGAGGAGTAACTGGGCTGAGGGTACTACCAACCCGACTGCAGAAGCACAAACAAGAACGGGAAATAACTGAGCCCCCTCAGTGACTCAGAACCCGAATCCTAATGCTGCGCAAAACAACCCGGAGCCTGACCAGGCGAATTCGGGACCATCTAGGCACGACAATGGGAGACAACCACCATTGCCAATAAGGCACCCCTCGCCAGTCCAGGAGGTTCCACGACCTGCACATCGAGATGGAAATCGACGGGCTAGGCGCACAGGGGAATAAAAGAGAAGCTACCCGAGATCGCAGGGCTCCTCAGCCTACGGGAAGCCAAATGTCAAGATCACAAACTGCTGGGACAAGGAGGCCAGCAGGGGACCCACCTCATAATCACCGAGCTACAAGCTATGTAAGTGAAAGCTCGGATTACACTAGGTCCATGAGCATTTACAACACGGAACCGAGGCATGCGGGGGATCGAGGGAATCACCCTAATCTGCGGGAACACTTAAACCACAATCGGGGTCCAGACAATCCCCCGAACCCAGATCTGTGAGACCATCTGAATGGTCGCAAATAGCCAATGTATAACTCTGTACCGAGACAGGGAGTTGGAGTTTTTATTAACGGTAACCAGCCCCCCCAGGTCCAGGCTAGACTTCCAGTGGATTTAGTCCAAGAAAGGATTGAACAACTAGAGAGAGCATTCAGGCTTTTACAGAATGAGCGTAGCAGGGACAAGGATGAAGAGTTTGATGAAGAGCTCGAGCCTTTTTCCCCACATATCTCCAACACTCCATTCCCTCAGGAATTCAGAATACCTCATGTCCCACCATTTGACGGAAACTTAGATCCCTATAGCCATCTGAGCACGTTCAACACCATTATGCGAGCCAACAATGTTGGTTACGAGCTCAGGTGTATGCTATTCCCAGCCACACTTACATGACAAGTAAAAAACAGGTTTGAGAAGTTCAAAAGGCATTCGATCGCGTCTTGGGATCAATTGTGTAGGGGCTTTAAAAAATAATTTACGGCTATGGTTGGCATTAGGCCTAAGGCTTCAACCTTAACCAACGTCTGACAATAACAAAACGAGTCGCTAAAAAGTTACCTCACGAGGTTTAACTTAGAAGTGGCCCGAGCTCGAGATGTCGACGATAGTGGTCACCTGATGGCGGTTAGAGTAGGCGTAATTCTAGGAAGTCCCCTCTGGGAAGACTTACAAAGGAAACCTATAAGGTCTTTAACCGAGTTCAATCAAAGGGCTCAGAGGTTTGTCAATGTAGAAGAGGCGAGGTCAGCACTGAACATGACCTCTCAGTCCGTAACTACAACGAAAAACATGAACTTTGCCTCGACCTCGGCAGGTCCCTTAACTTCAAAACCCCTGAGGATAACCCTTCTAAAAGGAAGAAAAATGAAGGGAATAACCCTGAGGCAGATAGAGGGAAGAAGAAGAAAGGGGACAGATATTTCTCCGTATACAAGGTGTATACCGAGCTCAACGAGTTTCAGGAGAATATCTACCTGGCTAATGAAAACCAGGTCCCGTTCAAACGCCTGAGCCCATGAGAAACCAAAAAGCAAAGAGAGATTCAAATAAATACTGTAGATTTCATCGAGATATCAAACATACAACCAATGAGTGTCGACAGTTGAAGGACGACATCGAAGGTTTGATCTCAAGGGGTTATTTTGGACAATACGTCAAAAACCGAAATCCCAATCAAGCTTCCACAAGACAAAGGGCAGCGGCTTCACCACCTGCCCAAAACAGTAACTCCTGAGCTCGGGAGGATGAGCGACCTCCTCCAATTGATGGAGAAGATGTAATAACCATCTCGGGGGGACCTCATATCTCAGGATCGGGTAGGAATGCCCAAAAGAGATATGTAAATGAGCTCAAGATAGGCGATGTTTCTCCCTACGAACCCGAACCACAAGCTCCAAAACAACAAAGGGTTGAGACTCAACCCATAACCTTTACGGAAGAGGACGCATCACACGTCTAGTTTCCCCATAACGATCCCTGGTCATAACCCTCCAGCTTGCAAACAAGAGGGTACATCGAGTCCTGATTAATAACGGGAGCTCGGGGAATATCCTCTATAAAGCCACTCTAGAAAAGATGGGACTCGCGCTTCGCGACCTAAAAGCATGTGCAACCACACTGTACAGTTTTCAGGAGAAGATATTGCCTGTATGGGATCCATTGAACTCCCTGTGACCTTGGGAGACTACCCAGTCTTTGTAACCAAGATGATGGAATTTGTCATGGTGGACCTCCCATCGACCTACAATGTTCAGCTCGGGAGACTCGCCCTAGTTGGGCTGGGGGCAGTGTCACTTGTTAAGCACTTGGCCATCACGTTCCCGACTTCTAGTGGCATCGGGACGCTGAAAGGGGACCAGCTGGCGGGGAAGGAATGCTATAGCATCTCCGTTAGGGGAAAGAAGCAAACAAGTGCACATGCACTTGTAATTATTCAGAACAAGGATGGGACGGTCTTCGAGATAGATGAAGAGATCGACCCCAGAATAGAAGAAAGGTCTGACCTCGAACCTCTAGAAGAGCTCGAGGAGGTCAAGCTCGAAGGCCCCACAAAGGTAGTAAAGGTGGGTAAGAATCTTTCTGAAGAAGCGAAATAGCAATTAATCTGCTTCTTAAAAGAAGACCAGGATGTATTCGCATGGTCACATTCGGACATGGTGGGAATCAGTCTAAATGTCATGAGTCATGCACTTAAGATCGACAAAAGCTTCCCCCCGAAGTAGCAAAAGTAAAGACTCGTGGACGACGACTGATTGAAAGCCCTCAAGGAAGAAGTCGACAGGTTAAAGGCAAATCGATTCATACAAGATGCCTTTCTATCCTGATTGGATTGCCAATCCAGTGTTGGTTCCGAAGCCCAACGACACATGGTGAACCTGTATTGACTACTCCGACCATAACAAGGCATGCCCTAAAGATTGTTTCCCCTTATCTCGGATTGATCAGCTCGTAGATGCCATAGCAGGTCATGGCCTCATGTCATTCATGGATGCCTATTCTGGATATAACCAGATCACCATGCACGCGCCAGACCAAGAGCATACGAGCTTTGTAACTGATAAAGGGCTATACTGCTACCATGTCATGCCTTTCGAGCTCAAAAATGCTGGAGCAACGTACCCAAGACTGGTGAACAGAATGTTCTCCGAGCAAATAGGTAATAACATGGAAGTTTATGTTGACGACATGCTAGTCAAGTCCAAACATAATGATAACCATGTGGATGATCTCGCAGAATGTTTCACCGTATTACAAAAGTATAACATGAAACTCAACCCACAAAAATGCTCTTTCAGAGTATCTTCGGGAAAGTTTATGGGGTTCATAGCGAATGCGCGAGGAATAGAGGTTAATCTTGACAAGATCAAGGCATTTATTGATATGCCCTCACCTCGAAAGCATAAGGATATCCAGAGTTTAACTGGACGAATGGCGACACTAAGTAGTTTTGTTTCAAAATCTACAAACCGTTGTCTTCCTTTCTTCAACCTTTTGAGAGAGGGAAAAAAGTTTGAGTGGTCAGAGGAATGCGAGCTTGCATTCCAGGACTTAAAGAAACATCTTGCCGACCAACTGATTTTGTCGAAGCCTGTCACAGGAGAGGTCTTATATTTGTACCTCGCTACCATCGAGCACGCTAGTGCTAGTACAAAAACTAGTGTACTATATCAGCAAAAGGTTACTGGGGGCAAAATTGAGATACCATTTAATGGAAAAAATGGCTCTCAGCTTGATCCACTCATCTCGAAAGCTCCGACCTTATTTCCAAGCACACCATATTCATGTGTTAACTGATCAACACTTGTGACAAGTTCTATCTAAACCAGAAGCCTCTGGAAGATTGTTAAAGTGGGCGGTCGAACTCAGACAGTTTGAGATCACATATCACCTGAGAACGACCATAAAGGGACAAGCCCTGGCGGATTTCATCGTAGAATGTACTGGAGTGTCTAACGACGAAGTTATAACCCCAGCCCGCGAGCTGTGGAAAATTTATGTCAACGGATGCTCCAATGAAAATGGATTGAGGGCAGGTATCATACTAATCACCCCAACAGGAAGTCGATTTCATTCTGCTTTAAGAATCAACTTCAAAGCATCAAATAAGGAAGCTGAATATGAAGCATTATTGGCAGGACTTTGAATAGCCAAGGAACTCAAAGCAAAGGCTATACACTGCTATAGTGATTCATAGTTTGTGGTCAACCAAATTTTAGGGGAATATCAAGCTCATGGCATAAAGATGGCTGCATATTTAGAGAAAGCCAAGGCTGCGCTCGGACAGTTCAAATTCTATGTTATAAAGCAAGTTCCCCGAGAACAAAATTCAAACGCGGACGCATTGGCCAGGCTCGCTATGAATAGTGAATTCGATACGCTGAACGTGGTCCCAATAGAGTTTCTATCGACCCTTAGTATCAGCGAGCCTGACAAAGAAGACGTATGTATGATTGATTCTCAACCTACCTAGATGACCCCAATAATCGATTACCTCGAAACCAACATTCTCCCAGAAGAACGAAATGAGGCTCAAAAATTGATGTATTAGATCTCGAGATACACTATTGTGGAAGGAAGGTTGTATCGAAGAGGGTATTTTATGCTCTACTCCGATGTGTAACTCCACCCGAGGCAAAGAAAATTCTGGAAGAAATTCATGAAGGATTTTGTGGAGATCACACTTGGGGGCATAGTCTGTCCAAAAAGGTGATAAGACAAGGATATTTCTGGCCCACAGTCAAGGAAGATGCATTCGAGTATGTCAAGAGATGTGATAAGTGCCAGTGATTTCCTACGATTCCACGAGCTCCACCTATCGAGCTAACCATGCTAACCTCCCCATGGCCATTTGCGGTATGGGGGATCGATCTTATAGGCTCACTGCCAACAGGCAAAGGTGGAGTGAAGTATGTTGTGGTTGCGGTCGATTATTTCACAAAAAGGACCGAGGCCGAACCCCTGGCAACAATTACCTCAAAAAAGGTTTTAGACTTTGTGGTAAAAAACATCATTTGTCGATACGGAATGCCCAGAAAGATAGTGTCGGACAATGGTACCCAGTTCGATAGTGAATTGTTTACCCATTTTTGCGAAAATAATAGGATAATAAAAAGCTTCTCCTCCATCGCCCATCCCCAATCAAATAGTTAGGTCAAAGCAGTCAACAAAACCCTTAAAAGCTCCATCAAGAAAAGGTTGGAGGAGGCTAAAGGAAGGTGGCTCGAGGAGTTACCCCAAGTTTTGTGGGCTTATCGAACCACAACTCAAACTTCAACAGGACATACTCTCTTCTCCTTAGCATATGGATGCGAGGCCATGTTGCCAATTGAAGTCGAAATATGATGGACCCAAAACGGGTATGTTTAAATATTTATACTCGCAAGCGCACGAATCGTATTTATAGAATAGTTTTCGTGTAAGCACGAGGTCGAACCCAAAGGAGTTGTCTAAAATCAAAAAGAAAACTATTTTAAATCAAAAGTAATAAATTCTAACCTAGTTCCAAAGATTGATGAGTTTTAATATTATGAACATAAAATAAAAGATTGAAAAATAAAGCTATTTAAGAGAATGAAAATAAACCAATAATGATTTGACAATAAGTGTTAAAAGAAAAGATTATTAAGATACTAGAATCCACAAAATGTAAGTTTAATAATATTTATTAGTATATTGATTCCCAAGTTTTTAGTGATAGTTAAAAATAATTTAAACTATCCTTTTCCAAAAAGATTTATAATTTTAAACACAAATTTCTTATAAAAAGATAGGATTTTTCTTCACTTTTCAAAATTATAATTTCAAAGCATTTAGTGTAAATCAATCTAATGAAATAACAAATAAATCAATGAACATTATTTATAAGGCAAAACATAATGTTTTTGTTCTAAACATGGATGTGTACAATTTAATGACACATCTTACACAAAGAATATTATGTTTATGCACTAATGTAGAACAAAGTGTAAATATGTTCTAACAATCTAAAATACAAGATATTTAAGATGAAAGAAATATATGAAGAAGAAAAATCCATAGACTTTGTTGCATTACAAGGGAAATCAACAGACAACATAAATATTACCTAGTTACAAGTTGCTTCATCATGATCTTAATAATCTTATGAAAAAGATTAGAAGCACATAACTAGAGTAGAAATTACAAAATAAATGACATACATACTTGCAAAATGCTCTTGAAAAACCCAAATGGAAGAGAGAATGGTAGAGAGAAAATGGGAGAAAAAGATGGTAACAAAAAATTAAGCACCCAAAAATGGTCTTCAAAACCCTTATTTATAGCAAAGATGAGATTATTAAAATAATCAATTTAAATTAAGTAAATTGATTAAATTAATAATAATATGGTAAATAGGGGTAAATTGTAGGAGTGATGATGATTTTGGGGTAAAAAGTGTGTAGAAAAATGGGTAAAAAGTGGCATTTTAAGCATAGGGGACAAATGGTACACTTAGGCAATTTTAGGCTAAAAAATGGGAAAATGCAGCTATTAGGCTGCTGGTGGCTGCTTGGTGCCAGGCGGTTTCGGCTTGGCTGAATGGGCCTAGCAGATGGCCTTTGTAGGTCCAATTGGGCTGCTGGAAAATGGCATGGGAGGCAGCTGGTACGGACGGAAGGCTGGAGGGGAAGTGGCAACTGATCACAGCTGGGCGTGGAGGAGAGGCTTGGGGACAGCTGGCGTGGAGAGTCTTCAGCTGGAGGAGTTGATGCAAGGCTGAAGGGAAAGAGCTTGTGGCTGCTGGCAAGGTCACGTGGCTGGAGGGAAAGAGTCAGCAGTGGAGTTGCTGAAGGCAGCTAGAGTTGGGCCAGGCGTGGGCCTGGTTTGCTGAAGGTGTGGCCCTTTTGATAAATACCACTTTTTCCATTCTTTTCCTTGATAATGCATTTATTTTTCTCCATTTTTCTTGCTTTTCACGATAAAGTTGCAACAAATTATCTACAAAAATAAGCATATATTAAATTATAACTAAACATTTTCAACTATAAAATAAATCAAGTTAATTCTTTGAAAATATTAATTATAACTTAATTTATATTTAACATTTTAAGTTTAACAATTGCATCTTTTTACTCATAACTCAACAACATTAATTTTAAATAATTAAACTATAACATTTTACAATAATACAACTATAAAAATACACAAAAATATAAAAAATCAAAATAAACCCAATACATTCAAAATTACTTTAAAACTTAATAAATTAATTAAAAACTCAAGAACTAAGCAACAATTAGCATGTAAAATATGGTAAAATAACTCTATTTTGTAGAGTTATCAAAATACCTACAATTCAGAGCCATGCCTACGATCAGGTCTCGAACCAATCCCAGCTTGAAGAAAGTCTAAACATTATTGAAGAAAGACAAGATGAAGCTCAACTGAAAAATGCTGCATATCAGCAACGAGCTGCTCGATACTTCAATAAAAAGGTTCGAGATAGAATTGGGAGACTTGGTATTAAGACGTGTATTCCTAGCTACAAGGGACTCGTCTACCGGAGTACTCAGACCTAATCGGGAAGGACCTTACCAGATCGAGTCTATTATTCGACCTGAGGTGTATAAATTGGCGAGATTGAACGAAGAATTGGTACCGAGAGCTTGGAATGGCGAACATCTACGACCTTACTATCAGTAGTGTAGGAATGATGTTTTAGTGTAACCAAGCTTGTTTATTTTTCAGACTTTTTGTTAATAAAGTGTTCAACTTTGACCAAAAGTTATTTTCTTTACTAAATGTTGTATTTTTTGCAAACTCTCTTAATTTAATAACCTATGGTCACACTCATAGGATATTAAGGGGGCATCAATGGTATACAATAATACCATAAGTTTGAAAAAATAAATAACATAGAATAAAAATGTCTGGATCGTTAACCCGACATAAAAATGTTAAGTATACATGTAAACTAACTAAAATGTCTAGATTATTAACCAGACGTAGAAGTTATAAGTGTATACGCGAGCTAAAGCTGTTTGGATTTGACCAGATACGTGAGCTAAGATGATCTGGACATAACCAAGTTATCAAAATTACAAGTGTATGGATTACAAACCACACACGAGCTAAATAAGTTTGGAAAAAACCAGCTAAAACTAATCGACAGAAAGTTGGAATATAAATAAACCTACTTCGAGTTAAGTCAAGATCGAGGCTAGAATATTTTGCAAAAAGATAGTTTCGACCTCACAACCTTGGTGAGCTACTCGAGGAAGAGGAAAAGTGACTAGAAAAGCAAGATATAATTAAACTACCTATCTTACATGCCATATAAGTACTTTCGAGTGCATGGTAAAGGTAAGGTCCGACCTTGACAAATAACGAGATTGGACATGGATACATCGAGTAAATTGTGCATGAATGCATTGAAACTCAAGATTAAATCCAATAGATGTGTTTGTACGAATAAACAAGCATAAAAGCAAACCTTTAATATAAGATGCTTGAAATATTTCAACCCAGGAATGTGAAGCAAAAATTATTAAAGTAAAAGCTGAATGTAAAATTAAGGGTACAAAGGTTTTCGAGCAAAGAAAATCATACATTAAATTTATTGTTTGAACAAATATAAAATAGCCCTTAAGCGAGTTATCAATTGTCTTTGCCCCAAGGGCTTAAATAAAAAAAAAATTTAGTTACAAAAACTTAACGGGACACAACCCATGACCTCGCCTTCAAGAAACAGGTGCATCCTCCTTAGCATCATCGGGCTTCTCCGCCGCCATTTTGACCTCCTCCTTGGCGTCCTCCTCATCAAGTCAAGCTTGCCACCTCTCCAGGAACCCATCTTCAAGAGTGTCAAGAAAGCTAGTATTGAGATTAGCATTGTTGGCCCAGATTCGGTACATGTCCATATCAACCTCATGATCCTTCTTCTGCTTGAACTCCTCGAGAAGGTGAGCCTTCTCACCCTCGATTATGTCAAAGGTGGCTTACTTCTCCTCCTAGAGCTTGGAATTTAGCTCTTCAAGCTCCTTGATTCTAGAGTCCCTCTCCTTAATCTTAGAATCTTTAGCCTCTAGCGTTGCCTCCAGCTCAAACTTGGTGGCCTTAAGACATGCTCGAGTGGACTTCGTTGTTTAGCTTGTAGTTAAGCTGAGCAAATGCAGGAAGGGCCTATACATAAACAAAATGGGTTAGAACACATACAGAATAAACTCGAACAGGCAGGATGATAGAGAAAAAAGAATTACCGAAGAGATGAGCTCGTTACCCTTGTAAAAAAGGGTGTTGGTGTCTCGACAGGAGGTCAAGAATTGCCATTGAGGGGCCCCAAGATTGCTGAAACTCTGGCCAACTCGGGACTGTACATCCGAGCCCAGAGTGGCTCCATGTGTCTCTGCGGCGTTGTCGATCACATACTCAGGGGAATGAGTCAAAATCAACAACAAACGTTCCCGAGTGGGAACCAACTTTTTTGGGACCGGAGCAGTCTTTTGAGAAGTTTGAACTACAGGAGGAGGTGGGGGGAGCGAGACCTCAGAAAATACCCTGACCTCGGGGTCTGCAGCAGCAGCTTGCTTGGGTCTTGGGAGTCCGGGGCTGGAGGAGTCACCTCGGTTCTTTTTGGGATCTTAGAAAGGCGTCCCGCTCTCTGCGACGCCCTCGGGTGTTTGCTTTGCTTCGCTCCAGAGCGACAATTGAGCACGTTATCGAGATCAGACTCCATGTCACATGCATACACAAGTTACACTTTAGTTAACGAGCATAAAATACAAAAAGAAACAAAGGTTAAAGTCAAAAGAAACCTATCTGGAACTCTCCCCCAAGCTTGTGCTCGGTGACCAAGTAATTCTTCTATCTTTAGAGGAGGCTGGGGGAGTCCCTTCCCTATACATGTGTGATAGCCTCGAAAGGTCTCTATAGTCGTTGGTACCGTACATGTAACACCCCGAATTTCCTAATAAGGGTTAGGACCTTGATTTGGAGGCCGGGAGGGCCATAATTGAATTATGATGCTATTTAATGATCATATGCATGTTTATGTGAATTATATTATTATATGATGATAAATGCATGCATATGGGAGTATTTATAATTATAAGGGCATTTTGGTAATTTGGCCGTTGTGGGCGTAATTGCGTATTTTGGTGCATGTTTGTGATTAATTAATATAGCCACATTATAAGGTGGATTGGTTCGAGCTATTCGGCATGAGACGATCATGAAATGCAAGTGTTCGGTCTAGTCATAGCGGGTTTAATTTCGAGGCTCGGGGTGAGTCTCGGGGTGAATTTAATGATTAGAGCATTATCGGGAATTAAAGGATAATGGGATATGGATTATTGGTGTTTGAGGTTATTGAGAATAGCGGGAATTGGAGGGTGTTAATTGTGATTAACGAAATAGGTGCGAAAGGATGGTTTTGCCCTTGGTGGCTGTTAAGGTTTTATTTTAGACCTAAGGGCATTTAGGTCTTTTCACCCTAAGAGATTGATATAAGCCATTAAAGCTGTGGAAAGAAGAGGTAAAAATAGAGCATCCTTTCTCTGCTCTCCCGATAGTTTTCTCCTCCATTTTCTCTTTGGGTTTTCAAGCTTCTTTTGAGGAATTAAGCCAAGGAACCAAGCTTTGCCAAGTTAGGATTATGCTCCACCATTGAAGAGGGTTCTAAACTGAGATTGAGGTGAGTTTTTAGCCATTAGAACTTCTAATTTTGCTCTGTTCTCTTAGTTAAGTTTCAACTTGTTTTTGGGTTGGAAACTTGGGAATTGATTGGAGTTTTGGCTAGGGTTCTTGGGGTTGTGGTCCCTAGGACATGTGGAGGTGGTATTTGGGTTCATTTGGGATTTAATTTGATGTTTGAAAGCTTTTGGATTGGGTTAGAAATGGTGGAATCGAAGGAAGAGAATTCTGGGATTTTGCTGGCTAAAGGTAGCGCTAGAACGCCCAGGGTAGGGTGCTACAGCGCTACCTGCAAGGAGTGAAGGGCGGTTTTGGTTATGCTTTGAGCGCTGGGTCGCTAGGAGGGCAGCGCAGTAGCGCTACCCTGTTCCTTCAGAACCCTGTTTTGGGTGTTTTTAAGGGTTTTTGGCTTGGGATTTCAATCCTTAAGGCTCGGGATCAAATCTACTCACTGTGTGGGCATGTTTCGAGGTCCCGAGAGTGAGGTTTAGGTTGAGACCCTATCTTTGATGATTTTCATTAATTGGAGATTGTATTTGGTTATGACTAGGTGACCGCTAAAGGATTAAGGATCGATCATTCTCAAGGGTCGTTCTTGTTCTAATTCTCGCTCGAACCGGAGGTAAGAAAACTGCACCCTGTGTATATGTGACATGCATGGCTATTATTGGTGCATGTTGGATTGTTAAATATAATGCATATGATGCACGAGAAACATGTGATTAGGACATGCTTTATATACTGAGTATGATATTGTTAAGAGCTTGAGCCTCTGTGTTTATGCATGATCCTAATTGTGCTAGTAATTATTGAGTAAGCATACTGAATGCCTTTATTTGGATATTTGACATATGATATATGTTTGGTGGCATGGCTTACTTGTGTGTGGCACTGTCTTATTAGTCAGAATCGACAATGGTGTTAGATCCATCTGTGAAGCTGTGATTTACTAGTCAAGTTTACAATGGGTTGAACACTAGTCGTGTTTTACTGACCTAAGAGTCAGAAATGGCATAGCGTCATGAACGCCGAGCCAAATGAAGATTAGATCTAATCGATATCAACGTTGAATGACTCATATGGGGTATTAATGCTGGACCCACTAAAAGTTCGATGAAAATTATAAGCGCTTGCCTAGTCTACGACTAGTTATTAGAGCCAGGGCCTAAGGCCTAGGTGACTGCTTGTCACATGGCTAGGAGGGTATTGGACCTCCGAGATGGACTTATTAGTCATCTAATCGAGATGGACTTATCAGTCATCTGTCCGAGATAGGCTTATCAGTCATCTGACCGGGATAGACTTATCAGTCATCTATCTTTTATCCAGGGCTATCAGGCCGATATGGTTACCGGAACCACCAGTGTTAAATCACTTATCTAATTGAGACTGACTTGATAGTCGTCCATTCAGGAGGGCAGGATTCTTTATCCTGGATACCCATTGCTACGTGGTTTTTCTTGCCTGCTTGGCTAGGGCTATATCTGCTAGGCGTGTGCCTTATATTTCGATGACATGTTATAACTGTTCATGAGCATATTAAGTTTTCTTGCCGGGCTTCGGCTCACGGGTGCTATGTGGTGCAGGTAAAGGCAAAAGAAAGTTGGACCATCCTTGAGTTGGAGAGCTTAGGTGATGACGTGTACATATGCAGCTGCTCGTCCACCACGACCGAGGTTTGAAGAGAAACTAGGGATAAACCTTGTTTTGCCGCATAGAACGGCCTGTTGTAAATATTTTCTTGTAGTAGACTCTGAAATTATAATTTTGGGATCCCAACATATATATATTAAACGTTCTAATGAAATGTTATATCTTATCCAAAAAATTTAATCCCTAAACCGCTAATCATACTTAGTTACACGATTTTGGCCAAATGACTCGATTATCGAGTTTAGCACTGTTTACAAGGCACACCGTAACAGTCCCTGGAGTTTAGGGCGTTACAACTTGGTATCAAAGCGAGCCAAGGTTTATGGTTCCTGAAGACAATCTGGGCATGTACACTCATCACTGAAGATAGCTTCACTCATGGAATGGTAACTATTTTTGTAGTTATGTGCTTAGCTGCTAAATAGAATGTAAATGCTTTACCTGCACATTGTATTAGGGAGCATGAGATTCTGGTAGAGCTTGGGTCTTGATTATATGATTATATGCTCCGTGAATATATATATATGATTGTGGTCATATGATTTTCCTGCTCTATGAATCTATTTAAATGTGATATTTGCATGCGGGAGTTGGAGGGCATGGTGTGAATGTTGGAAGAGCAGGGAATATGATTAATGTATGAATGCTGTGGGCATGTTTGTAGCACTGCAAGTGGTTTATGATTGTGGTGTGGTAAGATTTATCCCATGAGGAAAATCTCTTGATATACTCATCATGATTAATGGGTCAAGTTATTGACTGCAGATTCAATCAACAGACTTATATCCAAGCCAGATTATGAGGCCTAGTGGTGGTTATACAGGGGCTGGGAGTTACAGCCAGGGTATCAGTTCTTCATCTGCTCCTATGAATTTTCAACAGATGCTTACAGATTTGCAATTAAGATTGCAGAGGCATGAGGAAGAGATTAGGTATTTGAAACAACAACGGAATCTGTTGGGAAGTACCTCTTCCTTTGTTGTGCCAGGAGTGGCATCGGCTTTAGCTCAGCCTAGGGTTGAGAATAGATGGGAATTCCTCTGTGGAAGATTCCAGAAGTATTACCCTCCAGTCTTCGAGGGAGGCCTAGATCCATTTGGAGCTGAGCAATGGATAGGCATGGTTAGTTCCATTCTAAATAATATGGGACTGGTGGGTCACGATAGGATGATCTGCGCTACATGTGTACTGCGGGATGATGCCCGGACGTGGTGGGAAGTAGTATCCCAGACACGAGACACAGCTGTGATGGACTGGAAAGAATTCAGGCAGCTGTTTAATGAGAAGTATTATTGTAATGTAGCTAAGACCGTTAAGATGAACGATTTTCTGAATCTTGTTCAGGGTACTGGATCAGTGACTGAGTATGTTACCAAATTTGATGGGTTGGCCAAGTTTTTTTTTGACATGGTACCCACAGATGTAGCTTGGAAGGAAAAATTTATTCAGGGGTTGAATCCTGGAATAGCTCAGGGCATTAGAGTTGCCCCAGTGCATGAAGTCTCTACCTATGTTCAGGTGGTAGGGAAGGCTCTTGCTGTTGAGAGCGCAGGACATCAGATTGGGTAGCAGAGTGCTGGAGAGCATGGAGCTCAGATATTAGTACCTCCACTTATTGAAGCAAGTAAAAAGGAAAGCCGGAAGACATATCCAGTATGCGTTCGGTGTAAGAGGCATCATCTAGGAGTATGTCGAGCAAGGACATGTTTCTCATGTAGGATGTTTGGACATCGCAAGAAGGATTGCCCAATGCGGAAGAAGAATGAGCAAAAGGGGATGGATAGCTCGACTTCAACTCGAGTGTTCATTCCGATGCAGTCGGGATCAGAGACTGAGACTAGTTCCTCAGGGGTGGCAGGTTAGTTTTCTAGTTTTGAGTGTTGAGTTATGCTGTTTGGCTTTGGTGCCATGCTATTCCTTTGTTAGTATATATAGAGAAGGGTATAACGATGGTATATATAGATCACATGGTTATGTTGTGATGGAAGGCAATATTGTATTGGCAACTTAAGAGATGAGTTGGGTTATGGAAATGGCTCATCGGTGATTTTGATAAAGCTGGTTATGACAGGCTTTGGTTTGATCCAGGGTATGGATTGGTTAAGTAATTATGGAGCAATCTTAAATGGCAAGGAGAGTATAGCAACCCTTGGGCTTAAGAGCGGAAAGCCTTGAGATAGTTGGAATGGTTCTGTATGTTTATGACATTTATATTGAAAGCTAGAGTTCTATGGCAGAGAGATGCATGGAACTCTTAGCTAGTGTGGTGGATACCACTTAGTTGGTGCCAGGAATGGAAACAAGATTCAGGGCACCGTTTGAATGGTTTAATGGAGTTGTAAGAATTAAAGATTTAGTTATTGAGTAATATGGTATTCTTTAAGGTGAATCTTGGATTTGGTTAGTACCAGCTAGAGATCAGGGAAAGGATTATACAGAAGTTTGCTATTATAATAGATAAGGGCACCGGGAGTGCTGAGTTATGATTTGGGAAAAAAAAATTGTTTAATGCTAAGTGTTTATGAATTAGATGAATAGAGCATTCAAAGGTTTATTTGAATGGGATTTGTGATCGTCTTGGATGATAGTATTGTGGTATTTTCTCTGCGGAGATTTGCCAAAGTTGAAGAGTGCCTTAGGGACAGGAGTGTCCATGGGTGGTAAAGATATTTCAGGTGCCTTGGGAAAATGTTCTTGGTCTTTTATAGACCGGGATCAGTTAGTGGATTGTTATGACATCCCAGTAATAGAGAAAAGTAATTGCCTAAGTAATGTGTTGACTAAAGGATCTGACCAGAACGTGAGTAGAGTTTCTGGTGGGCCACGTGGCCAAATTTATGATTGAGATTATTATCTCAAGGAAGATAAAAAGGAAAGATGGTTAAGTGGGCCACAGACAGGAGAAAATTGAATGGAAAGCTTTGGCTGGATTAACTAAGAGTTGTGCAGTGACAGATATGAATTTATTATGATATAGAGATCGGACTTGGAATCTGATGGGCATCGAGATTAACTGAGAGATTTTGGATGAATCTTGTGTTATTCTTCTTTTCTTTTCATTCAGGCATCATGGTAATGCAACAGGATATGAAAGTTTTATAGTGGCGGCCTGAGATGAAGAGGGATGTAATGGAATGTGTAGTAAGTTTTTAGCCTGGTAGCAGGCCAGGACAGAATATCATGATTTAGCGGGGCCATTGTAGCCTTTGAGTATTTTATAACAGATATAGAGAAAGCACTGTGATGGGTTTCGCGGTGGGGCTGCCCAGGATAATGGATCAGCGTGAGTTGGCAGTGAGTCATTGTGGGCTAGTAGTCCAAGTGAGTTCATTTTATCAGCAAAGATAAGTAAATGGTACAGCTGATCGGTATTCAAATCTCTTTGCGAGAAGGATAAAGCGCCTTCATGAATTCAAGGTCTATCTTATTAGATGAAAACTCTATTGCGACTTCCAGGTTTTGGAAGGGTTAAGAAGGCGAAGACTATATAGATGGAATTCAGTACAAATTATTACTCTCAGACTGGTGGTAAATCAGAGAGAGAGGGTTATCCGATTATTATTGGAGGAACATATTATAAGATGAATAAGTTAATGTATATATGGATCCTGAGGTGGTTCAGGGGATTAATGAGATTGCTAGAGATTGAAGCTTGGATACTCGCTTCTCAAAATAAATGGAAAATAAATGGAAAAGTTTTACTGAATTGAAAAGTAAGAATGTGGAATTCCAAGTATCTTCTTTAAGTATCATCATGGAAAGGGGTGAGGAATTAAGGCAAGCCAAGCCCTAGTTCATCTCGACAGTTGAATCCTGGGTGGGTCTGGATAGGTTGACTCTGGATTAGCTTTATCTTTGGCACTGGTAGTTGTATACAATGTATTATGTATTTCCATGCAGTGGACATGGGTTAAAGGAACTCATAAGTTGAGTAATAAGGATTTGAAGGTTAAGGTTATGTATTTCAGTAAGAAATAGCCAATTCAGATTGCAGCAGAAGTAATAAGATTCTGAGGAACAGAGTGTACCTTGAATTAAGGTAATGCTACACAGACTGTGAGGTCGAGGAAGTGACCTGGGAAAATTAGAATCAATCGTACGGAATTCCTATTCCGAGTTGTTTGAGTAAATTTCGAGGATGAAATTTCTGTAAGGAGGGGATAGTTGTAACGCCCCGAATTTCCTAATAAGGGTTAGGACCTTGATTAGGAGGCCGGGAGGGCCATAATTGAATTATGATGCTATTTAATGATCATATGCATGTTTATGTGAATTATATTATTATATGATGATAAATGCATGCATATGGGAGTAATTATAATTATAAGGGCATTTTGGTAATTTGGCCGTTGTGGGCGTAATTGCGTATTTTGGTGCATGTTTGTGATTAATTAATATAGCCACATTATAAGGTGGATTGTGTAACGCCCTGGCTACCCCAGAACAGTTACGGTGAACCGGAAATTTGACCCGCTACCCGAGTCCTTTGGTTAAAAACGTGATCTAAGTGTCATTAACAGATTAAGGTGTAAAACCAGTTAAAAGGAAAGGGCACTTTTCATTAAGTAAATAAACTGCTCATGAGCCTTTTAAAATGTTTGCAAGTAGTTCATGTTACAAAAGAGTTGCTACAGTTCCAAATATACAATCCCCGCCGGCCTAAGCGGCAAAAATAGGGTAATCCCCTAGTCCCTCTGAGAACTCCTTGACCGTGGCGGTCAAGCGGCCCTGTATGTACATCACATCGCCCAAGCTCTCCACTCAGGGTTGGCCAAGCTTTTCCTTCCCTTTACCTGCACCACATAGCACCCATGAGCCAAGGCCCAGCAAGAAAACACAGTAAAGCATGATATAATATCAACAATGATCATAATAACCATTAAGGACTATCAGTCCAACGAATAGGTGACAATAGCCAAAAGTCACAATAATGAGCATCGCTCCCTCTAGCCATGTGACGATAGGGTCACCAGGGCTTAACTGAGAAGTGAATCATTCATAAGTTGTTTAGGACAGGTGTATGGTGATTAGTCACCAACGTAACCTTCCTCACGACTCTGGAGTCGAAACTATGGACAACGTCCCTTAGCCATGTGACAAACAGTCACCGGGGTCATATACCTTGGCTATATTCATCTGGTTGTAAGCCAGGCAAGCGCTTATAAGTTCCTCGACCTTAGGGTCAGTCTGGCATTAATGCTATAGAGCCATTCAATGCATGATTCTCGACTTTAGGGTCGGTCCCTGACTAGTCAGTGTCTCAAACAGGTAAACAACGTTCAACAACATTTAATATGCAATCCATGTCCACATATATCAACCAACATGCCTCAAGTATCAAACCATGCATGTCATATACCTATACAGGGTGCAACTGTACTCAAACACCATTTTCTTACCTTTGGTTCGAGTGAGTATTATAGTATGAACGACCCCTGAGAACGATCAACCTTTAAATTCCTCGACGGTCACCTGGTCATAACCAAAATATTGGATTCATCAATGAAAATGATAACTGAGGGTTCCCAAACCAAATCCCAGCCCCCGAGACCTCAAATACTACCCAACCGGGTACTAGGTCCAACCCTGAGGCCTATGGTTTGAATCCCTAAGCTAAAAACCACTTTCTAGCAAATTTGGCCTTTTGGGCCACGGCCCCCAAAAGCTGTGCCGCGGCACGCCCCCAAACAGAGAAGCCCCCATCTGCCAGACGCGCATGGGCCGCGGCACGCAAAATCCGTGCCGCGGCACCCAGCCCAGTTCAGCAACTAGCCCACGCACAAACCAGATTTTCCCCCTGTGCGTTTTTCTATCAAACCAGCCTCTCAAACCATCATAAAACCTCCTCCAAACATGTAGTTAAACCCCCAAATAACAACCTTAGCTCACTCACATTAAACCCCAATCAAAACAACATAAAAACTCCCTTGGATTCACACTTTCCACAACCAAAACCCATGACTGAAAAGTTAAACAAAAACAGAGCACCAGCTATAATTAATGGCCAAAACTCACCTTGAGACTAGCTTTAAACCTCCCTCACAGGCTAACACAAGTGCTCCAACCCAGCCTTAAGTTCCTCTAGCTTGAATTACCACCAAGAACACAAAACTCTCAAAGAAGGCAATGAAGAAGATGAAGCTATGGGAAGGTACGGGAAGAGAAGATAGAGCCTCTATTTTGTTCTGTTTTATTCTACAACCTTCAGCCATTTAAAACAAGTATATCCACCCCTAAAATGACCAAAATGCCCTTATACCATCCAAAGCCTCTTAAACCAATCCAAGGCAGAATTGGTACTTCTAGCTTAACCCGTTAATCATAATTAACGCTTCCCAATTCCTGCTAATCTCAATATCCTCAAACACCAATATTTCATAACCCGTTACCCTAAAATCCCCGGTAACGCTATAACCTTTAATATCACCCCGAGACTCACCCCGAGCCCCGAGCTCAAACCTGTTATGACCAAACCGATAAATCATGTTTAAGGATCGTCTCATGTCGAAATTCTCGAACCAATCCACATTATAATGTGGTCTCACAATATATCATTATCATACAAACAAGTATTCAATTATACCCTCAACGGGCCAAATTACCAAAATACCACTGTAAACAAATGTGGACTCACATGCATGCTTTTAGCATCATATTATAATATAATTCTCATAAACATGCATAAACACATTTAATGGCATAATTAAACAGTTATGGCCCTCCCGGCCTACTAATCCAGCCATTAACCATAATAGGGAATCCGGGGCATTACAGATTGGTTCGAGTTATTCGGCATGAGACGATCATGAAATGCAAGTGTTCGGTCTACTCATAGCGGGTTTAATTTTGAGGCTCGGGGTGAGTCTCGGGGTGAATTTAATGATTAGAGCATTATCGGGAATTAAAGGATAATGGGATATGGATTATTGGTGTTTGAGGTTATTGAGAATAGCGAGAATTGGAGGGTGTTAATTGTGATTAACGAAATAGGTGCGAAAGGATGGTTTTTCCCTTGGTGGCTGTTAAGGTTTTATTTTAGACCTAAGGGCATTTAGGTCTTTTCACCCTAAGAGATTGATATAAGCCATTAAAGCTGTGGAAAGAAGAGGTAAAAATATAGCTTCCTTTCTCTACTCTCCCGATAGTTTTCTCCTCCATTTTCTCTTTGGGTTTTCATGCTTCTTTTGAGGAATTAAGCCAAGGAACCAAGCTTTGCCAAGTTAGGATTATGCTCCACCATTGAAGAGGGTGCTAAGCTGAGATTGAGGTGAGTTTTTAGCCATTAGAACTTTTGATTTGCTCTGTTTTCTTAGTTAAGTTTCAGCTTGTTTTTGGGTTGGAAACTTGGGAATTGATTGGAGTTTTGGCTAGGGTTCTTGGGGCTGTGGTCCCTAGGACATGTGGAGGTGGTATTTGGGTTCATTTGGGATTTAATTTGATGTTTGAAAGCTTTTGGATTGGGTTAGAAATGGTGGAATCGAAGGAAGAGAATTCTGGGATTTTGCTGGCTTAAGGTAGCGCTACAGCGCCCAGGGTAAGGCGCTACTTCGCTACCTGCAGGGAGTGAAGGGCGGTTTTGGTTATGCTTTGAGCGCTGGGTCGCTAGGAGGGCAGCGCAGTAGCGCTACCCTGTTCCTTCAGAACCCTGTTTTGGGTGTTTTTAAGGGTTTTTGGCTTGGGATTTCAATCCTTAAGGCTCGGGATCAAATCTACTCACTGTGTGGGCATGTTTCGAGGTCCCGAGAGTGAGGTTTAGGTTGAGACCCTATCTTTGATGATTTTCATTAATTGGAGATTGTATTTGGTTATGACTAGGTGACCGCTAAAGGATTAAGGATCGATCATTCTCAAGGGTCGTTCTTGTTCTAATTCTCGCTCGAACCGGAGGTAAGAAAACTGCACCCTGTGTATATGTGACATGCATGGCTATTATTGGTGCATGTTGGATTGTTAAATATAATGCATATGATGCACGGGAAACATGTGATTAGGACATGCTTTATATACTGAGTATGATATTGTTCAGAGCTTGAGCCTCTGTGTTTATGCATGATCCTAATTGTGCTAGTAATTATTGAGTAAGCATGTTGAATGCCTTTATTTGGATATTTGACATATGATATATGTTTGGTGGCATGGATTACTTGTGTGTGGCACTGTCTTATTAGTCAGAATCGGCAATGGTGTTAGATCCATCTGTGAAGCTGTGATTTACTAGTCAAATTTACAATGGGTTGAACACTGGTCGTGTTTTACTGACCTAAGAGTCAGAAATGGCATAGCGTCATGAATGCTGAGCCAAATGAAGATTAGATCTAATCGATATCAGCGTTGAATGACTCATATGGGTTATTAATGTTGGACCCACCAAAAGTTCGATGAAAATTATAAGCGCTTGCCTAGTCTACGACTAGTTATTAGAGCCAGGGCCTAAGGCCTAGGTGACTGCTTGTCACATGGCTAGGAGGGTATGGGACCTCCAAGACAGACTTATTAGTCATCTAATCGAGATTGACTTATCAGTCATCTGATCGAGATAGGCTTATCAGTCATCTGACCGGGATAGACTTATCAGTCATCTATCTTTTATCCAGGGCTATCAGGGCGATATGGTTACCGGAACCACCAGTGTTAAGTCACTTATCTAATTGAGACTGACTTGATAGTCATCCATTCAGGAGGGCAGGATTCTTTATCCTGGATACCAATTGCTACATGGTTTTTCTTGCCTGCTTGGCTAGGGCTATATCTGTTAGGCGTGTGCCTTATATTTCGATGACATGTTATAACTGTTCATTAGCATATTAAGTTTTCTTGCCGGGCTTCGGCTCACGGGTGCTATGTGGTGCAGGTAAAGGCAAAAGAATGTTGGACCATCCTTGAGTTGGAGAGCTTAGGTGATGACGTGTACATATGCAGCTGCTCATCCACCACGACCGAGGTTTGAAGAGGAACTAGGGTTAAACCTTGTTTTGCCACATAGAACGACCTGTTGTAAATATTTTCTTGTAGTAGACTCTGAAATTATAATTTTGGGATCCCAACATATATATATTAAACGTTCTAATGAAACGTTAGATCTTATCCAAAAAATTTAATCCCTAAACCGCTATTCATACTTAGTTACACGATTTTGGCCAAATGACTCGATTAGTGAGTTTAGCACTGTTTACAAGGCACACCGTAATGGTCCCTGGAGTTTAGGGCGTTACAGTACTGAACGACGAACTCATCCCAGACTTCATTTAAACTATACATAGTTTGGAATTTTCCTAACCAACTATCGAACCTATGAACCCTCTCATATACCGAAGACAAAACATGAAAATTATCCCTGGAATCAGGAAATGGGATCAGGGTATCGGACTTATGCTTTAGCAGAGAGGGGGACCACATAGCCGAGCTAAGAATGATTTTACCTCCACCGCTCGAGCTCGAAGCCTCGTCTTGTGCTTCATTTCCCAAGCACGGGCGTTCATGACGGCGAGCCACTGGAGAGCGGGCCTGTGAGCTCGATGACCTCTATCTTGGAGGATGCTTCTCAGTGAGAAGAGGCACATGCTCCCACTTCAGGTACTTGCGATAAGCGACATCGTCTGTCGACTGATCTTGCTCCAAGAGGCCACAGGCTTGGAGTTTTTCTTCATGAAGAAGATTGGACAAGGAGTGCCTACCGTACGACAGCTGGAGCAGAGCCCTCTTGTGCTTCACCATTGAGTCCAAGGGTGTGGGACGGTGATAATTGGCTGAAGAAATTGATACGTGTCATTAGTTTAAGCCTAATCATTAATTGAGCGAGAAAGAAATGAGTATGTGTACTTATGAATTTGCTGGAAAGAATAGAATTTTGAAGGAGCAAGGTCGTCTGTCCAGAAGAAGGTCAGTTTGAAATTCGGAGGATGGTTCGGCATATCCTCGAAGACTTCTTCTCCTTTGGGTAGCTCGACAGGTAGTAGAAGCCATGCCCTCCCCGAGCTCGAGAGGGGTTGCTTTTTTAGGCAAATGAGATAGAGAATCTCTTTTGGTGATGGTCCTTCCCACTTTAGCTCGTGGTATAACGACCTAAGGGCAGATAGAACCCTGTATGAATTGGTTTGAAGTTGGAAGGGCGCGGGCCCAACAAAGTCCAGATAATCCTTAAAAATGGATTTCAGGGGAAGAAGAGCCCCTGCCTTCATATGCTCGCGACTCTAGGCCGCGAGCTTAATCTTGTTATTGGGTCTGCCATCACCCGGGGTGTAGCAGCTCTGCTTGTTCTGAGTTGCAGCTCGACACATTAGCGTGCCGAAGAGCTTCACGCCGTGGCGTGCTAGAATGTTAGATATTTGGCCTGTCGAAGTGACCGAGCTCCAATAATGCTCGGCGTCGAAGAATTCCTCCCTGGAGGTAGGAATGGTAGCAACTTGCATTTGAAGAGTCTTCCATCAGTGAGAAAGTAAGCACACCAAGAGAGAAAGCAACGATGACTTTGAGCTTGGGATCAAGAGAGATAGGACTGAGCTCGGGGCATAGATTTGGATAAATCGCGACCCGAAGTTTCTTCCTTTTTCTTTCCTCAACCTCGTCAATCTGATGTCGGAAATGGGCTCGGATATCCTCTCGTTCGCACCTCACGCGGTGCTCGCGTATCAGTCGCTGGTTCCGGGTGAAGGGAGATTCTGGACTGGGAGTTGAGGGAGAATAAGGGATTGCGAGCACTGACCCCCACCGATTCTCAAAGTTCTGCGACATCTAGCAAGAAAGAAAAGGGTGAGAGTCAGGCATACAAGAAATCAGAGTATAGTTTTTGTGTTTCGAGCTCGAAGGCTCGAGATCACGGAGTAAGCTCGATCGAGACCGAGGTCTTGAAAGGACATGTCGAATTCAAGGAAGAACCCCGAACTATTATAAAGTTCGGGCTTCGAGTGTGTATTTGACGCGAGAGTAGGTAAGTATGGGTTCATTTTAAGAATCCCAGATTTTCAAGGAAAAAGTTGACGGTTACAAAAAAATGTGATAATTTTGGGATTTGTGCAATTAAAAACCCTAATTCAGAACCCCATTTCTTGGCTTACATGATACACTGCCCGTAATTTGAAAAACCCTATTTTTGCATTTTTTGCACTAAATATGGATTTTAAATCTATGATTTCAAAAATTTTGAATCAAAAGTTTGTGCAATATCAGATAAACCACTTTGCAAAAGCTAGAAGTAGAAACTAGTAAATACATTCACACATGAATGAAAAACACATAAATGCATGAAGAAATAAAAACACATAAATAACAGAGCAAGGGTGAAGAACGGGAACTTACACACAAACATCTGCGGGTACAGAGAAATCGCCGGCTGGAATGTTGGTAACAGGAAGGACTTCACCGAATCAAATATGTTGGAGGTAGATTGTTTCCGTGGTTTGGAGAACATGCAATGAAAATTTGATATAAAATGAATCTTTATTTCTCTAGTGCGAGTTTTTTGTTTTTTTTTCTTCTGTGAAGAGTGTAAAAGTAAAATGTGGAAGGCGAAGTGGGCATATTTATAGACCCCAGGGGATGTCAAGGGTCGAACTAATCTGGACCATTGGCTGGATTTGGTATTTGATCGAACGGTCTGGTGTAAACGTGGCGATGGCGGCAAAAAGTTGGCAGGCGAATAGACGTGGGTATGGTGAAAAAGTACTCGAGTACTCTGATTGAGCAACCCGTGGTTGACACGTGTCCACACTCGAGTATATTAAGTGGCTCAGTTTTCGAAAGAGGCAGTTCAAAAGTTTCATTCCCATGGGATTAGAACTGATACTTTTGAGGGGGGAAAGTGTTACACCCAGATTTCGAGAATGAGAATCTTGATCTCGAAATTCAGGCTCGTAAGGTGTACGCTCGAGACTAGCACAATCGTCATGTGATCAACAAATCAGAGACAATCTCACTAAGCAGTAAGTGACAACGTCAGATTGATGAGCTCGGGAACTACGTAGTCTCAGAGGTGTTCTGAGGCTATAAGTTAGGCTCGCAACTCGCAATGGCAATGGTTCAACACTTGTATAAATTTCTTGATTTATTTCCTGCCCTTAGACAAGACAAGACAATTCGAGCTCGAGTATTGTAAGCTCGAAGAGGATGGTCTCGTCAACATCACTTGTTGGGAACATAAGCGAACCAAGGTGATGAGCTCGCAATACGTAACGGTCTCGAAGACATGTGAATCTAGCGTCTAAGCTTGTCAGCTGTGTGTGTACGTGTTCATTGTTGTAAAATCCCTAAGTTTAAGGGATTGTATGTAATTTGTTATGAAATCCCAAATATCATGGGATATTACCGCGTATGTAGTAACTAATGATTTAATGACATTGTTTTAATTGATTTGTAGAATAACTTCCCGAAATCTGTGGGAAGAGATTCGGTAAACCACTCTATAAAATAGAGTGGGATAATTCATTTGTAAGGAAGGTGATTGATATTGAGAAAACTCTATACAATTACTTCCAGAAAGCTATCAGAGAATTCCAAGAAGTTAATAACACAGATTCGTGGACTAGAAAGATTTTAACTGCTGAACCACGTAAAAAATTGTGTCTATATTATTTGTTTCCTCTGGTATATTTTGTTTAATTGCTCTTTTTCTCTAAGTTGACGAAAAAGGATGTCAAAAATATTGAAAACATGAACGTCCCTACTTGTGGGAGCTAAATTGACACCCATACTATATAATTTTCCTATGCATATTCTTTTTTTTATTGTAAAGAATATGCTACATCAAATAGATCATCAACCAGTTTTCATAAAACTTTCCACAAACTCCAACACTACAAGTACTACTACTACCAACTACCAACTACCAACTAACTCAATTACTTTTATAAGATTTTTTCTTTTCTTTTCTTTTTTTCGACAAAGATTTATAAGATTTTGATAAAATAGCACTCGAAGTCCCTATACTTTAACAATTGTATCACTTATGTCATTAACTTTTATTTTATAGCTGTTAGACCCCTTTTTTTCTTTTATGGCTCATATAGGTCCCAAAAGTTATATTTTATTAAATAAATCATAATTTATAAGGATAAAATAGGATTTTAAAAAAATAACACCTATTTTTTTTTCTCTTTAAACCATTCTTTATTACCAAATATTTTTTTTTTGTAATTAACCTAAAGATTCTCTTGAAATATTAAGAAATAATAATGAAAATATTTTCTATCAACCTCTAAAATATTTAATATATTAGTTATATATTAATTAATTAGTTGACTATTTTAAATAAAACATTTATATACTTTAAATTTTACAAACATGAAATTTATTAAGGGTAGTTCTATCTATATCTTAATTTTTTTCTCACCATACACATTTTTATTTAAACTTCACAACATATAAAAAAATTACGCAATAAATTATAGAGGTGGAAATAATTTTAAACAATTTATGAGGAATTTAAATATGTATTTAGTGAGAAAAAAAAGATGTTATAGATAGAAACATCTTTAATAAATTTCATATAATTATTTTATTAAAAATAATAAACTAATTGATATATTATATATTTTAGAGGTAATAGAAAATATTTTTATTCTTATTTTTTCTTAATATTTCAAGAGAATATTTAGGTCAATTGCCAAAAATAATATAGTTTATAATAATTAATTACTAAAGAAGGGTTTAAAGAGAAAAAAAATAGGTTTTTTTTGTTTGTTTGTTAAAATCTTATTTTACCCTTATAAATTTAGATTTATTTAATAAAATATAACTTTGAGGACATAAGTGAGTCAAAAAAAATAAAAGATTAGAGATCTAATTACTACAAAATAAAGGTTAGAGACCTAAATAGTATAATTGATAAAAATTGAGACTCCTAGTGCTATTTACCATAAGATTTTTAAACTATATAAAATTGGGAGTTAAAATCATCAATATATATAATAGAATATAAGTTCTATACTTACCTAACCTTCAATAATTGAGGGATTGTGCCTCAACACATATAAGAAGTCATTAAACTAACTCAGATTCTTCATCAACATTTTTTTTAATTTTAAAATTCTAAATTAAGTCCGATAAAGAAGGAATTTAATCATATATTTGTCTTATAAAGTTATAATTTTATACAAGTAATATTATTGAATTGGAGAAGTGAATATGTTTGGGAAGCTGTAGAGATCTGGTGTCTTTATTTGTCAAGAAGTGACCATGTGGAACATCACATGTTAGTGGAAAATACATACAACCAAAATTAAATTAAATAAATAAAGATATTTCCTTATATATATAAAGTGGAAAAGTTATTATAAAGTAATTGATAATCCATCAAGGATTATCACCTACCTAACAAGTTGCCTAAAAGAGATAAAGAAAAAAAAAAAAAAAACTCTATTACCATTCCTTGTTTTCGTTCCATTTCCCCTTTTTATTTATTTTTTTCCATATAAAAGTATCTAAGATATATATCATAATAAATTAATAATAAGATATTTGTGAGCCTTGAAATACCAAAATCTAATATAATAACATTTCTCTTATAGTGTCAAATTCGTGTGTGAATATTATATTTCAGCACACAATAAAAATAACAAATAAAAAATCACCTCAACAAGATGTTGAAAATTATACATGTCAATTAAATTTTAACTTATCATTTAAAAACAATTTGACATAGAATATATAATATAATATCATTTGGTACAACTATAAATAATCATTAAAATAACCAATCAAATTATTTTTTATATTTGTGTTTTTTATTTAAAATTGAATTATAAGTTTTATATTTGGTTTTAATTTTATAGTTTTTAACTAAGGTGTTCTTTTTTTTTTTTTTAATTTTGATGATATTTTGACTTAGGGGTAACTTTAGTAATAATTAGGAATTTAATAACAGGTTTTAAGTAATTATAAAAGTTACGGAGTTAATTTTGTAATTTAGCCAAAGCGGAAGGAATGTTTTAGTAATTTTGAACATATATATTGATTAAATTGTAACTTACTCAAATAGATTGAAGATTTTAGTTAGTTTCCTCTTTGAATTAATAAGAAAAATTAAAGGAATAATATGAAAACAGAATATTTGTAATAATCAATGGATATAAGGAAGTAACCATGAATATAAATATATATTAATATGATTCATAGTGATGGACATACACATAGTCCAGAAGCCTCCAGTAAAAATAATTTGTTTTTAGTAATTTATTTAATTTTTTTTTTTTGTAATTGACTAATTATTTACTCAATATTAACAAAAAAGTCCCCCTATATATCTTTTAAAGTAATTGATCCTTCATAAAAATAGATAAAACTACTAAAATTAATTACAATTTTTATTTAAAATAAACAATTATAATTTGTATGTTTATTGATATCAATTAATACATATATATATTTTTATTTTAAGCCCTCGTACCAAATTTTGGGTCTATTATATGGTATACGAATATAAAAACAAAAATCTAAAACAATTTTGATAAAAAAAAAAAAAAAAATCTACAATGTATGAATGCAAAATATATATATATATATATATTTTATTAAGAGCTAGTATTTGATAATACACGTGCATTTCTAAACATGGGATTGTGTATGTAATTACTCTTATATTTATATAGAAAATAAACAAGATATATGATTAATTAGAGTTTAAAAAAATTAATTACTGATAAACACTACACCAAACACCTCTTTCCATAACACAAGAAGATAAGACTATTTAAAAAGTATTATAGTAAGGATGGTTAAAAAGTGGTAAAGTACAAAACCAAATGAAAAAAAGGCGGCACCTTTAGGAACTCCCGCTAAATAATATAGTCTCTCTCAAAAATTTTCACATGTAAAATAAAATTAAATATAGAAGAAAGAAACCCTTTCTCCCACCCGATCCCTATACTTTCCTTTCTCCCTCTCTCTATCGCATTTTTTCTACTAGGCCCGAACGACGACGGCAGGGGCTCAGGGAATGGTGGTCGACGGCGGCAAGGGGGTCGGGGTCGGGCTGTTCGGCTGCAGGGGGCTCGGGGCTGGGCTCGACAGCAACGACTGGTGGCTCGGGGCTGGGCTCAACAACAACAACTGGTGGCTCGACGGTGGGTGGGGGGGTCTCGGGTTTGGGCTCGACGGCGCAGGGGCTGGGCAGGACGTGGAGGCTTGGGGGCTCGTTAGGGCAGGTGCATCAGTGGGGTTCGACCATGGCAGAGCTCAACATAGCCGAAGGGCTCAACGAAGGTAGGCACAGCAGTATGTATCTCTTCTCATTCTGCTTTTGTTTTTTTTTTTCTTTCTCTCTCTTCTCTATTTTTGTGTTTGGCTCAGGGTTGAGGATGTGTGGAGGTCTCAATCGTGAAGTGGTATTATAGAAGTCTTTAAGGATGGTCTTAGTAAAACCAATGAGACATATAGGGAGATCCTTGTTCTATATATTTTCTCTAGTTTTCTTTGTTATTCTTTGGATTTAGCCGATACAAATGGTGAATCCTTGTGTTAGTTTCTGGTTGTTTGTATTGCAAATTTAATTGTCTCTCATACTCTCGCTCTACCTATGTTTTGCAATCCTTAAGCTCTCGTCCTCACTCGCATTCTCTTTAAAAATCATATTTAATTTCCAACTGAACTCAGTCTCTATGATTATGGCTCTAGTTTGAGCTTTTTTCTTTGCATTTTTCTCACTCAATGTTTATTTTGTTGTTCTGGTTTGGTATGTTAATGGGTTCTTTAATAGATGATGGCAAATGTTTATGAGTAGTTTTTTTGCTGCGTTAATTGATGGACATGCAGCCTAGAAAGCTTTATATGAACCTACCCACTTAAAGGGAGGAACTTTCACTTCATTTTCGTGTTTGTTTCTGCATTGAATTGTTCACTGATCTTTTCAATTGACTTCTAGTGATGATTATATCATGTATAATAGTGTTTCTGCCCTGTGATGGAAAAACTCATTGTTGGAAACAAATTCTCCTTGGTTTTTCATAATTTCCCTTTACATCTGTGTATAGCTTAGTAAAATGTATTTGTCTATGTTCTTGTTTTAATGTTGAGGATTGTAGTTTCATTAGCCCAATGATGAAAATAATAGTAGTTTCAAATAGGTCCATGATTTTTCATCATAACCGTTTCCATCTTTAGATGGTAACAAGATGATCTTTTTTTTCTTCTTTGGATTCTCTCTCTAGATTGGTGAAGATGCAAACTGGTTTTATTGAAAATCATGGTTATGTGCTTGAGTATAAAAAAAGCTCCATTTTAAAACGTGCATGTCTAAAAGAACTGGGGGCTTTATCTCAAATGACTACTATGTTTTGATTTCGTTTCTGTGTTAGTTGTTCATGTTGCAATTTTTTTTTTTGCAAGTGTTCTTATTACTTTTTTTATTTCAAAATTTGTATTTTTCTTAATTGCATTATGACTTCATATTTTCAGTCTACTGTTAACTTTGCTGTTTGCTATTTTGGCACTTTTTATCTGAAATGTTGTTTAGATGATTAAAATTTAAAATTTGCTTCATCATATATATATATATATATATATTTTTTTTTTTCATTGTTTTTTTTACTGAGTAACGTTGTCATATCTGCGATCTCTTTCCTTTAATAACTTTCTTTTATTGGGTCTTTTGTAAAAAAAAAAACTTTTATTAATTATATACGTTTTTTTTCCACGGTTCTTTAGTTTGTTTCTAGATTACTTTGTGCCTGATAATGAAAACTTTTATTTTTGTATTGATATGTGCATTGATTTCATTTTGAGTCTCCATCTTTTCTGCTCTCACCATCTTTGGTACTCACCATGATCCATTATTTTATTTTATTTATTTATTTATTACTATTTTCTCATGTTGGCTGCGGTGATGATGATCTGTGTTTGCTGTTGGTGGTGGTGAATGCCAAAGGTGATGGTTGAAGTGGTGGTGTTTAAACCTTGAAGATGTGATTGGTTCTTAATGAATTTTCAATGTTCATGAAATTTCTAACATTAATCTCTGAGGGCATTTATATATTAAAATGGTCTCTTTTTACAGCTACAAAATATATATTTTATTTCCTTATGTAATAATATGAAGATATTGTCATTTTTTTTTGTTAGTTTTCACTTTCTTTGCATGCTTATTTGCCCTGTGATGGAAAATCTAATTTCAGAAGCAGTTTCATGGTTTGCATTATAAGCCTTCTCTCTCTCTCTCTATACATACATATATATTGCTCTCTCTCTCTCTCTCTCTACTTTTTCACCAGAAAAAGTCTATTTTACAGAATCTATTGTGAGTGCTCTTAAGGCTTATAATGAAAATTCTCATGTACACTGTTAATGACCATATTAGCTTATGATATCTGAGGGCTTTTGAATATCTTAGTTTATTATTCTCTGTTTTATAATGCTTTATTTGCCTTATCACCTGTTAATAGATTAGAGGAAGAATTATTTAAAGATTACCTTTATTATTAATCTGTTTTATAATGCATGTTTTTTAACACTACTTGACAATGCCTTTGATGCTTTTGTATCAAGTAACTTCAACTTGTTTGCAGTGCATTCTTGTTTACATTGGATTTGATTTTGTCGATATCTATTTTGGCCCATCTTTGCTTCTTAGAATATGAACTTTTTTTTTTGGCCTGATGATGATAGTTTTACACACGAGTCTTCGGTTTGGTTTTATCTTTCTGCTCCCAGCATTATCAACATTCATTATAAGCCTCCAAAGGCCATTTGCTGCAAATTTTGTGTCAACGTATCGTTACTCTTATTATTATTGTTGTTCTCTAAAGGATAGAATAAATTAATAGCCGTTTGATATCTCAAATTACTGGTATGTTATTCTCTTCTTTGTCAGTCCTTTATGGTGTAATTTTGTTTATCATTTATATAGCAGTTTTTGTATTTTTTTAATCTTAATGTACTTACTAAGGTTGATGTCGATTGATATTTTTTCTCCTAATGAGCAGTATTTAATTTTTCCATTTTTTTTTCTTATTAAATTTATTCTTTAACAGTTTATAGTGAGTCTACAAATTATTGGTGGTTATTTGTCAATCTTTGGTTTTGATCGATTATGCAGGTTGCGGGTTTAACTGTTGTTTGTGTTATATGTTTCACCTCTAATGCTTTTGTAGGCAGCAAGAATAGCTGATTATAGTATTGGGAGTAAGTTGCTGATACCTAAACCCCTCCTCTCACTTTTTGGAAACTTGACAGAACGAACAGGGTAGAGTGATTTGGTTTGGTATTATTGTATTGTTTTGCAGAGTTTAGGTTTATGAAATTTTCAAGTTTGCTACATTTTATACACATTTTCTTGACTCATCAATGGTTCTTGTCTCTTTATGATAGTGAATTGGCAGAAGTTCCTAGCGTTCTCCCTCTTTAAATGAGGTACACATTTGGATTTTTATCCTGATAGATTTTGTTGTTACAAACCTTAAGATTGACTGCTTTATATTAACTTCATTGTTATATTAATTGATTTGTTTACATGCAGGAGTCTTCCATTTTAAATGAGCACATGGTTGTGCTGTTGCCTGGAGCTGTTTATGCTCTTTCTGCTGGTTATAAGGTATTTGGTGATCTATCCTAGTACTAGCAGGCTATAAATTTATACATCCAGTTATCACTACAAAACTAAAACTAGATAATTGTTGTTGTAGATGGAAGAACTTGAGCAGCACTCGATGCATGAACTTTTTGAATGCTCCATTGATGTACTTGCGAATATTGATCAGGTTTCCTCTGTTAAGGTACTGGGGTTTTGTATAAAAGTAATGCATGATAAGAACCATGATAAGGTACTGCAGCATTTTATTCTTGAGGAGAACATGTTGGAGGTTGACTGTCCCTGTGTCACCCCAGAGGTTGTTCTCAAAGCATCTGGTCATGTTGATAAATTTACTGACCTTATGGTTAAAGATGAGAAAACAGGGACTTGCTATCGTGCCGATCACTTGCTCAAGGACTTCTGTAGTGAAAAGCTTCAAAAAGACCTTTCCATAACTACCAAGGAGGCTGTAGAACTGAAGCGCATACTTGGTGTTTTGGATGATCTTTCAACTGAAGAGCTGGGTGCCAAACTTAAGGAGTATGGCATTACAGCTCCAGACACTAAGAATCCACTTTCTGATCCATATCCATTCAATCTTATGTTCCAAACATCAATAGGCCCATCTGGCTTGAGCCCTGGGTGAGCACGTTACATTTTGGTACTAATTATTCTTAGCGATTCTTTTTTATTAAGACTCCTGTTTGGTCAGTAATGATATGTAATTAAATCTCCTCTGCTGTAGGTTCATGCGGCCAGAAACTACACAGGGCATATTTGTTAACTTCAAAGACTTGTACTATTACAATGGGAACAAGCTTCCTTTCGCTGCTGCTCAAATTGGCCAGGCTTTCAGAAATGAGGTTCTTAATTTTCTTATCTTTGGACTTTAGCACTTATGTTTGCATAGGATGCTCATATTATTTCTAATTGGTAACGGGTCTTTGTAACTAGTATTTTGGTCCTCTCATTTCTTATAAGAATAGAAAATAGCCCTGTAATGTAGTTGTTGCATTCCTTAGTGCTATGCTTCTTTTGTGCCCAAAACGGTGTCCCATTGATCTGTGACAGTGTTGCAAGGTCCATTTTGTTTTTTAAATAAAACCTTAAACAATATCTCATTCCAAGAATACTGTATATATTTGCAGATTTCTCCTCGACAAGGGCTTTTTAGAGTTCGTAAATTTACACGTACTGAGATTGAACACTTTGTGGATCCCGAAGACAAATCTCACCCAAACTTTGCAGAAGTTGCAAAATTGGAGTTTCTAATGTTCCCAAGGGAAGAACAAATGTCTGGCGAGTCTGCGAAGAAAATTTGTCTGGGTGATGCAGTTGCCAGGGTTTGTTTACATAACTTTTATTCAATATCTTCTTTTCTCTGCTCCCTTGTCTTTAAGAATGTGATGATGATTATAGTGCTACATGTCACTTAGGGAATTGTTAATAATGAAACTCTTGGCTACTTCATTGGGAGAGTTTATCTTTTCCTCACTCGTCTTGGTATAAACGAAGAACGTTTACGGTTCCGCCAGCACCTTGCAAATGAAATGGCTCACTATGCTTGTGACTGTTGGGATGCTGAGATTGAGTGTTCCTATGGTTGGATTGAGAGTGTAGGTATTGCGGACAGGTCTGCATTTGATTTGCATGCTCATACAGTAAGTATTTTTTCTTCTTCTCTTTGATGTCATATTTTTTGCTTGATAGGTAAGGATGGTGGTTAATGAGAGCTCAGGAGGATTTGGTTTCACAGGAAAGAATGAGATTATAAATGGGAAGGCAGCTGTAATTGGGTTCTTGCTGTTGTTGGATTTTGAGCTATTGACTAGTAAAGGTATTCTTAAGGGAACATGCTTCTTGGACTTTATTTATTCTATTTCAAATGCTTTGCAATAGTCTCAGGAATTAATCATATTCCTCTGAAATGAGATGAGGAAGTTTTAAAGGCTTTGTTGAGTTCACTGTGTTTTTATGTTATAATTTTTCTTTATGTTATTGTTTTGTGTAGAAACTAGGATGATCTATATAGTTTCTTCTTCTTCATGTTTTCTACAGTATATATCTTTTACCAAACTGTACAATAACGCTTTTGAAGTAATGAAAATGTGTTTTCATTTTTTTACTTTTGGACATATCACTCTGTTTGTTTGATTTTCTTTTCTGCTTACATAGCCAGTCAGGTGGATAAGTTAATATTTATCTTTTACATATTTGGTTTCGAAAAGTAGTGGATACAATAAGTTACTAAAGAGTAACTGAAATAATAAGTTACCTGGCAGCAGAATAAATTCAGATTTTTTTAAAATGTATTCTCTAAATTGGAGCCTCTTTAGAGAAATTTTGTTTGACCAACAACATGCATTAAACTTTTCCAGCTGTTTTGACTGTTAGTTTCAGTATTTTGATATTTTTGTACAATTTTTTAGGACTTGGCATTTGGTTTATCACTTTCAGCACTGCTTGGGGATAATATCTACAACTTTGGCGAGCTGCTGGCACATCCTATTGTAAGAATATCTCTGCCCTACTACTCTGTGTGTGTGTGTGTTTTTTCCCTTCTTTCTACTCAACTTGCCTTAGTTGCTCTACTTTTTTTTTTCCCATTTTACATCTTGCTATACCCTGCTGTTTCATCAAGTTTTGGAGTTATTACAAATTTAATTTAAACTTTATATGCTTACAGGTGGAAACTAGCTTAAGTCTTATGTTCTTAATAATAAAATGACTTTTTTTTTTACAATGTGTAGGTATATTGAGATGATTTCTTTGGAGCAATTCTTGACAACATTTGTAGTTGAGGCCTTTAGAATGGAAGAATGTATTTCACTAATTTTTGTATACATTTCTTGTTTTGTATTTGGTGATAAAGGAATCTGAATTGGGCATAAATTATGTTGTAATATGATTTCTTAAGCCTAGACTAGTAGACTAAATATTGTAATTACATTTGAGTAATTAATAAAAATCTATTTATGCTACCTTATTTGGCTTCAACTTTCATATTTGTTTTCCTAGTTTTGTGTAAGTAAAAAAAGATTATGTTTCTCTAAGCTAATATAACACATGTGTTATACTAAAGTGTAGTATAACAAAAAAAAATGTGTTATACTAAAGTATAGTATAACACAAAAAATGTGTTATACTAAAGTGTAGTATAACACAAAAAAAGTGTTATATAATCGGCTATAAATAACATAATTAAACACTTATCTATATATTAAAATAACACAGAAATTGTGTTATCGTTGACATTACAATAACACATCTGTATAACACTGATAAAGTGTTATGTAAAGTACCCTGACCTACAAGAACATAGTCAGTCTTAACACATCAGAAAGTGTTATCGTATGTTTTGATAACACATTTTCGGTGTTATTAAAAGCATTTTCGGTAGTGAAATATCATAATTAAAGTAATGATATGTACACCAAACATTGTTAATTAAAAATTAATTATTAATAATGTCAAACAATAAACACACTTCTATTTAAGTTAGATAAATGCTATAAAAATGAAGAGTAGTTTAAGACCACACAACTTTTTTTATTTTTTATGTTACGTTTAAATAATGTAATCATTACTCTCACTCTTTGAATACACATGTATATATAAATATATATATTAGAAAATTAACAAAATACAATAATAATATATAAATTGGTATATGTGCTGAATTAAACTTAATCATTCAGAGCATCAAAAATATATAATATACATATATAAAACTTTCAGCATATATTAAGAGTATATAGTATATATTTATAGGAGAATTATATAGTGTATGAGTCATTTTTGCTTCGATCGGTAAATGCATCTCTGTTTTCGTTATGTAGAGTAATTTTAACTTAATTATTTTTAAATAACGATGTACATTGTAGCTATAATAGGAATTTTTGAAAAATTATAAATAATTTACAATACTGAAAATATAGTTTAAAATAGTCAGTTGCACGTGTGACTATTTTTATTTATATGCAACTGACTATTTTGAACTCTATTTTTCGGCAATGTAAATTATTCAGAATTTTCTGAAAATTGGTAGAAGGCCTACTATAACTACAAAGTATATTGTTATATAAAAAAATTAGGTTATAATTTCTTCATGTATCGAAAACAGAGACGCCCTTTCGAGTAGGAGCAAAAGTGATGCCCATATTATAAAATTTTCCTATATATAAATGAGAAATTATAATATAATTTTTTTATATAATGATATACATTGTAGTTATAGCAGACATCCCACAAATTTCAGAAAATTATAAATAATTTATGATGACGAAAATATAGTTTAAACAGTTAGCACACATGCTAATTTTTTTTCTCCATATTCAGTACAATAAAATATTCAAAAATTATCAAAAATTTGTGAGAAACTTATTATAACTGCAAAAATACCATCACATACCAAACACAAAAACGTCCTTACAAAAACAGCGTCCCCACTATTAAATTTCACGGAAAACTTATAACACAAAAGTTGACATATCTTCTTATAATTTATTCAATTTAGTAGCGCGCATGCACTCCCACGTAAGTTTAAGGTCAACGATTAATATTGCTTAATTTAGACAATTATTCATGATACATGTTTCTACATATTGGACGGACCTCGTATTATATATTTATATATATTAATCTACAACAAAAAAAATATATTTAAATTCGGTCGAAAATATATTAATGTATATGATACAATTTATAGTCAATGTACACTATTTAAATAATTGTAAGATATTATAATATATATTTATATATTTGACTATTAGGTTCTTAAAATTACATGATTAACTCAGGTTTCGACCAAAAGAGGCAATTATAACAACATAATCATAATTGTCACTATAATCAAGCATGTTCGAGGTGGAAAGAGACCCATTTAGTATATTTTAGTAAAAATAATTATATAAATTGTTGACTACTTTTTTTACTATCAACCCAATTTAAGAACTTGATAGAAAATAGGAGAAAATAACACAAACATTTTACGTGGTTTAGGCTATAAAAAAACCTTAGTTCACGAGTCTTTAGTATTAGTGAGTTTGAAGCTTGTTTGAGCAAGTTTCCCTGGAGTCTCAGACAGCGTATATATTAATTTACAATGCTTAACTAGCCAAAATTCTCAACCTCCTACAAAGAAATATCTCAGCCCTATTTATAGGGGCTTGGATCATTAATGTCTTTAATGGACAATTAATACAACATCTCCCAATTATTTGGGGAGTAAAATGCTAATTAATTAAATTGGGATGCACTATTAAAGACTAAGGGCCCATGTGGATTGCACGAGACCCATTTGCAGAAAGCTGCCCACCAACCTTGCAGGGAACAAGTATCTGACAGTGTCAGGATACGGCTGCATGTTCGCCCATGTAAGGCGACGTTGTGAGAAATGTCGATTGTCGAGTGAACGAACTTGACACCACTACTTGAGGCTTACCAGACGATCTTCTGGTGGGCCACAGCTGCAGTGATTGACACCTGCCAGTTACTCCAGATCCCGAGGACAACATCCTAGACCTGGAGGATTAGTGAATGAAAAAAAGTGAGAGGACCACCTGAATGGTCCTCGGGGTGTGGCCTTACTTAGAGACATCCACGCCTTGGAAATAAACCACGGGATGTGGCCTCACTTGGAGATATCCGCGCCTCGAGGATGGACCTCGGGGCGTGGCTTCACTTGGAGGCATCCATGTCTGACTTGATCATAGTACTCAGATGAGTTTTACATTTCGAAGAGCTCTACGCGAGCTCTATGAAACCTCATTAGCGCTCGAGGAGTTTAATTACTTATATAATGACTGCCACGTGTCCAATGGTGAAAACACGGACAACATTTTCCCCTAAGTCTTCACTTGTCCTCGGACAGTGGAGACTTAGACTAAGAGGAGTAATTCGAAATGTCTTCGGAAAGATACGATTGGACTCTTCATGACGTGACTCTTAGAAAGGTAGTGCCATGTGTCGACTCCCTATTGCTGGGCCCATCAATCTATGCCATTAATGAGGAGTTCACTCCACGACCCAAAACGTCTAATCTGTACCCTAGGTGTCCTTTCGCCTCATACTCGAGGCATCGTTTTCCCATGCTAATGATCATAATCCACGCCATTTGAATCCTGATCGTAGGATTTTTCTTGAGTGCCTAGGTCATAGGTAATCAACGGTTGGGGTGGAGATGCTTCCACACCAAGCTCTTCGAGTATAAAACTCGAGAACTGCCTCTCAGAAATCACTTTAGCATTCGAAATTCAAAATCTCATAACCATTAAACTCTTTCTTCTCCTTCGATTTCTAGCTCCCTGAATCTCACCCCCTCTCCGAGTTCTCGACATTCTAGACGGTTGGCGAGAATCGTTCTACTTCTGGTGAGACAGCAAATAATTTTTTAAAGTTCAGACTCACTCATACAAGTGCTTCACCTCAAGTAAGTCTTCACTTCTCCATTCTTGTTTGGCTTGGAGTTTATTTTTGAATTCTGTTGAGGGTTTTAGGTGCAGACTGCGACCTTCAATCAATGGCTTGGGACATCGTAACCATGAGGCTCTTCGAGTTGAAGGAGCTTCTAGAGGAGTTCGCACAACTCAAGGAGATTGCAGTCCCGCTGGCGGAGCACTCGCGACTCCATAAGGAAATGGAGGACGTTAAGGCTCGTGCCTTAGAGCTCGATACCTAGCTAGCCTCGGACCAGTCCAAACTATCAATGCTCAAAGAAACTTCCTCGAAGCTACTGGAGGATGCCGCGGGGCGGACTCAGACTATGGAGGAGGCCAACAACAAGTTTTCAGCGGACCTCACAAATGTTCAAAAAGAGCTTCACTTGAGCCACAATGAGTCTTCAGCTCGAGCCATAGAGCTGGCCAGAGTCCAGGAGGAGGCCACCAAGACCAAGGAGGAAGCCGCGCAAGCTGATTCCTGCACTGAGAGCCTCACACGGGAGAATAAAAACTTCTGGCTCTGAGCAGAGGAGCTGAAGAGGGACCTCAACGTGATGGTGGATGACACCCTGTTTGTGGTGTGGCAGAGCAACAAAGGCATGAATTTGTCATTCACAGAGGAGCCAACATGCGGATGATTCTCGAGAAGCGTCTTTTGGCTGAGGAGGCTAAGGCAGCTCAGGAGAGGGAAGCTTCAGTGGCTGATCGGGCTCCCGAATGCCTTATCATTGAGGTGGTAGTGGAAGTTCCTCCAGGCGAAGGCCCAAAGGGAATTTGTTTTTCTTTTCTTTGTTTTTATTAAGTAGGCCTATGTGCCTTTTTTCTATTGGGGTATAAACAATTTAATGCTCGAGCCCCCGAGCACAATTGTAAATAATCTAACTTTTATGTAGCTTGAACTAATTTTGTTGCCATTATTGCTTCATTACTAGCATGTTAATATTTAGAAATTATGCAATTCGGTCTTACCAATTTGGCTGGGTTTTAACGCAAGTCAAGATAACATAACGCCACGAGAGTTCGAAAACCTCACTTGTCCAGGCCAGCGAGCGGTGCTCTACGAGTAGTAAAGATAGAATAAAAAGGAAACTAACAAACATAAGTAGATTATTTTAAATTTTCTACAGTGTCTTGTCTACACCGTTTCCATTAATTGTGCTCAGAGGCTACAAAATGATTACAAAATTTAAAAATTATACCCTGCTCGTATCGTTGGTAATATCAGTGAAGATGCTCAACATTCCAGGGGTGGGGTACTAATTCCCCACTCAGTCAGGCCAGTTTGTATGTCTCTAGACACACAATGCTCTCGACTTGGTATGAACCTTCCCAGTTAGGGCCCAACACTCCAGCACCAGAATCTCGAGTGGCTAAGAAGACTCTTCGCAACACCAAATCTCCGACCCCAAATTTTCTATCCTTCACTTCAGAGTTAAAATATCTGGCTACTTTCTGTTGGTAGGAACTACTCGAAGCTGAGAAGCTTCACGGAGCTCCTCCACGAGGTCCAGCGACTCTCAGAGTAAAGTGTGATTTATGGTCGGATCATATGTATCTCGTCAGTGCGTGGAGATTGCTACCACAACTAGGAGCATAGATTCGTACCCGTAAGCCATGGAGAATGGCGAGTGACTGGTGGAGGTTCTGGCAGTGGTGCGGTAACTCCACAATGCCTTCGGCAGCTCCTCGGGCCATGCACTTTTCGCCTGTTCCAGCCTTTTCTTCAAGGTGGTTTTAAGTGTCTTATTTAGTGCTTCCACCTTTCCATTTTCCTATGAGTGAGCTATGGAGGAGATGTTCTTTACAACTCCATGCCTTTGACATAAATCCGTGAACAACTCACTATCGAATGTTAGGCCGTTGTCAGAGACTATCTTCCTTGAGAGCCCGTAGCAGCAAACGTTGTTCTTGATGACGATGTTCAGCAAATTCTTGGAAGTGATCTTAGCGAGAGGTTCAACCTCGACCCACTTTGTGAAGTAGTTGACCACCACAATTACATATTTCATTCCCCTCTTTCCCATGGGTAAGGACCCGATAAGGTCAATGCCCCAGATTACGAAGGGCCAAGGACTTGTCATCTAAGTGAGCTCATTTGGAGGAGCTCAGGATATGTTGGCGAAGCATTGGCACTTGTTACACTTCTTGACATAATCCATCGCATCACCATTCATAATGGGCCAGAAGTATGCTTGTCTCAAGATTTTCTTGGTGAGGCTCTGCCCCCCAGCATGGTCCCCGCAAAAGCCATCATGTACTTCATGGAGTATAAGACTGCCGTCTTGCTTGGACACACATCGGAGTAAGGGAAACAAGTATCCTTGCCTATATAGCTTATTGTCCATGATCACATACCGAGGTGCCTGATAAAGCAGCTTCCGAGCTGCTTTTTTGTCCTACGGAAACTCCCCAAAGACAAGGTACTTCATAATGGGCTCCATCTAGCCATCCTGGGGCTGGACCCCTTCTACCTCCTCGAGGGCTAAGATGCTCGGAGTAGCCAAGTACTCAATGGGGACTATGTTGATTAACTCAGCGTCCTTGGTCGTAGCAAGCTTGGCCAGGGCATCAACATTAAAATTCTATTCTTGTGGCACTTTTCATATGGTAAATTTCTTGAAGCTGTGTAGCATTTCTTGGGTTTTTTCCAGATAAGCAGCCATCTTTTTCCCTTGGGCCTGGTACTCTTCGAGTACCTAATTGACTACTGTTGTACCCCAAAATAAGTGTGGATTCAACCATTCAGCTAGGGGGTGCCGCTGGCATATTAACACATGGAGAAAATAGGCGAGCAGAACACCTAGCTAACTGCGACATGAGTAGTTTGAGTTAATACTTGGCAGCACGCCATGTTAATTGTAACGACCCAAATTTGCTAATAAGGCTTAGGGCCTTGATTAGTGTGCCTGGAGGGCAATAAGTGAATTATTGTTATAATATGTGAATTTATGTGAGTATGTGATAGAGATACATGTTTAGTTGAATTAAATATGCATATGGGCCCCGTTTGGATATTAGGGGTATGTTCGTAATTTTACCCCGTTGAGGGCATAAATGTAAATGTGATATGTTTGTGATAAATCTGTGTAGCACGATCTGAGGCAGTTCTAGGGAGCCGTTAGTCAGAAAGTCACAACGGGGTTGAGAATTCGACCCAGGGCGGGTCGAGGGGTATTTCGGGTATCAAATGTTTTATGGGGTTATTGGGTTATGGAAATAAATATTTGGGGATATATTTGAGGTTAGAATGTTTAGGAGGGAATATGGTGGGCATTTACCATTTTGCCCTCAGGGACGCTTTTGGTACCCCGAGCCTTGAGGTAACCATAAAGCTTAAGTTAAATAAAACAAAGCCTAGGAAGTCTTTAGAAACTCAGAAACTGACTCTTTCTTTCCCTCTCCCTTACTCTGGATTTCTTCTACTCTTGGAGACTTAGAGGAAACTTGGAGGTTCTTCATGTGAAAACCAATTGGAAACTAGGAATCAAGCTAGAGTTTTGGAGGCTTGGAGCTTAAGGAGCTGAGTGGTGGGTTCAATTCTGTACAAGGTAAGCTTCCTAATGTGTTTTGTTATGTTGATTTGCAGCTGAACTCTGTTGATATTGGGTGCTAGGAATTAGACATGCATGGATTGGATTCCAGGATTGGTTTTGATTGCTTGATGGGTGTAGGAATTGGTTCTTGAGTTTGTTGGTATGTTTAGGTTGCATAAGTATGAATTTTTGGTTTAAGTGTTGGGTTGAGATGATTTGAGGTGTTGGCTCGAAGGAAATGCAGGGAAAAAAATGGTTTTTCTGGGTTTGGAGACGAGGGCCGCGACCCTAGTAGGGGCATGCCGCGGCCCGTGTGCACGCGAGGCCTGGGGAGGGCATGGAGCTCGAGGTGCGCCGCGGCGCTTGGCCAAGCATGCTGCGGCCCGTGTGTGTGTCTAGGGAGGTGTTAGCCTCTGTTTTGAGGCTAGCTGCGACCCTTGAGGGGTTGGGCCGCGACCTTAGCCCAAGGTGTAGGGTGACTTGTGGGTTTTGACTTGGGAACTTAATTGCTAAGGCTTGGGATAGATTTTATCACCCAGATTGATAGAATTCAAGGTCCCGAAGATTAGAATTATGACTCAAAGTTATTTAGTGAATTAGAACTTGATGGATGAAATTGTTAATGCGTTGTGACTAGGGTTTCAGCGAGGCTCATACTAGGGAACTGTGCTCGGGACATCGGTGCTTAGAAAGCTCGGGACACAGGTAAGAAAACTACTGTTCCCATAGAGCTTGTGTTGCAGGGCTCGGCCCTATATGAATGTGTTGCGGGGCATGACCCTTTAATTGAATTTATATGTGTTTAGATTTCTACTCAACTATATCATATGTGTATGTAAATGATGGAGTGGCGAAGGCCGGGAAAGGCGAAGGGGCCGGGTGCAGTGTTTAGCACGCGGAGTGCAAGTTTCTAGGGTAAGACCCCAAGGGATACCTAGGATAATTTGAACTCACTTAGTAACGGCTCTAAGGCAGTAGGGCGTTACACTAATAGTCTCCAGATCGCCTCTCAGGTTAATAACCTAGTTCGAGACATGAAATGGTGAGGTCGCCTTCCAGATACTTTGAACTTGATTTGAACTAAACTCCAATCACTCTTTGATCTCCAACTCGAGGAATATGTTCAGCTCGTGGAAACCTGGTCATGAAGTACAGTGAAGGATCCCGAAAGACTTGGAGGTTCCTTATACGCTCATTAATGTCCAGGCTGTATTACTGCCCAAGATAATATGAGTAATTTACATAGGCAATCGTATCCCTATGTAAATGGGAATTATCTTTGAGTGATTGTTTACCATATTTATGCACGCGGTTACCCAAATCTGTTCAAGGATGTTCACTATAAATATCAGTGAATGGACAGGAAAATGGATGACTTTTTGTAATACATAAACTCTGCAGAAATTGTAAGAGATTAATAATATTGTCTCATGACTAGGTGGATTTTAACCACTGAACCACGTAAAATTGTGAGTGTGAGAAGTTCATATAATTCATTGCGGTTTAGAAATGGGCACTAATATCTTTGTTATTGGATTTCATAAATTTTTGTTGGTGAAAAACCGTGTCAACAGTTTGGTGCTTTCGTTGAGAGTTCATTAGTGCTTAATCCTTTATGAATTTCATTCAACATTCATCATGGTGGTCACCTGATCAATGTGAGATAATGAAATGGAGCATCCTGGTGACCAAGAGGCGCATCTTATGGCCGTTCCCACTGAAAAAGGCCCAAATGTTCATCAATGCCCTGGAAAGCAACAGGTGGGCCAAGACGATACTGGGAGTACACTGTCACACCCACCAAATCATAATCTAGGATATCTAACAGCCATCGAGATGGAGAATGCCCAATCAAGGAGCCATCTCGCTTGGGCTAATAGGCAGATTGCGGAGGTCCTAGCTCGGTTACCTCCTCTTGCAACTGACGCCAATGTCGGAAAGAGGCAAAGTGGGTCCCATAAGTCCCACAGGAATAAATGACCCAATCCCAGTCGTTCTGTCAGAGCCGCAACTCCAAGCACTGTACCTTCAGAGTGAAATCAGCAGAGTGCTCAGCCTGCTAATCATCACAAGAACCATCATCCCCATGTTAGTCGATAGTTCAGAACTGTGACCCTCAGCTCTGTGCCTTCCGAACAGATTCCAAGGAATGTTCACAACAAACCAACCGGGCAAGATGGGACAAATTCACAGAGACAAAACGCCCCAGCGAATCCATCTGTACTGCGATCAGAACCACAGGCACAGAAGACTCGGGAGATCAGAGTAGAACCAAGATGGGCTAATTTAGTACGACCTAATGGGACGAGGATAGCCTCGCTGATAAGACACCCGCCATCACCGGTTAGACATCCAACACCACCGGATCCACAGAGAGACACTCTAGTACAGGAGGATAGTAGGAGGAATCCTCCCCCGTTAGTGGACATCTACGTCCCACGACCTCGTGCTGATAATCCAGCTCCTCGATCTCAGCACTGGGTCATAAGTTTTGCTAATGGAAATTACTGGAAGGGGAGCTAGCATGGAGGTAGGTCTGAAAGCAACCTGAGGAATCATCTGAGTTCTGCACAAAGTCCTCATTCCGATCCACATCCTGACCTGTGTGACCATATGAATTCACAAAGGAGGTAACCACCTTGCAATGGTGATATGATTCATACTTAGCATGGGGGAGGTCCGTCTATTGTATGCGACAATGGGAATGTCCCACCTAACCAAGCTTGAACTTTGTTGGAAAACAACCCATCTAACGTGTACAATAGGATGGGGACTGGAAAACAACCCCCATCTAACCTAGAGACCAAAGATCCAACCCTCAAGCGACTGGCCTTGATGGAGGAGCATATGAAGAGGCTTTTATTTGGAAAAGAACTTAATGATTATGATTATGATGAGGAGCTCGATCCTTTTGCTCCAAACATTACAGAAGCTTCGTATCATGTTGGATTAGAATGCCAACCATGCCTGCATATGATGGAAACTAGAATCCATCTAATCACCTTGGAACTTTTAATATGTTGATGATGTCCCACAATGTTCGGTTTAACCTAAGATGTATTTTGTTCCTCGCAACTCTGACCAGTCCTGCCAGACAGTGGATCAAGAAATACAAAAGACATTCGATCACCTTGTGGAAGAAGTTGTCTTCCGAGTTTAAGAGAACGTTTTGAGCTTTGAAGAAAAATCGTGTCGAGGCCGACTCATTGGAAAACATAAAACAACAACCTGGTGAGTCCTTGAAAGCATATATGAGTAGGTTCGCCATGAGTTAGAGACGTTGATGATAGGAGGCGATTTATGGTAGGAGCTCCAGCAAAAAGGAGTTAAAAGTGTAGATGATATCTTGGTCTGGGCTTAGGAATGGATAAATTTGGAGGAGGCGCAATTTGCTGTCGTAGGAACTAGCTAGGTCCCTTTTCAGCCCGCTGGAGCGGTGGCAGATGTTGTAGCTACGACTCAACCTGTTACCTAGAATAACCAAGTGGAAAACAATAAAAGGAAAGGAAATGGTGAGGGCAATCATAGCGGAACAAAGAAGAACAAGACTGGGGAGAAATTCAAGCCCATCTATGCCACCTACACTAACCTGACAGATACACGGGAACATATTTTCCTGGCAAACTCTAATCGCCTTCTGTGGAAGAAACCAGAGCCATTAAGGCACTAGATGGAGAAGAAAGATCCCTATAAGTTTTGCCGACATAACAATGACATTGGCCATAACACTAATGATTGCCGACAATTGAAGGACGAGATCGAAACTCTCATTTGGGCTGGACTGTTAGCCCAGTATGCCTGAAATCGAGTCGATCCCAATCAATCAACCAGGAAGAATTCTCGTCCAACTCTGGAAAATACGATTGGTCAACCTAGAGCTCAGATAGATCAAGGGAACTAAGTTGACCCTCCTCCACTAGTAGGAGGAGATATAACCACTATTGCAGGAGGACCCCATTTGGTAGGCACGAGTAGCGGGGCCCAAAAGAGGTATATACAAGATATGAAAAATCACAATGGCATTGAATTTATCTTGGAGCAACGATTATCAAAACAACAACGGTTGGAAAAACAACCAATCATTTTCACGGAAGAGGACGCTAGCCACATTCAGTTCCCACATAATGACCCACTGGTGGTAACCATTTAGCTTGCCAACCGAAGGGTACATAGGATATTGATTGATAATGGGAGCTCAATAAATGGGCTATTCAGGTCCACCCTAGAAAAGATGGAATTTTTTGTAACCGATCTTAAGGCGACCTCAATGACACCGTATGGATTCTCAGGAGAAGGAACAACATCCATAGGGACAATCGGACTGGTAGTTACGCTAGGAGATGATACACAAATTGTTTATAAAATACTCAAGTTCATCGTAATTGATTGTCCGGCTGCATATAACGTGATTTTGGGATGACCCGCGCTGATGGTTTTTTAGGCCATCACCTCGATCCGACACCTATCGATGAAGTTTCCCTCAAATTCATGTATATGTATAGACCAGCTCACTGCCAAAGAATGCTACAACATTTCCATGAGGGGAAAATCACAACCCGGGCATCAGGCAATGGTCATAGTCGAGAGAGGGGAGGAGCTCTGGGTAATGGAAGTTACCCTTGGGGTGTAAGAACCTCAAGAAGGACATAAAGAGGTCGCCCAACAGGTGGACATCGATCCGTAATTAGGCGAGGATAAGTCTGAGCTCCAAGTTGTGGAGGAACTCGAGGAATCAGTATCGACCAAGAGACACCTTCAAGAGTTGTAAAAGTTGGGAAAAATCTTGGAGCTGAAAGGAAGAATGAGCTGGTTGAATTTTTGAGAAAGATATGGTGGGAATCAGTCCGAGTGTAATAATGCACACTTTGAATTTGGACAGGATTGTGCCTGCAAAGTCCCATAAACAAAGGCTTTTGGGGAGAGAACAATTAGAAGCTTTAGAAGAAGAAGTAGCTTGCCTACTTCAATGCGAATTTATCAGGGAAGAAAAATATCCGACCTGGGTTGTTAACCCCGTTTTGGTCCCAAAATCAAATGGGAAGTGGATAACTTGCATTGACTTCCCCAATATCAACAAGGTATATCCTAAGGATTGTTTCCCATTACCTAGAATTGATCAGTTGGTAGACGCAACAGCCGGTCACAAGCTCACATCTTTCATAGATGCATATTCTGGATATAACTAGATCGGGATGAACCCTGCAGACCAAGAGCATACCAGCTTCATGACTGAGCATAACGTATACTGCTACAAATTTATGCCATTCGGGCTAAAGAATGTCGGTGCAACATACCAATAATTAGTCAACAAAATGTTTGTTAACCAGATCGGGAAAAACATGGAGGTGTATGTCGATGATATGCTCGTTAAATCAAAGATTTCCATTAACCATGTGTCCGACCTGGAAGAGTGTTTTGGCGTACTAAGGAGGTACAACATGAAGTGAAACCCCCAGAAGTGCACTTTTGGAGTCTTGTCGGGAAAGCTTTTGGGGTTTATAGTCAACACAAGGGGGATAGAGGCAAATCCAGAGAAAATCATATCATGATTGGAAATGCCTTCGCCTAGGTCGCGTAAGGAAGTACAAAGTTTAACTGGAAAAGTGGCCATCCTAAACCGTTTCATTTCAAAATCCACTGACAAGTGTCTCCCATTTTACAACTTGCTTAGAGGAAACAAAAATTTCGAGTGGAATGAAGAATGCGAATAGGCGTTTCACGACATGAAAACTCACCTACCTGAACCCCTCATACTATCGAAAATGACAACTGGAGAATGTTTGCTTCTATATTAAGCTATGATAGAAAATGCGGTTAGCGCTGGGTTAGTTCGAGAGGAGAATTGGGCGCAGTATCCAGTTTACTACATAAGTAAAAGACTTCTAGGAGTTGAGTCCCGATATCCATTAAACAAAAAGCTCACGTTTTGTCTTATTTTGCTTCAAGAAAGCTCGGACCATACTTTGAGTCCTACACCATCCACATCTTAATTGATCAACCTTTAAGGCAGGTCTTGCAAAAGCCTGAAACATCAGGATGTCTACTGACAAATGAGTTTTAGGCTCGTTTATGGTCTAAGCTTTTAGGCTATTTTTCATTAGTTAGGATTATTTTATTTCAGAATTATGCTCGTTTGTTCATGTTTCAGGGTGATTAATGCTAAAGTGATACAAATAATGAAAATGAGCGAAAGTGGAACAAATTGAGACAGATTTGTGAATTTTCTTGGTTCTGTAAGTAGCGCTACAGCGCCACTAAGGGAGCGCCGTAGCTCTAGGAAGAATTTCTGAAGAAGCTCGGCTCTGACTTTAGCGCTACAGCGCTACAACATCAGTGCTACAGTGCTTGGACGCAGTTTTTAGGAAGTTCGTTCCTGACTTTAACGCTACAGTGCTACAGCGCTGGTGCCCAGATTTCCCCCATTTTGTTTCTGACTTTAGCGCTATAGCGCTACAATGGCAGCGCTACAGCGCTGGTTTCGCGATTTTTGACATTTCTGATCACTTTTGATGGGCAATTGAGTCTTTTCACGTGGGGGATTTGGTAGGGATTTTTGGAGAATCATATTGGCGACTGAAAGGAGGCTGAAAAGGGTACGACGGTTGGAGTGAGAATACCATCTTGGAGGATTCATTCCTGAGTTTTTCATCTTTTTCTTTAAATTTTTTTATGTTTGTAATTGAATTATCTTATTGCTAGAATGAATATCATGGGCTAATTTCTTCTTTAGGGCTATTATGTGAATCTTTTGGAAACCCTTTTTATGGTTTAATGCAAAATTGATGTTCTTCTTCATCTCTTTCAATTCCTTACAATCTGTGTTATTTGTGCGATTATTGATTGATCACCTCTAATTTCTATTTCATGAATCAAATTGAAATCTGAAAAGTGAAATTTGATATGCTTTGATTGTTTGGATGCAAATTTAATTTAGAACGAAAGTATCTAGATTGTTTGCCTATTTTTCTGAGTTGCGTGGTTAATGCCTTCTACATGATTCAACTTACCATAGAAATATAGGAAGTTGTCATTTAGATTGAATTTTATAAATCTTGACCAGATTATGAATTGTTTTTGCAACTTATTCTTGAATAGGGAGAAGGGGATATAAATTCTTGCATTAGGAAATAAAAGGGTGGAAAATAGAGGATCATAATTGTCCTAATTTCATTTTATCTGTCATTTTGTTTGAATTCTCATTGTACTTCGTTAGTATTTTTTTTCTTTGTTTGAAATCTCTGAAATTATTTAATCAAATAGAATTAAAAAAAATTGGTTGATTGGTAATTGATAAATCAGTCCTTGAGGACAATACTTGGTTTTTTACCATTTTATTACGAATTGCGACTGTGTGCACTTGCATAGCAAAAATATCACAACATCTACTAAAGTGGGCCATCGAACTCATCCAGTTTGAGATCCTGTATATGCCACGCACACCGATCAAGAGTCAAGCCTTTACTGACTTTGTGGCCAAGTGCACAGGTTTTTAGGACGAGCCGATGAAAGAACCAGTGTAGGAGTTGTGGAAAATCTTCGTTGATGGATCCTTGAAGAAAGCAGATTAGGAGCTGGAATAATTTTGATCTCACCTGAGGGGCATCGATTCCATATAGCTCTCAGGATCAGATTCGAAGCATCCAACAACAAAGCCAAGTATGAAGCCCTTGGCAGGAATAAGGGTGGGGAAAGAACTAAAAGCAAGAGCAATCCAATGTTATAGTGATTCCCAGCTCATAGTCAATCAAATATTGGGGGAGTATCAAGCTCGCAGTATCAAAATGACGGCTTACTTAGCTAAGGTTATAGGCAAGTTGTCTAAATTCGAGTTCAGCTCTGTTGAACAAGTACCTTGTGAACAAAATTCCAATGCAGATGCTTTAGCCTAACTTTCCACCACCAAAGAGGTGGACACACTGAATGTAGTTCCGGTGGAGTTCTTGGAAAAACCAAGCATAGTAGCAGAATCAGTTGAGGTCGGAATGATTGACATAAAACCGACATGGATGACCCCTATAGTGGAGTACCTCACAATTGTTAAGTTACCAGGCGATCGAAAGGATGCAGGACAATTGTTATATCAAGCTCAATGTTATGTTATGGTTGAAGGGACTCTATATCGACGAGGGCATTCGCTACCTCTCCTACGGTGTGTTATGCCTGAGGAAGTGCAGACTATCTTGCAAGAAATACACGAAGGCTTTTGCGGAGACAATGCTGGGGGGAAAAACTTGGCTCTAAAGATATTGAGATAGGGATAGTTTTGGCCTACGCTGAAAAAAGGATTCAGCCTTAGATGTGTAGCACCTGTTGAGCTAACAATGATCTCATCCCCTGGCCATTTGTAGTATGGGGAATTGACTTGATTGGTTCTTTACCAACAGGAAAATGAGAAGTTCGTTACACAGTTGTTGCCATCGATTACTTCACGAAGTGGGTCGAGGCCAAGCCTCTGGTAACCATAACCTTGAAGAGACTCCTAGATTTCATTGTAAAGAACATCATATGTTATTTTGGGCTCCCAAAGAAGATCGTGTCTGACAACGGAACTCAGTTCGATAGCGATATCTTCACAAATTTTTGTGAGAAATACGACATAACTAAGAGTTTCTCGTCAGTAGTGTACCTGCAAGCTAATGGGCAGGTCGAGGCTGTAAACAAAACCCTAGAGGCAAACTTAAATAAACGATTAGATGAGGCCAAGGGATTATGGCCCAAGCAGCTCCCACAGGTGCTTTAGGCATATATATAACCTTACATCGTACCTCCACAGGACACACTCTCTTCTCTCTGACTTTTGGAAGTGAGGCGATGCTCCCGATTGAGGCACTGGTGATGACCCATAGACAGAAAACCTTTGATCAAGATCAAAACCACAAGCTACTCAGTGCATCCCTGGATCTGATCGAAGAAAAACGAGAAGCTTCACAATTACAGCTTTCCCATTATTAGTAGAGAATCATCAACTACTTCAACTCGAAGGTGAACGGTCGCAGAATCAGACTCGGTGATTTAGTTTTTTAAATGGTGTTTTTGACAAGTAAAGACGCCAAGGATGGTGTGTTAGGAATGAATTGGGAAGGGCCATACTAGATTGTGGAAATCCAATGAGAATGAACCTTTAAACTAGCTCGGTTGAATGGAGAAATAGTCCCACGGCCCTAGAATGCTTTGCACCTTAAAAAATACTATCAGTAGCGGTTGGCATAATTACTTTTTTCTTTAATGTTTTTGATACTGTTCCATGTAAGGATTATTTATAAATGTCAATTCATCTTAATAACATTGGATTTTTATGTAGTCAATATTTTCATCTTATTATTGTAAAGTGTCACGTGCTCATTTTGTAAAAGTGACCTAGAGTATGTATAAGTTATGGTCGCTTGGGGGGCACATAACCGAAAAGCTCTTAAAAGAGTAGCATATTCAGATAAAATTTGAATCTTAGAATTTGGAAAAACTTAAAATTTGGAAAAATTGATTATTCCACGACTTTTTAAAGCTCGAATTTTCAAAATAATTCTGAATACGAACTAAGTTGGGAAATTTCTAAGAACAAAACAAAACCTAGAAGACAACTAAGAAACCCTGGATATAACCAGGTCCAAGGCCTGAACCTTAGTAGGTACAATGTTAATAAGTAGATAAAACTCCAGGACATAACGCAATTAGGCGGGAAAATTCTTGGTTATAACCAGGTCCGATGCCTAATTCCTAACATGCATAACACAATTAGGCGGGCAAATTCTTGGGTATAACCAGGATATCGACTAAAATTGTTTAGCTGAGCCATCAAAAACCTATCCCAATCTAATGACAACCCCTATGATTTTGAGTGTGGAGAAATTCAAAATTAATAAAACACGAGAAAATAAATGATTAAGGGGAACAAAAATAGATCACTAATTGACAAACATGTACTAAAAAGTATATAGTTATCTCGAAGAGAAAAAGCTTCAATCTGAGCCCGAAGGGGATTGTTTCAGTCCTTGAGGACTTAATTACAGAATAAAGAGTAAAATAAACAGAATAAAAGAATCATTGAGCTCCGTCAACTTGCTCGAGTGATGTCACCTCCTAACCATCCTCGTCAGCAGCTCCATTCACATCAATGGTCTTGGGAGGCTCCTGTGAGAAGCGAGTCTTGAACTTGGTAAGATAAGGTTCCCAAAACTCTGACTCCATGAAGGAAAAATCTCTGTCCTGGTTGAAAGCCCAACACCCGTAGATCATCTTCTCCAAACCATTCGTTGAGTCTGCAATTTCTAGCCTATCTTTCTCAGGCTCCTCCTTGGCTTTGGCATCAACCTCAAATAATTTGTTCTTAAGCACGTTGACCTCATCAAGTTTCTTTTTGAGGTTATCAATCTCGCCCTACAGTTGGTCCCATCATTGAATCACCTCCACGGACCTAGTCTTTGGCAATTCGTTCGTTCTCCCGGGAGGCAGCCAGGGCGGCTGTGGCCATCCGTTCATTCTCCTGGGCGGTGGTTAGAGCAGCCTTGGCAATCCGCTCGTTCTCTTGGGAGGTGGCCAGGGAAGCTTGGAGCTCCTCCCTCCTAGCTTGAGATCGATCAATACCGCAGAGTTCGGCTATGACAGACTACAAAGGGAAAAACACAGGTCAAGTATAGTTCATAAAAAAAAAGAAGAAGAGAGAAGTACTATAGGAGGAATGAAGGTGGCTCATAGTGAGGTTCGTTCCCATGGCGGACTCAAGAACATATTTAGGAGTATGCTCTTCCATAGCCCTCAGGTCTTTAACATTGGCTCTATATGCATGGCCCACCATATGGTTTGCCATCTCGTAAACAGTCCCTCGGAATGCTTCTAGGATCTTGGCCAGCTGGAGCGGATTTACCGGGATTTGAATGGAGGGGATCTGAGCGGAGGGGGCTTCACCCTGAATAACCTGAGGGGCCAGAGCATATGCATGTCGAAGGAGATGAGGAGGAACCTCTAGAATGGTAATGACCATTACTAGAGCTACGGGCTGAGTTTGCTGCTGCTTCTGGGTGGAGCTGCCACTTTTATCTTTCACAAGAGATTCAATGGAAGTCCCAGACTTGGAAGAATTTTTCTTTGATATCCTCGCCCTTTTAATCACGGGTCCAGCTTCGGCCCCACTAGCCTTAAAGGTACCCTTGAAACCCAAGGCACCATGCACATCCATCTCTTCACTTGCAAAGGAACGAGTAAAGGATTCAGATGCAAGAAATAACTAACTAATATAATGCAAGAACCCTACCCTCCGAGCTAGAGGAGGAAACTATTATGATCGGATCGGGGTTATGAATCGGATTGGGTAAACCATTTAACTCCTGGACTATTGGGGGAGGGGGGGGCTATAATATTATTACAACCTAGGACCTATGGGATCAGGCTCTTCTTCCGAGCTGGACTCATCTATTGGCTGCCTAAAACCAGAGTAAAATACGCCCTGGTTTAGGGAAGGCCACGTCCTACGATTCATACCATACTCCTAAAAAATGGTGGACTTAAAGTGGAGGGTTTTGTCTACCACAACAGTGCATTTGGAGTAGCTACGGTCATAGCGTACCACCAAATGATCCACACATTGGAGAAGGGTTGTGTTAAGGTCCGAGTCAACTGGGTGATGACTCACGAGCTATCAAGGGTTGAAATGGATTATCCTAAAACTGGTAGCAACCCGATTTAATTCTCTATAGGGGTTACCTTGGTCAGAAGTGCTGGCTGCTGCCCCGAAGTCAGCTCGGTCTGGGTTAGGATGTTGCCCATCCTCAGGAGCTCTTCTCTTGCGCACCAGCAGCACCGCCTCTTCTTCCTCCTTGGTGTCTTCAATGGCGGGGAGAACTTCTTGAGGAGGAGTGAGCTCCGGGGGAGGCCCTCGGGCTCTGATGGAAAACATTTGATCTTTACGGATCAAATTACATGCCACCATGGTAGGACCATTCATTACTGCTCGGAACTCCTTTTCCCTTGGAGGAATACGAGACAATGTCTTGTACTGAACTCCAAGGGTCTCAGATCGTACTGTCCTCTTGAATATAGTTGCACAAAGAAGAAACTCAATTAGAAGGATTGAACTCAATAAGAAAGGAATTCACGCATCATATTCGAAAAGTTAGGAAACTTACGGGGACGATTGAACTACCAGTGAGTACAGTTCTTGAACCCATTTGACACAAATAATTGATCTTTATAGTCATTTGGGTGGCTGGGGAGGTCGATGACGGAGACCGAGCTGGGGACTCGAGTGAGGTAGTAAAAACCATCACCTCGCCCCTTCTACTCAGGGTTGTCCTTCAGGCAGAAGAAGTACATAATATCGGCCAGGGTGGGGACCTCCCACTCATGCTTCAAAATAAATACTTTAGCCCCACCAAAAGTCGATATGAGTTTAGGGGGAGCTGGAATGGAGCCAATGCGACATAGTTTAAAAATTCTATGAAGTACTGGTCCAAAGAGAGGAAAGCACCTGCTTTCAGGTGCTCATCACTCCATGCCCCGAATTCATCCTGAAATGGGGCGCAACTCTACTCTCCTTCTAGCGGAGGTCGTGCAACAAGGCCGCTGAGTCCCATCTCAAGATAACGGGAGTAATTTCCATAGGCAATCGTATCTATATGTAAATGGGAATTACCTTGAGTTATTGTTTACCATATTTATGCACGCGATTACCTAAACCTATCCAAGGATGTTCACTGTAAATATCAGGGACAATGGACAGGAAAATGGACGACTTTTTGTAATATGGAAACTCTACATAAATTATAAGAGATTAAAAATATTGTCTCGTGGACTAGGTAGATTTTAACCACTAAACCATGTAAAATTGTGAGTGTGAGAAGTTGTTCATATAATTCATTACGATTTTAAAAAGAGCACTAATATCTTTGTTATATGATTTCCTAATCTACTGTTGGTGAAAAATTGTGTCAACAACTACGAGCTGTGAGTCAGTGAAGATCTTGAGGCCCTCGGCCTTGAGCTCAAGGGCTACTCGGAGCCCACCAATAAGTGCTTTGTACTTAGCCTCGTTATTGGAGGTATCGAATCCAAACCTCAGGGCACTGTGAACTCTGTGCCCTTTAGGGGATACCAAAGCCAAGCCCACTTTGGCTCTGTTTTAATTAGAAGACCTGTCTACGTACAACTTCCATGTAGACCCAACCACTGGGGCATCCCCAAGTCTCTCATGGTTTCCCGTGCACTGGGCAATGAAATCTGTCAGTGCCTGTCCCTTGATGGCAGTCCTTGGGTGATACGTGATGTCGAACTGACTTAGTTCGACTGCCCATTTAAGGAGTCTCATGGATGAATCTGGCTTCTAAAGAACTTGCCGCAAGGGATGGTTAGTGAGGACCTTGATGGGATGCACCTAGAAATAGGGCCTTAGCTGCCGAGAAGCCACCATTAGGCAAAAGGTTAACTTCTCCATAAGCGGGTATCTGGATTCCTCTTGAGTCGTCTCTTACGTGTATAGTACATGAGGTGTTGGACATGACCTTCCTTGCGCACCAAGGCTGTAATGCCCTACTACCCTACAGATGTTACCATGTGGTTTTAAAATGTGTATTTGACTCTCTAATCGAGGTGTTAGACCCAAAAGTGTAATTAAATCAAAGCAAATACTCATTTAATAAAACTTACATATAAAAATTTTAAACTTTCATTAAGATCATAAAAGAGTTACATTGGGATCCCAAAATTTTGTTTAAGACATATTCACAACTCAAAAGTCACTGTATAGTCGACCTAGGAGAAAAAATCATACATTACACTGCACTCCTCAAAAGTACCCCAACCGTGGCGGCTAAGTAGGCCAAACATGTACGCATCACTCCATGCCCTCCAACTCATGGTTGGTCGACCATTTCTTTGCCCTTACCTGCACCATAGAGCATCTGTGAGCCAAGGCCCATCAAGATAACCTCACCAGTATATCATATAATAATTCATTTCAATAAGTGCATAACTAATCAACACACAACAAACAATCCACATATTTCCATTAATATTCACAACAGCAGCCTAAGCCGGTCAAGGTGCGTTACCAGGCACCAAGTTCACGGTCCTAACCGAGCGGGTGAGTAAGTCACCATTAGATGGCCCTACCATGACAGCCTGCATACAATATGCTTATTGCCAATCCCGACCCTTGCCACTCAGTCACAAACACATATATGATATATCAGTTACAAACATTTACACATAACACTAAGCAAAATACAAGCACAGATAATCGGGCCATGCCCTACTCTACGTGCACATATAGTTTTCTTACCTGAACTCCGCAACCTCTGGGTAATTGGCATAGATACAATCCTCGTCAAATGCCCAGATTAGCCCTAAGTAAAAATAATATGGAACCTCCATCAATCTCAAGTAAATAAAGACTTCTTGTAACGACCCAAATTCACTAATAAGGCTTAAGGGCCTTGGTTAGTGTGCCGGGAGGGCATGATGGGAATTATGTGTGATTTTTATGATTAAGACGCATGATTATGATTCTAAGCATGTTATATAATTATGTGAATTATGTTATGTGATAATTACGATGTGTGAATCGTACCACGTGGGTGCTGTGATACCAATGTGATGCACGTGCCGAGACGGTCCTAGGAAGCTAGATAGTGGTAACTGGTAATTTGGTAACCTGCGTAACTATTAGTAACCATAGAGAGTAACAGGTTTTATGGGGAAAGTGGTAGAATTGCAAAGCTGGTAAAAGGACGAGTATGCCCTTGGGGGTTAGTTAGGAAGGGGTATTGGTGGAAGGGTAGAATAGTCATTTGGTAGGATAAATGACCATTAGCTGAAGGGAAAAGATCATAAACGCTATTTCATTTGGGGCATGATTGATTTATGCTGAATATGGAGACCTAGAAATAGAGAAAAAGAAAAGAAGAAGAAGGAAGCTGAATTTGAGTTTTGGAAGGAAAATCAAGAGGGTTGAAGTGATCAAAATCAAGCTTAAGCTAAGAATATTAAGAGGTAAGATTTTGGTTATGGTATATCTAAGTTTCAAGTCTGATTTTTGGTTGATAAGTGTGAATTGAAACAAATTGGTGGCTGGTTTTGTATGAACTCAGAATTGGGTAATCAAAGGGGAAGGAGGTTTAAAGCTAGAGGTTGGACTCACCACTCAAGGTAAGGTTTCTGTGTAATTATTAGGCTTATTTCTGTTAAGGTTTAGGGAGTTTGGAATGTGGTTCGTGTTTGGGTTTAAGTTGTTTTTAATTCTCTGGTTTGAGTTACAAGGCATAAAACTCAAGAGTGAATCTTGGGAATAGTTGTGTGAATGGGCTTGAGTATGATGTTTCTAGGTTGCTGTGGGGTTTATTAAGGATCTAGAGTTGGTTTTGGAACTTAGGATGGAGTTTGGGGTGATTTGGAGTGAGTTAGGCTGGGGAAAAACGCGAAGGAAAACCCAGAATTCTGGGCCTGCGAAGGCGCGCCGCGGCACAGTTTTAGCGTGCCGTGGCACGAGGCCCCTGACTTGCTGGGTGCCGCGGCACAAGGCCAATTTCAGGACATCAATTTTGGCAATTTTGGCCCTTTGCTCCGGGGGTTCGGGGGGTGTCTCCGGGGTATAGTTTTAAGGTTTTGGGGGTTCCGAGAGTGTGCGTTAGGTTCCGGGAAGGTAGTTTTGGATTGGTTAGTGACAAAGAATGTTTTATTTGTGTTGTGATTAGGACTTTGGAGAGGCTTGGGGTAGAGGACCGTGCTTGCGGCTACGTGGCATCGAAAACCAGTGAATTGAAAGGTAAGAAAACTGCGCCCGAATGTATGGTTGTAATGGGACTAAGTGCTCCCGAGAGTTGTATTGTGTCAATGTTGGTATTATGCCAAGGGACACGAAAAAGCGGTCTAAGAGTACCGTACATGATTTTAGTGCATGGGGCGCGAATTGGCCACTGGGAGCCAGAAATAATAGGATAGCAGAGGGAGCTGCCTGTGAGCACTAGCCCTGGTTATCGTCTGTGCATCATGTATTATGAGCTGAGATGCTTAGTGTATGAGATACTTGACTGGAGATATACTTGAGTTTATGAGATGCTATATGTGTAATTGACTTGTTTGCTAGATGTTCATGCTTTGTTATTGCTGTGCTTTCTTGCTGGGCCTTGGCTCACGGGTGCTTCGTGGTGCAGGTAAAGGCAAGAGCAGGCTGGACCAAGCCTGAGGTGGAGAGCTCCGAGGTGAAATGTACATAGCCAGCTGTTCGATCACCATGGTCGAGGAGTGTGTCAGGACAGGGAATTACCTAACTGCTCGTTTTTACCTTAATATGGCCAGTCAATGTATTTAGACTTTGTAACTTTTGTAAATGGCTTTTAAACTGTCATTTTTGGGATCCCATGTAAATAAACAATGTTTAGTAAATGAAAACGTAACTTTTGAGACCAAAACACTTTTAACCCTAGTTCCTTTACTGTTTCAGTAACACGCTTTTACTTTAATGACTTGATTAGCAAGTCTGGCACTTTATGACCACACAGTGTAACGGTCTTGGCTATCCAGGGCGTTACACTTCTGAACCTAGTTCTAGCCTCCGGGACCTCGAATTCCACTAAACCGGGTAGTAGTATCCTTCCCGAGCCTTTAGGATTGAGTTTCCGAGCTTAAAAAACCTATTTGGCCAACATTCTCTATTTGAGCTGTGACGCTCCTCAGAGGCGCTGTGACCCTGTACAAGTTAGAGAGCATTCCTAGGCATTTCCCTGGACATGCGCTGCGATACACCCTACCCAGCGCCGCGACACTAAGGCGGTTCAGCAAACCCCCTTAGGCCTATGAGTTCATGCTGGATGCAGTGCAGCCCCACGAACGCAGATTTTCTAGCACTTCTCCGACATTTTCCCTCGAACCAAAGTCACCAAATCTCACCCCAAACATAAACTAAAACCAGAATTGAGTCTATGACTCTTAACAACACAGCAAGAGCACCATTTATACCCCCAGAACTAACCAAGATCTTACCCCAACTCAAAATTCATAGAAAAATCCAAGACTCAAAGAAAACTAAACTCATAACTTTAAACTTAAATTTATCTATGATTAACCTGTTCCTAGCTTCCTCTTCAAGTTACGTGCTTTCAATTCCCCCCTAAGCTTCAATCCCCAACAAACCTTGCCCTCAAATCTCCAAGGATCAAGAACTTCAAATTAAAATTATGCGAGAGAGAGAGAGAGAGAGAGAGAGAGAGAGAGAAACTGAGCTGAAAGTGGTTTTTTGGTATTTCTGGGTACTTCCTGCCAGCTTCCTAAGTTATCCCTTGGCACCAAAATGACCAAAGTGCCCCTAGGTAAAATCTTGCTTTTTAGCGCCCCCAAGGGCATTACTGTCATTTGCCACCTTTCCCGCTAATCCTCAAGTAGTCCAATAAATTCCCATTTAATCCCGGCATACCCAAATAATTGCCAAATAACTACCCGTTTCCTGGTAAAATTATGAATATGCACTAACTTCCCAAAATACCCCTAGGCTCACCCCGAGCCGGGTATTTATCCCCAGTGTGACTATTTTGCTAATCTGTTCACTAGGATCGCCTCGAGTCGAATATCGCACATATATCCACATAATAATGCGGTCTCAATCATTTAGCACACATAATTACATTTATACCCTTAACGGGCCAAAATTACAGATATGCCCTTATTAACAAGAACGAGCCCACATACATATTTAATATACATAAACATGCATATATATATATATTAATATTACCATATAAATCATGTATGCCACATAATCACAAATATATCAAATTAATTCCACAAATAATTCCAATTATGTCCTCCCGACACACTAATCAAGAAATATGCCTTATTAGAAATTTGAGACGTTACAACTATCCCCTCCTACCGACAATTTTGTCCTCAAAATTTTTCTGAATAGCTCGGGATACCGATCCTGCATATCTGACACAAGCTCCCAAGTTGCCTCTTCTACTTTTCTTTTTCTCCACAACTCTTTCACTAAGGCAATGGTCTTGTTCCGCAAGACTGTATCCTTTCTGTCTAGGATCTAAACCTGTTTCTCCTCATAAGACAAATCCTGAACTAACTCCAGGTTTTCATAACTTAACACATGTGCAAGATTTGATACATACTTTCGGAGCATAGACACATGAAACACATTATGAATCCCTGATAAAGTTGGAGGCAACTCATCTGTAAGTCACCTCTCCAACTCATTACAGAATCTCAAATAGGCCAACAAACTTAGGACTCAATTTTCCTTTTAATCCAAATCATTTCACTCCTCTCAAAGGAGAAACTCTAAGAAACACATAGTCACCTACTTGAAACTCTACACCTCTACGTTCTAAGTCTGAGTAACTCGTGTGTCTACTCTTGGAGGTGATCATTCAAGCCCTAATCTTCTCAATTACCTCATTAGTCCTTTGAACTGCCTCAGGACCTAAATACTTTCTCTCACCCATCTCATCGCAATGAATGAGCAATCTACATTTCCTCCCATTCAAAATTTCATATGGGGCCACTCTGTTAGTTGCTTGATAACTATTATTATAAGAAAATTTAATCAAAGGGAGATACTTACTCCAACATCCCCCAAAATCTAATACACATGCTCGCAACATATCGTCTAGTATTTGAATTGTCCCCTCAGACTGTCCATCCATTTGAGGATGATAGGCTGTACTTAATCTCAAGTGCATGCCCATAGCCTTCTGCAGGCTTTCCTAAAACTTAGAGGTGAATGTAGGGTCCCTATCTGACACTATCAATTTTGGAACCCCATGGAGACGCACAATCTCCTTTACGTACAATTCAGCATACTACTCCACCGTATAATTTGTTCTAACAAGCAAAAAGTGGGCTGATTTGGTATACCTATCTACAATCACCCACACATAATCATGTTGCCCCATTGTTCTCAGCAATCCAACCACGAAGTCCATGGTAGTATCTTCCCACTTCCACTCTGGAATCCCTAAAGGCTGCAGAAACCATGCTAGCCATTGGTGTTCAGCCTTCACTTGCGGATAAGTTAAACACTTGGCCACATAATCAACCATTTCTTTCTTCATTCCCGACCACCAATATACAGAGTCTTTAGATCTTTGTACATTTTCATCGTGCCTGGATGTAGGGAATAAGGAGTGGTATGAGAATCATCTAGAATCTCTCGCCTGATACTAGAATCCATCAGAACGCAAATCCAATTTGTGTACCTTAACAAATCTGCCTCTGAAATAGTAAAGCCTCTAGCCACTCCAGCTAAGACATTCTCCCAGTGTTTCTTCAACTGAGGATCCTCCTTCTGCGCTTCTCTGATTCTGTCAAGAAGTGTGGACTGAAGGGTAATGTTGGCTAGCTGACCAACTACCAGTTTGATTCCCGCTCTCGTCATTTCTTCAGCTAACTTTTCTGATATATGTTTTTAACTAAACAATTGTCCTAAACCCTCTGACTCAATGCGTCGGCCACCACATTGGCCTTCCCTGGATGGTATAGAATCTCACAATCATAGCCTTCACCAACTCCAGCCAACGCCTTTGGTGCATATTCAAATCTTTCCGAGTGAAGAAATACTTCAAACTTTTATGGTCAGTGTATATTTCACACTTTTCTCCATACAGGTAGTGCCTCCATACCTTCAGTGTGAATACCACCGCTACCAGCTCCACGTCGTGAGTTGGATACCTCTGTTCATACTCCTTCAGCTATCTAGAAACATAGGCTATCACCCTTCCAGCTTGCATCAGTACACAACCTGAACTCTACCTCAAAGCATCACAGTATACAACAAACCTTTCCTTGTCTGATGGAAGACTCAGTACCAGAGTAGTAATCAATCACCGCTTCAACTCCCTGATACTATTCTCACATATATCTGTTCAGATAAACTTTGTCTTCTTACATGTCAACTCAGTCAATTGTGTTGCTATTTTGAAGAATCCCTCAACAAATCGCCGATAGTACCCTGCTAACCCTAGGAAGCTTCTAACCTCTAGTACACTGCTTGGTCTCGGCCAATCTCTCATTGCCTCTATCTTGGTAGGATCCACCAGAATCCCCTCCTTCCTCACAAAATGGCCCAGAAATGTTAATTTGTGTAACTAGAATTCACACTTACTAAACTTAGCATACAACTTATGCTCCCTCAGCCTCTGTAGTACCAAACGAAGATGTTGCTCATGTTCTGTTTCTGATTGGGAGTACACCAGTATATCATCAATGAACACAATTAAAAACTTATCCAAATAATCCATGAATGCTGCTGGGGCATTGGTTAATCCAAAAGACATGACCAAGAATTCATAATGTCCATACCTTGTACGAAATGCGGTCTTTGATATTCCTCTTCCTTAATCCTCAACTGATGGTAACCAGACCAAAGGTCAATCTTAGAAAATATCGTATTCCCTTGTAACTGATCAAACAAATCATCAATCCTGGGCAATAAGTACTTATTCTTAATATTCAAATTATTTAGCTCTCAATAATCAATGCACATTCTTAATGACCCATCCTTATTCTTCACAAACAACACTGGAGCACCCCACGGTGAAAAGCTGGGTCTAATGAATCCCAGATCCAGTAATTCCTGCAACTGAGTCTTTAGTTTCTTTAACTCTGTTGGAGCCATTCTATAAGGTGTCCTCGATATTGGTTCTGCTCCAAGTGCCAATTCTATGAAAAATTAAATCTCTCGGTGTGGTGGCAACCCTGGCAGGTCTTTTGGAAACATATCAGGAAGCTCACACATCAACTTGGTCTCACCTGGTCCAACTGAAACATCCTTAGAGTTATCTACTATGTTTGCTAGGAATCATATGCAACCTTCTTTCAACAGGTCTCTAGCTCTCAATGCAGAAATCATAGGTACTCGTGGTCCACTCACCGTCCTCACAAAAAAAAAAGGTTCCTCTTCTTCAGGCTCAAAAGTTTTCATCCTTCGCTTGCAGTCTATTGTCGCCCCATACTTTGCCAACAAATCCATTCCTAAAATCATATCAAAATAATCCATCACTAGTTCAATCAAATCCACAGACAACTCCCTACTGTCTATCTTCACTGATAACACTCTAACCCACCTCCTAGAGACTACCAGTTCCCCAGTTGGCAACAAAGCTCTAAATCCCCTAGCATACAGATCACAAGGTATACATAGATGGTCTATCACTCTAGAATATACAAACGAATGAGTAGCTCCTGAATCGATCAATGTATAAATGAAGAGCCAACACTAGAAATCTGACTTGTAACGACCGAGGGACTAGCCTCAGCTTCGGTCTGGGTCAAGGCATACACTCTGGCTGGAGTGAGGCTGTCGCTCTTCCTTGGTTCCTCTTTCATGACTTGTGGATAGTCTTTTCTCAAATGACTGACACTCCCACAAACGAAACATGCTCTGACTCTACACTCTCCCAGATGGCGTCGCCTCCACCATGCACACTCTTAGAAGCTTCTCCATTTCTCTCCTCCGCCTTGACGACCACCAAAGGCACCCCGTGCCCTCCTATTTAGACCAAGAGGAACAAAAGAATCTGGGGCCTTTCTCTTCTGCTCACTAGGGCTCCTACCTCGGCTAGAACTAGTGAAGGGAGGCACCATCCTCCGAGAAACACACCTTGCGGTGCCTTCCTCCCATATCTGGTCTTCAGCAACCTCAGCAGTAAGAGCTTTTTCCATTACTTGAGCATAAGTAGTAGTCTTTGGATCCAGTGTTATCTTGACATCCCAGGCTATCATAACATTCAACCCTCGTACAAAACGATCTCTCCTTGACATATCAGTAAGCACCAAGTCTGGTGCGAATTTAGCTAACTAGTCAAACATCAGAGTGTACTCTTTTACGGTCATCCTATTCTACGTAAAATTAGTGAATTCATCCACCTTTGTAGCTCGAACTACAATATTGTAATACTTCTCATTGGAAACATCCCCGAACTCATCCCAAGTCATAGTGACAACATCTCTCCTCTGAGACACAACTTCCCACCAGATGTAGGCATCATCTCTCAACATATAACTAGCATAAGCCACCCTCTCATTTCCTTCCACCCTTATAAAATTCAGAATAGAAGTAATCATGTTCATCCACTGCTCTACCTGCAGTGGGTCCGAACCGCACTCAAAGGTGGGAGGGTGCTGCTTTCTGAACCTCTCATACAAAGGCTCCCACCTATTCTCCACTACAGGCTGGACTAGCACTGGCGCCACAACCTGTGGAGCCTGTATTCCAACATCTTGAGGAGGAGCCTACTCTCTCAGCTCTCAAAGTTCATCTTCATTCCTCTCGATTCTGGCTGGCATTTTTGTAAACATATGTTGCCAGCACTATGGAGCAGGTGGAGGGTCCTGACCCTGGTTGTTATCTTCGGCCATATTGCCGAGGAGTCAGTTTGATCATCGAGGCATAACTTCAATATGCTTCCAATCACTAACGCCACACATCAGGCATGATAACAACATCCAAAGAAACCACCCCCCGATTCACCGATCAGTCACAAATACCAAACCAATATAATATGCACATAGCATAATCATACAACAATCAAGGGGCCATGCCCTAGCATTATATACACATCATGCTCTTTATATCAACAGGCAGATAAGGCAATTCAAATAAGCAATAAAACAAATATTTCACTTAATACCGATCAACCCTGAGTCTAGCTTGTCTTTGGTAATGAGCGTATATCTTTGGTTAATCTCCAGGAACCATAAAACTTGGCATGCTCTGATACCAAGTTGTAGCACCCTACTACCCTAGAGCCGTTACCATGTGGTTTTAAAATGTGTATTTGACTCGCTAATCAAGGTGTTAGACCCAAAAGTGTAATTAAATCAAAGCAAAGACTCATTTAATAAAACTTCCATATAAAAGATTTAAACTTTCATTAAGATCATAAAAGAGTTACATTGGGATCCCAAAGTTTTGTTTAAGACATATTTACAACTCAAAAGTCATTGTACAGTTGACCTAGGAGACAAAATCATACATTACACTACACTCCTCAAAAGTACCCCAACCGTGGCGGCTAAGTAGGCCAAACATGTACGTATCGCTCCATGCCCTCCAACTCATGGTTGGTCGACCTTTTCTTTGCCCTTATCTGCACCATAGAGCATCTGTGAGCCAATGGCCATCAATAAAACCTCACAAGTATATCATATAATAATTCATTTCAATAAGTGTATAACTAATCAAGCACAATGGACAATCCACACATTTCCATTAAAATTCACAACAATGGCATAAACTAGTCAAGGTGCGTTAACAGGCACCAAGTTCACAGTCCTAACCGAGCAGGTGAGTACGACACCCTTACATGGCCCTGCCATGGCGGCTTGCATTTAGCATGCTTATTGCCGATCCCGACCCTTGCCACTCAGTCACAAACACATATATGATATACTAGTTACAAACATTTACACATAACACTAAGCAAAATACAAGCACAGATAATTGGGCCATGCCCTACTCTACATGCACAAACAGTTTTCTTATTTGAACTCCATAATCTCTAGGTAAACGGCCTAGATACGATCCTCGTTAAATGCCCGGATTAGACCTAAGTCACAATAATATGGAACCTCCATCAATCTCAAGTAAATAAATACTTCCGAGACTAGTCTTAGGCTTTAAGACCTCGAATTCTACTAAATCGGGTAGTAGAATCCTTTCCCAGCCCTTAGGTTTGAGTTCCCTAGCTTAGAAACCCTATTTGGCCAACATTCTCTATTTGAGCCGCTGCACTCCTTAGAGGCGCCGCGACCCTTTACAAGTCAGAGAGCAATCCTAGGCATTTCCCTGGACATGCGCCGCGACGCTAAGGCGATTAAGCGAACCCCTTTAGGCCTCTGAGTTCATGCGGGGTGCGGCGCGACCCCGCGAACCCAAATTTTCTAGCACTTCTCCCGCGTTTTCCCTTGAACCAAAGTCATTAAATCTCACCCCAAACATAAACTAAAACCAGAATTGAGTCTAAGGCTCTTAACAACACAGCATGGGCACCGTTTATACCCCTAAAACTAACCAAGATCTTACTGCAATTCAAAATTCGCAGCAAACTCCAAGACTCAAAGAAAGCTAAACATAGAACTTAAAACTTAAATTTCCCTCTGATTAACCCATTCCTAGCTGCCTTTTCAAGTTGTGTGCTTCCAATTCCCCACTAAGCTTCAATCCCCAACAATCCATGCTCCTAAATCTCCAAGGCTCAAGAACTTCAAATGAAAATTATGAGAGAGAGTGAGAGAGAGAGAGAGAGTAACTGAGCTAAAAGTGTTTTTTTGGTGCTTCTGGTTACTTCCTGCTAGCTCCCTAAGTTATCCCTTGGCACCAAAATGACCAAAGTGCCCTTATGTAAAATCTTGCTTTTTAACGCCCCCAAGGACGTTACCATCATTTGCCACCTTTCTCGCTAATCCTCAAGTAGTCCTATAAATTCCTCATTAATCCTGGCATACCTAAATAATCGCCAAATAATTACCCATTACCCGGTAAATTCCTGAATATGCACTAAATTCCTAAAATACCCCTAGGCTTACCCCGAGCCGGGTATTTATCCCCGTTGTGCTATTCCGCTAATCCGCTCACTTGGATTGCCTCGAGCCGAATATCGCACATATATCCACATAATAATATGGTCTCAATCATTTAATACACATAATTACATTTATACCCTTAACATGCTAAAATTACAGATATGCCCTTATTAACAAGAATAGACCCATATGCATATTTAATACACAAACATGCATATATATAGATATATATTCATATTACCATATAAATCATGTATGCCAAATAATCACACATATATCCAATTAATTCCACATATAATTCCAATTATGCCCTCCTGGCACACTAATCAAGGCAATAAGCCTTATTAGAAATTTGGGACGTTACAAAGGCGACACCAATGGCACTCTTTGAGACAACCATATAGAGGAGGAGGGGCTCTCCATCTACAAGCTTCGAGAGGATCAGCGGGTTATCCATGTGCGTCTTTAATTGCTGGAATGCATGTTCGCACTCCTCCGTCCATTCGAATCTCTGACCTCCTCGAAGTATGTTGAAGAACAGTATGCACTTATCAGTTGCCTTTGAGACAAATTGACTTAGGGCTACTATCCTCTCGGTGAGGCTCTGAACATCATTATGCTTACGATGGGATGGCATCTTGACAAGAGTTTTGATCTTCTCAGGGTTTGCCTCTATTCCTTGGGTGCTAACAATGAAACCTAGGAACTTTTCGAAGGCAACTCCAAAATTGCATTTTTGGGGATTCAATTTCATCCCGAACCTGCGAAGTACCGAAAACACTTTCAACAAGTCTTTCACCTGGTCAGGGGTCGTCCTGGATTTGACCAACATGTCATCCACATAAACCTCCATGTTCTGACCCAACTAGTTCTTGAACATACGGTTTACCAGTCTTTGATAGGTGGCACTAGTATTCTTGAGCCCGAAGGGCATCACTTTGTAGCAGTACACTCCCTTATACATTCGGAAGCTGGTGTGCTCTTGGTCCGTGACATGCATGGAAATCTGGTTATACCCTGAGTACCCAGAGGTGGCGTCGACCATCTGATATATCTTTGGCAAAGGAAAACAATCTTTTGGGCAGACCTTGTTGAGGACAGAGAAATCTATACAGGTTCTCCAGGTGCCATTTGGTTTGGGCACCAGGACCAGATTAGATAACCATTTGGGTACAGTGCTTCTCAAATGAAACCATTCACGAGAAGCTTGTCCACCTCAGCCTTCAAAGCCAGTGCCTGGGTTGGGTCGATCGTCCTCCGCTTCTATTGAATTGGAGCAACATTGGAGTCGATGTTCAAGGCGCGAAATATTATATTTGGGTTAATGCCTATCATGTCGAAGTGAGACAAGGCAAAGACATCTTGGTTGTCTCAGAGAAAGCTAACTAGTGCTTCTTGGACCTCCGCCTTATGGTTCGTCCCGACCTTGGTTTTCCTATCGGGGAGGGACGCATCAAGGATCACCTCTTTAGCATCCTCCATGGGCTCGATAGCTCTCTCTTCTTGAACTCTAGAGTCCAACTCATTGGACTCCTCTGGTTGAACAACCTGTACCTCCATCTTCTCGGGGGGAGGCTGCTTGGGGACTGCTGCCTCATTCACCATTACTGGTTGCTTGAAGGACATGTTGTAGCACTGCCTGGCCTCCTTCTGGTCTCCACAGACTGTGCCAATTCTTGCCTCCCTGGGGAACTTTATGCACAGGTGGCGAATTAAAGTGATTGCTCCAAATTCTACCAAGGTTGGACTCCCCAAGATGGTCTTATACGCCGAGAAGCAGTCCACTACCACGAAGGTGTAGTACTTGAAGGCCTTATGAGGAACTTCTCCAAGTATCACAGGCAACTTAATTTTCCCCATCAGAATGAGACCTTCCCCTGAGAACCCATATAGAGTTGAAGTGCACGGGGAAAAATCACTTGTGGTCAGCCTAATCTTCTCGTAGGCTGAATTAAATAGGATGTTCAAAAAACTCCCGTTGTCCACTAAGATAATAGTCACCATCTTGTTGGAAATTTGGCTCTTGACCACTAAAGATCGTGGTGGGGAAAATGCCTTCTCCGAGCATTGTCCTCGGAGAATGTGATGACTCAGTCAGTCATCCTGGGCATCTATGCCTACGGTTGTCAATGTATGAAAACTGTTTTCACCAACCAAAAATACTCCTTTTGACCTAAGATTTTACAGAGACCTAACTCACATAACAAAAATTGAATTGGAAAATTTTGGTAACAATTGGGTAAGTAAATTTCAAGTTATAACGTAACAAAAAATGTAGTTAAAAATATGAAAAAAAATGAGATTTTCACACTTAGTGAGAATTATTTTTATTCTTACTAAAAATAAAAGATTTAATTGATTAATAAATTTAATAAATTAAAAGAGGGTTTAAAACCCTATATTTTGAGAAAATAATTAAGTAAATTATTTTTAGTAAGTAAACTTGATTAATTGACTTCGAATAATTAACTAGCAAAGATAAGCATTTTTAACGGTTTTTCCTAATTAAGTTAAACTTAGGATATTTTCTTAAAACGATTTTTAGAGATTAAAACCTTAAGAAAAATAAAAGGAAAATTGAGAGATTGTTTTCTTGAAAAATAATTGAGGAATTTAATTAGTATTTTCTGGATATAATACTGGCTAAAATCTTGTATATATTTAACCGACTTGTTGAAAGTACGGGTTAATAGCTGAACTTTTAAAGGATAAGATTTTTAGCTAATTATGAGAAATACTATTGCGATACCAGAACCTACGTATCGAGACCATAGGATAGGTCTCCCTGGGACTTAGGGTTCAGTCTCAAAATTTTGCGTATGGATTTCTTGATTGGGTGTAAAACCAAATAAGGATCTTTAATCCTTACAAATGATTTTGAAAATGCCCAAACCGCCCAAAATAATAATAATGAATTATGAGTGCCATAATTAATCAGAGTATACTATATGGATAATTACATTATTGGCTAAGCATAACTGGATTGTACGTTGAAGGGTAAAAATCCTTCTAAGAGCTAAGGACTCCAAGTAAGTCAACTTCTATTGTGTGGCTACAACATGAAACGACTAGTGTAACGTATGTTATTATAGAGACACATGCACATGTATACACTACCATAGAAAGTTTACATAGAGATGTTAGTCTAGTAGGTGCTAATTTTGAAAATATGACCGGTATATATCCATCATATCCTAGACGGCTGATCCCCGTCACCCTGCTTGTTTGATTTTATTATGTTCATTTCACTACCACGACGAGTGGCCAAGAGGTGAAGATTGCTGGTTTAAACCTAAGGGTGCCAAAATGAATGGGACTTAAGGGCCCTTATGCCTACTTAATCATTGAATGGTTATAACCCGAGCAAGTGCTCTAATAAGTTATTCCCGGATAGCGGCCGTGAATATTGGCCATTCAGTGAGAGTGCCTAGAGATACTAGAGGTTGCCAAGTTTGAATGAGGTTGAACACCCTAGGGGCAACTACTTGCCAACACCACTGATTAACCAAGAAGTCTCTGTAAACCCGTGTAACTTCGATTACACTATTGAATAGTAACAATGCCCTAGGTAACTTGATGGTCACCCTTGTCGGGATTTACTTTTGGATAAGTAGCGATGCCCTAGGTAAATTGATAGTTACCCTTGATGGGGATATTTATTGGCTAGATATTAGGGTTGAGACTCAGTTCTCCCCTATTGATTAGCAAATATGCTGGAGGGCATGATACTCTCGAATTGATGGAAATTGTCGAGCATCGGTCTCGAATTATATTGTGATATATTATATCTGTTTGCTCTAGGATTTTCTGAGTGCAGGGACTTATCTGTTTATCTAAAATATTTTTCCATTGGTTATCAGGCATAACCATAAGTTTTCCAGGACATTTTTGCGTTCTTGAAATTGATTACTTAGGGTCCGGATGGTTTCGGAACCCTAATTTTGTTGAGCTATTGTTATCAGTGGTTAGTGACTTGGCCAATGACCACATGTCTTCTCTACATACTTTTTTTAAAGTTGAACTTACTAAGTGTTTTCACTGACCTAGTTGTTCCCTATTGTAGGTAAGAATAAAGGCAAAGCAGAGCAGTGAGTGTCGTAGTCAACTTTGTGGATGTGCATGTGGACCGACCTTTTGGGAAGCTGTTTTGTTTTTCTAAATGTTGTTTTATTTTCATAAACAAGGCTCAATTTACTTTTCATAAACTATGTTTGTATTAAATATTAAGTATGGTCATACGACTTTAAATTTTTTTTTTTTTATACAGATTTTAGAGACATTTTGGTAAAATGAAAATGTTTATATTTCTGCATTACCGAGTCTTAAAAATACGTGACGCTACAGTTGGTATCAGAGCTTGAGTTGAGCCGGTTCTGTAGACAACCCACTTGTGCATTTCGCAAATATAGACCGACACTCACTGTAAGTATTGTCTCTTCTTTTAGTGTGTTCTTTTTCTTTTTACTTACCTAAATTTTATAAATTATAGGTTTGTAAAAATGGCTGAAAAACTTGATGTGATTGATCCCATCGTAGTCGACCCACCTATAGTGTATGAACACCAGCAGAGAACCTAGATCTACTATGCCTTCACCAACGTAGCATCTGTCGTTTTCCATAGATAAATCCATTATGAAGAAGTCAGGGCATGGACTTACTCGCTGAACATCTTCTACGATGACATCAATACACCCCCTACGTTTAGGGTAAGATTGGAAAGTTTGTGTCTATGAGACACAACCTTTCTTTCGTACCAGGAGAGGCACTTAAGGCTAACCACTCCATACTGGACTGCCTTCAAGATATCCAATGAGATGACCTTCAGACCTTTTGGTAGGAGGTCAAGGTGGCATATGGACTTCCTCAAGCTCCTTTCTACTCAGAACGCCCAGGCACATGCTGTAGAGGCAGCAAAACATCTAGCACCAGCAAACCTGATGGCAGTATAGGCGCTAGTTGTACCTGAGAACTCGTTGGTGGAGGAAGTGGCTGACGGGAACTTGGTGATATGAACTTTCTTATGAGGAACTGATGGACCAGACCAAGGAAGATCCCATAGATCAATTTGACAAGGACTCCGAGCAGAGTTTTGGACATGACCTCGAAAAAGAGCCTGAGGAGGGGCTCGAGCTGAGCTCTGAGGAGGATCCAGAGGCGGATTCCGAGTAGAGCTCAAATATGGCCACTGACAGTGACACCAACTAGGTGTTAGGGTCTACATAGGTGTTATTAACCCACCTACTTTTGAATTATGTTCCTACTTGTATATATTTAAGAAAATTAGTAACTGGTCTAGCAGGGATATAAGTCCGCTTGTGAGGGATAATTTTTTGAATCCCTTAGAATGGCCAACCCGAACATAAAACTTTGTTGTATATATTGTGCTTAGGAGCTTTTTTATTTTAAATCAAACAAATGGGAAGGGCAAGAGCAGAGAGAGGAAGGCATGCTGTTGGCTGGAGCTAGGCCGCATTTGTTGCTAGAGCTCAGAACGTGCTTGCTGCTACAGCTCCAACCCAAGTTGCTAGCGTTCGTGAGATATCCAAGCAAATGAATAATCTGCAAAGGCTAGTGGAGACGTGGGAAGCCCAAATTGAAAGAGGGCAAAAGAGACAAGAGGACTCTAATGCCCTCCAAGCTAAAAGGTTTAATACACTTTTGGGATGACTCCTCATGCCACCTAATAATGCTCAAAATAGCAAAGTACCACCCGTAAACAACGAAATACCACCTGAAAACAATGAAGAACAGGACCCTGGCCTGTAGGTTGTCGTTGAGCAACCTGTACCGCCAATAGATGTACCAAAAGATGCCTAAGCGAAACCTGTCTCAGAAAGGTTCGGCAACTAGAATCCACCTACGTTCGAGGGGACCACTGACCCATCAGTGGCAGAGGAAAAGATTAGTATCTTGGAAAGGATCTTCGGCTTCCTTGGAACTATCGAGAGAGAGAAGGTAGTTTGGGTGACCTATACGCTGAGAAAAGATGTCTGCTTTTTGTGAGACGCAGCCAAGAAAGGGCATAATGTTGTCGAGATGGAATGGTCAGAGTTCTTGACCTTGTTCAGAGCCAATTACCTCAGTAAGGTAGTGATCGAGCACAAAGTGAAAGAGTTCACAAATCTGAAGTAGGAAATGTCAAGCATGCAGGACTATGTTTGAAAATTCAACCAGCTGTCTAGGATCACAAAGAAATAGGCGAACACAGAACAGAACAAGATCTGGAGTTTCATGAAGGGTCTGTGCAAAGACATTTCCAAGTGTGTAGACACTGGTAGGACTGGCCCGGAAACATATGCCGAAGCTGTGGAACTGGCTCTTCTCCAAGAGTCTTAGGTCGTGTCGAACAAGCCAAAACCACAGAAGAACGAAGACAAGAGGTACACTCACAACAACCCTGGACAGTTTCAGGCCCATCAGAATGGGCTAAGAGGAAAGTTCAACCCGAGGTTCAGGAAGAACTTGGGGAGGACAAACAATCCAAGAGGCTCAAGGCCGAAAGCTAGGGGAAATAACAAAAGAAAAAGGGGACCTCCCAATCAGGTAATGGCTAGTTCCAACAAAGAGCCGAGACATGAGTTTGAACAATGGCCACTGTGCAACAAGTGTAACTGATGCCATTGGGGTGAGTGTGGGGTATGTTATAACTGTGGAAAGCCAGTGCACTTTTCTAAAGAGTGTCGAATGTCAGCCAAGGGCAACATAAATTACTAGTAGACACAAATTGGAGCTCCACCTCAAGTTTATGCGCTTACGCAAAGTGACAAAGGAACTGGACCATTTGATATGGTGTCAGGTCAGATTTCTATCACCCAAACCTCGACATATGAATTAATAGTTACTGGTGCATCACATTCTTTTGTATCTGCATCCTTTGTGGAAAAATTAAATAGAATGCCTGAGCCTATGCCTGCTATTTGTGGGGTATCCTTGCCTTCGGGAGAGGATATGCTGGTGCGGACATGGGTTAGAGCCGTACCAGTTTGGGTAGAAGGTAGTGAGTTGACAGTGGATCCGTTAGTCATGGACCTACATGAATGCGACATCATATTTGGGATGGAATGGTTAACCAAATATGGAGCCCTTTTCAATTGCAAGCACAGAAAAGTGTTCTTCACCACAGAGGGAGAAGAACCATTCGAGTTCAAGGGTACATTATGAGAGAATAAGTGCCCCATGATTTCTGCGATGAAGGCGAGAAAAATGTTTAGTGACAGATGCACCAGTTTTCTGGCAAGCATAGTGGATAAGGATAAAGAAACGGGTCAACAACCTTCTGATGTACCGGTTGTGTGCAAGTTTCCCGACGTATTTCCCGAAGATCTCCCATGGATTCCGCTAGACCGAGAGATCATGTTTGAGATAAAGCGAATTACAGGAACTGTGCCGATCTCAAAGACACCCTACAGGATGGCGCCAGCTGAAATCAAGGAGTTTCAATCGCAACTGCAAGTGTTACTAGAGAAGAAGTTCATAAGGCCAAGCCATTCTCTATGGGGAGCCCTGATCTTATTCGTGAAGAAGAAAGACAGCTCAATGAGAATGTGCATTAATTATTGGGAGCTGAACAAAGTGATGATCAAGAACTGATATCCATTTCCTAAGATCGATGGTCTTTTTGATCTACTACAAGGAGCATCAGTATTCTCCAAAGTAGACCTGCGATTAGGCTAAGGAGACGGATATACCAAAGATGGTTATCAGCTCAAGGTTAAGGAGACGGATATACCAAAGATGGTTATCCTCTTTCATGATTACAACTGAGATTCAAGGTTATCTTCTTTCCTGATCGAGATCACTTTATAAAGAAATCTTTAACAATGATTCCTCTGAGAATGAATCTTTGTTCATACCTCTAGCAGGTTTGGTTACACCGGGTAGGTGACCAGAACACCCCCTTAAGGCCAGTCTTCAATGTTCGGCTAACGAGTTGATCTCTTAGGAGCATCTCCATTTATTCTCCTAACATCTTGGGGACAACTCTTCTCTTGTCTCCTTAATAGGAAATTAGCTCGGTAAACCTTAAGCTGGAGAAAAGTGTCGAATTGGAGATGAAATGATATTGAGATGACGCCAATAGAGTTTTTAAAGCGAGTTTACATGATTTTCCATTTTTTTAATCCATGTTCGTATCTTAGAAGTAATATCAGGCGAACAGGTTCCTTATTGCCCTTACTCCATTAGTCTGTTTGCACCAAAGGTAAATAAATAGAGCTGGACTATCAGTTGATTCCTTGTTAAGGAACACGAGCGAACAAACTATGTTTGTGGCTGTCGAACATACTATGTCTCCATACCATAAGCAAGTAGGATTATTCTTCATTCCTGTTCATTCTCTATGTATATAATAAATGGAATATATACATAGTTAGGCAAACAGGCTCGTCTTTGGGTTGGTGTGGTCATGACTCCGAGTTGAGCCCTAAAATTCTTTCTCCTTGCTTTCTTTATTTAGATAGGTGAAAACATGCTCCAACCAACTTGTATGCGAATAGTTTGTGTTCTATTCGTGTAGTCTTGTTAATCTGGTTATTTCTTGCTTAGTGATAGTAACTTTTCCTCACCCTCGAGTATGGTCTCAAGGTTGCGACGTTCAAACTATTTTGCAAAAATTTCCAACTATATCTATTTTTGAATATTGTTGGCTAATCTAGAATTCCAACTTTATCCTTATATTGATTTATTTGTGTCAGTTAATCCAGGCTCGTTACATAATCAAGCTCCTTTGATTTCTTTGGATTGTTCGTTCCATGTGTTTGCATCATGTATACATTCTTTCAGAGATAACTTGTTCAACTCAGCTCAGAAGTTATCTTGATAATGCGTATTGATAAGCTTGAAATCTCATTAGCAAAGATTAAATGCTTTTCCTCAGAATTTCTTTGATATATCCTGTTCGCCCCATGTGTAGATGAAGGGGCGAACAAGTTTCATTAAAGGCTCACACGAACAGGCTAAACTTTGAGATGTCTCCAACTCTTTTTTTTGACCTCGAAATGGTTCGAACATAATCTTTCGAGTTATGTGCCTAAAATTTTAGTCCAACCATCCAAAGGTGATATCTAGATGATTCGAGCGTAATATTCCAAGATGTGCTCCCTTATTCCAGTTTGCTCCTTGTAAGAATGCATGTGCAAACAGGTTTCACCCAAGGCTCAAACTAACATGCAAAACTTCGAGATATTTCCAACTCTTTTTTGACCTCGAAATGGTTCGAGCAAAATCTTTCGATACATGCTCCCTTATTCCTATTCTCCCCTTGTAAGGATGCATGGGTGAACATGTTTCCTTGAAGGGTTATCAAGGTTGTCAACAAGCTTCATTGAAGGGTTAAGTCAAGTTGTCCCTTATGTGTGCGAACAGGGTGTTGTGGTGACCTTGAAATGGTCCCGAGCCTTATACTTCGAGCTTAGTTCCTTTATTTTTGTTCGCGTAGCATGAGCTTTTGATAAGTGGATAGGACCTCGAAATCCAAGTCATCTCGAATAGGCATTCATGTCATCTTGAAAACCATGAAATTGCTAGTTTGATCACTGTCTCGAAAACAAGTATGGTTGATGTAACGCCCTACTTCCTTAGAGCCGTTACTAAGTGAGTTTTGAGACAAAACAGTGCAATGAACTCGCTAACCGAGGTTTTGAAGCAAAAGTGTGACTAATAAAAGTTAAGGCTGTAATCTTTAAAAAATGCGTTGACTCAATAAAAACTTCTAGTAATAGACAATTGGGATCCCAAAATAAGGTTTGAAAACCATTTACATCTTGAAATAAGTTTACAGTTGATCAGTTACAAAATCATAGATTATTACAGCCATTTTCAAATAAACCCCCAACCAAAGCAGTCGGGCAGGCCGAACATGTACACGTCGCTTCACGCTCTCCGTACTCATGGTTGGTTGACTCAGTCATTGCCCTTACCTGCAACACAGAGCACCCGTGAGCCAAAGCCCAGCAAGAAAACTCATGCAAAACATAACATATGCAATTTATACAATTTATCATAACAGATAATCCACAGATAAACAAGTCAACCATTAGACTAAGCAAACACGGGCAAGCCGCCCCAGCGCCTTACCGAAGCCTGGGGTATCGGTTCTCACCGCGAGGATAACTCATGTATCCCTTGGGTCCCACCCTGAATATAGCATAACACATGTATCCACCGGGCCCCGCCCTGACTATAGCATCCCATGTGCTAGGTGTTACTTTCGGCCCACGGCCGCCCCGGCTTACGCCGTACTCGGCCCACGGCCGCCCCGGCCTACGCTGTACTCGGCCCTTGCCGTTCATTTCATCATAATCACACATATAGTACATTCGAAATAATCATTCACACACATCATGATTCATTTAAGGTTAAACATTTGCACATAATACAATCTGGGGCCATGCCCTAACCTCGGGTGTTATAGTTTTCTTACCTGACAATTCGATAGTTAAAATCACCTGACTCCTTGAGCACGATCCCACCCGAGCCTTAGCGCACACCTAGGCACAAACATAGGTCAAAGTCAACACCGAACCCCAAGTTCGAATACCTAGCCTCGGGACCAATCCCGAGCCCCCGGGAAGTCCTAAATCCCCAAAACAAAGCGGCGGAATCGAGCCCCGAACCCTAGGTCAAAATCCCTCATAAAAACCCAAAAATTCACCTCTGTGAACAGTGCAGCGCTACAGCGCTCTAAAGAGGGCGCTGTAGCGCTACAAGCAGAATGCACCCCCCTAGAAACAGGGACTAGCGCTGTAGCGCTAGTTGCAGCCCAGAAATCCCAAAATCGCATCTCTGCGATTTCTTCCAACCAATCTCAAACCAAACTTCCCCAAACCTTTTCCAAACCCAAAATCAAGCTTATAAACACCTCACACTCATCCCAAGCATCCCAAGAACTCAATCCCAAGCTCAAGCAACCTAAAACTCAAAATCTACCATGATCAACCCTAAACTCAGAAATTCAGTCAACAACAAAGTTAAAGGCTTAGAATTCTTACCATTGATGCAAATTTCGACCTTGATTCAACCCTAGACCTCCTTAGCTTGTTCCTCATCAAGGCTTGCCCAGAAATTCCCTAAAATTCCCATCAACTCAGCTCAAAACACAGCTCAAACCATCAAAAACCCTTAAAACTGAAATCTCTAAAACTTACCTCAAAAGTTGATGTGTTCTTGCTAATCCTTGCCAAATCTTCAAGTATAACCTTAAGATTCTTGATGCCCAGCCTATCCTAGCTCTCCACTGAGCTTTCCCCCAAGAAAAACGGAGAGGAACGGTGCAAGAACGCACAAACCGTTCCTTGAGAAAACCCCCCCCTGTTTTCTCTCTTTTCTTTCTTTCCTTCTTCTTTCTTTTCTTTTTCTTTCAGCATACCCTCTCTCTGTAAAGCCTTATATAAAAAAAACCTATCTCCAAAAGCCAAATGACCAAAACGCCCTCCCTATAAATTCTAAATCCTTTTGTTCAAGTAGGGCCATTTTAGTCATTTACCCAATTCCTGCTAATCCTCAAGTGTCTCTAATATTTTCCCGTTGCTTCCCAATACCTGATAAATCACCAAATAATTATCCCCCATCATCAAAGTAAATCTCAATCTATTTCTCTGAATTCCTGTTCGTACCCCCAGGCTCGCCCCGAGCTGGGTATAAATTCTTGTCATGACTTTCCGCTAGCCTGCTCACTGGGATCGCCTCGAGTCACAAATCACTGATACACCCACATACCCCTGTGGTCTCAACAATCATCACATATCAATGCAGTTATGCCCAACATGGCCAAAATTACAATTATGCCCTTCTAACACGATCCGGGCCTACATGCATACTAATATACATAGTCATATAACATGCTTTAAATCACAATCATGCATATAATTTATAAATATCACACATAAATCCCGTCGTGCCCTCCTGGCACGCTAATCAAGGCCCTTAAGCCTTATTAGCGAATTTGGGTCGTTACAATTATCCCCTCCTCATAAAAATTTCGTCCTCGAAATTTATCCAAACACATCAGTCAATAAACCCGCAACTCTGACCATAACTTCCAAGGTCTACCGCCTTTACTTTACTTTTCAACCACACTCTTACAAGAGTAACAATCTTGCCCCACAAGGTCTTGTCTAATAGCCATACTCTCGATAGCCTCTCGTTACGCCGCAACCCTGCCGAAGCCCAGGGTCTGCCTAGGTTACAATGACCAATTCATTGTCTTAATCCTGATTCCAGAGATACTCAAACGTCGTCACCTTTACTAGGTGGGACTAACTTGTAGGCCCCGCTGGCCTAACCCTTAGTACAACTTCGGAATGCTAAGGTGAATTAAGAGTCAGAACTCTCCCTTCCCTCTCTGAACACCTTACAGATCCTCGTCTGTTATTACGCAGAGACGCAACTCTTTCCTTCCGGAACTTTATTTCCTCATAAATTAGCAATTTATCAGCTCTTTTATCCTTTCAAATAGGCAGACACTCCTGCCTTAAGAGTTCCAACAATCTCTTTGGCTTTCTCTCTGAACTAAAGCCAAACCGTAGTATTCATTATCCTTCGTCTCTTACCATGTCCTATGTCGTGTTACTTTAACAAGACGCCAACATTTGCCACCATGGCTATCTCACCAGGGATAACGCTTCCCTTAAAATCTCAAGTTTTCGCATACTCAGCGCTCAATTCAGTAGATATCTGATAATCTTTCAGACTGCCATTCCACTTGCAATCAACTGATAAACCCAGGTTCCCACTCTGTTCTTTTTCGTTCTCTAGACCCATTCCAAAATTTAAAATACTCTTGGGTCTCAATTCCGTATCATCGACGTTTTACCCTGCTACCCGTTCACCTGAACCAACTACATTAACTCAAACCACCGAGTTAAAACTTTTCATGTCCAGTCACTTTACTCAAGGTCCAAAGGAAAACGCTATATTCCGGCACCCGCTCGACCCTCCCGGTACGACGTACCCTAGGAGGTGGAAAAATGTCCATTCAGAATTCTCATTCATAAACCAAATCTAATTGGATCCTTCATCCATTCCTGGTATCCTAACTTGTACCACCTTAGCAGGGTTCTTCCCTGCTTCGACCCAAGCCGACACTTCGGATTCCATAGCTCAGTGACCCTCACCAGCTAATCAAACCTACTAATGTTACGCCAATCTCAGTCATTGCCTTATATCCTCCATCACAATCTATGGCGTTGTTCCCTGACTGATACTCGCCTCACAGCTAGGAGCTCCGCCTCCAATTATATCTCCCCTCGCTCAATCGAAGATTTCAAGCACTGGTCGTCCGTCTGCTACTTTTCACCGCATCTGGGTCTCCACGTTAACCTTCTTACTAATACCCAACACTCAAGTACCTCATCATAGACCAAGTCCTTTATGCCACCACTCTTAACTTAGCCATAACACACACACATTCCAGCATTACCAGATACTAATCAATTCTTACCTTGCCTTCTGAATTTCCTTCTGATTTGACACCACTCAGTCCGTCTAACCTCAAGTTTTACTATTCTCCTCATCTCTGATGTAGTTGTTTCCGGAGGTGCTTGCAATAAATGTCGCGCTTACCAATCTTGTTATGCTTTCAATTCTTCAGACGCTCTTCATTAGCTTCTTTGCGGCTTCAGATCAATTCTTCTCTTACCTGTCCTTTCTTCTTGCAGCCGTAATCTGAGAACTCCTGACGACATCCAAACTAACACTCCGTAGAACCTTACCTGTGACTTCGCCTTCTGGGTACAAACGTCTTTCGCATAGTCACTTGCTCACCATTTCTGTTTGGGAGTAATCCATATGTACTGCTCGTGAACTTGAAGGGAACTTGCCCACACCGTTCATGCATTCTCTGTCTAAAGAACTTACCTGTGCTGCTGCAGCTTGAACCGTTCCAGAATCCTTGTTACCACTTCCTCACACCCTGCCCGGTGCAACCTAATCAATTCACGAAAAGTCTTTATCCTTGGTTTCCAACTGGCAATAATCAGGTCGTAGATCAACTCTTGGGGACATCGTCCCATCTTGTATCCAACATTGTACTTTTCGTCCTAACCCGACGATACTAGCAATCCCCGCAGTATAACACTCTTGCTAATCCAAGATCAAATTCCTTCGATTGCTTCAATAGACTTTCTGTCGGCCAAAACCGTCTTCTACAACATCCCTTATACCAACCTATCTGTAGTCTGACCTTGAAGTATTCCCTAAATCTTTCTTTGCATACCCACATAACTTTCCCACTGGTCAGCTCTGTCTCCTTTACGTACTCCAGATGAAATCCTCAACAATCCATCTGCCAGAGTTTCTAATTCCATCTCAATAAGTATTACTGTCCTCGGCCTCTCAAATGGCACCTTTGAGGCAACCTCTCTATGTCCATCTCCCTCGCGGAACATTCTCAACACCGAGCCCTTCTAGTTCGTTACATGCCCAAAGCATAAGCTCGCCAGTTAAATACTCATCCTTGAGGACTCAGCCTCGAACCTCGAATGTATCGATGCATTCCAGTTCTTCGTCCCCTCACTATGGGAAATCCATCCCAACATATCGAGTCATTCTATGTAGAAGTCCTCACCTAACCTCCTCTCAGGTGGCATCCTCTCCCCTATGCGCATACTAACTAACCTCCCTCGTTCCTGTCGCCAGCTCGACAACCACCTTAGCAATCAAGCTCCATTCAAATCTTAAATTAGGTGCCCAAGCACTGTCTGGGCTCCCTTCAACTCGATTATCACAATTCTCTCCTTACTAATTCCATCAAAGGAAGCACTGCCCCTGCGGCTCTATCACTCATGCTCTAATCATCAACCATCAGTTCCTCGAACCCCATGGCTCTCTCTGCCATCCACATACAGACTATAAATCCTTACATCAGAACAGCCCAAACTCCTTAGACTATTCCATATCTCAAATCCTTAAATGGGTCGCCACCAATCCCAGATACATCCATCTGTATAAACTTCCGAAAATGAACTAGCCAATTCACCAAACCCATTGATCTACGTTGTTGTTACCCCCAACAGTCCAAACCAAACTTATAAGTCCACCAGTCTCCACAGTTCAAATCATGTCTTTAAAAAAAAATCTCATCTAACCATTCATCATCTAGGTTCTTTCCAACCCATTAAGCCAGTACCTCATCCCGAGTACCAATTCCAGGCATCCCTCTGCCTCAACATTTAACATAACCCCTTAATCAGGATCTCTCATCCTCTTAACCATGGGTGGAATTAACTCTGCCCGTCTATTGATAAATCCCTTGTCAGTCCGAATACCTCATAGTAACCCAACACTGGTAACCTTACTGTTAAAACATCTAATTCAACCATCTCCCCAGAGAATCCGCTGTTCTTCTATCCCATCTCAACTAACAAACTCCACAGCTAACTCACACACTAGTGACCCTTTGCTGCTACTCTCAGGGGTAACTGGAGATCTCAACTCCAACTTACATCTAGAAACCCCTTTTTCAACACAATATCAAGTCCCCAAACCCTCTCTAGGAACCAACAACTCGAGTTCATCTGTCAAAACCGACCAACTCCTGAACTCTGTGGTTCCTACTCTGAACCAAACCACCACTAGGTCCAAATATCCACAGGTATAATGCACACACAAGCATATACTAGTTCAAATCCACAATGATATACATTTAGCTTACCAAATTTCTATCACCACTAAGTGTATCCACACTCATCATGCTTCATACAAGCCAGTAAACAGATATAACATATGAATTTAATTCAGAAATTAACCACATACGCTCAATATGCAAACCATTATGCCAATTTTCATCCACATGCATAATAATGTTATTCAGCACACATTGATCTCAACATGCAACAGTCAAGGGCTAGGCCCTATCAGTATCTCATGCATATGTCATCTCATTCCTCATGCTCCATATAAATAAGCAGGCAAACAGGGCATTCAAACATATATTCAAACATGTCAATCATTCATACCAACCAACCCTGAGTCGAGCTTGTCACTGACAACGAGTGTACATGTTCGGTCGATGTCCAGAACCAATAAACCTTGGCTCGCTCTGATACCAAGTTGTAACGCCCTACTTCCTTAGAGCCGTTACTAAGTGAGTTTTGAGACAAAACAGTGCAATGAACTCGCTAACCGAGGTTTTGAAGCAAAAGTGTGACTAATAAAAGTTAAGGCTGTAATCTTTAAAAAAATGCGTTGACTCAATAAAAACTTCTAGTAATAGACAATTGGGATCCCAAAATAAGGTTTGAAAACCATTTACATCTTGAAATAAGTTTACAGTTGATCAGTTACAAAATCATAGATTATTACAGCCATTTTCAAATAAACCCCCAACCAAAGCAGTCGGGCAGGCCGAACATGTACACGTCGCTTCACGCTCTCCGTACTCATGGTTGGTTGACTCAGTCATTGCCCTTACCTGCAACACAGAGCACCCGTGAGCCGAAGCCCAGCAAGAAAACTCATGCAAAACATAACATATGCAATTTATACAATTTATCATAACAGATAATCCACAGATAAACAAGTCAACCATTAGACTAAGCAAACACGGGCAAGCCGCCCCAGCGCCTTACCGAAGCCTGGGGTATCGGTTCTCACCGCGAGGATAACTCATGTATCCCTTGGGTCCCACCCTGAATATAGCATAACACATGTATCCACCGGGCCCCGCCCTGACTATAGCATCCCATGTGCTAGGTGTTACTTTCGGCCCACGGCCGCCCCGGCTTACGCCATACTCGGCCCACGGCCGCCCCGGCCTACGCCGTACTCGGCCCTTGCCGTTCATTTCATCATAATCACACATATAGTACATTCGAAATAATCATTCACACACATCATGATTCATTTAAGGTTAAACATTTGCACATAATACAATCTGGGGCCATGCCCTAACCTCGGGTGTTATAGTTTTCTTACCTGACAATTCGATAGTTAAAATCACCTGACTCCTTGAGCACGATCCCACCCGAGCCTTAGCGCACACCTAGGCACAAACATAGGTCAAAGTCAACACCGAACCCCAAGTTCGAATACCTAGCCTCGGGACCAATCCCGAGCCCCCGGGAAGTCCTAAATCCCCAAAACAAAGTGGCGGAATCGAGCCCCGAACCCTAGGTCAAAATCCCTCATAAAAACCCAAAAATTCACCTCTGTGAACAGTGCAGCGCTACAACGCTCTAAAGAGGGTGCTGTAGCGCTACAAGCAGAATGCACCCCCCCAGAAACAGGGACTAGCGCTACAGCGCCCACTGACTAGCGCTGTAGCGCTAGTTGCAGCCCAGAAATCCCAAAATCGCATCTCTGCGATTTCTTCCAACCAATCTCAAACCAAACTTCCCCAAACCTTTTCCAAACCCAAAATCAAGCTTATAAACACCTCACACTCATCCCAAGCATCCCAAGAACTCAATCCCAAGCTCAAGCAACCTAAAACTCAAAATCTACCATGATCAACCCTAAACTCAGAAATTCAGTCAACAACAAAGTTAAAGGCTTAGAATTCTTACCATTGATGCAAATTTCGACCTTGATTCAACCCTAGACCTCCTTAGCTTGTTCCTCATCAAGGCTTGCCCAGAAATTCCCTAAAATTCCCATCAACTCAGCTCAAAACACAGCTCAAACCATCAAAAACCCTTAAAACTGAAATCTCTAAAACTTACCTCAAAAGTTGATGTGTTCTTGCTAATCCTTGCCAAATCTTCAAGTATAACCTTAAGATTCTTGATGCCCAGCCTATCCTAGCTCTCCACTGAGCTTTTCCCCAAGAAAAACGGAGAGGAACGGTGCAAGAACGCACAAACCGTTCCTTGAGAAAACCCCCCCCTGTTTTCTCTCTTTTCTTTCTTTCCTTCTTCTTTCTTTTCTTTTTCTTTCAGCATACCCTCTCTCTGTAAAGCCTTATATAAAAAAAACCTATCTCCAAAAGCCAAATGACCAAAACGCCCTCCCTATAAATTCTAAATCCTTTTGTTCAAGTAGGGCCATTTTAGTCATTTACCCAATTCCCGCTAATCCTCAAGTGTCTCTAATATTTTCCCGTTGCTTCCCAATACCTGATAAATCACCAAATAAGTATCCCCCATCATCAAAGTAAATCTCAATCTATTTCTCTGAATTCATGTTCGTACCCCCAGGCTCGCCCCGAGCTGGGTATAAATTCTTGTCATGACTTTCTGCTAGCCTGCTCACTGGGATCACCTCGAGTCACAAATCACTGATACACCCACATACCCCTGTGGTCTCAACAATCATCACATATCAATGCAGTTATGCCCAACATGGCCAAAATTACAATTATGCCCTTCTAACACGATCCGGGCCTACATGCATACTAATATACATAGTCATATAACATGCTTTAAATCACAATCATGCATATAATTTATAAATATCACACATAAATCCCGTCGTGCCCTCCTGGCACGCTAATCAAGGCCCTTAAGCCTTATTAGCGAATTTGGGTCATTACAGTTGAGAACATAAATTTATGTTGTAGTTTCAACTTGGGTGATTATTGTCTCAAAGATGAACTTTTTCCCCAACTCGGTTGTAAATTGTGGTTTATGTTAAAGATGGACTTCGTTTATGGCTCAAATGGCTTTTGTGGAGTGATGACCAGCTCAGGTGTGAGTACCAGATACCGCTCAAATAACTTGTGCAGGGGGGTGATCAGCTCGAACGAATTATATGAGTTGGCTCGAAAGGTACATATAGGTTTGCTTCGAAGATAAATTCTGCCTATAGCTCGAATGTCTCCAACCTCGAAATTTTCACTAATGATTTTAAGCTGTTATTTCCATAAGATCCCTTTGTTTTTAAAGCTCCATTCACTCCTAATAATTTTAAAGGCTTATAAATGAACTGAATGACCCTCTTTGCCATGAGAGCGCAAATTTGATCTCGGGTGTTATGAAGCTTACGAGTTAATGTTCTTGATAGCTCGTATACATCATCTTGGAATCGCCTGTGATATAGGATGAAAAAGATTCTTGTACATAGGCATGAGAACAGGATTCTCTTAGGTGTGAGAACAAGATTTTCTTAGGCACAAGAATAGAGCTCTCTTAGTCGTGACAATATGGCTTTCTTAGGCACGAGAACATGATTCTCATAGGTGCGAGAATAGAGCTCTCTTAACAGCTTGGAAGAATTTTAAACATATATTTATATTCCTGTTTGCCTAGTATAGGCTACAATGGGCGAACAGGTTCTCTTACCATGTGGAAACATAGAAATGAACAGGTTCTTTACATGCATTTGGCATGTTATTCCAGTCCTTCATTGGTTTCTCTTGTCCCTAATAAAGACATAGAAGTAAGTAAAATTCCACACACTAGCCTTGCAAGGTTTCCGAGCCCTTCTAACTTCTTGTTCGCCTAGTATAGAACATTATGGGGGAACGTGTTTCCTTTTTCGGATAGCTGGGGTTGCCTACTTCCTGTTTGCCTTTGGAGTGTATGCATGAGCGCACATCTATTTTTTGAGGATTTATAGTTTATAATCATAGGCGAATAGGTTGCATACTCATACTTTCTGTTCTCATGTGGTGTATACAAGTGAACAACCAAGAGATATTTTCTAGGTTTACAAGCATTGTTGTGATATCCATCGATTCCATAAATGCATAAATGCAAATAGGGTTACAAGAAATGGTTTTATCATTGCTCACAACTTGAACAAGCCGCCACCATAAGTGGATCTATCCTTGAACCGTCGTGATTGCTCCACTTTGTAACTCGGAATTGCTGGATTTTTAATTTTAACATTGTGCCCTAGTTTGGAAGCAATTAAGTGAAATTATTTTTCACATAGATGTGCGACTTGTTTTGACGAATGTGGTGTTTTTTTACAACTTGCAATGGCTCTCCAGATGGCCTAGATAAAGAACATGTGTACTGATCTGGCCCTTGATGAAGTTGGGAGTCTTCTGGAGATGACTTCATCAAAGTCTTTATTCATAGACTCCATTAGATTGAACCTCTTCATCTTGAATCTTCTCTCTCAACGAAAGTACCAAACTGTTGACACTGTTTTTTGTCAACTTGAGAACATAAGAGCATGGACTTAAGAATAGAGATATAATCAAATATATAAAACCATATTTTATAGTGGTTCAACCCCAAAAAGATGATCTACATACACATAGTCACTTTTATTAATATTTAAGCTTGAAGAAACATAGTTTCTAGCGAACATGCGTCACCTGTTGTTCTATAGTCCTCCTTCGCTTTTACATTACATAAGGACTTCTTTCTACCATCATGGAGTTTCGACATTATCAATTGCCTCCCCTCATTTCTATCCCATCTCCTCTTATTTATAGTGAGTAATTTAGGGTTACAATTAGATCATTGGCCTAAGTTATTGGGCTTGGCCTGCAAATAATACATTACAAAAAAAAAAAAAAATACAGTTATAATTTGATAAAAGACAACTATGTACTCCTTTGCTAACTCTGTTAGCGTGGATGTTGTGAGTTGAATGAACTGGGTCCTCCTGTTAGCGTGTTGTTGTTTGCCTTGTGCGAACATAGGTGAAATAACTTAGCTTGTGCGAACAGAGGTTGAGGAATGCGACTACGTGACTAAATCCCTTCTGGTAGCACTTGATAGTCTACTTTGTACTCTGTGAGAACAGGAAGTACTTTGTACTCTGTGAGAATAGGAAGTACTTTGTACTTTGTGATTATAGGAAGTACTTTTTACTTTGTGAGAACAGAAAGTACTTTGTAGTTTATGAGAACAGAAACTACTTTGTACTTTGTGAGAACATAAACTACTTTGCACTTCATGAGAATAGGAAGGAAAAGTGTTCTGTTCATCTTCCCTTTATAATTGCTATTTTTTTTAAATGTCATAAATGCCCAAAAAAATGGGTATAACACCATTTGTTCATTAAATATTTGATAGGCTGGCAGGCCAACTATTATTGTTTCTTGGATGGGTATTCAGGATACCATCAAATTGGTATCGCATCTAAGGATCAAGAGAAGACCACTTTTACTTGTTTTTTTGACACTTTTGCTTTTAGGAGGATGAAATTTGGACTTTGTAATGCACTTGCAACTTTCCAAATGTGTATGATGGCAATATTTTTTGACATGGTAGAGAAGGGTATTGAAATCTTTATGGATGAATTTTCAGTCTATGGTTCATTTTTTTATAATTGCTTGACCAATTTGGAGCTTGTTCTTAACAGATGTGAGGAATTGAATTTAGTCTTGAACTGGGAGAAGTGCCACTTTATGGTAAATGAGGGAATTGTTCTAGGGAAAAAAATTCAAGGGTATTGAGGTGGATCGGGCTAAAATTTCAACAATTGAGAATTTACCACCTCATGTCTCAGTGAAAGGAGTTAGAAGCTTTCTTGGTCATACGAGGTTTTGTAGAAGATTTATTAAAGAATTTTCCATGTTTGCAAAGCCTTTATCTACATTCTTGATGAATGAAGTACCTTTTGAATTTGATGAGAAGCTTCACAATGCTTTTACGGTATGTAAGGATAAATTGACTTCAACGCCGATAGTTGTTGCACCTACTTGAGATTTTCCATTTGAGATAATGTGTGATGCAAGTGACTATGCAGTAGGACCAGTGTTGGGTCAATGAGTTGACAAGGTGTTTAGAACGATTTTTATGCAAGTCACACCTTGAATGATGCTCAAACTAATTATGCAGCTACAAAAAAATAACTCTTGGCCATTGTGTTTCCTTTTTATAAGTTTAGGCCATGCCTCATTGGGAATAAGGTAATTTTACACATTGATCATTCCACTATTAAATACCTTATGACCAAGAAAGATCCAATGCCTCGCCTTATTCGTTGGGTATTATTGTTGCAAGAGTTTGATATAGAGATTTGAGATAAGAAATGGACTGAAAATTTGGTAGTTGATCATTTGTCTAGATTAGAGGTGGATGAGAGTATAAGTATGAAAAAGGTAAAGATAAATGATGCTTTTCCAAATGAGCAGTTATTTGAAGTAAAGGAAAATAATGATGTGTCGTGGTTTGCTGACTATGTTAACTTCCTAGCTTCCAATATAGTACCTCCGGAGATGTCAAGGCAACAACTCAATAAATTATATTCCTAGGTCAAACACTATTATTGGGAGGAGCCCATTCTATATAAGCATTGTCCAGATCAACTCATTTATCGTTATGTACTGGAAGATGAAAGGGTGTCCATTCTAACTCATTGCCACACTCTCCATTACGGTGGCCACTTTGGAGCCTCAAGGATAGGGGCAAAGGTATTACAATGCGAATTTTATTGGCCTACTTTGTTTAAATATGCTGTAATTTTGTTAAATCTTGTGATCTCTATCAACATACTGAAAATATCTCAAGGAGAATTGAAATGTCTTTAAATGATATTCTAGAAGTGGTACTGTATGATGTGTGGGGGATTCACTTCATGCGACCTTTTTCGCATCTTACAATAATAAGTAAATTTTACTTGTTGTGGACTGTCGATGCTAAAACTTCATGCTTGCAAAAGAACATCACCTCGTATCTCTTAAAATATAAACCTGGGATGGAAGCAACCAAACTCGTCCCTGCCCCTTGCATCTCGCTCCACGTACACTTCCATATTCCTCCCTATTTGATTCGCAAACATTCGGTTCACCAGCCTTTGATAAGTAGCACCTGCGTTCTTTAAACCAAAAGGCATCACTTTGTATCAATAAAGCCCCTTGTTTGTTATAAATGAAGTGAGCTCTTCATCGGCCGGGTTCATGGGTATTTGGTTGTACCCAGAATATGCATCCATGAAGCTAAGTAGCTCGTGCCCTGCCGTGGCGTCTACTAACTGGTCTATCCTAGGAAGCGGGAAGCTGTCCTTTCGGCAGGCTTTATTGAGGTTAGTAAAGTCCGCACAAGTCCTCCATTTTCCATTGGGCATTGGGACTAAAACTGGGTTTGATACCCATATTGGGTAGAATGCTTCTTGGATAAACCCATTTTCCTTCAACTTGTCAACCTCTTCTTTTAAGGCCGCTTATCTATCTGGGTCTAGTGCTCTCCTCTTCTGCCTCACAGGCCTTGCTTTTGGGTTGATGTTTAAGGGATGACACATGATTGACGCGTCTATTCCTACTATGTCCTCGTGACTCCAGGCGAATACGTTGAGGTTGGCTTTCAGAAATTCTACTAGCTTCTCCTTCACGATACTCGAAAGGTTTCTTCCTACCTTCAACTTTCTCAATGACTCATTCATGATCATGACTTCCTCCAACTCCTCTACTGGCTCGGCTCTGGGTTCCTCTGCGACTCGTGGGTCCAACTCATCCGGGTTTGCGCCTTCATGCACAATTATTGCCATAGGCACTGATGGCTTTATGGCCGTGCAGAGGGATGTGTTATAACATTCCCTCGCTTCCTTCTGCTCTCCTTTCACTCTTGCTATTCCCCCGGAAGTTGGGAATTTCATAGCTAAGTGGAACACATAAGTTATCTCCTTCAATTCTCTTAGGGAGGGTCTCCCCAATACCGCATTGAAGGCTGAGGCACAATCTACCACGAAAAAGTTTGCCATTATGGTGGTTTGTCTAGGTTGTTCTCCCATGGTGAGGGCTAACTCAATTGCCCCTAGGGGCTGTATTGAATCTCCTCTAAATCCATACAGGGAGGTATTGCAAGGCTTTAGGTGTCAGATGTTTAGTCCCATTTTCTCCAAAGCTGGGCGATAAAAGACCCCCACCTTGTATCTCCCAAAATATAAACCCGGGATGGAAGCAACCAAACTCGTCCCTGCCCCTTGTAGCTCGCGAGGGTTGTGGCCTCGTATCAAGGGTAGCGCCTCATGAGAGGCGTCTCGCTCCCTAGGAGGTGCCTTGGGAGAAAGGCATCTCGCGCCCCAAGAGGTGCCCCGTGAGAGAGGCGTCTCACGCCCCAGGAGGTGCCCCGCGAGAGAGGCGTCTCGCGCCACAGGAGATGCCTCGCGAGAGAGGCATCTCGTGTCCCAAGAGGTGCTTCGTGAGAGAGGCATCTCGCATCCCAGGAGGTGCCTCGCTCCCCAGGAGGTGCATCGCGAGAGAGGGGCCTTGCGCCCCAGGAGGTGCCTCACGAGAGAGGCGTCTCGCGCCCTAGGAGGTGCATTGCGAGAGAGGCGTCTCGCGCCCCAGAAGGTGCCTCGCGAGAGAGGGCTCTCGTGCCCCAGGAGGTGCCCCTTGAGAGAGGCGTCTTGTGCCCCAGGAGGTGCCTCGCGAGAGAGCCGTCTCGCGCCCCAGTTGGTGCCTCGCGAGAGATGCGTCTCGCGCATAGGCATCTACACCTCGCCTTCACGCCTAAAACATCCTGTGAAGCTTCTCACACCTTGCACCCCTTAACAAACTAGCAAGGCCATCATTTTTTGAGCATCTTTGAAATATGAGCCTCGCTGACAAGGCCCTACCCTACTTTTTAGGGTAGGTGTCACCAGCAAGGCTTACCTCCCATATGTATCCTTTTTAGTCAATAAGAAATTTAATACTTAGAAAGATATAGAGAGGCTAGATCAACATGCACCTCTTCAGAAGGTGAAAACATCCGCTAGGTGCAGGGTACATGTATAGGTACGGAATGTACGTGCCGATCAAGAGGTGTCGAGATACAAGGACAACACCCACACCAAACAAGCAGTGGAGGTACGACATAGTACCAAGGTAGGAGTACTTTTGCAGACCCCTGACACGTACTAAAGCTGACCACCACTCCTCCATCACAACAATCACCTGCACCACTATGCCTGGTGCCACTTCTCTGGCACTCGTACTAAATAAGTAGTGGAGGCACCCCCATGAACCCTGACTATGTACCAGAGCTGACACCACAAACTTCTGCACAACTAGTACCTGTGCCACCACCCTGACAATGTACCCATGTACCATATGGTCCCCCGAGACCACAATGTATCATGAGCCATTATAACTTCACTATAAATGGATCCGGACCCCTCAAACAAAGGGGTTGGAAAATTCTTGTAAGATCAGATTAATCTAAGAGTAAAATATGAGTTTTCTCTCTACTTCCTACTTGCAATTTTCCTTCAAGTTTCTATAATTCCATTTTCTTTCATTAGATAACGATTTAAGTTCTTGAGTTTTCCATCCATATTTGGTTGACGAGTTCTTACCGTCAACAGTTTGGCGCCGTCTGTGGGAAGAATAAGTGCCAAGCCACTGTTCTTCCATTAATTCCGGTAGCAAAGATGACGAGACACTCTAAGAGGTTAAGAGAACCACGGGAGGTTGAGGTACACCTTGATGGAGATCAACTGAAGGCCTCCATGAAGAATCCTCTACCATCTAAAAATTTGCATGCATTGAAGGAGCCAGGGGTTTCTGAAGGTGAAAGCGAGGCCTCGTCCTTGGCCGTCCCATCTGATGAGCATCATCCTAGGTCAGTGGCTGCCCCCGCGAGAGACTCCGGCGAGTTCCCGCCCCCAAAGCCGCCACAGGTAACGAACTTCGGCCGGTAAGATCTGGGGCCATCGACGCACAGGCCCGACAAGAATCCTCGAGTCCATTCCGTGAGCTCAAGTTCTAGGTCCCGATTTTATAAAGAGGAAATACACGAACTGCACCGGAAGAACCAAAGGCTAGAAACCACCTAACATACTAGAGGTTTTGACTGGCCTGTTACAAGGAAAATCGAACATATCTCTTCCTAGGCGAAAAAAGAAAGGACAAGAGGGGGTAGATACCACGGTCTCAGTGGACGATGAGAGGACTCAACTCTCCACTAGTAATACCCCCCAAACAAAGCAGCGCGAATGTTCCAGACCACCGAAGCAGCCCCAGATGCTAGAGTAGAAGAACAATGTTGACCCCCGTAACGAAGTCGAAGTCACTTCAAGGAAAACACTCTCAGACTTACAGGGAGAACTCAACAAGAAAAGGGCGGATAAAAGGACTACACCTCCTATGGTGCCCCGGGAAGACAAAGGAAATGGAAACGCTAACCCGTCCACATTGAGAGACTCCTTGAACAAGAGGAGACAAGACGTAGACACAGAAATGAGGACCCTCTGGAGCAAGATAGTCACCGCATCTGGAGGACAAGCCGTCGATGACGAGTTCGACCATGATTCACCCTTCACTAAGGAAATCCAAGCCATCCGGCTCCTAGCCAACTTCAAGGAGCCTCATATGACCCCATATGATGGAAATACGGATCCCAAGTACCATCTGGATGCATTTAATGATTTGATGAAATTAAGGGGAATTAGTAGTAGGGCCAGAAGCCATTACTTTGCTGTCATGTTGAAAGGACCTGCGTACAAATGGTTCAAAAGACTCCGACCAGGGTCCATCAGGTCTTGGCAGCTATTTTATGATGAATTTATTCAGCAACATCATGCCGTGCGTGATTACACAATGTCGGGCACCAGCCTTGCTAACGTGAAACAGGGAGAAAATGAGAGTCTAAAGAGTTACATCCACAGGTTCAATAAGGAGGCAGGCGAGGTAGGGAGCTTGACCCACAGGGAGCTAAAAATGGCCATCATGGCCGGAGTACGCCCAGGAAGTAAGTTATGGTATAACATGCTTAAGAGAGAGGTCACAGATTTGGACGATTTCAATGAGCGGGCACAGAAATATATTCATGTAGAGGATGGTCACGAGAGCCTAAAGGCTGGAAAAGACCGGTCCCCACCAAAACCCTCAATTCGGGAAAGCCAAAGTGGTACAAAGAAGAAGAGGGTCTATGAAGGGACAAGAGATGATCAGCCTCGGAAGCCCCAGCGCACTGACGAGTGCAGGCAAGGCCCCTTCACCTTTTATACTGACCTTACCCACGCTAGGGAACATATCTTTGTCACGAATGAAAACCATGTCCTCGCCAATGAAAAAAGACCAAGTAAAAAGAGACCCTAGTAAATACTGCCAGTATCATAGAGATATACACCACTGCAGAATGCACCCATTTGAAAATATAAATCAAAGAGCTTATACGCAGAGGACATTTGGGCAGATACGTCCACAAAAAGAACCAAAGACCGTAAGAAGGAGCATCCTTGCCATGGGCACAAGAGGGAGCCCCAGAGGTACCAGGGGAAGTCAAGACCATCTTTGGAGGGCCAGGATTCGGAGGCGAATCAAGGAAGGGGCGAGACAAATATGCCAGGGAGGCCAGACAAAGTCCACCACCGTGCATCTTAAGTTTGGAGCAACGCCCCCCCCCCCCCCCCCAAAGAGTTTTAAGGGTGAGAATGACTCGATAACCTTCACCAAAGAAGACGCACGGGGTGTACATTTCCCCCATAATGACCCCTTGGTGTTGACTGTCCAACTTGCAAACATGAGGGTGCACCGGGTCTTGGTGGATAATGGAAGCTCCATGGATATCTTATATCGCCCAGCTTTGGAGAAAATGGGACTAAACATTCGGAACCTAAAGCCTTGCAATACCTCCATGTATGGATTTACAAGAGATTTAATACAGCCCCTAGGGCAATTGAGTTAGCCCTCACCATGGGAGAACAACCTAGACAAACCACCATAATGGCAAACTTTGTCGTGGTAGATTGTACCTTAGCCTTCAATGCGGTATTGGTTAGACCCTCCCTAAGAGAATTGAAGGAGATAACTTCTGTGTACCACTTAGCTATGAAATTCCCAACTCCCCGGGGAATAGCAAGCGTGAAAGGAGAGCAGAAGGAAGCGAGGGAATGTTATAACACATCCCTCTGCATGTCCATAAATCCATCAGTGACTATGGCAATGGTTGTTCATGAAGGCACAAACCCGCATGAGTTGGACCCGCGAGTCGCAGAGGAACCCAGAGCCGAGCCAGTAAAGGAGTTGGAGGAAGTCACAGTCATGAATAAGTCGTTGAGAAAGTTGAAGGTTGGAAGAAACCTTCCGGGTATCGTGAAGGAGAAGCTAGTAGAATTTCTGAAAGCCAACCTTGACGTATTCGCCTGGAGTCACGAGGACATGGTAGGAATAGCTCGTCAATCATGTCTCATCACTTAAACATCGACCCAAAAGCAAGGCCTATGAGGCAGAAAAGGAGAGCACTAGACCCAGAAAGATACGCGACCTTAAAAGAAGAGGTTGACAAGTTGAAGGCAAATGGGTTTATCCGAGAAGCATTCTATCCAATATGGGTATCAAACCCAGTTTTAGTTCCAAATCCCAATGGAAAATGGAGGACTTGTGTGGACTTTACTAACCTCAATAAAGCTTGCCCAAAGGACAGCTTCCTGCTTCCTAGGATAGACCAGTTAGTAGATGCCACGGTGGGGCATGAGCTACTTAGCTTCATGGATGGATATTCCAGGTACAACCAAATACCCATGAACCTGGCCGATGAAGAGCACACTTCATTTATAACAGACAAGAGGCTTTATTGCTACAAAGTGATGCCTTTTGGTTTAACGAACACAGGTACTACTTATCAAAGGCTAGTGAACCGAATGTTTGCAAATCAAATAGGGAGGAATATGGAAGTGTACGTGGACGATATGCTGGTAAAGACAAAAAAGGCAGAAGAGCTCACAAACGACCTTAGTGAGATGTTCGGCACCCTTCGAAAATTCAGAATGAAGCTAAACTCGCTCAAGTGCACCTTCGGAGTTTCATTGGGGAAGTTCTTGGGTTTTATGGAGAATTCTCAAGGTATCGAGGCCAACATTGACAAAATCAAGGCATTGCTGGAAATGAGCCCACCACAAAGCAAGAAGGAGGTGTAGTGCTTAACAGGGAGAGTAGCAGCCCTCAATAGGTTCATCTCCAGATCCACTGACAGATGCCTCCCTTTCTTCAACATCCTAAAAGGGAGCAAAAAGTTCACTTAGGATGAAGATTGTTAGGTTGCCTTCACTAAGTTAAAAGAACACCTTGGAAAACCACCTCGTTTGGCTATGCCAGAAAAAAGGGAAAAATTGTACTTGTATTTTGCTGTATCAGAGCATGCTATAAGTGCTTCCTTGGTCAAAGGAGAAAAGAAGCATCAGCAACTTGTGTACTATGTGAGCAAGCGGTTGGTAGACGTAGAAACCCGGTACCCAGAAATAGAAAATTTATCATATGCCTTGATAGTGGCATCACGAAAGCTGAGGCCCTATTTTCACGTTCATGCTATCGAAGTTCTCACAAACATCCCTTTGCATCAAGTCTTGCAAAACCCAAAAACTTCGTGAAGGTTGTTAAAGTGGTCGATTGAATTAAGTCAATTTGACATCACTTACATCCCCAAGGACCTCAATCAATAGGCAGGTACTTGCAGATTTTATAGTCGAGTTTGCACACCGATCCCATGAGCAGAGAGAAGTATGAGAGAATGAACCAGTGGGTGAAGGGGAAAAGCAACCTGAAGAATGGAGCCTCCATGTTGACGGGGCATCAAAAGAAGGAGGAGTCGACGCTGGCATAGTGATGACGGGACCTGAGGGGCACAAGATGTATTGCGCCTTAAGATTCAGATTCTAAGCTTCCAACTACGAAGCAAAATACGAGGCACTATTGGCTGGCCTGCGGCTAGCTATGGAGTTAAAGGTAACCCATTTGCATGTCTTTAGTGACTCACAGCTGGTAGTGTTTCAGGTGAAGGGTGAATATCAAGCTAGAGGCCCAAAAATGCTTGCATATCTCGCCAAGGTGAAGGGGTATTTGGATTAGTTCAAAAAATAACACCATAGAACAGATCCCAAGGGAGCAAAACACAAACGTCAATGCTCTCCCGAAACTTGCCTCTACTCGAGACGAAGACACGCTTGAGTCCATCCCTGTCAAATACCTCTCCAAGCTGAGCATAGCAGAAGAAAATATCCACATAGTAAATAGCCCCGAGGAGTCATGGTTTGCAACTATCTTGAGGTACTTAAATGACGGGACCTTGCCTTTGGACAAAAAAGATGCCCGTAAGTTGACTTAGAAAGCTGCCTAATACACCCTAGTAGATGGAGTCTTATAAAAGAGAGGCTTCTCTACCCCGGTCCTACGATACGTGGATAAGGGAGAGGGTCTAAAAATTCTGCAAGAGATACACGAAGGGAAATGTGGAAACCATGCTGGGGGCAGTCCACAGCAAAAAAGGACATCCGCCAAGGGTATTATTGGCCTACCATGGAGAAGGATGTGAGCGATTTCATGAAAAGGTGTGAAAAGTCCCAAAGGCATGCAAACTACCCCAAGCAGTCACCAAATGAGCTGGTGAGCATGACCAGTCTGTAGCCCTTTGTTGTGTGGGTGATTAGGAAGAGGATGAGCAAAATACGCGGTTGTAGCAGTCGATTACTTTACTAAATGGGTGGAAGCAGAGCCTCTAGTCAACATAACAGCTAAGCAAATCACCACCTTTGTCAACAAATTTATCGTCTGCAGGTTTGGAGTATCCTACAAGATAATCTCTGACAATGGGACGCAATTTGAAGGAGGAGTATTCGAACAATATTGTAGGGAAAAGGGAATCAAGAGGATCTTCTCCGCTGTAGTACACCCACAAGACAATGGACAAGTGGAGGCCATCAACAAGATCCTAAAAAGGAACTTGAAAACAAAGTTGGAAAAGTTGAAAGGGGCCTGGATTGAAGAACTTCCCAATGTTCTTTGGGCCTACAGGACCACACCTCGTTCGACCACTGGAGAGACGCCTTTTGCCTTACCCTATGGCTGCGAGGTTGTCCTTCCAATAGAAATGAAGATTAACTCCGTCCGCATACAAGCATATGATGACCAGGCTAACATCGCAGCATTAACCAGAAATTTGGACTTGTTGGAAGCAAGGAGAAAAAGGGCACAATTGAGCCGCAAGATACTATAATTCAAGGGTGTGAGAAAGGGCGTTTAGAGTTGGAGACCTCGTGTTAAGGAAATTCTTGCCCAACACTCGAGACCCGAGCGCAGGTGTGTTAGGGGTAAACTGGGAAGGGCCCTACCAAGTTGCCCAGACTGTGCCCCCTAACACCTACAAGCTTGTACGCTTGGATGATACCATGGTAGCCAGAGCATGGAATGCAGAACATCTAAAGAAATATTATCAGTAAGACCTCCATGTTGAGGCACGAATGTTATTGTTCTGTTTAGCGTGCAAGTTAAATGTAATAGCTATAAGTTCAACTTGGACTCCTTAATATGTAGTAAGAGCAAAGTCACATTAAGTTACCATGTGCTTCACCTGTTTCCAATGAATATGATGTGACATTAGATGAATATGTAGTAAAGATTCTTGTTTAAGCAAAATGATTATCAAAGTGCGTGAATGGAATGATCAAAGTGCCTGTCGAGATAAATCTTGCCAACCACTTGGGGGCAGAGTATATAGCAAAAAAAAAAGGGTCCTTAATGAGACCCTTATATAATAAACGAGGCCCTTATATCCTAAAAAAGACCCCTTATAAATAAAGAAGAACACCTGGCAAGATATCACTTGAGCTCACGAGGATTAGCTACCCTTATGAACATCAAGGAGGTCAAAAGGTCCTACAAAAACAAAAAAGGGCCTCCTAATAAAGGCAGATGCTTCCACTAGAGGAAATGCCTCAGGAAGAGCACCCACAATTAAGCCTAGAGCGGACACCAAGCCGTCTAACCAAAAAGGGTCATAAAAGGGACCCTTGCAAAAATAGTACAATGAATAATGATGAGAAGGACGTTTCTCGCAAGAAATAACATGCGCACGGAAAAGTATATAAAAGGATAACTAGAACCCAAAGGGTCAACATATCCTTATAGATACAATAAAGAGGCACCAAAGAGAGACCTATCGAACCCCTTCGTATGGGCTCCAAAGGGCCTCAAGCCTGATAAATAATAAAAAATATATAAAAAAGAGATCCTATCGAACCCCATTTTGCGGGCTCAAAAGGACCTCAAACATAGAGGAACAAAAGCAAATAATCACATATATATACATAAAAAAGGAGTCCCAATAATGTCACAAGACTAATAAAAGTTCCAATTTTTTTTAATTAAAAGCGCAAATGAGCATATAGCCAAATTGAATTAAAAGATAAGATTGCAGAAGCAGAATCTCAGGGACTCCTGCCGCAGGCATTCCACTCAGCCACCATAGCAACGACGTTCTCCCTAAAGGAGGAGAAATTGAAGTTAGGATTTTTCCTCCATACTCCGTAGAGGGCACGCTCTATGGATTTATACTCGATATCAGCCAAATTCGCCTATAAGGAAGTGACCCTCTCCTGCAACATTGCAATTTTGGCTTCGGCTCCACTAAGATCGGCCTCTAGGCGAGCAACCTTCTCCTGCAGCATCACGAACTTGGCATTCGCCCTCTTCTTCTTTTTCGATGATGAAGAGGTCTTCGCCAGGGCCTTCTCAAGCTTAAGCTTGGTGTCAGTAAGTTCCCTCTCAAGCCCCTGAACCTTGACCATTAGACGGTCCCTTTCGGCATTTGACAAGGAGAGGTCCTGCGCCGAGTCGGCAAAGCATTGGGCCACTATATAAGTCTGCACAAGAAAAAAAAATAATGATGATGAGAAAAAAAAATAATAAAAAAAAGAGGTAAAGCCAATGTAAGATGCATGAACTCACCCAAGTGGCGGAGCGCATAAGAGTCTCCCCAAGATCTAACATGGTAAAATTCTCGAGATTTCTCCAATCAGTCTAAGGAAGACCCTCGGCCACCAGGGTATACTGTTGCCCATAAGAGGTCATCATACAACCCACCCAAGGTGCCCCCTCCAAGTCAGGGGTGCCTAACTGGGTAGGGGCAGATGACCCATTCACCGAAGGAGGAGGGGGCGCAGGAATATCAGGAAAATGAGCCCCCGACGAACCAGGAATGAGAGAAGCATGAGAGAGAATATCGTAGTCCTCAAAAAAGGGACAGACAAAGCTCTTCGGCATGGCCTGTTTACCATGGAAGTGAGAGGCCATGTCATGGTCCATAGGGGCCAAAGGAAGGCACCCCCTGGGAGACAAAGATGATCGGCGAGGTCGCCTGTGTTTTGGGAAACCTCCTCGGGCACCCACTCTGCATCACCTTCGTCGAAGTGATGCTTAACTAGAGGCGCCTTCTTCCTTCGCTCGGAAATGTGCCACAACGCATCAGGATCCAAAACCGTGGACAAGTTTTAGCGGTTTAGGTTTGCCACAGCGAAGAGGCGAGCGACCATTTTCAGGGCGGGGTTGGCATCGAGGATTTTGTCCACTGGCAATGCCTTCGACCAGGGAATGTCAGAGTCACCAAACTCCTCTGCACAATAAACACAATTGCAAATATAAACATAAATTCCAGAATAACCAATTCAAAGAAAAAGGATGACAAACTTGAAACACTTACTTGGGGATGAGCGAAAGTGTTCACGTACGTAGAGGGGACCTTTTTCGAAGAAAAAGTTCTGCTTCCAAGACCCTGGGTTTGAAACAAAACCCTCTATGAGGGAAACCTAGGATTTGGCCTTCTGTAAGAAATAAAAGCCTTTGGATTTTGGGGTTGGTTGAGTTCAACGAATGCCATGTATAGGAAACTTAGGGTCAGCTAGCTGTTAGGTGCCAATTGGAGCGGGGCAAGGTCAAAGTGATTGAGTATTGCAACAAAAAATGGGTGCAGAGGAATGGTCCCACCTGCTATCAGGATATGATCGCTCATGGCCATGCACCCCTGAGGGGGGATTATCGGCCCGGCAGGTATTGGAAGGAACAAACAACTGGTATTCCTTGCCAACACGATATTTCATAGATAGCTCCAACAACCAGTTCTCCAACATGTTGGACACAATGGAGGACACTAGTAAAGGACTAGAATCTTGCGCCTCGGAAGACACCTATCACCGTACTCTCTTTGCCATATCTACAAAACCAAAAGAAAAAGGTGAGGTAGAAACAGGGCACTTTACTCTCCATTTTTTCTTCCTAGCAAGGGTCTTCCACCAAGGCGCTGAGTATGAGAGCACTAAGCAAGGGTTGATCAAAAAAAGGGTTGAGAGGAACCTGGGATGACCCCATGACAATCATAAGGAAAAAATGGGGCAGGATGTTCAGGCGGGAGATTTCCTTCCTTGAACTCCAACTCCATCTGCAGATCTAAAAGGGTCACCCTAAGGTTCGCTATATGGTCGCTAAGGTCAAGGGGGAAAGAAACTCCGTCGTTCCTCAAAACTGAGTCTATTTCACTCTCCACCACCCATATTTTACGTCTAAGTTAGGCCATATGCTCAAGATGACGTATACGGGCCTGCCTCAAAGCGTCATAGTCTTGGAAAGGGTTATTTTCGGGGGACTCTGAATCTGAAGATAAGTCTACAAACTCGACCCCCGGAGGAGCACCAGGTGATCCCTCACATGCCATGGGACCTCGTCTCATAGGTAATTAGGGTGCACTTGTAAATGAGAGGATTGCTACAAAACACAAAGGAATGGGCTCAAAACCTCTAGGCACAAGCGCTCTAAATGACCAACTACGGGGTATAAACGAGGGCATGTAAGTGGATTAATTCACAATGAGCTCTAGCCAAGGCAACCCATCCCAAGTGGTGCTAATTTAGACCCAGTGAGCATAAGAGGGAAAGAAAGTATACCTCAAGTAAGTAAAACCAAGCGCTGTCGTGGTCGAAAGGAGGTTGAGGGTCCAAAGCACCATCGCGGTCGAAGAGAAGCAAAGGGTCAAAAGTATGTGTCTGCAAAAACAAAAGAAAAGGGTGTTTCACCCTCAAGTACCTGCATGGATATTGGCATACAAGAAATGAACTTAAATTATATATAAAAAAAAACAAGTGTAAGGGTGTGGGGGATTGAACCCCTTACCTCTTGAAAGGAGTAAGGATCCGAAAACCACCAAGATGAAGAGGTAAAGTGAAAATAAGAGGCAAGGTATGAATGCCTATTTATTGGAACCACAGGCTCATCTTAGCCATCGAACCAAAGGTTTGATCAATGGTCAAGAAGGGAGCTTGGCACTTGCCTTAGGACTCGCATAGCACATTGATGAGCTTACATTACCTCTTAAAGTCTCGCGGACATCCTGAATGCATCGCACCTTGAAGTCTACAAGAGAGCCTAAAGACTCTCTTATAGACTGGGGGGCAAGTGTCGATGCTAAAACTTCATGCTTGCAAAAGACCCCCACCTCGTATCTCTCAAAATATAAACCCGAGATGGAAGCAACCAAACTCGTCCCTGCCCCTTGCACCTCGCGAGGGTTGTGGCCTCGTATCAAGGGTAGCACCTCGGGAGAGGCGTCTTGCACCCCAAGAGGTGCCTCGCGAGAAAGGCGTCTCGTACCCCAGGAGGTGCCTCACGAGAAAGGTGTCTCACGCCCCAGGAGGTGCCTCACGAGAGAGGCATCTTGTGCCCCAGGAGGTGCCTCACGAGAGAGGTGTGTCGCGCATAAGCATCTACACCTCAACCGCACGCCTAAAACATCCCGTGAAGCTTCTCACATCTTGCACCCCTTAACAAACTAGCAAGGCCATTATATCTTGAGCCTCTTTGAAATATGAGCCTCGCTGACGAGTCCCTACTCTACTTTTTAGGGTAGGTATCACCAGCAAGGCTTACCTCCCATATGTATCCTTTCCAATTAATAATAAATCTAATACTTAGAAAGATATAGAGAGGCTAGATTAACATGCACATCTTCGGAAGGTGAAAACATCCGCTAGGTGTAGGGTACACGTATAGGTATGGAATGTACGTACCAATCAAGAGGTGTCTGGATACAAGGACAACACCCACACCAAACAAGTAGTGGAGGTACGACATAGTACCAACACATGAGTACTTTTGCAGACCCCTGACACGTACTGAAGCTGACCACCACTCCTCCAACACCACAACCACTTGCACCACTACGCCTGGTGCCACTTCTCTGACACTCATTCTAAATAAGTAGTGGAGGCACCCCCATGAACCCTAACTATGTACCAGAGCCGACACCACGACCTTCTGCACCACTACTACCTGTGCTGCCACCCTGACGATGTACCCATGTATCATATGGTTCCCTGAGACCACAATGTATCATGAGCCATTACAACTTCACTATAAATGGATCCAGACCCCTCAAACAAAGGGGTTGGAAAATTCTTGTAAGATCAGATTAATCTAAGAGCAAAATATGAGTTTTCGCTCTACTTCCTACTTGCAATTTTCCTTCAAGTTTCTATAAGTCCATTTGCTTTCATTAGATATCGATTTAAGTTCTTGAGTTTTCCATCCATATTTGGTTGACGAGTTCTTACCGTCAACATGGACTATCTTTCTAAATGGGTGGAAACAACAACAAATCCTACCAATGATGGTATGGCTGTTCTAAATTTTCTACACAAACACATATTTACTCGGTTTGGAACTCCCCGAGCTATTCAAGTGATGAAGGGAGTCATTTTTGTAACAACCTTTTTGATGCTCTACTTTCTCAGTATAGATTAAGGCATAGAACCGCTTTTGCTTATCATCCACAATCTAACGCCCAAGCGGAAGTGTCTAACAGAGAAGTGAAGAGAATCCTTGAAAAAACAACTAATTTCTCAAGAAAAGATTGGTCTTAAAATCTTGATTATGCATTATGAGCATATATAACATCATTCAAAACTCCAATTGGCATGTCTCCTTATCGGTTAGTTTTCTGAAAAGTATGTCTTTTACCAGTGGAGTTAGAGCACAGAGTCTATTGGTTAATGAGGCAATTGAATATGGATTTGAAAATATCTGGACAAAATAGGCTCATGGAAATAAGTGAACTTGATGAATGGCAGAATGAAGTGTATAAGAATGCAAAAATTTACAAGGAGCGTACCAAGGCTTGGCACGATAAGAACCTTATTTGTAAAGAGTTTCAACTCGGACGACAAGTGTTATTATTCATTTCAAGGTTAAAATTATTTCCAGGAAAGTTGAAATCAAGATGGTCGGGACCGCACACAGTCATAAAGGTGTTTCCTTATGGATCGGTGGAATTGCGAGGCAAAAGTAACGAAATGTTCTAAGTGAATGGTCAGCGAGTGAAGCCATACTTGGGTGGTCACATCAATCAAGCCAAGTCCATCATCCTTTTGAAGACCAACTGAAGAGGAATTCTGCATCCGGCTAAATGACGTTAATGAAAGCGCCATTGGGAGGTATCCTAAGTTCTTTTTATAATTTTGTTCTTTTGTTTTGTTTTAGTCACTACTACAAAAACAGGCTTTTATGACACTTTTTTAGGGCACTCACCTAGATGTGAGCCCTAAAAATAGCTCCAGAACTTTTTAGGACACTCATTGAGAGTCCTTAAAGAATTTCTTTTAGGACACGCAGTGCGTGCCCCAAAACTAACGTGTGTCCTAAAAGTTTGAATTATTTTAACAAAATTCCTTGACTTTTTAAAACACTCATTGAGAGTCCTTTAAGAATTTCTTTTAGGATACGCAATGTGAGCCCTAAAAACTTATGTGTGTCCTGAAAGTTTGAATAATTTTTTTAACAAAAGTTTTATTATATATTCAATCACAAAAGAAAAAAATAATTAGCCCATTCTCTCTCTCTCTCTCTTCCTTGGATTCCCTCTCTCTTCCTCCATTTCTCTCTCTCTCTCTCTCTCTCTCTCTCTCTCTCTCTCTCTCTCTCTCTCTCAAATTTTTGGTAGCCACAAACGGCGGCTCTCCAGCCACCCCTGCCTACACATGCAGCTCAGGTGTCTTCCCCGGCCCCCGGCCCCCGAAACCCCTAGCCTCACGTGCCCCCTAGCCATCTCGACGGAGCCTCCCAAGTTTGACGAATATGTGGGTTTCCGAAAAATTTTGGGCATTTTTCGACCACCTTGAGCCACCCCGAGCCAAATGAATACCATCACTGCATTCCTTGTGCTTTGGGCTTCAAAACCCACTAAAGGATTGGACCGAACCACCATGGTGGGGTGGTGGTGTCGCCGTCATTGTCGGAGCTCCGGCTGGAGCTTTGGCTACCAATTAATATTTTAAAAATTAAAAAAAAAAACTTTTCAGGACTCACAATGTGAGTCCTGAAAATATTACGAGCCCTAAAAATCCTCACTTTTTTAGGCTCTCAAATAGAGGGCTCACACCCCGCGAGTCCTAAAAAGCCTTTTTTGTAATAGTGAGTTCGACAATTTTTTTTTATGTTGTTTTAGTTTTTCTTTAGAATTTTAGACTTTAGATTCTAAAGAAGAATCATGGAACTCATGAAAATTATTAAAAAAAAATTTGACAAATGAACTTCACTCCAAATAAGAATACAAAGAAATAAGTTTGGGGGAGTGTAGTATCATTAGAAAATGAAAAAAAAAATATCAGAAGTATGAATTCTCTGAAAGTAGGAGATTTTGGGAAATTTGGACATTGATTGTGGATTTTAAAGTTGTCATAAGATTGGTTTGTTGATTTGTATGCCTATGTTATAGTTGAGCCTAAATGGCCTTTTATTTTCCTACATGAGCTTAAGCCTTGCGTTATAAGCTGAAAATGTCCTTTTGATTCTTGAGCATGTGTTATCATACTAGGGGAGATTGCTGAATTATGCAAGCATATGAAATATTTGGTTTTGATGGAATGATTTGGAAGATTTGACATGTATATGGTATTGTGATTGTGTGTTATTTATTGGTTAAGGCTAATTGGTATAACAAATATTGAAGTTGACTACTGTATTAATTTTCTTGAAATTCTGGATAAAATGCAGTTGAAAAATTATGAGCTTGTATTGCATGGTGTTTCTTAGGTTGAGGCTTGTTAGGTTATAACTGTGTGTTAACTAGTTTGTTTTAGAAAGTGTCAATAGTTTTACTCAAGGACGAGTAAAAGTTAAGTTTGGGGGTGTTTGATAAAGTAGGTTTTATAGTGTTTCAGATAGTTGTTTTAGGAAAATTTTGAGCTTATTTTGTTATATTTGTGCAGTATGATGCTTTTGTTGCCTGTGTTTGGCATTATTTCATGATTTATGGAAAAATTGATAAATGACCGTGTTTGGCCTAAAAAATATGTGATTTGGTGAAAAAAAAGACATTTGTGCTACGGCGCTGAGCATTAGAGCCACAACGTTGCGATTAGACAAAAGCCAAAATTCTGAGAAGGTGAGGGCCACAACGCACATGCATTAGAGCTGTAGCACTTGTCAAGGCAGAGATGAGATAGACTTTGGTTCTTGGACACGAGGAGCAGCGCTTAAGTATGGGGCAGTGGCGCCTGAGGCAGCCAGAGTGCAAATTAGGACATTTTACACATGGGCAAGTGGAATTTCACATACAGAACACAAATAAATATATAAGCAACATTATGCTGATTTTTGAAAGGAGAACCGTAAGGAAAGACTCAAGAAAACACTCTGTGGAGGTAAAAGTTTGGAGATCAGCTAGTTTTTGTCATTTTTTTCCTTCTTCGTCTTTTACTTTCTCTTGTAGTGATGTTTATATATAGTTTGATGGATTTGATTTTGTTTACCATGAACAAATTTGTTATTTAGGGTGTTAATGGATTCTTCTTGAAACCTTATGAATATCTAATGATATTTTTATCAATTTCCTATCAATATTGTGAATTATTTGTCTTGTGTTTAATGCTTGTAATTAATTGGCCAATAATTGCATAATTTATATGATTTTAACCTGAGATTGGAGAAGTGAAGGATAAATATGCTATAATAAAATAATCATAGATTTATTGGACAAGAGTACTTGTATCATTTGTGTAGCTTAGGGATTACGTGTTTAATGCTCGCGATATGTTAATTTTCCACAAAGAAGTGGGAGATTTTTTTATTGTAGAAAGTTATAAGTCCTAGTAAGAATATAATTTACAATTGTAATCCGCTATCACAATAGATATATGAATTCTTAAATTCACACTAAAGAGGCATAGGTGGATAGTTGATGAAGTAAATAACCTTAATTCCTATTCCATTGAATTAATATTTTAGTATTGAGTTCTCTATTGTTTTGGTTTATTATTTTATTTTGTTTATTTTTAGTAAAGTCTATATTCATTATTCGACAAATCAATTAGAAATAAAGATCGATTCTTGGTAATTAGTAGCAGTCATCGTGGGAACGATACTCTACTTACTATTTTATTACTTGTTACAATTGTGTATACTTGCATACATAATTTCCACAACTTTTCATATTCATCATTGTACTTATTGGGGCCGGAGGTGCCAGTTGTAATGCTGACCTGACTTCCTCTACATTGTTGGATCTTTGTGCTCGCTCTGTAAACTCCATGATGGTTTGAACTGGTTTTCGCTGCAGGTCGTCCCAAAGGGCGCTTCCTGGTAGGATTCCGACTCGAATAGCCATCAGGTGATTGTTGTCATCAACATCCTGAGCTCTTGTATCCTCAACATTGAATCTCCCAATATACTTTTTAAGAGATTCACCTGGATGTTGCTTAATATTTGCCAGGGATGAAGCCTCAGGCTTAATACTTTTTGCAGCTCGAAATTGCTTTTTGAAGTCTTTGAACAACTGCCCCCATGACGAGATGGAATGCCTACGGAACTTATCGAACCAACTTTTTGCTGCTCCTGTTAAAGTTGGTTGAAATAGCATACATCTAAGCTCGAAATCCACATTACTGGCCCTCATCACCATGTTAAAGGTGCTTAGATGGCTCCTTGGGCCGGTACTTCCATCATATAGTGCCACATGGAGTATTTTAAAACCGTTTGGAAAGGGCATGCTCAAAATATGAGGAGCAAAGGATTCGAGCTCCTCGTCCGAGTCATATGATTTTGCCTTGTTTTCCCCCTCTCAAATGAGCCTAAACTATTCTTCAAGCATATTGATTCTTTCATTAACCAGGTCTACTAGAGGTGGTGCCTATACCCTGGGGAGCTAGTTATTTTTAAAAGCATCTCCAGCCCCTTGTTGTAGTATCAAGTTATAATTATTCTCATATACTGGTTGTAGAGGCTCTCCTTGTTGGGCATTTAGAATAGCCTTCAAGTTTGGCTGATTGTATTGCCCCGTGTTTTGATTTAAATGGTCTCAAATATCAGGACCATTAATTGGATAATTCTCGTAATATCTCTGCTTGATGTTATACACACTCACTGACCTATTAATATCTCTGCTTGATATTATTCTCATATACTGGATGTAGAGGCTCTCCTTGTTGGGCATTTAGAAGAGCCCTCAAGTTCAGGTTTGGCTGATTGTATTGCCCCGTGTTTTCATTTAAATGGTCTCAAATATCAGGACCATTAATTGGATAATTCTCGTAATATCTCTGCTTGATGTTATACACACTCACTGACCTATTAATATCTCTGCTTGATATTATTCTCATATACTGGATGTAGAGGCTCTCCTTGTTGGGCATTTAGAAGAGCCCTCAAGTTCAGGTTTGGCTGATTGTATTGCCCCGTGTTTTCATTTAAATGGTCTCAAATATCAGGACCATTAATTGGATAATTCTCGTAATATCTCTGCTTGATGTTATACACACTCACTGACCTACTAACATCCTGGTTGTTACTACGATAACTACCCTCAGCAAAACTAATTGTTCTTTGCTACTGCTGCTACTGAGCATAGTTTCAAGGTGGGTTGCCCACGTGTACCCTGATCCCAGTAGCTCGGGGCCTGTACAGGTGACTTCCCGACTGCTGGGGTTGCCTCGCCTACCTTGCCTCTTGGTTCGCCCCTACAGAGACTTCATGATTATCCATTTATCCATGTCAGTTCCTGTGATTTCTATCTCCACTAGCGCTTCTTGCGCTTTAGGCTAGCCTCTAAGGTATCCCATCACCCGCTCCAATTTCTCTTGGGACATGCTGCGGTATGTCTTGAACTAGTGACGGGTGCCTGATTGGCGAATAAGGATGTCAAATTGGTGATGGTGGAGGTCTCTCCCTATTTTGGGCCGGCCTCGCAGGCTCTGGGTTATTGCTCTAAGCCGCCTTTTGAGCAACTCGGTTATTCCCATTGTTTGCAGGGACCTCCCGTGCTTGGTTAGTGTTAGCCCGCTGAGGATTTCAAGATGAAACCCTTGGCTAGTTAACTCCAAGATTTATTGCAGCTCCTTTTATCTGGGCCTATCAAGCCCTCTACTCAGCCATTCGAGCCGCAATACTTCTTCGAGGTCGCCTCATGGTTCTCCTGGGGGCGCTTGGGCTTCAGCATCCCTTCTTGCCATTTCTTCATTCAATGAGTAGCCTCAGCTAGCCTCTCTCTCAAGCATTGATTCTCCAGTTCCACCATCGAGACGTACCTCTCAAGTTTATAATAATCCCGATGAGGTGATCTTGAACTTTGGCCAGGATCACGTGGTGTTGTAGATACACTTCCTTCATCTTGAGTTTGATCATCATTTACGGGTAATTTGTCTGCCCGTCGAGGGTGCTCCTCAGTCCGTGGTGTATTCTCTTTTGAGATTCTAGGTAGTGGTCGTCCACTTCCAGATCCAAAGATGTTTCCAGTGGGTGCAGCCATTTATACGATGAACAAAGGTTTAAGTGGGAGGTTTATATGAATTGTTTCATGCTCTCAATGAAAGCGCCAAACTATTGACAACGATTTTCATCAACTAAAAACAAGAGCAATTAAGTAAAAAAAAAATTAGAAAGAAAAAGAACATAGATTTTTTACGTGGTTCATTAGTTAAATCTACCTAGCTCACGAGACATTTTTATTAAGGTAATCTGCATCATAGCCTGAAGGCAATTTCACTGAGTGTGAGTACAAAATTTGTAAGTGAAAATTACAAGTGAACAATCCCAGGTATTTATAGACTGGGTTCACATTCTCTTCTAGTGATTTTAGGGAAATTACTTAACAATACATAGTTGAATTTGAAATATATTGAATCCCTAAAGAATTGGTTTGGCTAAACTAATACATAAACCAATTCCGTGAATATAGGCTTTTCTATCTCAAATATAACCGCCCGGCATCTTTAAATATACGCTTTCGAGACTACACCATGATCTTCAAGTTGACACCTGGGATGTTACCCGAGCCAACATCTACCAGACTTCAGAGGTCTGCCTCTTGCCACGGTCTGACTCGAGCTACCTCTCTACTTTAGTTGAGTGGCCTCAACAATGACAATATATATATATATATATATTTGAACTTAATTTGATTATTTCATGAGCCTACATTTTGAGATAATTTAATGGTCTCCAAATTTTAAGTATAACAATACAAGTAGATGATTAACATGTTACATGTGTCATGTTTCATTAACATTATTGAAACGTTTTGCATTTAAAAAAAAAATGTTTTGCAAGAGGTATTCATTGTAATTTTCCTAACAGACTCCATATCTATTCGACATTTTGTTGAAATTTAAGTAATACCAAAAGATGATGTAAAAGTTTTGTTTTCTTCTATTGGTTTTTATAAAAATAAAATTATATAATTGTTAAATAAAATGACATATATAGGAGCTATTTATTTACTGATAAATTTCATCTTAGCAACAAATTACATTATATTTGTTTTCATGAAAACGTTAATTAGGACAACATACAATAAATATATACATATACATTTAGACAAAAGACTTTTTTTTTAATGAATTTACTCTATTGACTTTCTTTATTAGACTTTTGAATAAGAAATTAAAAGGAAAGAAAACAAAAGAAAAACTCCAAATATAGAGTGGTCCATGGACTAACTTCATTGATATTATTCTATATTTGTTTTAACATCCAAAACGATTTCAGCCCCATTCAATGAATCTCTCTCTCTCTCTCTCTCTCTCTCTCTCTATAAATATATATATATATAATATGAAAAATTCGTACATAATTATTCATACATAACCAAAGCTTCTTTGATACAGTAAATGCAATATATATAATTATATATATATATATTTATACAAAGCATTCTACATCGCATATATTTGCTTTTCATTAGATATCATCTTAAATGATATCATAACCAATAAAAAAATTAGGTCGAAATAGAAAAATTAAAAATCATTTTTCGTACATATATCTCTTTTATATATATATAAAATGTATAGATAACAAAAAATTTTGATTTTAACCGTTTTTTTTAACTTTCGTCGAACATTACAAATATTTAATAGAAAATACTTTTAAAAGCTATTAAAAATAGACATTTATTACTTATATTAATATAAATTCAAATATTATAAAATATCATTATTACAATAATATTCATTACAAAATTAAATATTTAATAATTATTGTTGTACCCTAATTTTAGCCCGAGTTCATTCACTCAACTTGGGTACAACTGACAAATAAATATACGGAAAAATAACCAAGGGAATGATATATGTTCATTATTCATGTGGAAAACTCGAGTTTCATGTGGTCACACGTGATTGTAAAGCGCGATCTCAGAATATTAAAATAGTTGTCGAAGCACGAGTTTGGAGGAGATATCCAGCTCGTGGTAGTTCTAGTATATTGCATACCCGCGAATCCCCAGAGACTCGGGATCCCTTTATACATATATTTATGACCAGGCTGTCGTATTTAATATCCCAGATATTAAGAGTACATTTACCTTGTGATCAAATCATATCCCAATATAAATGAGAATTATTTGTATTAAATGTAATAATTATGTAAATGCGTGATTGACTCATGTGTTTACCAAAACCTATCCATGAAATTCCCTTATAAATACTGAGAATATTGGACAGGGAAACGGAGAATTATTCTATAGTACCGAAACTCTGCCAAAATAGAGAGAAAAACAACAATAATATAGACTCATGGACTAGGTGGATTTTAACCACTGAACCACGTAAAAATTATGTGTTCTTGAGTGAATTCGTTTATTTTTCATTACAGTTTATTAAGCACTAATCTACCTTATTATTTCTTAATACACTGTTGGCGAAAAACTGTGTCAACAATTTGATGCTTTCATTGAGTGAAATTAGTGATTCATCAAGATCTCAACCGATTCTCATCATGGTGCTCATTCGCTCAATGCACGATGATGAGATAGAACAGCCTGGTGGGCAGGAGGCCCATCATACCGCTATTTCGAATGAGCATGGCCCTGAAATCCAACAACGTCCGAGAAAGCAACTGGTGGGTCACAACGACGCTGGGAGTTCGGCGTCATTGCCACCGAATCCAAACCCAGACTACTTAACTGTTGTCGATTTGGAAAATATGCAATTAAGAAGCTATCTCACTAAGGCAAACATGCAAATTGAGGAGGTTTTGGCTCGGTTGCCCCCTCTTGCAACCGACGTTAATGTCGAAAAGAGGCAAAGTGGGTCTCACATGTCCCACAGGCATAACCAATCCAAACCAAGTCGATCAGTCAGAACTGCCACCCCAAGTTCTGTGCCTATAGAGAGAGATCGCCAGAATGCTCAACCCAGTGGCCTTCATATGGGTCATCAGCATGTCAGTCTATCGGTTAGAACCGCAACTATAAGTTCGGTGCCTCCTTCATAGACACCTAGGAATGCCCATGGCAATCCACGAGGAGGGGCTAAGACAGGATCACAGAGAGAAAATGTTCCAGCAAACCCTCCTACGTCGCGATCGGATCGTCAGGCTCAGAGAGCTAGAAACAATGGGGTAGAATAGAGGCAGGCTAATCTAGTTCGCCCTGATGGGACAAGGATTTCCTTGCTAATAAGGCATCCCTCGTCACCTATAAGACATCTGACACCACCTCGTTCTGCACGGGACATTCTGGCTTATGGAGACAATAGGAGAAATCCTCCTCCATCTGCCAATACCTACGTCCCATAGACACGTGTTGAAGATCCAGGTCCTCGGCCCCAACCGCGAGTTGTAAGCTTCGCAAATGGAAGTTATTGGACTGAAAGTCGTCGTAGTGGTAGGTCCAAGGGTGATCTAAGAAATCAGTTGAGTTCAGCACAAAGCCCTCAGTAAGATTCACAACCCGATTTACGTGATCGTCTGAATTCGCAGAGAAGGAATCCAGCTCGGAATGAAGATGTTAGTTATACTTAACAAGAGGGAGGTCCATCCATAGTACGTGATAATGGGATTGCCCCACCAAACCAAGCTCGAGCTTGGAGGGACAATAACCCATCAAACGCATACGATAGGATGGGAGCTGTCGAATAGCCCCCGGGTAACCTAGGGACCAGAGACCAAACCCTCGAGAGGCTAGCTCTAATGGAAGAGCAAATGAAGAGGTTTTTATCTGGAAAAGACAAAGACGATTGTGACTCAGAGGATGAGCTCGAGCCTTTCGCTCCAAATATTGCGGCGAGCACATATCCGGTAGGCTTCAAAATGCCACACTTGTCAAAATTTGATGGAGATGGAGATCCGTCTGACCACCTTAGAATGTTTAACACCATGTTGATGGCCCACAATGTTGGACTCGATCAAGTGTATTTTATTCCCTGCAACTCTGGTCGGGTCAGCCAGGCAATGGTTTAAGCAATACAAGAGATATTCTATAAACTCATGGAAGAAGTTTTCTTCTGAGTTCAAAAAATCATTTCGAGCTTTTCAGGCAGCTCGAGTTAAGGCTGATTCATTGGCCAATATAAAGCAACAACTTGGCGAATCATTGAAGGCTTATCTAAGTAGATTTTCCATAGTTGTGCACGAGCTAGGGATGCCGATGACAGCTCCAAGCTCATGGCAATGAGGACGAGAATCCTTCTTGGGGGCAACATGTGGCAAGAATTACAGAGAATGAGAGTTAATAATGTGGATGAATTCATGGCCTGAGCTCAAGAGTGGATTAACCTAAAGGAGGCGCGAGCTTCTGTCGTAGGAACCAGCCAAGCCCCTATCCAGTCTGTTGGAGCGGTAACAGATGTTGCAACTACGGCTCAAACCGTTACCCAGAATAACCAAGGGGAAATAACAAGAGGAAGGGAAATGGCGAGGGAAACTAGAGCGGGACAAAGAAAAATAAGTCTTGGGAGAAATTCAAGCCTGCTTACACCACTTACACTGACCTAACAGATACTAGGGAGCACATATTCCTTGCAAATTCTACTCGCCTTCCATGGAAGAAGCCAGAGTCGTTGAAGAACCAGAGGGCGAAGAGAGATTCTCTGAAGTTATGCTGATTCCATAATGATATCGGTCATAACACTGATGATTATTGACATGTGAAGGATGAGATCGAAACTCTCATTAGGGCTGGACCTTTGGCCCAGTACGCCTGAAATCGGGTGGTCCCTAATCAGCCTGCTGGACCAAACCATCAATCAGTCCCTGAAACTCCAATAAGTCAAACCGGAGCTCAAGAAAGTTAGGATGACCCTCCTCCAATAGTAGGTGGAGATATAACCACAATATCTGGAGGACCTCATCTGGCAGGCATGAGCAACACGGCTTAGAAGAGGTACATTAACGAACTAAAGTCCCATAACAAAGTGGAGTTCGTCTCGGAACAGCGGTTATCGAAACAACATCGATTGGAAAAGCAACCAATCATTTTCATAGAAGAGGATGCTAGCCACGTCCAATTCCCACATAACGATCCCTTGGTCATAACCGCTCAGCTCGCCAACCAGAGGATCCGGAGGACACTAGTAGATAATGGAAGTTCTATGAATCTAATTTTCAGGTCCACCTTGGAAAAATGGGGATGTCTGTAACTAAATTGAAGGTGACCTCAATGAATCTGTACGGGTTTTCTAATGAAGGGTCAGCAGCCATCGGAACGATCATATTAGTGGTAACATTGGATGAAGACTCACGAACAGTTTCCAAGTTACTTGAGTTCGTGGTAATCGATTGTCTAGCTGCATACAATGCGATTTTTGGTCGACCTGCGCCGATGGCATTTGAAGCCATAACCTATATCCGCCACCTAGCAATAAAATTCTCCTCAGTTGCGGGAATATGCACCGTCAGAGGTGATCAGCTCGCTGCCAGAGAATGCTAGATGAAGGGAAAATCATAACCCGGGCAGCAAGCTATGGTCATACATGACGGAGGTGAGAAGTCCCAGTAAGTAGAAGTTACTTGTGGGACGGAAGAACCTCAGCAAAAAGAGGACAGTAACGACGCCCAACGCAATCACATTGACCCAAGGATAGGCGAAGATAGGTCAGAACTCCAAGCTATAAAGGAGCTCGAGGAAGTAAACATTGACCCCAATGAAGCTTCAAGAGTCATAAAGATTGTGAAGAATCTTGATGATAAAAGGAAGAAGGAGCTGGTAAATTTCTTACAAGAGAATCTGGAAGTTTTCGCCTGGTCATATGAAGATATGGTGGGAATAAGCCCGAGTGTAATCATGCACACTTTAAATTTGGACAAGAACGTGCCTGCAAAATCCCAAAAATGGAGATGCTTGGGAATAGTCTGAGCTGAAGCTCTTGAGGAAGATGTAGCTCGACTATTAAAGTGTAGGTTTATCAGTGAAGCAAAATACACGATCTGGGTTGCCAATCCGGTGTTGGTCCCAAAGTCAAATGGGAAATGGAGGACCTGCATCGACTTCTCCGATCTGAACAAAGCTTGTCCCAAAGATTGTTTCCCACTGCAAAGGATTGATCAGTTGGTAGATGCTACGATAGGTCACGAGCTCATGTCCTTCCTAAATGCGTATTCTGGATATAACCAGATTACGATGAATCTTGCAGACCAGGAATATACTAGCTTCATGACCCCAAGTAACGTATATTGTTATAATGTCATGCCCTTCAGGCTAAAGAATGCCGGAGCTACATATCAACGCTTGGTCAACAAGATGTTTGCTAATCAGATCGGGAGAAGTATGGAAGTGTATGTCGATGATATTCTTGCTAATCTGATCTAGAAGAATGCTTTGGGATATTGAGGAGGTATAACATGAAGCTGAATCCTCAGAAGTGCACTTTCAGAGTGGCATCTGGAAAATTTCTGGAATTCATAGTCAACACGAGGGGGATAGAGGCGAATCCTAATAAAATCATATCGTTGTTAGAAATGCCCTCACCCAGGTCGCGTAAAGAAGTTCAAAGCCTGGCTGGAAAGGTGGCAACTTTAAATCGTTTTATTTCAAAATCCACTGACAAGTGCCTGCCATTCTACAACTTACTCAGGGGAAATACAATTTTTGAATGGACTGAGGAGTGCGAACATGCATTCCTCAACCTAAAAACACACCTAGTCGAGCCCCCAGTGTTGTCTAAGCCTATGTCTGGAGAACCTCTATTCCTTTATCTGGCCGTGCCAAAAAACGCAGTCAGTGCCGTGTTAGTTCGAGAAGAAGACCGGACTCAAAAACCAGTATATTATATAAGCAAGAGACTTCTCAGAGCTGAGTCACGATACCCACTGATAGAGAAATTAGCCTTCTATCTGATATTGGCCTCCGGGAAGCTCCGGCCATATTTCAGTCCCACTCAATCAATGTCATGACTGACCAACCTTTAAGGCAGGTTTTGCAAAAACCTGAACTCGCATGGCATCTTTTAAAATGGGCTATCGAACTTAGCTGGTTTGAGATATTGTATGTACCACATACCTCAATCAAAAGTCAGGCCCTTGATGATTTTGTGGCTGAATGCACCAGATTTCAAGAAGAACTCTTGATGGAACCGGTGTAGGAGTTATGGAAAATCTTCATGGATGGATCATCAAACGAGAACGGATCGGAAGCTAGGATCATCTTAATCTCCCCAGAAGGGCATCTATTTCATACAACTCTGAGATTCAGATTCTAGGCATCCAACAACGAAGCCGAATATGAGGCTTTACTAGCTCGGCTGAGAGTGGTAAGGGAGCTCAAAGCGAAAGCCATCCAATGCTACAATGATTCTCAGCTTGTGATTTATCAGGTGTTGGGAGAATATCAAGCTTAAGGTACCAAGATGGCGGCCTACCTTGCTAAGGTGAAGGGACAACTGTCAGAGTTTGAGTACAGTACTATTGAATAGATACCATGCAAGCAGAACTCTAATGCTGATGCTTTGGCGTGGCTGGCCACCACCAAAGAAGTTGAGACATTGAATGTAGTGCCAGTGGAGTTCTTGGAAAGTCCAAGTGTGACAGAAGAAATGATAGAGGTCGAAATGATCGACATGAGACCAACCTGGATGACTCCCATAATGGAATACCTCACAATAGGAAGGCTACCTGACGACAGAAAAGATGCAAGAAAAATACTTTATCAAGCCCCGTGGTATGTAATAGTGGATGGGACCTTGTACCAACGTGGTCATTCATTGCCTCTACTACGATGTGTTCTGCTCAAGGAGGCTAAAACCATTTTTCAAGAAGTGCACGAAGGATTTTGTGGAGATCATGCTAGGGGGCAAAACCTAGCACTGAAAATACTAAGGTAGGGCTATTTTTGGCCCACGTTAACAAAAGACTCGGTCTCGTATGTTCAAAAGTGCAACAAATGCCAGTTTTTTGCCATAGTGGCCCGAGCTGCTCCAGTCGATCTAATGATGATCTCATCCCCATGGCCATTTGTGGTATAGGGAATCAACCTAATAGGGTCCCTACCTATGGGAAAGGGAGGAGTTCGTTATGTGGTGGTGGCGATCGATTATTTCATGAAGTGGGTAGAAGCTAAACCTCTGGCAACCATCACTTCAAAAAGAGTCCTAGACTTTGTGGTGAAGAGTATTATATGTCGGTTTGGGCTTCCTAAAAAGATCATGTTAGACAATGGGACATAGCTTGATAGTGATCTATTCATTGACTTCTGTGAAAAATACGACATCACTAAGAGTTTTTCCTCAGTAGCATATCCGCAGGCCAACGGGCAGGTCAAGGCTATGAACAAAACCCTAAAGGCGAGCCTGAAGAAAAGGTTAGATGAAGCCAAAGGACTATGTCCCGAACATCTCCTGCAAGTACTTTGGGCCTACCGAACTTCTCACAGAACCTCCACCAGACATACTCCTTTTTCCTTAACTTTCGGAAGCTAGGTCGTGCTCCTAGTCGAAGCCATGGTAGCCACTCTTAGGCAAAGGACATTCAACCAGGAACAGAATGATGAACTGCATAACGCATCTCTCGACCTAATTGAAGAAAAATGAGAATAATCGCAGTTGCAACTCGCCCATTATCAACAAAAAATCACTCGCTATTTTAATTCTAAAGTTAAGAGGCGTAGATTTGGACTGGGCGACCTGGTTCTCCGAAGGGTCTTTTTGCTGAATAAGGATCCCAAGGATGTTGTATTAGGACCAAACTGGGAGGGACCATATCAGGTCGCTGAATTTTTGTGTGAAGGAACTTTCAAGATAGCTCGACTGAATGGGGAAGTAGTCCCACGGTCCTGGAATGCCTTACATTTGAAAAAGTATTATTAGTAGTACCACCATCAATGTAAGGCTTATTTATAAAGCCATTTGATTAAACAATAGATGGATTATTAAATAATTTTTCCTTTTAAGATTGTATTAGTTCGTGTTCTAATGTTTGTAAAAGCAACCAAGAATGTTTCTACACTCTGGTTACTTGGGGGGCATATAACCCGAGGTTGGAAAAATTAAGCTTGCTTGATAAGATTAACAAACTTAGAGTTTGGAAAAATTGATTATTCAACGGTTTTTTAAGAGCTTGAGTTTTCAATAAACCTAGTGCAAACTAAGTTTAAATTATTTAAAACCCTGGATATAACCTGGTCTGAAACTTAGAAGCTTGGAAAAATTGATTATTTGACGGCTTCTTAAGAGCGAGTTTTCAATAAACCTAGTGCGAACTAAGTTTAATCATTTAAAACCCTAGACGTAACTAGGTCAAAAACTTGGAAAGTTGGGAAATTTTTTTAATATCAAGGGCTTGTTAAAGCTCGAGTTATCAATAAACCTAGCACGAACTAAGTTTAAATTATTAAAAACCTCGGATATAACCGAGTTCAAGGCCTAATTCTTAACATGTATGATACAAACCAACACACAAAACTTGGATATAACCAAGCTCAATAAAATCTATCCCGATCTAAAAATCGATTCCTAAAATCTCGAATGTACAAGTCTAAGAATTCATAAACATGAGAGATAGTGAAGGAAAGATAAATGGATCAAAAGTTAGATGTATATTGAAATAAAGAAAACTGAGCCTGAAGGCAATTTTTTATTATAAAAAAAATTGTTAAGCAATTACAAACGAAAAACAAATACAAAAGAGCTATCATTGAGCTCCATCAACTCGCCCCATCAAGGTGACCTCCTTGCCATCTCCCTCCGCTGCTCTGGAAGCCTCACCAATCTCTGATGGTTCTTCCAAGAGTCGAGCCTTGAATTTTGCAAGGTACGGATCCCACAGCCCGGGTTCCATGAAAGAGAAGTTCCCATCTGGGTTGAAGGCCCAGCAATGGTACAACATCTCCTCCATGGTCGATAACGACGCCTCCTTTTCTTCTTTGGCTGTGACTCGACCTCGAGCAATTTTGCTTTGACCTCATCAACCTCGGCCTGAAGTTGTGTAGTCTAACCTGGGAGGCAAACAATGCAGTCTTTGTGGCCTGCTCACTTTCTTTGGACAAGGCGAGAGCAACCTCGGTATCGTGCTCATTCTTCTAAGCAGCCGCCAATGCTGCTTTGGTGGCCTGCTCTCCTTTTTGAGCTACAGTCAGGGAAGTTTGGATAGCGGTTAGTTCGGCCCATAGCTCATCATTTCTAGCCCTAGCACAGGCTATGCTGCAATACTGGGCCAGGGCAAACTGCAAAATAACAAAACAAGTCAGAGATATACCCTTGGTCACAATAAAAAGAAAATTTTCACCAAGTAAGGAAAGAAACTTACAATGAGGTTCATCCCCATAGCTGATTCCATAACATTCTTCGGGTGGCACTCCCCGATGGTCCTCAGATCCCTCGAGCTAGCCTTATAGGCATGCCCTACCATATGGCTCGCAGTCTCATAAATGATACCCCGAAAGGCTTCAGGGATCTTCTACAGGTTTTGAGGATCTACTGGTATTCATATGGTGGGGACTGGGGCCTCAGTTTGTATCACTTGAGTTTGAGGAGGCATGAATCGAGGTGGAGGAGGAGGAGGGGGAACCTTCCTAGCAGTAAACGAAGTCACCGAAATTGGTTCCTGAGCTGAGCTCGTGTCATTCCCCTTTGCAGGGGATTTTGAGGCGTTTCTCGCTACAGGGGTCCTTCTTCGTAATCCTAGGCCTCTTTACGACGGGGCCCGAGCCGACTTTCTTAGTCTGGAAAGCAGTTCGGAGATTGGGGGCTCCTGATTGTTCCATCTCTTCGCCTGAAAAGAACAAAAAGGAATTAGTTCACAAATACAGTTGTCAAAAACATTTATAGAGAAAGAAAACAAACAAAGATCCTACCCTCTGGGCTGGGGGAGGAGTCTATTATCACCAGCTCGGGTGTTTTTATCGGGATAGGCATGACCTCCAGCCTTGGAACTAATGGAGGAGAAAGGGAATCTATAGTTAATATCTCTGGGATCCTAAGGGGTTCATGTTCAGGTCCTTCCTCAGGGTTGGATTCATCTACATACTGTCTAAATCTAGGGGCAAATGTACCCTAGAGCAGAAAAGGCCAGGTCCTACTGTTGGTCCCATATTCCTAAAATATGGCAGATCTAAAGTTTAAAGTGTTATCAACTATGATTATGCCCTTAGGATAACTATCGTCATGGTGTACCACTAGGTGGTCTATGCACTGGAGCAGAGTTATATTTCGATTCGGGTTATAAGGATGATGGTGGACGAGCTGATTTGGATTAAAACGAACTAACCTAAAATCGGCAATAGCCTTATCTAATTCCCTAGTGGGGTATGGGTTACCTTGGCTGGTTCTAGGTCGAGTTCCCAGATAACCTTAGGAGCCCACCTTTTTCGCACTAGAGGCACCTCGTCCTCTTCATCCTCCTCGTCCTCAATGGCTGGCAAGGCCTCTTGAGAGGATGGAAGCTCGGGGATCACCAGAAGGGTATCCCAGGTCCTCAAGGCCAGTGTTTGACCTTCGCCAATCAACTAGCAAGCCAGCATCGTGACGTCATTCACGACCTGGCGGTAGTCCTTCTCACTAAGGGGAAGCCCAGAAAATTTCTCATATTGACCCCCGAGGGTCAAGGACTTTTCCGTCCTCGCAAATATGGCTGCATGAGAAACAAATTCAGTTAAGACATGTACAAAACAAATATCTTAAGAGGAATAAAAATTCACGAGCTGAATTCACAAGGATGGAAGATTTATGAGGTCGGTTGAAGTATCGATGTTCGCAAATCTGAATTCCATTCGACATAAAGAACAAGTCTTTGTAGTCGTTAGGATGACTGGAAAGCTCGATGACAGAGGCCGAGTTAGGGAATCGCATGAGGTAGTAGAATCCGTCATCACGTCCCCTCTGGTCGAGGCTTTCCTTGTGTTTCAGAAACAAATACTTAAGCCCCGCCAAAAGTCTAAACGAATTTTGGGGGAGCTGAAATGGAGCCAACTTCACGTAATTTAAAAAAATATGCGAAGTACTGGTCCAGACGAAGGAAGGCCCCAACCTTCAGATGCTCATCACTCCAAGCCACAAAGTCATCTTGGAGAGGGGAACAACTTCGTTCCCCTTCGAACGCAGGTCAGACGAGGAGAGTTCCAGTTTCGACCTCTATGTTGTGGCTCAACATAATCTTGTGTTACTCTCCCCTGAGTCGTGCTCTTTAAAATGATACACTCAGCCTCGAAGTATGCGTTGGGATCAAACACGATCTCCTTCTCCACCACCGGACCGAAATGCGGGATGGGAGATTCTGGAGCGATCTGCTTCCCCTTATTCTTATGTTGAGAGGACGAGCTTGAGGCATTCTTCTTTGGGGCGTTCTTCTTTTGAGGGGCCATCAAATCGCCTAATGACAAAATGGCCTATTTAGTAGGCGACCTAAGGGGATCTAAAACTATGACGTGAGAGTACGAAGGAAACAATTTACTTTTGTTATATGGGCTAAGGTTAGCCTCAGCCCCATCGCGTGATGCCACACGATATCCTAAGCTACGCACCTCGGTTTCCTAACAAACCCTTGATATTTAGGGATCCGTGTGTCAGAATGTTAGACCACTACTTTCCTTGGGGGGCGGTTTAGTGCAAAACCACCCAAGAAAACGTAACCTCTAAGCTATCTGGTTCTAAACCTAAAACCCTTCATTTCCTTTGCCCCTAATAGGTATACTTTAAATTAATTCACAATTAGAGTTACCCAGATTTAACTAGAAATTTCCCAGTTTTATGAACGTCTTATTTCTAAAACATTTTTGGACTCACCTGTTGAACCTAAGTCAAAACATATTCCCTAAGAACATTTAGAAATAGTCTAACAGTAACTACAATGAATATTGCAGATGAACATGGTGAAGAACAGAAATTCCATTGGATAAAAGAAAAAAAAACTTTTAAAACCACAGGATGAGATACTTATAGGAAAGTACGATTCACAGATTGGAAGGAATAGACTCGACAACGGGAAGCTCCTGGAAAGCTTCTGAATTTCTGGGCACGATGAATGGTTTTTGGGATTTCTGGGAGAGAAGAGAGGCTTGGAAGTGCAGAAAAGGAAAATTTTTAAATGAAAGGTGGTGCAGTTTGAAGTTTGGCATCCTATTTATACATAAATTGTGTAAATTAATCTGGGCCATCCAATTGGGTCAGTTCAAGATCCAAGGGCCAAGGTTAAATAGACCAAACAGTGGCAAAAATGCAACAAGAAAATTATTGCAGTCCTTGAAACCCGAACAGACGCCAATTGCGGTATACCACGTGTCCAGTACTCAAGTAGTGGGCAGGCGTAGTTTTATGTAACAGAAGTCTAAAAGCCTTACTGTGTAGGTCAGAAAGTGACGACCTCATACATGAGCAGGATTTTGGGGGGCAAATGTTGTACCCTAATTTTAGCCCGAGTTCATTCACTCAACTCGGGTACAACTGGAAAATAAATATACGGAGAAATAACCAAGGGAATGATATCTGCTTATTATCCACGTGGACAACTCGAGTTTCATGTGGTCACACGTGTTTGTGAAACGCGAGCTCAGAATATTAAAATAGTTGTCAAAGCACGAACTTGGAGGAGATATCCAGCTCGTGGTAGTTCTAGTATATTGCATACCCAAGGATCCTAGAGACTCGGGATCCCATTATACGTATATTTATGACCAGGCTGTCATATTTAATATCCCAGATATTAGAAGTACACCTACCTTGTGATCAAATCATATCCCAATATAAAAGGGAGTTATTTGTATTAAATGTAATAATTATGTAAATGCGTGATTGACTCACGTGGTTACCCAAATCTTTCCATGAAATTCCCTTATAAATATTGGGAATATTGGATAGGGAAAGGGAGGATTATTCTGAAATACTGAAACTCTGCCAAAATAGAGAGAAAAACAACAATAATATAAACTCGTGGACTAGGTGAATTTTAACCACTGAACCACGTAAAAATTATGTATTCTTGAGTGAATTCGTTTATTTTTCATTACGGTTTATTAAGCACTAATCTACCTTATTGTTTCTTAATACATTGTTGGCAAAAAACTGCGTCAACAATTATATTAATATAAATTCAAATACTATAAAATATCATTATAATAATATATAATATATAATCTTAATTTTTATTAAGAATTTATCATTTACATTTATAAAGAAACACATGTTTTTTTTATTACTTATTGTAACTTAACTAAATATAAATCCATATTAAATAACAACAAACATTATAAATACAGTATATATAGGTGTTGTGTGTGTACAAATAATATGATTATGTAACTACATAAGAAATTAGAATAACATTTATCTTCTCACTATAAGAAATTTGACATTTACCTACCAATATTAATCGTGGGTAAATATAGCGTATTGGTAGGTAAATCCTTTTACCTACATATTTTGACCAATTTTGTATTGGTAGGCTATAGTTTGTCAAGAAAGGTACCATTTCCTACGATTGGCATATTGGTAGGTAAAACTCATGTGGATCCTGTTGGGAAAACTTATACAGGATCTTTATTTATTTTTATGTAGATCTAATATTAAACAAATTAATAGAAGATAACCTAGAACATGTTTCTAAAGTTGAATTCAAAGAGAAACAATGATAAGAATACTTACAGTATACGCAACGGAATGAATAAGTCATTCCTTCAGTTTCTCTAATTCTTGTATCCATTCTATCGCAAATTATTATCAAGAAACTTAACCGATCTTCAATTTTCTTCACAGTCTTCCAAAGTATCATTAGAATCACCTAGACTAGAGTGGGAAATTCTCAACACATGAGATAGATACAGAGAGAAGAAGAAAAAAATAACATACAGGCTTAGAAAAAGACTTGTGTTTAGAGAGAATCTAAAACCTATCAGAAAACTTGTCAAACTTGTGTTTTGACTTCTCTCTACGCACTCCTTTTATAGACTCGATTAGGCCATTTAATTTAATTAAAAAATCAATAAAATAATAGCCAATTTGAAGCCCTAGGTCGAAATCATCATGGGCTTTAGGCCCGTGAAATTTCCCATTTGATTATAAGCCCATTGGACTTAAAATCAAGGCTTGTATTATTTTCTATTTTTGATTTAATTAATTAAAGAATTATTTAAATCATTTATCAAATTAATTATTTATAATTTGAACCTTGATTTAAACTTATTTATTAATTTAGATACCAATTTATCATAATTAATAAATCTGCCATAATTTCTCTTTTCTTCTCAAAATTACATAACTCTGTGAAACTATCCAAAATTGACCTGGTCAACTTTGATAATTCTAATTGATAATTAAATCAATTAATTGAGACTATCTATATGATTTTATCCAAGGTACAATGGGGACCATGGGCCTATGAAATCAAGCTCCAATAAGTTATCATAAATCTAACAAATAAATTTACTAATTTATTAATTCCTCGTGACACCACTATAGACTCGGAATTGCACTCTTGAATTCATAGAATGCTCTATAACAAATATATATACACTATTAATTATCCATTGTTACAACCATAATTGTCACTCAATCCTCTATAGATGGTCTACAATGAGATAGGACTAAAATATTGTTTTACCCCTTATTGTATTTTATCATTAAAACACTTAGTTCCTTGTATATGATATTTCAGTAAACTAATTTAATTACTGAAATGAGATCTCTATCATTTAACACCTTGAACAAAACTAAAAGGAAATCATCGTTTCACTTCTCCATCAGAAGCTATAGATGTTCATATCTATGATTAACACTCCCACTCAATTATACTACCGAGTTCCCAAGATGTAAGTATGGGCTAGTCCGTAGGGTAAGCTGGTAACGAACAAGTCAAAGAACTCAAATAACCCAATCAGTTAGAATACTAACCACTCAGAATTGAGATTGAAATGACCTATGGTCAACTATATGATATGACTAGAATAGATAATAACAGTATGTTTACTTATCTTATCAACTGTCAATATCGGTCTTGTCCGATGTAACAAATACATCCGATCTTATCTACTTTGCTAATGTTCTGGAAAGGACATAACACCACAATGTGTAAGTAAATCATATCGTAGATTGGCAAGTCAATGTCAATCCTGTGCACTAACTAATCTTAGGACTAACTTATTTTGAACATATAATCATATTTATATTCCACTGTGATTACGTCACTATAAATACGGTTAGCTATATGCTCGGGATTTAATAGAAGTTTATATTAAACAAATAATCATGAAAATAAAACATATGAGAAAAGTGATTGACCAAGTCAAAAAATGATTTCTCTTCTTTTATTGATAATAAAATGAAATTACAAAGAATTTGAGTTTTAATTAGGGCACAAAACCCCAACAGATCCCACAGAAATGACTTGGAGTTGTTTGACGTGGCATCTAATATTTCAACTGACGTGGCAAGCCTTGTGGCAAATTTTTAGTGAAACGTGTGTCACTAAATGATTGGGTTACTTGTCCCCTTTTATTGGTTACGTGGCACTAAATGACTAGTCCACGTGGCATGAGCTGGCATACGTATTTTTACCGACACTTATTTATTTGTGAGTAAAGAGAATGTTTATATATAGGTAATTTTAATCATATCTATAAATTTAATTTAATATAAATAATAAATGAAAGTAGTTAATTTTAAAAATATTTACCATTATTCATCAAATAAATTATTTAACATGAATAACAAAATAAACAACACATATATTATAAAATATTCATTGCTTATTAAATGATGAGTGTTACACTAATTACATTTCATAAAATAAAATATCAACAATTCTATACAATTCTCTTTTCTCTAACTACATTTTTCTTGATATTCTTCTTATTCTTCACTTTGGAATTATTGCATGGGAGCCTCCTTTCTCTAACTGAACTCTAAGAGTGTCGATGATGGCTTTGAGAGGTGAGGTTTAGGTTGGCGATAGTGGGAATGACTATAATTAACTTCAACATAAAAAATATCTCCAATTTCATCATCATAAGGATTTCAGATTATATATGACTTACTATTATGGGCATTTATGACACTTGACATACCAACATATATTAAAAACAAATATATGAGCACATCAAGTCTCATAATCACCAACATAAAATAAGTACACTTATTCTTTAACATCATAGGCAAAATAAATTCAAATTAACAATGGCATAAATCCATAAATTAAAAATCAGATTATAGACACAAAACCAGACCCTACAGTCGAAGAGCAACATTAAATCTTAATACAAATATCAGAAACAAAGTATCAAACAAAATATACTAAAACATATCCTAGCTCAAAACATATCCCTTCATATATAGACATTTAAACAGATTCCTTCCTCAAAACAGAACCAGACCCTACACTCAAATAGCAACACTAAAGCTAAATAGAAATATAAAAAACAAAGTACCAAACAACATATATTAAACCAAATTATTACTCAAAACAGATCCCTTCATATATAGACATATTAAAAAGATTGCTTATTCAAAACAGAACCAGACCCTACAATCAAAAAGCAACACTAAAGCTAAATACAAATATAAAAAACAAGAGCAAATCTAACTTGTACAGATGACACATTTAAAAGCATTAACAAGTGTACCTAGAAGAACCAACTGCAATTATATAACACAGAATTACAATAACATAAATTAGTGTGAAACTTTTTTTTAAAGGAAACATTGTGAATGGAAAATTTAACAGAAATTTGAGAATGGAAAACTAGCCAAAATAGAAACAGAGAGGCACATGGCAATATACAAGAAATTCCCATGTATGGGAAATTCTTTTGTTTTTTTAGTATAAACAAGGCAGTATACAAAACAAAGCAGTATAACACAATGCAAAATAAACATGGAAAAACACAAAACAGATTAGAAACACACAAAAAAAAACTAAATCTCAAACTAATATCAACATAACAAATAATCTCAAATAAAAAAAAATCAATAAACAAAACAGAGTAGAAACATAAAATTCCTAACTCTAAATCTATCAATATCATAAATATATAAGCAATATACATCAGCTATAATACATAAAAGAAAGCTTGATCAATCAGATTTAGGACAGTGAAACACATTAATCATCAAAACACACTAATACTTGAAATATATTAGTTACTCTATAAAGAAAGATAAATTTCCTAAGTTTCCATTAAAGTTTATACATGAATAAATAAAAGTTGAAAACTACAATTGGATTATAGACACAGAAAATGACCTATTAAGATTAACTAACAAACACAATCCAATTGGATTAAACCGTAAAACACAATCCAAGATTAACTAAGGTATTTTTCAATGACATATTAACAATGTAGTTTGAAATTTTAGAAACAAGAAATAAACCATAAAACACAATCCAATTGGATTAAAAAACAGTTTCCAAATATTATTTATGCAATAGAAAAACACTTGAGATTAATGCAAAACTTTGGAAACATAGCAACAAATAAATAAATAGAATCAGTGCTTAACTATTAAAAAATCTCATCCTTAGTCAATTTCATCAACTATAATACATAAAAGAAAGCTTGATCAATCAGATTTAGGACAGTAAAACACACTAATACGTGAAATATATATTTGTTACTTTATAAAGAAAGATACATTTCCTAAGTTTCACATTAAATTTTATACATGAATAAATAAAAGTTAAAAACAACATTCAAGTATAATCAATCAGATACAAGTAAAACTAACTTTTCATCAAAATAAAACTAATGAAAGCACAGGGAAAACAATATCAGATATGAAAAACTCCCTGAACATGAACAAAACCCCAAAACCATGAATCACAACTCAAAGCTTAAGGACAATCAAACAAATAAACTAGAATATAGCAATGAAATACATAAACTAGATTACAACAATGAAACATAACTGAAAAACTCTACACAACTCAAAGCCAAAACACACTAATCATCAAAACATAAATTTGTCAAACCATAAATCTAAACCATATAATAAATATACATAACAAATAACAACCAAACAGCCTCAGAACAATGGATCGTCATTAATCCTTCAGATTAGTGGGGAATTAATCATAGAAATATACCTCAAAGCCACCAAGCCAAACTGTCCGAAACTCAAAGCCACCAAACCAAAGTTCCAAAAGTCTTAAAGCTACCAAGCCACATAATTTGAAATATCAAAGACACCATAAAATCTCAAAGCCAGGCCATTCCAAGCAATTCGAAATAATCAAAGCCTCTAAACAAACCAATATCAAACCTTAAGCAAAAAAGTTGAGACATTACCAACAATATTATTAGAAGCTTGACAAAAAAAAAATTAATCACAGAGGAATTAAAAAAAATCTAAAAAGAAAAAGTACCAAAAATTATCTTCAATCAATGGATACCCCTCAAAATCTAAATCTCACACAAGAATGGTAGAGAGAACCACACCAACAGTCGGATATATCAAAGGGAGGGTGAGGAACTTATAGAACTGAACAACAGTTGTGGCAGCTCAGAGACATGAAGAACAATGGCAGGCGCAACTCAGAGATTTGAAGAAGGATGGTGGCAGCTCAGAGATTTGAAGAACAAGGCAGTGACTGAGAGATCTCAATGACAGTGGCAGTGGCTAAGAGAATTGAAGAACAAGAAGGAATGGAACAACAAGCGTCCATGGCTGAGGCAGGTCGACGGCTGAGCATCAAGCATTGATCAACCATGGAGATTAATGTGAAGTCAACAATGGAGATAGGTCCGAAAATGGAAGAGAGGTTCTAAAATTGGGAGAGATGATGAGAGAAAGTGAGGGATGCGACTGAGAATGAGAGAGGCGGCCAAGAGAGAGTTAGTTTAGGGTTAGATAATATTATTTAGGTGTATATATAACTTAAAATAAATTGAATTTAATATTAATTAAATTTTAAATTATATAATTTAAAGTTTTCCACAAAAAAAAAAAAAAAAACTAGTGCCACGTGTCTCATAACTCACTTGAAAAATCATCATAATCATCACATATCAGCAAACACATCAGCATTTAAAAATATATATATGTATATTATGTTAAAATTGGAGGGAAAAATAAGCGGGAATCATTAAAAAATTTCCCTCCAAACATAATCTTAGGTAAATTGAATACCTACCAATACTAATGGTAGGTAATGATATTTTTTATATCCTCTTGCAATTCCTAAAAGAATCACCTACCAATAGTCGTTAAAAAAAGCGTAGGTAAAATACTGCTTTACCTACCAATAAATATATGTAGGTAAGAAATGCGTAGGTAAAGGTTGAATTGATGCAGATTTTTGTCAATAGGGGGTTTAGATATCTGAAATAGAGAGATTAAGCTTACAGTAAACCGAATGTAAAGAAATATAAACAAAAATACAATTTACGTGGTTAAGTGGTTAAAATCCACCCAGTCCACGAGTCACTATTATAGATTTTCTTAGGAACCCTAGACGAAATTGATTATGACAATTTCAGTAGAGTTTTTGCATACAGAATGTCCATCCTTTTTACTGTAAATTGCCCTTGTATTTATGGAAAATTATGGTGGACAATATTAGGTAACCGTACTATAAATGGTAACGAACAATATTGGGTAACTTCCCAAATTAATGGACATTTAAATATCCTAATTAAGCCTATTACCATTCACATCAATCAATTAATGTATATAACGATTGCGTGCACTTATTGCGCATATCGAGAATTCGAGTTTATAGGGATTCTTCCATGTGCGTCGTTGAACCACCCCTAGATAGATGCCATTCTCGAACAGGAGATGACTGGGACTGGATGGCTTGACTTAGATAATGCATAGGCTTGATGCAAATGATCTGGATGTGGGGTACCTCGATCTCAGTCATTTGCATCTCTAACGGTCTGAAAGATAAAGGGTTGTTCTGGACTCAGTGACACAGCCTCGAGTTGTTTGGTTCAGAGTTAACAAAACATCGCTGAAATCTTGCCTCCTTTATTAATTTCATACTAGTTGTACCTCGAGATTGATAGTTCAGCTCGTGCTTTTAGGGTACAACATTTGCCCCCCCCCCCCCAACAACCCTTTCTCGTGTATGACGTCACTTCTGGCAAGTACAATAGGGCTTTTCGGGTTTCGTTATGAGAAAACGTTCTGTAACGCCCAGGATAACCAAGACTGTTACACTGTGTGTTTAAAATAGTGCTTAACTTGCTAAGCAAGTCGTTTCAACTTAAACGTGTAATTAAAAACTAAGTCATGGTCAAGTATTAAAAGATTTAGTCAGCAAAATGGTTATTTTTCATTAAAATATTAAGTTTGTACATGAGATCCCAAAATCTGTTTACAAACTTATAAAAGACAAAAATTGGGTTTAGTCCTAGTTCCTCCCAAGCTATCCCAATTGTGGCGATCGAGTAGGCTGCATATGTACACACTGCCCCTGAAACTCTCCAACTCATGGCTGGTCCAGCTATCCATTTCCTTTACCTGCACCATGTAGCACCTGTGAGCCAAGGCTCAGCAAGAAAATGTAAACCAACATGCACAACTAGGCAACAATATAGGCGGTAAACATAAATCATCAGATTTAACTAACAACAGGATATAAACATTAAGCTAGGCACGGTAAACATATACTTCCAATCACATAACTCAATCTTTAATAAAAGTATTTAGGTGGCAGCGCCCTTAGGCCGAGCCCTCTGGTTATTTAGCTGATCCTAGATCGCTTAGGATGAGTCGTGTTCAGTATGCTTATCATCAACCCCAACTCCCTTAGGCTGAGTCCACTGGTCTTATAGCCGACTTCGACACCCTTAGGCTGGGCTACGTTCCGCATGCTTGCTATCAGCCCCCGACACCCTTAGGCTGGGTTGTAAACATATATAATCACAAGTATATACATTGCATAGCATATAATCAATGGCAGTGTATACAAGCATGCCCATCCAGATATCCTCAGTAACAGATATGTACATATTCATATATATTCATACTAGTGGTTTAAGCCCCAATCAAACCTAGGGTGCAGTTTTCTTACCTCAGGTCCCGAGCAGCAAACGTATGATAGCCCCAAGCACAATCCCTAATCCTGAGCCCTTGCGGTATAACCTAGTCACAATGCAATAGTGGATAACCAATAAGAACCTAAAAAAATTAAAAAAGCATTTGTGTAACACCCTGGATAACCAAGGTCATTACACTGTGTGGTTATAAAGGTGCAAAACTTGATAATAAAGTCATATAGTTGAAAACGCGACCATAAAGTCGTAATTAGGTTATGGTTAAAATAATTTGGTCATAAACAGGAAATTTTTCATTAAAATAAACGTGTAATACATGGGATCCCAAAATAGGTTTTAAAGGACAGTTTACAAAATTTCAAAGTTTATGTACACCCACATGCCACTCTAATGGAAAAATTGGCACTTTAGGTTCTCCTGTCCCTATACCATCCCTCGGCCGTGGCGGCCGATCAGTTGACTATGTACATTCTGCCCCAGAGCTCTCCAACTCAGGACTGGTCCACCTTGCCCTTGCCTTTACCTGCACCACGTAGCACCCGTGAGCCATGGCCCAGCAAGAAAACCATAATGTAGAGCATAAACGATAATCCATAGTCAGATAATTTCACAAATCATCAATCAGATACTCAGCAGACCACATTGTTCACATAATCAAGGATATCAATTTGCAAACCAATAATCAATCATCCAGATAATAAACATGCCATAACCATAAGATTAATAACAATAAACATTTCACACAATATCTAGGTTCGATGCCCTTAGGCCGCACCCTTTGTTTATCCCACTAACTTCGGCTCGCTTAGGCAGAGCTCAGTGATTTTATACTTAACCTCAACTACCAATGGCCGAGCCGCGTCCTTGTGTGCCAATATTAATTCCGGCACTCTTAGGCCGTTTATTTCATGTTCACATGGCATAATACCATCATAAAACATTACATACAAGTATAGAGAACTCTTAGTCCCAATATAACCACATAACCAGGTGCAGTTTTCTTACCTTTGATTTCGAGCGCTTTGGCTAATTGAGACGACCCTCGAGCACGATCCCGTCCGATCCCTAGCGTACACCTAGTCACAACTGTAAAATAGAACCCTCATTAACATTCAATTCTGTAAGCCAACTTCGGAACCAATCCCAAGCTCTCGGGAAGCCCAATTCCACCAAATGAGGTGGTGGAATCGAACCTTGAGCCCCCAAGCAAAAACCCTAAAAGAAATCCCAACCTGAATCGTCTGCTCTGGAACTCCACGTCTCTATGCTTAGGATCAACATAGCTTTTTTGTCTGCTCTGTGAAGCAAGCATTCTAGCTCGAATCTTCTCAATAGCTTCATTGGTCTTCTGAACCATGTCTGGCCCCAAATACTTCCTCTCACCCATCTTGTCCCAATGAATGGGCGATCTATATCTCCTCCCATATAACATGTCATATGGAGCCACTCCAATCATCGATTGATAACTGTTTTTGTACGAAAATTCAATCAACGGGACGTACTTACTCCAAGATCTGTCAAAGTCGATCACGCGTGCCGTAAGCATATCCTCCAACACTTGAATCGTCCTCTCAGACTGTCCATCAGTCTGAGGATGAAAGGTCGTGCTGAACTTCAACTGAGTCCCCATAGCCTTCTGCAAACTACTCCAAATCTTGGAGGTAAAGATAGGATCCTGGTCTGACACAATAGACTTAGGAACCTCGTGAAGACGTACGATCTCCCTCACATACAACTATGCGTATTGATCCACTGTATAAGTTATCTTTACTAGAAGACAATGAGCTGACTTGGTGTATCTTCCCATTATCACACACACCGAGTCATGAAGCCCCACTGTTCTTGGTAAACCTCCCACAAAGTCCATCGTAATATCCTCCCATTTCCACTGGGGAATACCCAAAGGCTGAAGCAGCCCTGCTGGTCGCTGATGCTCAGCTTTCACCTGCTGACAGGTTAAACATCTGGCCACGTACTCCACCACATCCTTCTTCATCCCGGGCCAGCAATACAACGTCCGTAGATCCTGATACATCTTCGTGGTACCCAGATGAAGTGAGTACAGCGTAGTATTCTATTCATCTAGTATCTCATGTCTAATCCCCACATCAGTGGGAACACAAATCCGACCCTGATACCATAGCAAACCAAACTTAGAAATAGAATATTCCTTAGCTACTCTCACTAAGACATTCTCTCTAACCTCCTGTAATTGAGCATCCACCAACTTACCTTCCTTAATCAAATCTAGTAGGGTCGATTGCAAAGTAATGTTGGCTAACCGACCCACCACCAACTCTATCCTTGTTCTGGCCATCTCATCAGCTAACTCTCTCGATATCTGGGTGGAACTGAATAGCTGACCCAAGCCCCTCCGACTCAATGCATCTGCCACTATGATTGGTAAAGAATATCACAGTCATAGTCTTTTATTAACTCTATCCATGGCCTCTGCCTCATGTTTAGGTCCTTCTACGTGAAGAAGTACTTCAAACTCTTATGATCGGTGTATATCTCGCACTTGTCCCCGTACAGATAATGATGCCACACCTTCGGTGCGAATACCATCGCAACCAATTCCAAATCATGGGTAGGATACCGCTGCTCATACTCCTTCAGCTGCCGTGATGCATAAATTTCCAGTTCTGCATTAACACACATCCCAAGCCTAACCTCGACACGTCGCAATAAACCCCAAACTTTCCTTCCTCTGAAGGAAGACTCAGCACAGGTGCAGTAATAAGTCACAGCTTAAATTCTTGAAAAATTGTTCTCACACTTGTCTTACCAGATGAACTTCAAATTCTTTCGTGTCAATTCTGTCATCGGTGCAACAATCTTTGAGAACCCTTCCACAAATCGTCTGTAGTAACCTACTACCCCAAGGAAACTCTGAACTTCTGAGGCATTCCTTGTCCTCAGCTAATCTCTAACTGCCTCCAAGGAATGTCACTTCTGGTAGACAGAACTCACACTTCTTAAACTTGGCGTACATTCAATGCTCTCTTAATCTCTGCAAAACCTATTGAAGATGTAGCTCGTGCTCTGTCTCTGAACTGGAATACACTAGAATGTCGTCGATGAAGACAATCACAAACTGATCCAAGAAGTCCTTGAACACTTTGTTCATTAAGTCCATGAAGGCTGTTGGGGAATTGGTCAAACCAAACGACATGACCAAAAACTCATAATGCCCATACCTCGTTCGAAAGGCCGTCTTCGGTATATCCTCGTCAGCTGGTGATAACCAGCCGAAAATCAATCTTTGAGAATACCGTCTTTCCCTGCAGCTGATCAAACAAGTCATCAATCCTTGGTAGAGGGTACTTGTTCTTGATGGTCAACTTGTTCAATTCCCTGTAATCTATACACATCCTTTGAATCCTGTCCTTCTTCTTCACAAACAGAACCGGAGCACCCCATGGCGAAAAACTAGGCCTGATAAACCCCAAATGAAGAAGCTCTTGTAACTGTATCTTCAATTCCTTCAGTTCTGTCGGTGCCATTTTATATGGTTCCCTCGACATTGGCTCTGTCCCTGGTGCCAACTCAATTACGAACTGAATCTCCCTATGCGGCAACGGCCCTGGTAAATTCTCAGGGAACACATCCAAGAACTGACAAACTAATATGGTCTCCTCCGGTTCTGCTGGCAACACTCTAGTAGTATCCACCACACTAGCCTGGAAACCTATACATCCCCCCTGTAATAGGACCCTAGCCCTCAATGCTTGTACCCGGGGTCCACATACCACATCCATGAAAAACAAAAGGATCATCTCCCTCCGGCTCAAAGGTCACCACCTTCTTCCTACAATCAATAGTAGCTCCATATCTAACCAGCCAATCCATTCCCAAAATCATATCAAAGTCCTCCATACCCAACTCAATCAAGTCTACTGACAATTCCCTCCCGTCAACCATCCCTGGTAGTGCTCTAATCCACCTCCTAGAAACTACCAGTTCCCCTGTAGGCAATATAGTCCTGAATCCTACAGTACAGTACTCACTAGGTCTACACAATCTATCAATCACCTTACTATAAACAAATGAATGTGTAGCACCAGAGTCAATCAATACAGTAAAAGGAGAACTAGCACTAGAAAGCTGACATGTCACCACTGAGGGACTAGCCTCGGCCTCCGCCTACGTCGGGGTGAACACTCGAGCTGGAGTCATGCTGTCCACCTTCCCTGCTTCCCCTTTCTTCATTGTTGGGCAGTCCTTCTTGAGGTGTCCCCTTTCTTCACCCCACACATATAACAGGCCTTAGCCCAACATTCGCCTGGATGCCATCTTCTGCACCTTGTGCACTCTGGATAGCTCCTCCATGTATCACCACCTCCCTGATGGCCACTCTGAGTACCCGGACCTCTCCTATCAGAACAAGCAGTGGTCGAAGTATTAGGGGTCTTCCTCTTCAGATAACTGGGGCCTCCACCCCGACCAGACCCAGAATATGGAGGCATCGTTCTGCGACCCTCCCGTCTTGCAGCATTCTCCCTCCAGATCTTGCTCTCCGCTTCCTCAGCGGTAAGAGCCTTCTCAACAGCCTGGGCATAAGTCGTCCCCCCAGGTATTGTTGTAATCCTCACATCTTGGGCTATCATAACATTAAGCCCTCTGATAAATCTGTCTTGCCTAGCTACATCTATAGGCACAAGATCTGGTGCAAACTTCGCGAGTCTATCAAACTTCAGGGTATACTCTGTAACTGTCATGTTGCCCTGAACCAACCCCACAAATTCATTCACCTTTGCTGCCCTGATGGAAACATTATAATACTTCTGGCTGAACAAATCCTTGAATCCATCCCAACCCAGAGTATTAACATCCCTGGTCTATGATGCCACTTCCCACCAAATGCGGGCATCCTCTCTCAGCATATATGCGACACAGGCCATCCTATCATAACCCTCTACCCTCATGAAGTCCCGGATAGCGGTAATCATACTCATCCGCTGCTCGACCTTTAGTGGATCTGGTGCCCCCTCAAAAGTTGGAGGATACTGTCTCCTGAACCACTCATACAACGACTCCCATCTGCTCCCAACCTCCACTGGTTGTATAACTGGTGCCACTGTAGGTGGCACAATGGATGCAGCACTCCCTGACAGAGCCTGCTGTCTCATAAGTCAAATCTGCTCATCTTGGCTCTGAAGTCGGGCTTGCATATCTGCCATAATCTGTTGCCTGTTCTCAGGGATGGGCGGAGGGTTCTGGCCCTGGTCATCATCTCTAGTCTCAGACCTAGTGCTGTCTAGTCATGTAGATCATCTTGGATGCATAACTATCCAAGTTAATCTGCAATCAACGACTCGACGACCAGACTATGATGACAGGGTAATAATCCTTTCATAATCCACCATTGGAACACAACCAATCACAAGAAATCAAAATATAATAGTTTATCCAAATATTCATTCACATACAACAGTAATGCTAATAAGCACGCCTCAATATTATCACATAGCAGTCAAGGGCCAGGTCCTATCAGTATCTCATGCTCACTATTAATCAAGCAGATAACAACAATCATGGTGCTTTCCACTCACTAAAGCATATTAACATGTATACACAATTACCAAACCCTAAGTCGAGCTTGTCTTTAGCGGTGAATGTACATGTCCAGCCAGTCTTCAGGAACCCTTAAATCTAAGACGCGTTGATACCAAGTTGTAACACCCTGGATAACCAAGGTCGTTACACTGTGTGATTATAAAGGTGCAAAACTTGCTAATCAAGTCATATAGTTGAAAACGTGACCCTAAAGTCGTAATTAGGTTAGGGTTAAAATATTTTGGTCATAAAAAGGAAATTTCTCATTAAAATAAACGTTTAATACATGGGATCCCAAAATAGGTTTTAAAGGACAGTTTACAAAATTTCAAAGTTTATGTACACCCACAAGCCATTCTAATGGAAAAATTGGCACTTTAGGTTCTCCTGTCCCTGTACCATCCCTCGGTCGTGGCAGCCAATCAGCTAACTATGTATATTCTACCCCAGAGCTCTCCAACTCAGGACAGGTCCACCTTGCCCTTGCCTTTACCTGCAAGCGTAGCACCCGTGAGCCATGGCCCAGCAAGAAAAATAAACGATAATCAATAGTCAGATAATTTCAAAAATCATCAATCAGATACTCAGCAGACCACATTGTTCACATGATCAACGATATTAATCTGCAAACCAATAACCAATCATCCCAGCAATAAACATGCCATAACCACTAGATTAATAACAATAAACATTTCACACAATATCCAGGGTCAATGCCCTTAGGCCGCACCCTCTATTTATCCCACTGACTTCGGCTCGCTTAGGTCGAGCACAGTGATTATATACTTAACCTCAGCTACCAACGATCGAGCTGCGTCCTTGTGCGCCAATATTAATTCCGGCACTCTTAGGACGTTTATTTCATGTTCACATGGCATAATACCATCATACAACATAACATACAAGTATAGGGAGCTCTTAGTCCTAACATAACCACGTAACTGAGTGCAGTTTTCTTACCTTTGATTCTGAGCGCTTTGGCTAATTGAGCACCTAGTCATAACCGTAAAATTGAACCCTCATTAACATTCAATTCCGTAACCCAACTTTGGAACCAATCCCAAGCTCTCGGGATGCCCATCTCCACCAAACGAGGTGGTGGAATCGACCCCGGAGCCCCCAAGTAAAAACCCTAAAATAAATTCCTAAAACCAAGTTCTGGAGGCAGGGTAGCGCTACAGTCAGAAATCCAACCCCCCCCCCCCCAGAAAATGAAGCATAGCACTGTGGCGCTCCTATCCTATTGCTACAGTGCTACAACTAGAACATGCAAAATTTCTGGGTTTTTCCTTCGAACTTCCTTGAGCCAAAACCGCAAAAATCATTCCCAATTTTCCACCAAACTCAAAATCAAATCCTTAAACCACTATAGCTCACCCAATACAACATAATAACACCCAAAACCTAGCTAGAAACTCCATCAACCACAGGAATTAAAGTTGAGCTTTGAAGCTCAAAAACACCATCTGAAAACCAGAAAACTCAGACAGTTAAGGTCATAAATGGTTACCTCAAATGGGTGAATCTGACCCTAGGTTGCCCTCAGTGTTCCTCCCAGCTTTGAGTCCTTCAAATTCCCAAGTTTAAGTCTTTAAACCTCCACTCAAAACCAAACTCAGAAACCATACCCAACAAAGCTCAACAAATTCTATCAAAACCTTTTAAACCTTACCTTAATTGGAAGCTAATTCCAGTTGAACTCCTAGCCACTCCAAAGATCAAAATCCCAAGACCTAGTCTAGACTTTCTCCGAGTTCTCGGCTCCAAAATACACAAGAAAGAGAGAGAGAGAGAGAGAAGAAATCGTGTGGGAGAGAGATGGTGAGTTGGGAGTCTCTGTTATCCTTATTTCTTTTCCTTTCCTTTTCAGCTTCTAACCCCTTTCTACAACTTCCCAATAAAGTCTAAATGAACAGAATATATCAATTATCCCCCTTCATAATCAAAAGACCCTTTTTCCCTCCCAATTAAATCAAAGTCTTTTAATCACTGTAAGGGCATTTTGGTCATTTGCTCCCAATTCCCGCTAATTCCTCAAGTGTCTCTAATATTTACCACTTAAATCTCGTCATCTAATTTATCACCAATTATTTTCCCCAATGTCTAAAAAATCTCCAATATATTTCCCAAATTCCCAGAAATACCCTCAGGCTCTCCCGAGCCGGGTATAAATCACCGCCGTGACTATTTTGGTAAACCGTTCACTAGGATCGCCTCGAGCCATATGCTGCAAATACTTCGACATAATAATGTGGTCTTAAAAATTTACCACAAACAATCACATTTATGCCCTCAACAGGCCAAAATTACAAATATGCCCTTATAAGCTAAACAGGGCCCACGTGCTTATTAATACTCATAAAGATGCATTTCATACATCAACATAATCATGTAAGCATGCTTATCTCATAATCATGCATTTAATCATTTAATTCAAACATAAACCAATTATGCCCTCCCTGCACACCAATCAAAACCCTTAAGCCTTATTAATGATTTGGGGTCGTTATAATTATCCCCTCCTACTGAGAATTTCGTCCTCGAAATTTTACCAGAATAACTCGAGAAACTGATCCCGCATCGTTGACTCAAGCTCCCACATCGCCTCCTCGACCCTAATATTCCTTCATAACACTTTAACCAGAGGAATTGTCTTATTCCATAGAACTTTATCCTTTCGATCTAAAATCTGAATCGAACGCTCTCATAGGACAAATCTGTTTGCAATTCCAAGTCTTCATACTTCAACACATGTGTCGTATCTGAGATGTACTTGCAGAGCATGGAAATATGGAATACGTCATGAACTCCCAACAATGACGGTGGCAAAGCTAACCTGTAAGCCACCTGCCCGATCCTCTCCAGGATCTCAAAAGGTCCAATAAATCTAGGGCTCAACTTGCCCTTCTTCCCAAACCTCCTCACCCCTCGCAGTGGTGAAACTCACAGAAATATGTGGTCCCCAACCTAGAACTCCACGTCTCTACGCTTAGGATCAACGTAGCTTTTCGGTCTGCTCTGTGAAGCAAGCATTCTAGCTCGGATCTTCTCAATAACTTCATTGATCTTCTGAACCATGTCCGACCCCAAATACTTTCTCTCACCCATCTCGTCCCAATGAATGGGTGATCTACATCTCCTCCCATATAACATGTCATATGGAGCAACTCCAATCGTCGATTGATAACTGTTGTTGTACAAAAATTCAATCAACAGGAGGTACTTACTCCAAGATCCGTCAAAGTCAAACGCACATGCCCTAAGCATATCCTCCAACACCTGAATTGTCCTCTCAGACTTTCCATTAGTCTGAGGATGAAAGGTCATGTTGAACTTCAACTGAGTCCCCATAGCCTTCTGCAAACTACTCCAAATGTTGGAGGTAAAGATAGGATCCCGGTCTGACACAATAGACTTTGGAACCTCGTGAAGACGTACGATCTCCCTCACATACAACTATGTGAATCTGTCCACTATCACCCACACCGATTCATGAAGCCCCACTCTCCTGGGTAAACCTCCCACAAAGTCCATCGTAATATCCTCCCATTTCCACTCGGGAATACCTAAAGGCTGAAGCAGCCCTGCTGCCGCTGTTGCTCAGTTTGAGGGGTGAAGCCCCACTTGTAGATTGCTCTTAGAATAGTTTGGTTATTACACCATTTTTCCAACCCCTTAGTTTGAGGGGTGGAGGTCTATTTATAGCTTGGCCCTAATGGCCTCTGATACAAGGTGGTCCCAATGAACAAGAAGGTACTTGGGAACACTGTCATGGTAGTGGCACAGGTCTTGGTGGAGCAGAGGATTGTGGTATCGATGCTTGTTTGTAGTCAGAGACATTCAGGTCATGCCACCACTCCTCGTACTTCCACTACTTGCCAGGCTTGGATGTTAGAGGTTGGCTGAGAAGGACCACATTAGGTTCCTTACTCATACGACCACTACCTATGTGACAAGGATACGAGGGTCAGATGCCTAGGGTCTTCAGAGTCGTACACTAATATGTACTACATACCTGTATGACCTCTTTGATTCGCGCTTAGGTTCTTAACCTCACAGGGCGCCTATTCTTTTAACCTTTGAATGTTCCTTCTCCGCTCATATAATTGCTCCATTTGTTACATCTTCCATGGAAAGCAAGGAGTTGTGAGGTTGTGTGGTGCGAGATGTTGTGTGATAGATTGGTGTGCGCGAGGCACTAGACGAGGGTACAGCTATGTGGTGCACAAGGCGTGCCTGCTGGGCTTGCGCGGGGTGCATCTATTAGGCATGCAATGCGCGAGACAAGGGTCTCGCGTGGTGTGAGACAGGGGTGCAGTCGCTTGGTACGTGCACCGCCTTACGAGGGTCTTGCATGGTGTGAGATGAGGGCACAGTTGCTTGGTGCGCGAGGCGCCTGACGAGAGCCTGCTAGGTGCGCAAGGCCCTGGCACGCGGCATGGGCCTACGACGTGAGGCGTACCTCCCAATGCGATGCCTTAGTGTCTTGGCATGGGTCTGTGACACGAGACGTACCTCACTATGTGAGGCCTTAGTGTCTTGGCATGGGCCTGTGAAGCAAGGCATAAATCATTATGCGAGACCTTAGTGTCTCAGCAGATGGACTGGGCCGCCAAGGCATGCCTCGCTATGCGAGGCCCTTGTGCCTGGCACATGGACAAGTCGTTCCTCCTTTCCGAGGAATCTTGACGACTTGGGAAGCCATTCTTAGGGCGTTGCATAGTTGACCTTCATATACTGAGGTTTATCCCTGGGAATTGGTGTGGGGTGTTCAAAGGGACAATTTCCTATATTCATACTTGCCCCCGAGTCTATGAGCATTCTTTTAAGTGTGTTCGTAGACTCTTTCATATGTCCTTTGTGTGACTCGACTGGCTTCTATGCTTCGTTTTCCTTGACGGGGCGCAAAAGGCTCACCTTTTGAATGATATCTTAAAATGAATGAGGAAACACAAAATTGACCTTGGTGGTGTGTTTCTTTTTAATTCATAAAGAAACATAAAAACCACCCAATTTTGGGGTGATTCTAATTTGACCTGAAGATGTGATGAGGGCCAATCATTTTCCATCGCGGATCCCAAGGTTGCCAAGGCTCATGATCTCCACCATCCATCCAAATTTGATCCAGCAGCTAAGAAACCTTGACTTTCCTTATAAATACCCCAAGTCTTGAACCCACTTCTTCACACCAACACCTATTTAGCTTAGTGGTCTTTCCTTCAATCTATATCTAGGAGCTCCAAGGTTCTAATCTTCGCGGAGGCATTTTTGAGGTGATTTTTGCTCCTTTTCATTCATCATTATTATTATTATTATTATTGTTGTTGTTGTTGTTGTTGTTGTTGTTGTTGTTGTTGCTTATTTCCTCTCATACCAGGTCTGCATTGTAGTGGCGCTAGGCATTCTCTTGCTGCTAAGGATCTGCTCTCGCTTGTCGCTCGGCCCTTCTTTACGCACCCAAAAGTCTGTCCTCGCATATCTGCAGATCCACGCATACACACCCAGGTATTGCTTATTCCTCCAATGATACGCATGTTTCCTTTATATTTTATATGAGGGTAGGGTCACTGGTTGAAATGCACCCATTCCTTAGGGATTTTTTTTTACAGCCCATCAAGCACATATGCATGGGTCCTTTTCTTATACTCCTCATACTTATGTTGTAGATATAGGGTTGCCTTCACACACATACATAATCGAGTCTTATCTGGCTGATGGCGTCTAGGAGGTCCATCTAGTATTGAATTTATCGAGTTGTCATCCTCCGACTCTATGGCCGATGTTTGCAAACCCCCTAACCATGGGGGTGTGTGAATGTTCTACCTACAGAGATTGTCCTACCTTAGGTAGAAAGCGCATGGCCTTGAGAATGAACTTGAATCTATTACTAGTGGTGAGGGTTTAGGTTTCTCCACATGGCATGAAATGTATGTCTCCAAACTAAAATCAACCCTTCAGGATTATATAGCCGAGATCACCTCCCTAGAGGAAAACATGCCACGTGAACCTTTTTCTTTCTGTGGTAACGAATCCTCAAGCTATAGGGGTCCTGTCGGTGGGGGTGTTGATTGTGAACCCCTTGAACCTGAGTTTCCTTCTATGATTTTCCCCACTCTTCCTCACCTGCCCCCAGTCGCACGTCATAGGGTTAAGTAGAGTGCGGGTAGATGTAAGACGCGTAGAGGACCTTTTAGGGGGTTGAGGAAGTCTGTCACTCAAAAATTTCCAGTCTTTGTCCATGACCCGACATGCCGAGGAGGACTTCCAACAATTCTGAAGAGGCGGGTATAATGTCCACTCTTACCCGTGTTAAGCTTGCCAACATGATGAAGGCCCACCAGCTATCACCGGACATCAAGTTCATAATTCCAAACTGTGAGGACTGTGCATATGAACTGCCCGAAGGGCTCGTTGCTTTCAGCAACTCAATATTCAAATCTTGTGGAGTCCTGCCGCTTCACCCCTTTTTTGTTAAGGCACTAAACTACTTTGAGTTGGCGCTCCTCCAACTGTCCCCCAACTCTTAGGTGGTGCTCAGGTTTTTATATGTATTATACAAACAAGTGCACTCTAGAGGGCCTTCCATGAGTGAGGTCCATCACCTCTATACCCTTAGGGTGAACCCCACAGCCCCCGTCTTCTATCAGCTCCATAAATTCGTGGCCCTTACAGGGTATCCCCTTGTGGAGGACTCCATTTCCAATAGAGGCTCATGGAAGAGTGACTTCTTCTTCACCCCCAGCGTGTCCACCCAACATACACGCTTCAACACTTCAAGTAAGCTTAGTCCCACCTTGAGTTCGTATATAAGAAAGTTCACTTTTATCCCTCCTTTTTCTGGTTTATCTAACTATGGTTATTTCTTTTTTCTTCACCGCATGTCTTGAAGGGGTTGTCAACCCTACCTTGAAATCGTCGGCCCGCGATCAAGTGGCAAAGATCCTGGATGTGTCGACCTTACGCAAATAGGCATATGGCCTTTTTACAGAGGGCAATTGTTATTCATACAAGCTGCTATCTCTGGATCAAGTTGTTTCCTTATGCTCCGTCTCATCCAAATCTACCATTCTGTGGGTATATGGTGGTGATGAAGACAATTATGATGAGGCAGCTGATAAAGATTTCATCTACCCGTCGAGTGACCATATGTACATGGAAAAGGACGTGGAGTCCGAGAATCACTCATGTTTATAGTTTTTGGTTGGTGGGGCTAGGGATGTGGCTGACGACGGACACACCGACGGTGTTACTTCTCAGGTTCCCCTATCGGTGCCAGGTGGCGAGTCTACTTTCAACATCCATGCTCCCCCTTTCTATCCCTAAGAGGAACTTTGTAATTCCTTCTTTTGGTGAGGACCTTCCACCCTCAGGGGGCACTTGAGGCAGGCGTCTTCGGGTGCCTCTTTGGCTAAAGAGGTGACTTTGTGCCCCTCTGCCCCCCATGCATCTACAGATGCATCAGGACCTTCTCGGTCTCCTTCCTTGTCTAAGCATGCCTCGACGGGTACATATGCTTCCCCCCGTCGAGCTTATGCTTTCGCTTCTGGAGGCCATCATCTGGCAAGCCAGCATGGGGAAGCCATGAATCGTTACATGGGCAAAATTCCTGAAGGCGAGTAGGGGTCTATGCACGACATTCCCGATGTCGAGTTGGGTGAGGCTTATATGCTAGCCTCCATGTAGGTATTTGTCAAAACACTCGATGTATGTTTTTTGGTTTTGATATCGCTTGACCCTTAATGTTTTATTTTATTTCTTTGTCCTCACTTAGGCTTCTATCCTAGGTCACTGGCTGGTCACCTCGAGCTGCTCATCCACATAATGCTTACAGCTCGAGCTCGAGGGGGCAATGAAGAATCTCTCAATGGCCAAGGCAGAAAAGGATAGTTTGTCCACACGAATCTGGGACTTGGAGGGTCAACTAGCCGAGGTGGTTTTCCAGAGAGACGCTGAATTAGTCAAGGCTACTTCAACTTCTCACTTCAACACTAGGCTTAAAGCTACCATCCACACTATAAATGAGAAGATTACTACAATTGAGACTAAACTTGTAAATGCCAAGAACGACATAATTGAGCGTACATTGTTCGCCATATGGAGGACCAACCCTGACGTCGACCTATCTCCCATTGGAGATTGTGCAACTAGGAAAATCTCTTAGTGGAAAGGTCAGGGTTGAAACCCATAGATCCCTCTTCAATGCTTATTTGCATACATATATGTTGCGGCTGTGTAATCCTCCATATTTTTTTCCTTTTTTTTTAACTCCTCATAAATCTTTAATGGTGTGTGGAACTCTTGATTTGTATGTCCTAGTTTGTTTTTTATATCGACTATGAGGATGAATTGGCCTTTCTAGCCATTGTTGTTCTCTTTTGATTATCAAACTTAAGGGACTTTGGTAAGTCCCTCTTATTATTATTATTATTATTTTGATGAATTTCGTATCTCTTCCTTAGTCTGATGATGATAGTCTTTTTGGTGCGCCTTGACTATACTTGTAAGGACATGTTAACCCATTGGGTTCTTGGTATCCTTTTATATTCTTTGTAGGCGCTTGTTATTTCTTGCGAGAAGCGTCCCTCTCGTCATTATACATAGTACTATATTTACAAGGGTAATTTTTAGGGCCCTTTTTGGCTAGCCAGCTTAGTGACCGTTCTAAAATTATTGGGAGATGTCTTCCTTATAGCCTCACCCCCTACAAGGGCGTCAGCCTTTGGTTGGAGGTCATATTTTTTACAAAAATTTCTTTATTTTACTATTCCCTTGATTTTAATAAAGGTAGCTAATCCTTTTGAATATAAGAGACAACTTGCTGAGTTTATTCTTTTTTGCATATATGTGTGCCTCCTGTCCTGCCCCCCAAGTGCTTGGTGAAATTTATTCCATCAAGCACTTTGGTGGATGTTTGCATAGAGAAGAAATGTGGCATGCAAAGTAGCGAACACTTTCATTCATAGTTGGAAAATTACAAAGACATATATGAAATGGTTACATCTACTTGTGAGGTTATCTGGGTAACCTCTTTGATTCTTATCTGCTAAAGTTAGCATAACATACAATAAACTAAATACGGATATTCTTTGCATCAGATATGGAAGTCTTACTAGTATTATTTCTTGAGGTGTTCCGCGTTCCATGCTCGGGGTATTACGATGTCATCCATGGTGCTAGTTTATAAGTGTTCGGTGGTATGCATTAGGCGACTTGGTAGTGTAACACCCCAACTCCAAGGTCCGCTACAGTGCACATTGTAAACAGTGCTAAACTCGCTAATCGAGTCATTTGGCCATAAACGTGTAACTAAGTGTGATTAGTGGTTTAGGGATTAAAAACTTTGATTAAGATATAACGTCTCACTAGAACGTTTACTGTATACATTGGGATCCCAAAAATATAATTTTAGAGTCTACTACAAAAGAATATTTACAACAGGCCGTTCTAAGCGGCAAAACAAGGTTCAACCCTAGTTCCACTTTCAAACCTCGCCCAAGTATTGGTCGAGCAGCTGCATATGTACACGTCATCACCTAAGCTCTCCAACTCAAGGATGGTCCAGCTTCCTTTTTCCTTTACCTGCACCACAAAGCACCCGTGAGCCGAAGCCCAGCAAGAAAACTCATATGCTCATAAACAGTCATATCATGATATCAAATCATATCTGGCATGCCTAGCATTCATAGCTCTACTCAGCATGCAAATGAATTCAAACAGATGCTGGGGTATCCAGGATAAGAAAACCTGGCCTTCTGATTGGAGGACTATCAAGTCAATCCTAATCAGATGAGTGTCGTAACACTAGAGGTTCTGATAAACCATGCTGAGTGACCGACAAACGAATCACTAACTCAAGTGGAAGGGTGGCTGTTGGGTAAGCCTCTAACCTTCGATAGGTTCTGGTAAACCATACTGAGTGACTGACAAGCACGTCACTAATTCAAATGGAAGGCTGGCTATTGGGTAAGCCTCTAACCTTCAACAGGTCCTGGTAAACCATACTGAGTGACCAACAAGCAAGTCACTGGGGCCTCAGTGCCCAAGCCATGCATATGATGATCAAAATGATCATGCAGAGCCTGTAGCTCTGATCAGATGAGTGAATATCACTTTGAGGTCCTGGTAAACCATACTGAGTGACTGACAACCAAGTCACTAGGGGCCCAGTGCCCATTTCCTGCAATGGCTCTATATGACTAGTCTTTGGCTAGATAAATGCTTGTTTATATTCATCGAACTTGAGGTCGGTCCTGCATTAATGCTTTTGGAGTCATTCAATGCAGAGGGTCGATTAGATCCAATCGACATAGCTTGCACTACTCACTAGGGTTGTCATGACTAGTGAGACAGCACAATGTGGCCAGTGCCCAATACCACTGCCGAACCTGACTAATAAGTCACAGCTTCACAGTTGATACTAGCACCTTTGCCAAACCTGACTAATAAGTCAGTGCCATGCACAAGTAAGCGATGCTATCAATATGTATCATATGCCAATTATCCAAGAGTAGGCCACTCAGCATGTTTACTAAACAGTTGCTAGCGTAATTATAATCATGCACAAACACAGAGACTCAAGCTTTGACCAATCTCATATTCATCATCATTCATGGCATGCCCTAATCACATGTTTCTCATGCGTCACATGCATCACATTTAACCAACCAGCATGCCTCAATAATAATCATACGCAAATGGGCAAGATTTCCAAGCATTCATTATGCTATCAATGTTTACATTTAAACATCCAACATGCATCAAACATAACCATGCATGTCACATATGGGGTGCAGTTTTCTTACCTTGGGTCCAAGCACAGGTTACCAACAAATGAGCCACAAGAACGATCCCGATTCCAAGCCTCTAGAGATAACCTAGTCACAACCATAATATAAAACCTCATCAAATTGAGTAAATAAATACTTCCAAACCCAACCCAAGCCTCCGAGACATCGAATCCCACTCAACTAAGAAGTAGGATCGATCCCGGGCCCTTAGAGCTAAGTTCCCATCACAAAAACCACCATTTAGTTTTTTTTTTCCCTTAAGGGCCGCGGCCCGCCCCCCTGGCAGAGCCTCCTCCATCTTCTTCAAGCTAGGGCCGCGGCGCCCAAGAACAGGGCCGCGGCCCAACCTCGCACCAGCCACTTTTCTTCGTTTTTTCCATTTTAAAACCTTCCAAAAACCCATCCAAACATTTCCAAATCATTAAATCAAAGTTCCCAAACTTCTCAATGGTCTAAAACCAGCAAAACCTGAAGCTCAAACAAACTAAAAACTCAGCGATTCACAAAATCCAATTCAAGCTTAAAAACTTTTAAAAACTTAAAACTTAAACTTGAATTATCTCCGATTGAGTTGTTTCCAACTAAATCCTCTAGTTAATAAGCTTCTAATTCTCCTTAGGATTGCTATGCCTCGATCCTTGCTTGATTCCGAGTCCTAGAACTCAAGATACCTTCGAAAATGCGATCGGGAAACGAAAAGGGAACTTTTAGGGAGAGAGAACGTACAGAACGTTCTTTTTATTTTCTTAAAAGGTTACTTCAAGCTTAAGTAGCTTCCAATAAAACCTAACGCTTGGGGTCCCGAAAACACCCCCGGGGACATTATAGTCAAAACTTCCAGAATTTCCCCCTGATCTTACTAACTCCCAATTTATCACCAAATATTAATTCCCATTACCTAATAACCCGGTAATGCTCTAAATACCCCTTGACTTACTCCGAGTCAAGCTTAAATCCCGTTGTGACTTTCCCACTAGCTTACCTCCTAGGATCGTCTTGTGCTGGGTAACCCTGGCATAACCAAATAATAACAAATCACCACACCCATTTCACATATATGCCAAAAATGCCCGAAATGGCCAAAATATGAAAATCACCCAATTAATCACAAATGGGTTCGCATGCAAATTTAATACACCTAAACATGCATATTATCATTAAATAGCATAATAAATCAATTATGGCCCTCCCGGCCTCCTAATCAAGGTCCTAAACCTTATTAGGAAATTTGGGGCATTACAGGTAGGGTCCTTCCCAATTCGCCCCTAGTACCCCCGCCCCCGGATCTCGCATGTTGGGGAGTACTTTTCTCAGCACCAAGTCTCCTACCCTGAACATTCTTTCTTGCACCCTAGAGTTGTAGTACCTCACTGCCCTTTGTTGGTATACCGACACTCTTAGCTGTGCCCTTTCCTTTCTTTTTTCTAACATATCTAAGTTTTCGGCCATTGCCACATGGTTGACTTGGTCCTTGTATGCCTGTATCCTGAAGGAGTTAACCTTCATTTCAACCGGGAGGACAGCCTCACATCCATATGCTAAGGCAAATGGGGTCTCCCCAGTGGTTGTGTGCGATGTGGTCCTATAGGCCCAAAGCACATTGGTAGCTCCTCGACCCAGGCTCCCTTCAATTTCTCTAGCTTCACTTTTAGATTTTTCTTGAGGACTTTGTTAATGGCCTCCACCTGCCCATTGGCCTGTGGATGCACAACAGTTAAGAAGCTTCTCCTTATTCCTTTCTCCTTACAATGCTCCTCGAACGTTTCCCCCTCAAACTGGGTGTCGTTGTTAGAAATGATTTTGGAGGGCACTCCGTACATGCAGACAATGAATTTGTTGACAAGGGTGGTGATCTGTTTGGCCGTTATATTTATTAGAGGTTCTGCTTCAACCCACTTGGTGAAGTAATCTACCACTACGACTGTGTACTTTGCTCCACCCCTATCTGCGGGAAGGGCGCCGATCAGGTCTATTCCTCAAATAGCAAAAGGCCAAGGGATGGTTAGGCTAGTTAGCTCATTTAAGGGCTTTCGGGAGTAGTTTGTGTGTCTTTGACATTTGTCACATTTTCTCGTGAAGTCACTTGCATCCTTCTCCATAGAGGGCCAGTAGTACCCTTGCCTCGTTGCTTTCCTGGCCGTGGATGGCCCACTCGCATGGTTGCCGCATTCGTCCTCATGTATTTCATACAAAACTTCCATTGCCTCCTCTTCATCAACACATCGCAAGAGTGGCATAGAAAACCCTCTCTTGTACAAGACTCCATCTACTAAGGTGTACCGGGCAGCTTTATACACCAGCCTCCGAGCTTCTCCCTTCTCTGTTGGTAGAGCTCCATCCTTCAGGGCGCTCATAATTGGGTCCACCCACGATCCTTTTTTGGTGTTGATCATATGAACCTCTACTTCAATGATGCTTGGCTTGGATAAGTACTCCACAAGTATGGACTCGAGGATATCTCCATCCTTTGTCGAAGCTAGCTTTGCGAGGGCATCGGCATGGATATTCCTCTCTCTTGGGATTTGCTCTATGCTATACCACTCCAATTGCTCTAGGTAGCCTTTTACCCTTTTTAAGTATGCAACCATCTTAGGACCCCTTGCCTGATACTCGCCCTTCAACTAGAATACCACAAACTGTGAGTCGCTAAAAATGTGTAAATGTGTTACCTTTAGCCCCTGGGCCAACTGCAATCCAGCTAGGAGCGCTTCGTACTCCACCTTGTTGTTCGAGGATTCGAACCCAAATCATATCACACAATACATCTTATGCCCTCCGGGTCTAGTCATCATGATACCTGCTCCAGCTCCCCCTTTGTTGGATGCTCCATCCACATGGAGGCTCCATTCCTCAAACTTTTTTTCCTCTTCTTTATCGACCGATTGACCCTCTCCTATATCTCCTTCTTCATTTGGTCGATAGGTGAACTCCACTATGAATTCTGCGAGCACTTGCCCATTGATGGAGGTCCTTGGGGTATATATGATGTCGAATTGACTTAACTCAATCGACCATTTCATCAGTCTCCTGAGGTTTCAGGTTTGTGCAAGACCTGTCTCAAGGGGTTATCAGTGCCTCGATCGCATGGGCGTGGAAGTAGGGCCTTAACTTTCTTGAGGCCACGACTAAGGCGTATGCTAACTTCTCTCTCTATGGGTATCGAGTTTCCACATCTACCAACCTTTTACTGATGTAGTACACGGGTTGTTGATGCTTCTTCTCTCCTTTAACCAGGGCAGCGCTTATGGCATGCTCGGATACTACCAAGTATAAGTATAGCCTTTCACCCTTTTCAGGTTTAGCCAACAAGGGTGGCTTCCCTAGGTGTTCCTTCAACTTGGTAAAAGCATCCTCACAATCTCCATCCAAAGCGAACTTTTTGCTCCCTTTTAGGATGTTGAAGAAGGGGAGGCACTTGTCCATAGACCTTGAAATGAATCTGTTGAGGGCTGCTACCCATCCCGTTAGACATTGCACATCTTTCTTGCTCCTAGGTGGATTCATTTCCACTAGGGCTTTTATTTTGTCAGGGTTAGCTTCAATGCCTCTGGAGTTGACCATGAAACCCAAGAACTTTCCCGAAGAGACTCTAAAAGTGCACTTGAGTGGATTCAGCTTCATTCGGTATCTTAGGAGTCTGTCAAACATCTCACTTAGGTCCCCGTTGAGTTCTTCGGCATTTTTGGTCTTCACCAACATATCGTCAATGTATACCTCCATGTTCCTTCCTATCTGGTTAGCGAACATCTTGTTCACCAATCTCTAATAGGTGGCTCCTGCGTTCTTCAATCCAAAAGGCATCACTTTGTAGCAATAGAGTCCCTTATCTGTTATGAATGAAGTATGTTCTTTGCCAGCTGGGTTGATGGGTATCTGGTTGTATCCAGTGTAAGCATCCATGAAGCTAAGTAACTCATGTCCAGCTGTTGTGTCCACCAGTTGATCTATTCTTGGAAGCGGGAAGTTTTCCTTAGGAAAATCCGTATTAAGGTTAGAGAAGTCCACACAGGTCCTCCATTTTCCATTCGGTTTTGGGACTAGTACGGGGATTGATACCCATACGGGATGGAACGCTTCGTGGATAAACCCATTCGCCTTCAATTTGTCAACCTCCTCCTTCAAGGTTGCATACCTTTCCGGGCCGAGTGCTCGTCTTTTCTGCCTAACTGGCCATGCCTCGGGGTTGATATTTAAAGGGTGACACATGATGGAAGGATCTATCCCCACCATGTCTTCGTGACTCTAAGCGAAGACATCGAGATTATCCTTTAGGAACCTCACCAATTTCTCCTTTGTATCGTCTTGAAGGTTTCTTCACACCTTCAACTTTCGCAATGACTCTTCAATTACAACGGTCTCTTCTAACTCCTCCAAAGGTTTAGCCCCTAGCCCCTCTGTGACTTGGGGGTCCAATTCCTGCGGGTTTGTGCCTCCATGTACTACCATCGCAATTGGTTTCCGTGGCTTTACAGACGTGCGGAGGGAGGGGTTACAACACTCCCTCACTTCTTTCTGTTTCCCCTTTCATACTCGCTATTCCCCTAAGAGTTGGGAATTTGATATCTAGGTGATATACTGAAGTTATTGCTTTCAATTCTCTTAGGGATGGTCTCCCCAATACTGCATTGAAAGGTGAAGCACAGTCCCACGACGAAGTTTGCCATGATAGTAGTTTGTCTGGGTTGTTCTCCCATGGTGAGGGTCAATTTGATTACCCTTAAAGGTTATCGATTCCCCTATGAATATGTACAGGAAGGAATGGTAGGGTCTCAAGTGTCTAACGTCCAACCCCATCTTCTCCAAGGCGGGGCGATACAAGACGTCCACAGAACTTTTGTTGTCTATGAGGACCCGATGCACCCTCATGTTGTCCAATTGGACTGTCAACACCAAAGGATCATTGTGGGGGAACTGCAACCCTCGTGGATCCTCCTCCGTGAAAGTGACTGAGTCATTTTCTCCCTTGAAACTGTTCGGGGGTCATTGCTCCAGGCTTATGACACATGGTGGTAGACTCCATCTGGCTTCTCTAGCGTACCTGTCTCGACCCTTCCTGGACTCTCCTCCAAACCCCGGGCCTCCAAAGATCGTTCTCACTTCTCCTTGTATTTTTGGGGCTCTTTCTCGAGCCCAAGGTGACACCGACTCGTCCTCTGGTTTTTTATTTTCCCTTTTGACATATTTTCCTAGGTTCCCCCTGTGTATGAGCTCCTCAATGTCTACCTTCAAAAGGGTGCACTCTGTTGTGGTATGGCCAATGTCCTTGTGGTACTGACATTATTTACTAGGGTCCCTTTTGGACCGATCTTTTCTCATCGGTAGGGGTCTCTTGAAGGGAACTTGGCCTTCATTCGTGAGGTAGATATGTTCTCTGGTGTCTGTCAGGTTTGTATAGAAGGTGTAAGACATTTGCCTGGAGTCGCTTTCGCGTTTGGGCCTTCTCTGGTCGTCATCTCTCGGCCCCTCATACACCCTATTCTTTTTTGCACTATTCGAACCTTCATGGGTCGAAGGCTTGACGTGGGATTCGCACTTTCTTGCCTTTAGGTTGTCATGGCCATCCTCGACACGGATGTACTTTTGTGCTCTTTTGTATAATTCGTCTAAGTTGGTGACCTCCCTTTTGAGCATATTATCCCAAAGCTTACTGCCTGGGCGCACTCCAGCTGTGATTGCCATCTTGAGTTCTCCCCTAGTAAGGCTTCCCACTTTAGCCACCTCCATGTTGAACCTGTGAATATAGCTCTTCAAGCTTTCTCTTTCACCTTACTTTATGTTAGCGAGGCTAGTGCCCAGCATGGTGTAATCGCATATGGCATGATGTTGTTGGAGAAACTCATTGGAAAATTGTTGCCATGACCTGATGGTTCCCAGCCTCAGTCTCTTGAACCTTTTGTACGCAGGTCCTTTTAGCATGACAGCGAAACAATGACATCTTGCTCTGCTATTGATTCCTCTCAACTTCATTAAATCATTGAAGACGTCCAAGTGGTACTTGGGCTCTGAGGTGCCCTCATACGAGGTTCTTTAAAGTTAGCCGGGAGTCGTTAAAACTGGATTTCTCACGTGAAGGGTGACTTGTAGTCAAACTCTTCATCGATAATGTGCCTCCCAGATGCTATGAAGATCTTGCTCCGAAGGCTCCTTATCTCTGTGTCTAGCTCCTGTCGCCTCCTATTTAAGGAGTCTCTCAGCTCCGTGGGGTTTGCCTTTCTCTTCTCTTTGCCCTTCGAAGTGGCTATAGGAGGTGTCTTCCTTACTTCTGACCTCTTCCCATTGAGCTATTCTCTTAGGCCAGGGGGTGCCACCTTTGGGGTGACTTCGGCTTCGTTCTTACGACCATCTTCGTCCCTCTGCCTTTGCTCCTGGGGGTATTTCGATGACCTACGTCCCTCATGGTACATTTTCTGGGGAGTGTTGCTGGTGGAAAGTCGGGTTCTCCCATCGTCTATGGGGACAGTGATTTCCCCTCTTTCACGCTCTTTCTATTTATACTTCGGAAGGGGTATGCTCGACTTTCCTTGCAGAAGGCCATTTAAAACCTCCTGCATGTTCTCTAGCGTGGTTTTCAGCCTTCAATTCTTTTTGTGTAACTCGCGAATCTCGTCTTCATAGAAGCGAGTCCTAGAGCTGGAACTCACCAAGTGTACTCGGGGACTCTTGCCTGGCCTGTGCATTGAGGGACTCGGGTCTCGTTGGCCAGAACGTGGTGCCACCGGGGACCGAGGATGTGGGTGCTCTCTTGGGGGACAGAATGTGGCTCTGAATGACCTTCGTCGTGTCAAACAGCCATGGATGATGCTTCCTTCTCCTCCCTTGGGGGAGGACGTTCCTCCTGCACATCTCCATGCTTAGGCGGAGGAGGGTCTTTCTTGGAGGCCCTCAGTTGTTCTCCGTCCAAGTGAACCTCAACATCTTGTAGTTGTCGTAAGCATTTTGAATGCCTTGGAATTTTTCCTTGCTGGAAGTGATGAAAGAACGTTGGCTTGATGCTTGTTCTTCCCACAGACGACGCCAAACTGTTGACGACAGAAACTCGTCAGCGATATATGGATGGAAAACTCAAAGACATCATAAGAGGTTCATGAACTCAAATTAACTTGCATAAATTTAAAGAAAAATTGCTAGTGAACAATAGAAGAAGACTTATATATTGCTCTTAGAATAGTCTGGTATTACACCATTTTCCAACCCCTTAGTTTGAGGGGTGGAGGTTTATTTATAGCTTGGCCCTAATGGCCTCTGGTACAAGGTGGTCTTAGGGGACAAGAAGGTACTTGGGTACACTATCATGGTAATGGCAAAGGTCTTGGTGGAGCAGAGGACCGTGGTGTCGATGCTTATTTGTAGTCAGAGACATGCAGGTCATGCCACCACTCCTCGTACTTCCACTACTTGCCAGGCACGGGTGCCAGAGGTCATATGACCATTATCTGTGTGACAAGGATACGAGGTTCGGATGCCTGGGGTCTTCAGAGTCGTACATCCGTATGTTCTGCATACCCGTACAACCTCTTTGAGTCGCGTGTAGGTTATTACCCTCACAGGGCGCCTATTCTTTTAACGTATAAATATTCTTTCTCTGCTCATATTGGCTCCATTGGTGACATCTTCCATGGAAAGAAAGGAGTTGTGAGGTTGCGTGGTGCAAGACACCATGTGGTTTATTGGTGTGCGCAAGGCGCTAGACGAGGGTGCAATTATGTGGTGCACGAGGCATGCCTACTGGGCACGCGCGGGGTGCATATGCTGGGCATGCGAGACGGGGGTCACGCGTGGAGCGAGATGGGGGTGCAGTCGCTTGGTGTGCAAGGCGCTTAACGAGGATCTCGCATGGTGTGAGACGGGGGTGCAGTTGCTTGGTGCGCGAGGTTCCTGACGAGGGCCTGCTGGGTGCGCGAGGCGCTGGCATGCGACATGGGCCTACAACGCGAGGCCTTAGTGTCTCGTCATGGGCCTGTGATGCGAGGCATGCCTCACTATGCGAGGCCTTAGTGTCTCGGCATGGGCCTATGACACGAGGCATGCCTTACTATGCGAGGCCTTAGTGTCTCGGCATAGGCCTGTGATGCGAGGCGTGCCTCACTATGTGAGGCCTTAGTGTCTCGACATGGGCCTGTGACGCAAGGTGTGCCTCATTATGCGAGGCCTTAGTGTCTCGGTGGATGGACTGGGTGGCCAAGGCATGCCTCGCTATGTGAGGCCCTTGCGCCCAACACATGGACAACTCGTTCCTCCTTTTCAAGGAATCTTGACGACTTGGGAAGCCATACTTAGGGTGTTCATAGGAGACCTTCATATATTGAGGTCTATCCTTGCGACTTGGTGTGGGGTGTTCGAAGGGACAATTTCCCGTATTCACACAATTATCCCCTCCTTATTTGAATTTCGCTCTCGAAATTTATTCAATCATCTTGGGATACCAACCTTGCAAATCTTACTATAGCCACAGAATCAAGTCCTTTACTTTTTTATCCCTTAGTAACATTCTCACTAGAATTACGGTCTTAATCCATAAGACTTTATCTCATTCACACAAATTCCATTTCCCTTGCTCGATAAATTTCATTGAAATCCTAGGGTCACCTCACCCTATCAGCGATAATATCTTACACTTCTTTCCTTGACATTGGCATCAGTAACACTTTATGAGCCACCACCCATACTAGGGTAAGGCTAATCTGTAGGCCCCTGGCCTAGTTCTTGATAAGATCTCAGAAGTCTTATTGAATCGGGAGTCAAAACTCCTTTTTATTTCCCAAAATATCTTATCCTTTCTAATCCATAATACTCGAAGAAATACAAAGTCTCCCACCCTAGAACTCTGTATTCCCATACTTGGAATTTGCGAACTCTTATCTCCTTTTAAATAAGCAGACACTTCTGCCCTAATAATCCTTATAACCTCATTGGTTTCTCCGAACCAATTCTGAATCACAATACTTTCTGTCTGTCATTCTCTTACTTGGAAAGAGTGCTTCTCGCTCCCTGTCTCACTGTATCTTATTGAGAGTTACCCTAGTCGTTGACCGACTTCCATCACTATGCTAATTCAATCAAGGGACCATATTTATTTCAATGCCCCAACTACTTACACATTCGATGTGAAATTCTTAAAGTCTGAGTCTTTCCTTTAGATTGTTAATCTATCTTAAAGTAACTAATAATTCTTAGTCTCAATCTTATACTCTTTGTCCCCAACAATTTTTTTCCAAAACTGGGGAAATAAAGGGTCCCAGTCTAACACCGTCGACTTTGGTGTCTCATGGAGATATATGGTCTCCCATCATCCATACACATTATTATGATACCCATTCACACGAACTGAGGTGTATTAACTCAATCTATTGAGTCACAACCTTTCATGTCCAATCATCTTACTTGCAGTCTAACGTGGTCCACCCTTACGGCCCACCACTATACCCTTTTGCCTTCCAGTATACAAATTTTAGATCTTAACATCCATTCAAATATCATGGATGCAACAATATCCATAAAGAGGTAATACAATACTCATCTAGAATTTCCACCTTCAAACTAGGTTCCATCGGATTACTCTATACCAATCTTTGTCGTTACCTCATCTGACTTCACTGTAATTTATGGCGTCCTATCCAACTGGCACAGATCTTTCCAACTTAGGAGGTCAACTTCCATGTTAATTTTCTCTTATGCAATCAAGGGTTTCCAATGTTAATCACCCATTAATTCCCACTAAGCCTTGGTCTCAAGGTTATTCCTCTACAGATGACCAAATGCTTAAATTCTTTGTGCTAATACACTCACTTCTATTCCATAGGTGCCATCACTTCACCCTAACCGTGGCTATCTAGCATTACCGTGAACTTAATGCTCCATGTATAATATTCTTGTTCTTATTTTTTTTCATCTACCATGAAGCACGAACAACCATCCTTTTCAGTCTATACTTGGGCGCGTCCTAATCCTCGATGCACTGCCCTATAGTTTCATGTCTTAAGCAAAGATAATATCCATCATGTTGTCCTCCTGTATCCGTCCATTGCATACAGATTGTAATACCATAGGGTGCTAACCAATCCTTATTCTATCTTCCAAAAATCTGATATGAAACTACCCATTCAGAAAAACTTTAGGTTCTTGTGTTATCTCAATCTTGGGTATTGCTATCTTCGAAGATGCTTCAAGTAGTAGTTGATGTGTCTTATCGGTCTCACTATACTTCTCACCCTTTAGGCATTCTTCGGTAATTTTTTTGTGGCTTCTGGCTGAATGCCTTCATACATGATCCCATCACTTCCTATAATGTGACCTTGAATACCTTTGGAGAAATTGAAGCTTACACTTCCTGGAGCCTTACCTGTAACCCTACTTCATCAGTCTTAGTATTGTCAATGAAGTGATCGTTCACGTTCTGCTTCTAGCTGGGAGTAGACCAACACATTACTAATCAATCTGGATATGGCTTATCCGTGTCGTTCCTATAGTATCTGCTCCTGTGTCGTCGATGCATTGGTTAGTTAAGATCCTTCACTGAAAACCTATCACATCCTACTCGATGCAAGGAGTAATTCCTGAAATGTCCCTTTCCCTGACCCTCAGCTGGTAATAACCAGATCGATGGTCAATTCCTGAGAACATTGTCCTATCTTGCAACTGGGAAATCGAACCCTTAATTCTTAACAAACGGTGTTGACATATCCCATGATGTGACACTCTGTCCAATCAATCCTCAAATATAATACCTCTTTAACTGAACCATTAATTCTTCCTGCTGAGCTAATACCACTCTTCATGATGTTCCTGATACCGATTATATCCACACCTTAAGCCTGTAGCGTACTCAACGATTCTTTGCGCACCCACCTAAAGTCTTGCTGGCCAATCTAGCTTCCATTTGGTCATCCCAATATCTACCCCAATATCTAGGCATCCCGTGGACATAACCGGGTCCTTCCCTTTCAAATCCAGACGTTACCACCATCTCTTACAATCCATGGTTGTCCCTTATTTATAGATTAGTTCCTACTCAGGATCATATCAAAATCCTCTTACCACGAGCTCAAACAACTCCACTATAAACCTTTTACCAATAGTACCCTAATCCATCTCTTGGAAGTTACCAACTTTTCTGGCAAGCACTAAAATCTCACGCCCCATGGCATGGCAACCCAAAAGTATGTGCCTCAAATCTATGTCTCTTCTGGGAGATACATAGCACCAAATCATTCAGTTCATTATATCACAAGGAACGAGAACTAACAAGTTAACTGATCACCTCCAAGGGACTAGCCCCGGGCTCTGGCTGTACCAAGGCGGACCTTCAAACTAGGGTCAAGTAATCTATACTCCTCGGTTCTCCCAACTTTGATTTCAAGCAATCTTTCTTGACATGCCCAATCATTCAACATAGAAGACATGCCTTCACTCAGCGTCCTCCCAGATGGCGTCTCCCACACCTGACGCATACTAGATAACTTCATTAGGCCTCATTGCTACCCTGGCCACCATCCTGTAAACCATAACCCTCTCCTGTCAAGTCCGGGAGTAGTAAAACTATCAGGGGTCCTTATTTTCCAACTATTGGGCATCTGCCCCTACCTGATCCCGCAAATGGGAATACCATTGCCTCAGCTTCCTACCCTATGGCATTCTTAAACCATATCTCATCTCTTGCACCTTCTATAACAAGGCCCACCCTACTGCTCGAACATAGATATAGGTTTCATGCACTGGAGCGACCCTAACACTCTGGGCCATCCCAGAGTTTAGTCCTCTTCAAACTAAAAGCGGATCTAGCCAATCCACCAAATTCATTGAAAAATTTTGTCATTGTCTTGCTATTTTGAACCGAGTTCATAAACTCATTAATCTTCGCAGTTCAAAATGTGTCACCATAGTCTCTTTTATCAAATCATTATCTAGGTTCCTCCCAACCCATCATGACAACATTCCAGGTCTGGGGCACTACTTCCCATCACATGTGGACATCCACCGGCCGCATACGCATGGGACAACCACTCTATCATGGCTTACCATCCCCATATCATCGAGGACGGAGCTAACCATGCCCATCAACTGATCAGTTCTGAACAAACCTAAACCTCCCTCAGAAACTAGAGGATAATGCTTCTAACGTCTTTCATACGATAACTCTTATCTGTTCCCACCCTCAGGTTGAGACAACACTGGTGCCATTATTATCAAGATATACGAAGCAACATTCCCCAATGTAACTCGCTATCTCACCCATCTAATCTCCTCACTCTAATCTAACTTTCTTACTTGCATACCAGCAAACATCTGTTGTGAATTCCAAGGGCATATGGAGGAATCTAACCTCAACGACCATTTGTAACCCCCATACAAGCAATACCAGGTTTAATTGACTATCTTGAACATATACCTTCTGAATCAGTCCACATCCAATGACTTAACCCCTCAGCCCTGATATTCATATCCAGAAATATCCCACGGGCAGGTCCAAACAATCACAATAATTACACACACAAAATTCATATTAGACCATAAATCTATATTGCTCATACATCAATTATCTCTACCAAATACACTCATACACATCATGCTCTCTATGCTAGCATGCAGACATGGCACTTAGGTTCAATTTAAACAATTAATCATGTAATCATGTCGTTAAATACCTAACCGTGAGTCAAGCTAATCTTTAGCGGCGAGTGTACACACCCAGCAAGTCTTCAAGAACCCTTAAACCTAGACCGCTCTGATACCAAGTTGTAACGGCCTAGATAACCAAGATCGTTACATTGTGTGTTTAAAATAGTGCATAACTTGCTTATCAAATCGTTTGAACTTAAACGCGTAATTAAAAACTAAGTCATGGTCAAGTATTAAAAGATTTAGTCAACAAAACGGTTATTTTTCATTGAAATATTAAGTTTCTACACGGGATCCCAAAATCAGTTTATACACTTATAAAAGACAAACAAAATACAGCTTACTGTTCTAAGCGGCAAAATAGGGTGTAGTCCTAGTTGCTCCCAAGCTATCCCGACCGTGGTGATCGAGCAGGCTGCATATGTACACACTGCCCTTGAAGCTCTCCAACTCATGGCTGGTCCCGCTATCCATTTCCTTTACCTACACAACATAGCACCTGTGAGCCAAGGCTCAACAAGAAAACATAAACCAACATGCACAGCTAGGCAACAATATAAGGCAGTGAACATAAATCATCAAATTTAACTAACAACATGAGATTTAGCTAATCTCGGCTCGCTTAGGCCGAGCTGCGTTCAATACGCTTATCATCAGTCCCGACTCCTTTAGGCCGAGTCCACTTGTCTTATAGCCAACTCCGGCACCCTTAGGCCAGGTTGTGTTCCGCACGCTTGTTATTGGCCCCTGGCACCCTTAGGCTGGGCTGTAAACATATATAATCACAAGTATATACATTGCATAACACATAATCAATGGCAGCGTATACAAGCATGCCTATCCAGATATCCTCAGTTACAAATATGTTCATATTCATATATATATTCATATTAGGGGTTTAATCCCCAATCACAACTCGGGTGCAGTTTTCTTACCTCAGGTCCCAAGCAGCAAACGTATGACAACCCCGAGCACGATCCCTAATCCTGAGCTCTTGCGGTATAACCTAGTGACAATGCAATTGTGGATAACCAGTAAGATGCTAAACTATTTAAGAAGCTTTGGAATCAATTATTAGCCTCCGGGACCTTGAATTCTACAAAATTGGGTAGTAAAATCCTTCCCGAGCCTTAACATTTGAGTTCCTGAGCTAAAAACCTTCACCTCCCCTATTTTTCCATTTAGGGATGCGACCCACTACATGGTCAGAGGGAAAGGCCCTCCCTAATAGAGGACACAAGCCGCAACATGCTCTCCCCATGCCGTAGTGCCTGGGCAAACCATAGGCGTCTCCAACCTCTTCAAACAAGCGGGTCGCAGCTTGGGCCTCCAAACCCAAAAAACCACACATTTATTCTGCGTTTCTTTCCAGCCAAACCCATAAATATTCTCCCAAACCTACCCCTATTCTCAAAATTAAACCCAGAGTTCATATCACAGCAGCATAACCACCTAAAATTCTAACCAAAATCCTCTTAGGAACTTAAAATTCAGCCAACACCCCTTTGAACTTAAATAGCTTAAGAACCCTTACACTAACAGCAAAATCCACACAAAAAATTAGGTTACAAAGCTTACCTCTGGAGTGAATTTGACCTTGAATTGATCCTCAAGTAGTTCTAGCTCAAATTCCCAACTTGAATCCACAAATTCTAACCTCAATCCTAAGCCTTCTCTTCAAACCCTTGATGACTTAGAGAGAGAGAGAGGTGAACGTGAGAAAGAGAAGGCTGAGAGGTATTCTGATATGTTCTGGTTATTTCCTAAGGTCTCTAAGCTTATCCCTCACCCAAAAGACAAAAATACCCCTAGTATTATCTCAGCCCCACATTGCCCATAAGGGCAAAACGTTCATTAGCCCTAATTCCCGCTAATTCCTCGATCATCCTAAAAATTCCCAATTAATCCCTACATGCCCAACTAATCACCAAATACTTTACTCGTTACTCAATAAATCCCAAATATACATTAAACTTCCCAAAATACCCCTAGGCTCGCCCCGAGTTGGGTATTGGACCCCGTTGTGACTATTCCGTTAACCCGCTCACTAGGATCGCCTCGAGCCGTATACTGCAAATATATCCACATAATAATGTGGTCTCAAGCATTTACTCACATATAATAACATTTATGCCGCTATGGGCCAATATTACAAATATGCCCTTATTGTAAAAAACGGTTCCACATACTCATAAACATGCATATAAATATATTCATATCATCATATATATTATGCATACCACATAGTCATGCATTTATTCAATTAATTCTACATGCATATCCCATTATGCCCTCCAGGAACTGTAATCCAGGCACTTAGCCTTAAAAGTAAATTTGGGTCGTTACACGTGCCCACCCACTCACTCGAGTACGGGACACATGTCCGCTTGTTATAGGTGCATTTTCAGGTTTCGAGTACTATAACAGTTGTATTGTCAACCTTTTCCCATTGTTTGGTTTATTTAATTTCGAACCTCGAATCTCTTCTTGCTTTAATCGTACGAATCATATTTGCCCCTGAAGATTACGTATAAATAGAAGAGAAAAATTTGTGCCTAGCCACCTTTGCATTCAAAATTTTCCTTTTATCTCTCTTCTTTTCAAAATATTCAAACTCTTTGAAATCATTTGCTTCCCAGAAATTATCAAACCCTCACGCTTGGATTTTTCAGGCATTTTCTGTCCTTCCTTCACGTGTTGATCAAAAAACCAATATGTAAGTATGCTCATCCCTGGTTTAAATTTCATTTTCTCATTTTTCAATAAGTTTTTATGAATTTTTCCAATGTTTTTGCCTTACTTTGATTCTGTACGAGATTAGTTTAGGTTTTTACTAGGCCAAAACACTAGCTCTAGAAACAATTTGAAATAATGCACAAAAAAATAGGTTATTTTTTGGGTTTTTTGGGTTTAAAGGATGAATGTATGAATTTCTGGGTTTGAAGACTCAAGGATTTTAGGTTCAGTTTTATGTAGCATAAGGGTTACAGTATTGAAATGGTTTTGCATTAAACCCTTTTTCAAAACCACTATGTCTAACACATGAATCACGAAATTTTAGTACCTTCCCAAGATTCTGGCGCGTGAACTAGAGACAAGCGTGGGACCACATGTTGGGGTATTAAGCCTATACTTAACTCATAGATTCCTTAGGTCGATTAATAATGCTTTAGAATTTCAGGTCGCCCTTTCTTCCGTTACTAGAAAAAGGTTACATTCCCAAGTCGCCTTTAATGGGTCATTTTTTAATCAGGCGAACTAAAATCTTCGTCATGGCCCCTCAAAATAAAAGGACCGTGATAGGCCACTCTTCTTATGGCAAGGATAAGTAGGTCGCCTTCGAGACCCCATTCCCCACTTTGGTCCAGTGGTGGAGAAGGAGATCGAGGTATGACCTGATAGTTTCTTTGAGGCTGAGAGGATCGTGTCTCGAATTACTTCTCAACCCAAAGTGTATAAAATTATGCTAAGTCACAGAATCAAGATGAATCCCAAATTCTAAGCTTGACCTCCATTGGAAGGTGAGCATAGTTGCACCCCATTGGAGGATGACTTCGAAGCCTGGAGTAATGAACACCTGAAAGCAGGTGCCTTCCTCCCACTGGATCAGTATTTTGCGGACTTCCTGAATTACGTGAAGCTCGCCCCTTTCCAGCTCCTGCCAAATTCCTATCGCCTCCTTGCAGGGTTAAAATATATATTCCTCAAGAACGAGTGGGAGGTCCCCTCCCCAGAGGACATTTTTTACTTTTTTCAGTCTGAAGGCCAATCCAGATATTAAAACCCGAGGTGATGGTTTCTACTACCTCACCCAATTTCCCAAGTCTGCCAGCATCATCGACCTCCCCAGCCATCCGAATGACTTCAAAGACCAGTTCGTTATTTCAAAGGGCTCCAGGACTACGATTACCTTTATTTCAACCAGCTTCGTAAGTATCTTTGCTTTTATACTCCATCTGAATTCTTCACTTTTGTTAAGTTTTACTTATTCTTATCAAGTTTTTATCTTGTGCAACAATTTATAAGAGAATAGAGAGGTCTGAGACCCTTGGGGGTCAATACAATGCTTTGCCCAACGCTCCCGCCGAGGAAAAAGAGTTCAGGACACTGGTGAATGACGCCACCATGGTGACCTCCAAGCTGATCAAGGAAGATCAGACACTGGCCATCAAGCCTCGAAATCCACCCCAGGGCCTACCTCCAATCGCTAAGGAGGTTGAGGAAGAAGAGGAGGTTGCATCGTTGGTGCGTAAAAGAAAGATCACTGAAAGCGGTAAGAATTCCGATCAAGTTCGTTCTGAATCGGTGGAAGCAACCGGCACCTCCAGCCAAGGTAATCAAGATAGAGAAATAAATCGAACTGCTGCCAGTTTTAGACTAGTCTGATTCAATCTGAGGCAGCTTGTGAGCTGACATCCTGAAGACCCGGACCTGAATGTGACTTTACATTAATACGTCAACCAATTAGTCATACACCATGATTTTTCCTACCCCAAATATATCATAGTGGTATATTACACTTTACATTTTAGGTCCACCATTTTTTAATAGTATGGTACAAACCACCTGTCCTGGTGTTCCTTGCGTCATGGTTCCTTTACCCAGGGTATTAGGTAGGACGAGTATGATCCAAGTCCGGATGAGGAGTCCAAACCTAGTAGGTCCCATAAAGTAGTAATGTTAGAATCTCTCCCACCCCCAATAATCCAAGAGTTAGAGGTTGTATCTAGCCCGGTCCATATTCCATAACTGATCGTACTAGTTTCCTCCTCTAGTTCAGAGGGTAGGGTTCTTGTTCTGTTACTACTTGTTGCTTGCATAGTTAGAATTATGAAACTTTGTTCTAACTTTTCTGTTCATCCTTACAGAAGAAGATATGAGCCTCAAGGACATCCTCAACACCGGCCCTAAAGTCAAGAAGCCGAGAATCTTGAAAAAATTTACATCCGAAATTGGAACTACTACTGGTTCTCAAGCCAAAACAAAGAGGACCAATTCCACCCAGAAGCAACTCCAGTTCTCCGCAATTACAACCCAAAATGTTCCTCTCCCAGCTCCTCGTGATACTTAGCATGTCCTACAAGTCGTCCAAGTCGCAGCCCTAACTTCTACAATCCCAGGTCCTCCCATCGAGGTGGGGAAACATCCAAAACATCAGTGTGGTTCGTTTTAGGAGATCATGAACCATCTAATGAAGCATGCAAACTTGGTCAGCACCAAAGAGTTGCAGGCCATAGAGGCGAAACCCTCATTGACTGTCCCCAACTCTTCATTGGGGATGAATCTGAACGTAATTCTTATCCTTATCCTCCATCTTCAGTTCCATGTTTTCACAATTTGACCCCTCTTTAATCATTGGTTGCAGTATTTCATGGCTCAGATATGTGGTATAGCTCTGATTTGAGCTGAGGTGGATGAGGCCAGGACCGCCTTGGAGGAGGCCAACACTACTTAGGTCGCCCTGGATGAGGCCAACAATGCCTAATGGGTCAAGGATAACCTCACCAATAAGACATCCGCCATCACCAATTAGACATCCTACACCACCTCGCCATAGAAAGGAACTCTAGTTCATGGAATAGTAGGAGAAATCCTCCCCCGTTAGTGGACACTTACATCCCACGAGCACGCGCTAATAATCCAGGTCATCGATCTCAGCCGTGAGTCGTAAGTTTTGCAAATGGATGTTACTGGATGGGGAGCCAGCATGGAGGCAGGTCTAAAGCGACTCGAGGAATCATCTGAGTTCCATGCAAAGTCCTCGTTCCGATCCACATCTTGACCTGTGTGACCATATGAATTCACAAAGGAGGTATCCAGCTCGCAATGATGATATGAGTTATACTCAACATGGGCAAGGCCCGTCTATTGTACATGACAATGGGAAAGTTCCACCTAACCAAGCTTGAACTTGGAAGGAAAACATCCCATCAAATGCGTACAATAGGATCAGGGTTGATGAACAGCTCCTAACTAACCTAGAGACAAAAGATCCAACCGTCGAGTGACTGGCCTTGGTGGAAGAACAAATGAAGAAGCTCTTATCTAGAAAAGGAATTGATGACTGTGATTCTGATGAGGAGCTCGAACCTTTCGCCCCAAACATTGCAGCACCTTCGTATCCTATTGGCTTCAGGATGCTGGCCATGCTTGTGTTTGATGGAAACACAGATCCATCCGACCATCTCGGGATGCTCAATACGTTGATGATGGCCCACAATGTTTGGTTTGACCTAAGATGTATTTTGTTCCCCACAACTGTGATCGGACCTGCCATACAGTGGTTCAAAAAATACAAAAAACATTCAATCAACTTGTGGAATAAATTTTCTTCCGAGTTCAAGAGAGTGTTCCAAGCTTCAAAGGAAAGTTGCGCATTAGCCAACATAAAACAACAACCTAGTGGGTCCTTGAAAGCATATCTGAGCAAGTTCACCAACATTGGAATACGAGCTATAGACGCTGATGATAGCTCTAAGCTCATGGCAATGAGAATGATAATCCTGGTAGGAGGCGATTTATGGCAGGAGCTCCAGTGAAAAGGAGTTAAAAGTGTAGATGAGTTCTTGGCCCAGGCTAAAAAACCTGGAGGAGGCATGATATTGTAGCTACGGCTCAATCTGTTACCCAAAATAACCAAGTAGGAAATAATAAGAGGAAAAGGAATGGTGAGGGCGACCAGAGCGACACAAAGAAGAACAAGCACAGGGAGAAATTCAAGCCCATTTATGCCACCTACACTGATCTAATGGATACACAGGAACATATTTTCCTGGCGAACTCTAATCACTTTCTGTGGAAGAAACCAGAGCCATTAAGGCATCAGAGGGCGAAGAGAGATCCCTCTAAGTTTTACTGATATCATAATGGCATCGGCCATAATAGTGATGATTGTCGACAATTGAAGGATGAGATTAAAACTCTCATTCAGGCTGGACTGTTAGCCCAGTATGCCCAAAACCGAGTTGCTCCCAATCAATCAGTCGGGCAGAATTCTCGTCCAGCTTCGGAAACTCCAATAGGTCGGCCTAGGGCTCAGATGGATCAGGAGAACCGAGTTGACCCTCCTCCAATAGTAAGAGGAGATATAACTACTATCGACGGAGGACCTCATTTGGCGGGCATGAGTAATGGAGCCCAAAAAAGGTATATATATAGGAGTTGAAAACTCACAACGACATTGAATTTATCTCGAAGAAACGGTTATCGAAACAACAGCGATAGGAAAAACAACCAATCATTTTCATGGAAGAGGATGCTAGCCACGTTTAGTTCCCACATAATGACCTGTTGGTGGTAACCGTTTAGCTTGCTAACCGAAGGGTACAAAGGATATTGGTTGATAACGAGAGCTCAGTAAATGTGCTTTTCAGGTCCACCCAATAAAAGATGGGATTATCCGTAGCCGATCTTATGGTGACCTCAATGACATTGTAGAGATTCTCAGGTGAAGGAAAAGCATCCATAGGGACAATTGGACTGGTGGTTACACTTGGGGATAATACACAAATTGTTACTAAAATACTAGAGTTCATTGTAATCGATTGTCCATCTGCATATAACACGATTTTGGGATGACTCGCGCTGATGGTTTTTGAGGTCATTACCTCAATCCGACACCTGGCAATGAAGTTCCCCTCAACTTCAGGTATATGCACCGTAAGAGGAGACCAGGTCACTACCATAGAATGCTACAACATTTCCATGAAGGGAGAATCACAACTCGGGCAGCAGGCAATGGTCATAGTCGAGGGAGGAGAGGAGTCCCGGGTAATGGAAGTTACCCATAGGACAGAAGAACCTCAAGAAGGAGATAACGAGGTCGCCCAACAGGACGATATTGATCCACGATTAGGTGAGGATAGATCTACACTCCAAGCTATGGAGGAGCTCAAGGAAATCAGTATTGACCTAGAAACACCTTCAAGAGTTGTAAAAGTTGAGAAAAATCTTGGAGCCGAAAAGAAGAAGGAGTTGGTCGAATTCTTGAGAAAGAACTTGGACATCTTCGCCTAGTCACATGAAGATATGGTGGGAATCAATCCAAGTATATTAATGCATACTTTGAACTTGGACAAGAATTTGCCTGCAAAGTCCCAAAAATGAAGGCTTTTGGGGAGAGTGCGGTCGGAAGCTTTAGAAGAAGAACTAGCTCGCCTACTTAAATACAGATTTATCAGAGAAGAAAAATATCCAACATGGGTTGCTACCCCCGTTCTGGTCCCGTAGCCAAACGGAAAGTGGAGAACTTGTATTGACTACTCCGATCTCAACAAAGCCTGTCCTAAGGAGTGTTTCCCATTACCTAGAATTGATCAGTTGGTAGAGGCCACAACCGATCACAAGCTCGTGTCTTTCATGGATGAATATTCTGGATATAACCAGATCGCGATGAACCCTGTAGACCAAGAGCATACCAGCTTCATGACTAATCATAACGTATACTACTACAATGTTATGCCATTCAGGCTGAAGAATGTCGGTGTAGCATACCAACAATTAGTCAACAAAATGTTCGTTAACCAGATCGGGAAAAACATGGAGGTGTATGTCGATGATATGCTCGTAAAATCAAAGACTTCCAGTAACCATGTGTCCAACTTGGAAGAGTGTTTTGGGGTACTAAGGAGGTACGATATGAAGTTAAATCCTCAGAAGTGCACTTTTGGAGTTTCGTCGAGAAAGTTTCTTGGGTTTATAGTCAACACAAGGGGGATAGAGGCAAATCCAAAGAAAATCATATCGTTATTAGAAATTCCTTCACCTAGGTTGCGCGCTACAAGAAAAAACAGTATTCACAACACTTAAAAACTGATAACCGGAAGTATTCATAACACTTCTCAAAACGTTAACATAGCCCCTATTATTAAAAGTCTCGTCTTTTCTATAACAATTTTCGAATGTTATGTTCGATGTTTTCTTAAAGTATTCAACAATACATTTTTAGTTGCTATCATATTAAAATAATAACGTTCAGTTAGAGGAATTGGTTATAAATTTGAAGCTTAATCTTAAACTTTTTGCATAACACTTTTCAACTGTTATAATTGATTATTTTGATAGCGTTTTTAGTTTGTTATATTATATAAATCATAACATTTTGTTACACTTATAATATGTATCCAAAACATCCATAAATACCATATTAGAGGTCTAGTAATAAAATTTTGTTATTTTAGTCTAGATAATAGATTTTTAATTGTGTTGTGTAAGGATAATTATAAGTTTTTTTTTTTAAATTAAAAGGTTTTTATTATTTTATTTGGATAAAAAAATATCAAAATTAATCACAAAATGTAATATTAAATAGATTGATAAACCATAAGTATTACATCAAACAAGAACTAATTCAAACCTTAGTTCTAACTTAAGTTTGAAAACATACATAATAAAGTTCTATAATCATGAACATCTTTTACTTCAAAAATGAAAAACAAAAACATAGCAAGATACACAAAAAGTAAACCATGAATATTGCTCCATATTATTAGTATATTCCTTAATCAAAACCAATCACAATCATAGATGCCTTCCGTGAACATTGGGTCATTTGTGATTCCTCATTTTATTCTGTATCCTTGTTCCCCTTGAAAATACAGATTCCGTGATCCAATATCTACAAGGCAAATTCACAAATCAAATCCTAGTCAAGCTCCGAATCTATAGAAAAATCCCCCATCAATGACATTAAAAATGCAGTCCTGTTCTCTTTTCTTTTTCCTCTAATAGTTACACATACACAAACCAAAAGTCTTGTACCCAATCGAAGACATTGAAACTAGTTATGACTTTAGATCATATTGGGAGCATATAGCCAGTAAATATCAATCACCATAAATTAAATTTATGTCAAAGTTCAACTATTCTAGCCACTAAATTTAAAGAGAAGCCCTTTGAAAAGAATGATGATAACAATATTGCTCATTGCAAGAATCAAAGGAAGAACCAAAGTAAAAAAAAAAATCAGGTCACTCGACTCCTAGACAGAACAATTAAAAATTAAATAATAGAAGATGAATCGTGCATTCAAATCATTTATACTATATATACTTCCAACCAAATATAGTATCACCTTCATCTACAATTCCATGTCTCCAAACTTGCGTCATGCATTCAAATCTTTATTGTTAAATGAAATTTTGTCTAATTTAGATACAAATGTTCTTATGAATTAAAAAAACATCCTATTTATTCATATGACATTAGTGGTCCCTTATTTTGATCAGCCCTATATTGAATTGGCAAATAACATAAAATTCGTGAAACATGAAATTTCTAAGTAAACAGAACAATAAAAATGATCTAGATGCACTTTTGAGTTTGTACTAGCATACAATCATGGAAGATTGTGGATGAGTGCATGCATATCAGCTCATGAACACATGTTACAGAAAAGAGAAGAAGCATTCTACAATAAGAATAAAAAACTAGGCATTTCTAATATGGTATTGTCCACAAATAACTACTAAATAATGGTATACTACGAAGAATACAATGGTATGAAATTTTTAAAGCCATTAAAATTAAATATATTTTTTCTTTCCCCTCTCATTCATGAGCAAAGTGCAACTAAAAGTTATTCTCCATGATACTCAAATTAACCATTATGTAACCTGAATAGTTAAGGAACTAGCACAATAATGTAGCTTGGAACCTTTCAAAAAGAAAAATGCGGGTTGGGAAAATCCATAGAAAAAAATCAGATTTAGAAATGTTTAGAATGTCACTTCTCTCTACTTTTTCAACATTCACCTTAAAATTATAGTGCAAGACAAAAGATCAATATTATAAGACAATTGAGATACCTAAATCTAATTGAGCTTGAGCCTTAACAATCTGAAATATCAACCAAGCCTACAAAGAAATTGCGATAATTCAATATGGAAGAAGATATACAGAATAGTGTCATTGCTAAATATAATCAAGCTTAAGCCATTCTAAACAGATCCATCAAAAAAAGAGATCATTAACACAATTTTTTCTCAAACTGAGATGTTTCAAAATAAAAAAGAAAAGGAGAGAGAGAGAGAGAACATAAATATAAATCAAATAAAAAAATCAAAACTAACTCATGTTAGGTAGTTCTAATTGCCAAACAATTTAACTCTGCAACTACTATTTGTTAGTCAGAAGAATCTGCCACATTTAAATTAATCACAATAAAAAAATAGTGAAACGAGCATAGATATAGACTCCTGATAAATCTAGAAATAGTCTAAAAAAAGTATTTTCTTCACATCTTTAGTTTTATGTAACTTGGACTAGGGAAGTAATTAAACATGATGAATTAATACCTCCAAGGCATACGAAAATATATGCTTTGAACAACAACCAAGAGTGTCAAATCCCAAGCATGGGAAAACATATCCATAGTCCAAAATATTCCCTACCATTTACAACTGTCTAGCATCACAAATCAAGGAAAACAACTAGCATGCATTATAATTTAAGCTTCAAATGAACAACTCATATTAACATGAAAATATTACTACGAGAGATCAATTTTAACCAATTTTTATTCTATGAACCATAATAATTCAGATTCAAAGAATCAAAGGTACATGATAAATAGTTTGTCAGTTTAAAAAATAGTTTGTAAGGAACAATTATTTTCTATCAAGTCATCAGGAAAACATAAGAGCAGTAGGTCCACATACAAAAAGAGCAAACACAAACACTACTTTTTTTTTGTTTTAGCAATAACATAATATAACTTTAATAGAACAGTTATAAACACATAAGTATTACCTTAATAGGACAACCACAAACACTACTTCTTTGTTCTTCATTTTCCTTGGATACACACACTTCATCACATAAGTATATAAATGACTTGGTCTAAAGCTCAACAAAAAGATCAATATTCTTGTTCAAATAAAGAGTGCCAACTTAAAACATATATGGTGAAATTCAAACTTCAAGATTATACAAGCATTAAAAAGAATCCATAGATTTGAAAAATTCATTGTTTTCATAATTCATACTATGTTCACCTGAAACAGAAGAGAATTTTCCCTACAATTTTTTCTTCACATGGTAAACTCAAAAACACCTTTAAACAAATTCATTCTCAATTCCTTCTAACATATGAGATAAATGAAAAAAAAAATGCACGACTTACCAAACTGCCCATTTTAGGTTTTCAAATAACATCAAAGAAAGCCTTTTCATGGCTTTGATTCTTCTTAGTTCCTGCTTTTGGTCCGTAAATGGCAACAAGAACACAATCAATATAAAAATAACAATGAATAAATTCTGTACTACTTAACAATGAATAAAAAGTTCAAATAGAAAAGAAAATAATTCACAAACAAATACGATTTTTACTGCTCCAAAATATTATATAGATACCCTTTTATTGAACAATGATCACTAATCATTCATTGCTCCAAAATCTTCATATAGAAATATATATAGGTGTACCCATTCACTAAAGATTAATTACATGGAAAAAAAAAAGTTCAAACAAAAAACCAAAAACAAGAGTTACAAAATACCCTTCCAATTTTGAAAGAGATCTAAGAAGAAGATGATTAATATGAAAGTTGATTTACATGATTACGAAATTTACAACAAGGCAATCAATTTGAGAAATGAAAAAAATAAAAGTAAGAATTTCAAAATCTTAGTTACATGGTAGTTTTCAAGTAATGTTAAAATTGCTAGTATACAGTAAGAATCATCAAATTAGTCCATAATATAATTTAAAATTAATTACTCAAACTCCAAACAATTTCAAATAAATTTTCTTTCCAATTTAAAATTTAATTGAGCCACTAAGATGAAAGTAGAATTACATTCATAATTTTTCTTATGTGTCTATGAAAAATTAAAACAAAAATCAAAATAAATAAACATACAAGTGTATACTTTTAACAATCTAATTATTCTACCAATCAACCAAACACAAGTTAATTATAAGATAATAATAGATAATTCTACATAAAATCAGAAAACATTCCTCTCATATTATTAACCAACCATCTACCATTATCAATTCAAAATATTCATACAACACACAAGTTTTCTTCCTTATCTCTCCGCAACACACAAATTTCTCAGATCCTACTTCACTACGACACACAAGTTCTCAACCTTCCGTCATCACCACAACACACAATAATAATCTCAGGACCTACTTCACTATGGATGAATATTTAAGATATTCAAACTCTTCTAACATTTGCATAATATTATATCAAAAACAAAAGTAACAGAACATACCTCTTGCAAACTGTTTCAAATAAAGTTTCGTTCCAATTTAAAATCCAATGAAGCCATTAAAATGAAAGAAAAATTACATACCAATTAATAAACTATCAACATCAATGGCCTTTAATTAGGAGTCCTAATTAAAAAAAAAAAAAAAAAAAAAGGAAATACAACTCTTGCAACCAGGAAACTATCTCAAATAAAATTAGTCTAAAAAAGAAAAACTGAAATGGCTCAAAGTTTGATGTTCAATTGTACTTTGTAGTCTAGATATATATTTTTTTTGGTATGAACCAATCAGCCTCCAAGAAGAAAGCATTAGCACTTCATTAATAAAAAAACATAGCCAACATAACAAACCCAAAATTATGGGCAAAGTTGCAGAGCAAATCCATTAACTAAAACCAAAATAAATAACAAAATGAAAATGCAAAAAATCTTGGGTACGGCAGTAAGATCAAAACTAAAATAAATATATAGATAAATAATATAACAAGTGAATAAATGCCAACCACATAACTAGCAAGGAAGGCAACTACAACTTACAAAAGCTGCAAATAAGAAAAGAGAATATAGAGCAAATAAAATCAAGAAATAATTAAAATGTTGTGACTGTGAGTGTAATTATTATTAAGTATTCCATAAAATATGTATAGATATGCTATATTCTTAGTGTGGATCCCAAAAATCCACCAAAGAAAAAAAAAATCTCTAGTCCCTGGTTGGAACACAGGGATAAAGGTCACTTAGTCACGCTAATGGGCCCGAGCCTGTAGGCCTTTTTTAATACAGGAGATTGTCTCAAGAGAAACAACACGTTATGAGCCATGGGGTTTGGCCCTGCTAAGCTAAGAGGGCAGAATAAATATTGCAAGAGGAAAGGTCCACAAGGCCCTCACATACTGAGGTCTGACGTGCCTGCGCGAGCTTGACATTCTCATGGGTCAAGATTCACTCACATGCGTAAACGTTGCCAAAGACACTCGAGGCATACACCTATCTACATGCAAAGGGCACCAAGTACCCAGGCACCTCACGAGACCCTCCGTCTCGCAAGCCTATCACCCACATCTCGCGAAGAGGTTCATGGGGTACTGTGGGAGTCTCGCGCCAATGACCCACGAGCCCACCTTCCGTCTCGTGAGGGATAGTCTCGCATCCGGAGGCACGTCGCGTGCCAAGGGTGTCACACACCTTGCCTCGCCTACAGGCGTCTCGCAAGACATGGCCTCGCTTAGGTGCCTCGTGCACCCGGGTCCATGCCGCGGGAAGGTTCACACACAGTGAGGTGCACTTCGACTCGCGCCTCGGGAGGGTGGCATGCACCTCGGACGCCTCGCGCGCCAGGAATCTCTCGAGGACGAACCACCCCAGAGGCCCACGGGTGCCTTGCGCGCGCACATGAACACCTCGCGTGCCCAGGCGTCTCACGAGGCCCCTCCGTCTCGCACGCCCCTATTGGCACGCACACGCCTCGCATGCCCAGGCGTCTCGCGAGGCCCCTCCATCTCGCATGCACACGCCTCGCGTGCCCAGGCGTCTCGCGAGGCTCCTCCGTCTCGCACGCCCCTGCTGGCACGCACATGCCTCGCGTGCCCAGGCGTCTCACGAGGCCCCTCCGTCTCGCACGCACCTGCTGGCATGCACATGCCTCGCGTGCCCAAGTGTCTCGTGAGGCCCCTCCGTCTCGCACGCCCCTGCTGGCACGCACACACCTTGCGTGCCCAAGCATCTCGCGAGGCCCCTCCGTCTCGCACACCCCTGTTGGCACACACACACCTCACGTGCCCAGCCGTCTTACGAGGCCCCTCCGTCTCGCATGCCTCGCATTCCTAGGCGTCTCACGAGGCCGCACATGAGCGCGCACACATGAGCGCCTCGCGTGCCCCATGTGCCTCGTGAGGCCTCGACGCCTCACGTCTGTGTTTCCTCACCGGCCTTATTGCATGATATGCCCACCTCGTTGAAAGGGCCCTACGTGACTTGGTGGGGTTGGGACCACCAACGAGATACCCCCTCTTCAGTTAGCCAGTTGGGACCACTTACATGAAGGCCAACCAGAGATGTTGTTCAAGGTGGCCCACAAGAGACAAGAAATACGAACAAGGTACCTTTAAAGGGGTACATACCTGTCTGCATAGATGAAGGCACAGACCTGACACCTGTACCCGACAAGTAATGGCGGTAAGGGGTAGTACGAAGAGTGGCGGCACCACTTCCACACCCCTGACCATGTACTGGAGCCAACACCACTACCCTTGAGACCACTCTCCTGACAGCGTACTTGCGTACTACCTGGTCCCCTGGGACCACAATGTATGAGGGGCCATTAGAGCTCTAGTATAAATAGATCATCACCCCTCCAGAAAAGGGTTGGAAAATTCATTGTATGCAGAGACTATTAAGCAATATACATTTTTTACTCCATTGTTGATCTGTGTTTATCCTTCCATAAGTTCATTCTAAGTTCTTATAAAAACATCGCCACACTTATCTTTGAGTTTTCCGATCTAATTTCGTTGATGAGATTTCACCGTCAACACTTAGACATAGGAATATTATGGCCAGACAAATTCGAACTTGAAAGAAATGATATGAATATTCACATAAATAATTTTAGAAACTCAAGAACTGGAAAGATGGTCTCGACATTCTGAATGAACCACCCTAAACAAGTCTATGCTACTAAATTAATGAAGAATTGCATGGTTAAATTCTCATAAAGAGCATAAACAATCAATGAATGAGCACAAGTCCACTGGAATAGATATATCTTGATGCTTTTCCTTTTATCTGGGGTTTGAGAGCACTAAGTTTTCCCAAAAATTTAAGTATGTTTAACCCAAATCACATCAACCTGAAGTGATTATTACATTATCAAGTACCATAACTCATGTTGCTTAAAGTAGATTATCATCATTATAAACCACATATTCAGACACAAAAACAAAGGCACTGCTGAAACTAGTAGAACAAAAATGATCAAAGGCCCAAATTCAAAATAGGTTTTAATGATCAGGAATGGAGTTTTTGAAATGTACATCATTATCAAAAATTAAATGCAACAAAGGAAATAACATCATATCAAACACCTGACATGTTTTTCAAAGTTAGGCCATTATTAGCCCACAAATTATTTTCATCAGTTCTACCTTTCATCATTGAGGAAACATGGTGCCCAATAAGTCCATCGTATTTAAGGTCTTACGGCCAAAAAAAATACAAGAAACTTCATACATTGATTATTGGTTGAGAAAAGATTATCAATATACTTATATAGACCATTAACTTGGAACTAACCTGGTACAAGACCACCTTGATGACTAATACCACGTTTCACATCTTTAAGCTGGAAAGGAAGCACTTGATACTCAAATTTGGTAGCCAAGACCCAATTTTCTGTCATTTCAACCCATGAATCTTAGCCCCACCGACAAAAATATCTCCTTCAGAAAACTTTGTCATCATGCCTTGAGCATCACATGACCGACTCAAAACCATATATGTATTACTTTCCCTCAAACTCAATCTCAAATTAAATCAATACAAAACTCAAAACAATTATCAAACCCAGAAAAACCATTTGTTGTAGAACAACCTCACTAAAGTCAAACCCGTCAAACAAACCACCGCTGCAAGCACCATCGCACCCACGAGCGAGCCACGCCGTAGACCCACAAGTTGAACCTCCCTATCACACGACCCAAGCTGGGGGCCCCCATCACCTTGTTACACACCTGCAACAAACAGAAAGAAAGAAAGATTGAACAATAGAGTAGCTCAAAGAGAAAGATAGAGTGAGAGAGAGTTACTGTTGAAGAGCGATGCCGTCGCACTGTCCCTCTCCAAAGCTAGTTTCCGAGAGAAGCCCCTGCACCCTTCCATTCACCCGTCGACCATGTGAAAGAAATAAAGGGAGAAGGACAGAGAGAAAAGAGATCGAGAGAGAGACCGGATGTAAGAGAAAGGCTGAACGGTTAGGGTAGAGAGAACCCATTTCAGAAAGAGAGTTTTTGTTTTTCTTTTGTTTTCTGATTTTATAGAATCAAAATGTGAATTAAGAGGAGGGGCGAAGTAAAGGCGCGATATTACTAATTCATTTGGCACCCGAGTTTCATTTTCTTTTTTTCTTCGTGTTTTTATTTACTTATTCAACAATAACGTTTTAAAAATTATGTAATATTTTACCATAATATTTAGTCATATTTCTTGTAGTGCGTAAGGAGGTACAGAGTTTAACTAGAAAAGTGACAGCCCTAAACTACTTCGTTTCAAAGTCCACTGACAAGTGTCTCCCATTTTACAACTTTCTCAGAGGAAACAAAAAGTTTGAGTGGACCGAAGAATGTGAATAGGCATTTCACGACCTGAAAGCCCACCTGGCTGAACCCCCCATATTGTCAAAACAAGCATCTAGAGAATGTTTGCTTCTGTATCTGGTGGTGTCAGAAAATGCCGTCAGCACTGTGTTAGTTCAAGAGGAGATTTGGGCATAGAAACCAGTGTACTACGTAAGTAAAAGACTTCTTAGAGCTGAATCCTGATATCCACTAATAGAAAAGCTCTTGTTTTGTCTTATTTTGGCTTCAAGAAAGCTTAGACTGTACTTTCAGTCCTACACCATCCACGTCTTAACCGACCAACCTTTAAGGCTGGTCTTGGAAAAGCCTGAAACGTCGAGACATCTACTAAAGTGGACCATCAAAATTAGCCAGTTCGTGATATTGTATATGCCACACACAACAATCAAAAGTCAAGCCTTTACTGACTTCGTGGTCGAGTGCATAGGTTTTCAGGACGAGTCGATGAGAAAATTGGTTCAGGAGTTGTAAAAAATCTTCATTGGCGGATTAGGAGCTGGGATAATTTTAATCTCACCTGAATTGCATCGATTCCATACAGCTCTCAGGTTCGGATTCGCAGCTTCCAACAATGAAGTCGAGTACAAAGCCCTATTGGAAGAAATAAGGATGGTGAAAGAGCTAAAACAAAGGCAATCCAATGTTATAGTGATTCCCAGCTCGTTGTCAATCAGATATTGGGGGAATATCAAGCTCGCAGTATCAAGATGGCGGCTTACTTATACAAGGTTAAGGGATAGTTGTCTGAATTCGAGTTCAGCTCCATTGAACAAGTACCCCACCAATAGAATTCCAATATTGATGCTTTGGTGCAATTCGCTACCACCAAAGAGGCGGATACACTTAACGAAGTTCCAGTGGAGTTCTTGGAAAAATTGAGCAAGTAGCAGAATCGGTTGAGGTCGGAATGATTGACATAAAACTGACCTGGATGACCCCCATAGTGGAGTACCTCACATCCGGTAAGTTACTTGACGATCGAAAGGACGCAAGAAAGTTGCTATATCAAGCTCTGTGGTATGTTATGGTTGAAGGGACTCTATATCGATGAGGGAATTCGCTACCCCTCCTGCAGTGTGTTCTACCCGAGGAAGCATAGACTATCTTGCAAGAAATACATGAAGGCTTCTGCGAAGACCATGATGGGGGGCAAAACCTAGCTCTGAAGGTATTGGGACAGGGCTATTTTTGGCCTACGTTGACAAAGGACTCGGTCTTGTATGTGCATAAATATGAAAAATGCCAACGCTTTGCCATAATTGTCCAAGCAGCGCTCATTGAGTTAACCATGATCTCATCCCCTTGGTCGTTTGAAGTATGGGGGATCGACTTGATTGGTTATTTGCCAACAGGAAAATGAAGAGTTTGTTATGTTGTTGTCACCATCAACTACTTCACAAAGTGGGTTGAGGCCGAGCCTCTGGCAACCATAACCTCAAAGAGAGTCCTGGATTGTGTCGTAAAAAATAGCATACATCGATTTGGGCTCCCAAAGAAGATCTTGTCTGACAACAGAACTTAGTACGATAGTGATCTTTTCACAAACTTTTGTGAAAAATATGACATAACCAAGAGTTTTTCGTCGATAGCATACCTATAGGCTAATGGTCAGGTCGAGGTTGTAAACAAAACCTTAAAGGCTAGCCTAAAGTAGCGGTTAGATGAAGTCAGTGGATTATGGCCCGAGCAGCTCCCACAAGTACTATGGGCCTATAGAACCTCACATCTCATCTCCACAGGACATACCCCCTTTTCTCTGACCTTTGGAAGTGATGCTATGCTCTTGATTGAGGTACTGGTGATGGCCCATAGACAGAAAACCTTTGATCAAGATCAAAACCGAGGGAGAATACACCCTAACATAAGGAAGGCCATGTCCTACGATTCGTACCATATTCCTAAAAAATGGTTGACCTAAAATGGAGGGTATTGTCTACTACAATGGTGCATCTGGGGTAGCTATGGTCATACCGTACCACCAGATGATCCACACATTATAAGAGTGTTGTGTTCAGGTCCGGGTCAACAGGATGTCGACTCATGAGCTGATGGGGGTTGAATCAAATTAACCTAAAACTGGCAATAGCCCGATCTAGTTCTCTATATGGGTTACCTTGTCCAAAAGAGTCGGCTACTGCCCCAAACTCAGCTCGATCTAGGTCAGAATACTGCCCATCATCATGAACTCTTCCCTTGCTCACCAACAGTGCCACATCTTCTTCCTCCTCGGTGTCATCAATGGCGGACAGGACTTCTTGAGGAGGGGGAAGTTCGAGAAGAATGGGAGGTGGACCTTGGGACCTGATAGCCAGCGTTTGATCTTTGCGTATCAGGTTGCAAGCTGCCATGGTAGCATCATTCACTACCTGACAGAATTCCTTCTCCTTCAAAGGAAGATGGGACAACGTCTCGTACTGACCTCCGATGGTCTCAGATCACTTTGTCTTCTTGAATATAGCTGCACAAAGAACAAACTCAGTTAGGAGGATTAAATTCAACAACAAAAAATGATAAGGGAGTTCACGTATGGAGTTCAGAAAGTTAGGAGACTTATGAGGACTGTTGAAGAATTGGTGATTGCAGTTCTTGAACTCATTCGAGATAAAGAACTGATCTTTATAGTCATTTGGGTGGCTAGGAAGGTCAATAACGGAGGTCATTGGGGAAGTGAGTGAGGTAGTAAAACTATCACCTCGCCCCTTCTGATCAGGACTGGCTTTGAGGCAGAAGAAGTACATAATATCAGTCGAAGTGAGGACCTCCCACTTGTGCCTCAAAAATAAATATTTTAGCCCCGCCAAAAGTCGATATGAGTTTGGGGGAAGCTGGAATGGAGCCAGCTCAACGTAGTTCAAGAAATCTATGAAGTACTAATCTAAGGGAAGGAAATCACCTGCTTTCAGGTGCTCATCACTCCAAGCCCCGAAGTCATCTTGAAGTGGGGTGCAGCTCCACTCTCCTTCCAACGGAGGTCAGGCAATAAGGCTCTCAATCCCCATCTCGATCCCATGGCTCAGAAGTATCTTGTTCACTTTCCCCTGAGTCGTTATTCGGGACATGATGTGCTTGGCCTTGAAAAAGGCATCTGGGTCAACAACAATATCCCTTTCCACCACTGGGCCGAAATGAGGAATAAGAGATTTGGACGCGATCTGGTTGCCCTTATTCTTGTTTTGGGTAAAGGAGCTTGCGACATTTTTCTTTGGAGGGGCCATGATCTAGCTCACCTGACGAAAAAACGGCTTATTAGTGGCGGCCTAAAATAATGACTAGCTACGACGATAAAGGTATAGATACCCAAGGATTTGAGTGTAGTTTATTTTTGGTGATTCAAAATCTACACGAGCTAAGTTGTGTCCTGGCACCGACGCATGTTTCCACGCGTAGTCCTAGGCCACGCACTGTAGACTTGAGAAATTCCCTAATAGTTCGGGATTCGTATGTCAGACCCATTACTTTTCTTTTGAAAGCAGTTTAATGCAAAACCACTTAAGGAATCGTGACCCTTAAGCTACTCAGAACCAACCCTAAAAACCTCCCAACTTCTATATCCAAACAGGTATAATAATCGATTCATCAACAACACTTTCCTTACAAAACCCAGAAAATTTGCCTAGTTTTCAAACACCTTATTTCTAAACAAATCTAATATCGTTCTTTTAGCCGAAATCAATACCTATTTGAACTCAGACATGGCTAGAACACGAAATGGTATTTTAAGTAAGAAAACAAATATTTTTCGAAATAAAAGGAACCCGTTGGAAAGTAAACAGTGAAAGATTCAAACCAGATGAAGAGATATTTATAGTTTATACGTTTACTCGATGAGAATGTTGGTGCTTCCACGGGCAGGAGCTTGAGAGCTTCTGAAAAATGGAAGGGTGATGAAGGTTTTTGAAAAAATAGTTTGAGTGAAAAGGGGAAAAATTGTCTCTGAAAGGGAAGTTTTTGAATGCAAAGGTGGTGAGGTTCAGGTCTGATCTCCCTATTTATACGTAAGCTTGGGGAATTAATCTAGGCCATCTGAACGGGTCAGCTCGGGACCCAAAGGCCAAGATTGAATGACCAATGCGATGACAAAAAGTTGACAGAATAGTTGTCGCAGTCCTCGAAACCCGAACAAACGCCAATTACAAACGTCCACGTGTTCAACACTCGAGTAGTGGGCAGGAATGATTTCACATGATAGAAGCCTAAAAGGCCCTACTGGGCATGTTAGAAAATGATGACTTCAAGCATGAGCAGGATCTTGGGGGAAAATGTTGTACCCTACAAATAGGCATGGGCTTGATCACTCAGCTAGGGATACAACTGACAGATAAACACGTGGAAATATCAGGTGAGTAGAACATGTAGCTAGTGCTGATATGATCACACCAAGTTAGGACTTGACAGCATGACCTGCAAGTAATCTCCAGATCATCTTGTAGGACAATAATCTAGTTCGAGAGAGGTAATCTCTAGACATCTTTAGGAGGGTCTGAACTTAACACGAATCTGAGTTTGTACACTCTTAAATCACCAGCTTGATGAAGATGTTCAGCTCGTGGAAACCGGATCATGACGCACAGTGAAGGATCTTGAAAGACTTGCAGGTCACTTATACGCTCATTAATGTCCAGGTTGTATTGCACATTTATTGTCCGAGATAACATGAGTAATTTCCATAGGCAATCGTATCCCTATGTAAATGGGAATCATCTTGATTTATTACTTACCATATTTATGCACACGGTTACCCAAACCTGTCAAGGAAATTCAACTATAAATATTAGGGATAATGGACTGGAAAAGGGGACTGCTTTTTGTATTACAAAAACTCTGCAAAAATTGTGAGAGAGTAATAATATTGTCTCATGGACAAGGTGGATTTTAACCACTGAACCACGTAAAATTATGTGTAAGAAATTGTTGATATAGTTCATTACGATTTAGAAAAGACCACTAATATCTTTCCTATCAGATTTCTTAATCTACAATTTCCATAGGTAGTCTTTGACTTGATGGGCATGTCGTCGACATACACCTCCATGTTCTTCCTGATCTAGTTGACGAACATCTTATTGACCAGCCTTTGATATGTTGCAACAATGTTCTTTAGCCCGAATGGCATGACCTTGTAGTAGTACACATTGTGTTCGATCATGAAGAAGGTGTGCTCTTGGTCCACAGGGTTCATCGCGATCTGGTTATATCCAGAATACGCTTCTATGAAGGACATGAGCTCGTGGTCAGCTGTGGAATCAACTAGCCGCTCTATTCTTGGTAGTGGGAAACAGTCTTTAGGACAGGCTTTGTTGAGGTCGGAGAAATTGATGCAGGTCCTCCACTATCCATTTAGCTTTAGGACCAAAATGGGGTTGGTAATCCAAGTAAGATATTTAGCCTCCCTAATGAACCTATATTTCAATAAGCGAGCTACCTCTTCCTCCAGAGCTGCTCCTTGCTCTTTTCCCAAATGCCTACGTTTCTGCACCTTCGCAGGCACGTTTTTCTCCAAGTTTAAGGTATGTAACATTACGCTTTGACTGATTCCCACCATATCCTCATTCGACTAGGCAAAGACGTCAAGGTTTTTCCTCAAAAACTCGACCAATTCCTTCTAACTTTCGGTTCTGAGATTTTTTCCAACCTTTAATACCCTCGAAGGTACTTCTAGGTCGAGAACGATTACCTGTAGCTCCTCTAAAACCTAGAGCTCAGATCCATCTTTGCCTAATCTTGGATCAATTTCTTTGGGCTGGGCGACCTCATTTCCAGCTTCCTAAGGTTCTTCCGCCTCTCCGGCAATTACCATTGCATGAGGCTCCTCATTTTCTTTTATTATTACCATGGCTTGCTGTCTAGGTTGTGATTTTCCCTTCATGGTAATGCTTTAGCATTCCCTAGCAGTGAGCTGATCTCCTCTCACGATACATATTGCCAAGGATGATGGAAATTTCATGGCCTAGTGGCAAATTGAAGTTTTAGATTCAAACGTCAAAAGTTCAGGTCTCCCTAAATTTGCATTGTAGGCAGCCGAGCAGTCAATTACCACGGACTTGAGCATCTTGGCGACAACTCGTGCCTTATCGCCTAATGTTACTACGAGCTCAATTTTTCCTATTGTTGTCATTCCTTGTCTTGAAAATCCATAAAAGGTCATAGAGGTCGCCTTAAGATCAGCTACAGATAGCTCCATCTTTTTAAGGGTGGACTTGAATAGCACATTCACGGAGTTCCCGTTGTCAATCAGTATTCTACGCACCCTCCGGTTAGTGAGTTGAATAGTTATCACCAGCAGATCATTATGAGAGAATTTGACATCGCTAGTGTCTTCTTTTGTAAAAATGATTGGTTGTTTATCCAATCGATGTTGTTTAGATAACCTTTACTCCAGAATGAACTTGGTGCCATCATGTGTTTTCATCTCCTGGATATATCTCTTCTGGGCTCCATTGCTCGTTCCTGCCAGATGAGGTCTGCCTACAATGTTGACTATGTCCCTCCCTTCAATAGGGGGAGGGATGATCTGATTTATCTGAGCTGGTTGAGCTTGTATTGGATTGACTTGGTTAACTGGAGCTAGTTGGGGGTTCTGCCCCGCCGGTTAGTTAAGAGCTACCCTGTTCTGAGAGTATTGGGCTAATGGTCTAGCCCAAATGAGGGTCTCGATCTCATCCTTTAACTGACGACAATCATCTATGTTGTGGTCGATATCATTGTGGTATCAACAGAATTCATTCGGGTCTCTCTTTGCCCTATGATTCCTTAAAGGTTCTGGCTTCTTCCATGGAAGGCGAGTAGAATTAGCTAAATAAATACGCTATCGCGTATCTATTAGATCAGTATAGGCGGTGTAGATGGAGGTATATTTCTCCCCGGGCTTATTCTTCTTAGGCCCACTCTGGTCGCCCTCACCATTCCCTTTTCCTTTATTAGCCTCCGCTTGGTTATTCTGTGTGGCTGGCAGAGTCATAGCTCGAGCATCCGCCACCACTCCAGTGGGTTGAACGAGGGTCTGGCTGGTTCCTGCAATAACAGATTTTGCCTCTTCTATATTTATCCATTCTTGCGCTCAAGCAAAGAATTCATCTACACTTTTCATTCATTTTCTTTGGAGCTCCTTCCATAGATCTCCTCCTACAGTGATTCTTGTTCTCATGGCCATGAGCATGGCACTGTCTTTAGTGTCTCTAGCTCAGGCCGCAACAATAGTAAATCAATTGAGTTAGGCCTTCAGGGACTCACCGGGTTGTTGCTTAATGTTGGCCAGTGAGTAAGCCTCTACTCTAACCTCTTTTGTAGCTTAGAACTATCTCTTGAATCAGAGGACAACTGTAACGCCTTGGGTAACCAAGATTGTTACACTGTGTATTTAAAATAGTGCAAGACCTGCTACTCAGGTCGTTTGAATATAAATGTGTTTCGAAAGTCATCTAATAGGTTAGGGAAACGATAGATTTTCATTAAACTAAGAATTTGATACATGGGATCCCAAAATAAGATTTACAAGACGGAAACGATTTTCAAAAGTTAATACAACAGTAGCCAGTCTAAATGGAAAATAATTTAGAGCTCTAGTTCCTGTAAATTCCCTCGGCCGTGGCAGTCGAGCAGCTGTCAATGTACACTCTGCCTTCAGAGCTCTCCAACTCATGGTTGGTCAAGCTTTCCTTTCCCTTTACCTGCACCACGTAGCACCTGTGAGCCAAGGCCCAGCAAGAAAACTAAATTCAACAAAACATAGGTAGAAACAGATCATACATAGAAAACCTCATATCAATCAGTTCAATAACAACAAAATACAAGTATTAAACTAGACAATGATAAACAAATACGTTCAAGCATATAACCCAATCTGTAATACAAATATTTAGGTGTCGGCGCCCTTACGCCGAGCCCTTTGGTTATTTAGCTGATCCCGGCTCGCTTAGGCCGAGCTGCAAACAGTATGCTTATCATCATCCCCGACTCCCTTAGGTAGTACTTTCACATTACACATAACAGTTATATAAGTTACAAAACACATACGTTCAATTAAAGGGAATCTCAGTCCCGTTCACAACCACATGGGTGCAGTTTTCATACCACAAGTCCTGAGCATTGGATAAAGAATTGTTCTGAGCACGATCCTCAATCCTGAGCCTTAATGGTAACCCTAGTCATAAGCAAAAATGGATAGCTATCAAATTATAATCCAATTAAATGTTTTGGAAACAAATACTAGCCTTCAGGACCTCGAATTCTACTAAACCGAGTAGTAGAATTTGTCCCGAGCGTTTAGGTTTAAATCCCCAATCCTAAAACAAACATAGGCCATAACTCTCTAGGCGGGTTGGGACCTGGCCCTGAGGGTCGCAGCATGCCTCAAGTCAGAGGCATAACCCCTTGCTTCTAGGGTGAGGTGGGCCACGAATTGCCCCCTAGGGTCATGTTGTGCCCTCAAAACAGCAAGCCCGCCCAAGGATTTCTGGGCACGCGGGCTGCGGCTCCCATGAACTGGTTCACAGCATGTCCCTGCGTACCTATAAATCCCTGGGTTTCCAATGTGTTTCCCAACCTTCAGCCCCAAAAATCCATCCTCAACATGCATACTAGCCGAAACCAGGTTCAGATACGAGTCTATGATTCTTAATCATATATCTTAAGCAAAAAACACCCAAAAATTCTACTTAAACTACCATCTCAATTCAACTACAAATCATCACTCAAAACCTAGTCAATTTCACCCTAATAATCTAAATTCCCAGCAAAAAAACATAGGATCCTTACCTCTGTTTGAAGCTTCAATCCTCAGAGATTTCTTTGACGGATCCTAGCTTTAATCCCCTAAGTTCTCCCAACTCAAATCCAAGCTTAATTCCTTGGCTTTTCCTTCAAATTTTCCTTAGCTTTAAGGCACAAGAAGAGAAGGAGAGAGAGTACGTGAGTGAGAATGAGAGAAAATACTGAGAACTAAGTGGTATCTGGTGGTTTATGGTTGTGCTTAGAATTCCCACTGGGTTTATCCCTTAACTCCAAAAAGACCAAACTGCCCCTTAAACTTTTCCAACCTTCTAATTGCTTCTAAGGGAAAAATGGTCATTTTCCTGATTCCCGCTAATTCCTCAAGTCATCCTACCAATTCCCAATTAATCCCGACATGCTCAATTAATCACCAAATACCTACTTGTTATTTAATAAATCACAAATATACACTAAACTTCCCAAAATACCACTAAGCTCACCCCGAGCCGGGTATTAAACCCCGTTGTGACTGTTCCGCTAATCCGCTCACTAGGATCGCCTCGAGCCATATACAGCAAATATATCCACATAATAACATGGTCTCAACCATTTAACACATATAATCGCATTTATGCCTTTGATGGACCAAATTACAGATATGCCCCTATAAACAAGGACGGGCCCACATGCATATTTAATACTCATAAACATGCATCTAAATGTATTCATATCGTCACATATATCATCCATGCCACATAGTCACGCATTTAATCAATAAATCACACATATATCAAATTATGCCCTCCCAGCACGCTAACCAAGGCACTAAACCTTATTAGCATTTTTGGGTAGTTACAACTCCACTCCTATTGAGAATTTCGTCCTTGAAATTTGTACCTAAATAACTCAGGATACCGATCCTGCATAGCTAACTTAAGTTCCCAGGTCGCTTCCTAGACCTTTCTATTCATCCATAATACTTTGACTAAAGGAATCGTCTTGTTCCGTAGAACCTTGTCTTTTCTGTCCAAGATCTGAACTGGTCGCTCTTCATACGATAAATTGGTCTGTAGCTCTAGACCCTCATATCCCAATACATGAGTCGTATCTGAGACGTACTTCCAAAACATAAAGAAGTGGAATACATCGTGAACTCCTGATAATGACGGTGGTAAAGCCAATCTATAGTCTACATGCCCGATCCTCTCCAGGATCTTGAAAGGTCCTATGAATCTAGGGTTCCGCTTGCTCTTTTTCCCAAACCTCCTCGCCCCTCGCAATGGTGAAACTCGCAAAAACATGTGGTCCCCTACCTGGAACTCCACGTCCCTACGCTTAGGATCATCGTAGCTTTTTTGTCTGCTCTGCGAAGGGAGCATTCAAGCTCGGATCTTCTCAATAGCTTCATTAGTCTTCGGAACCATCTCATCCCAATGAATGGGCGATCTACATCTTTTTCCACACAACATCTCATGTGGAGCTACTCCAATCGTTGATTGATAACTGTTGTTGTAAGAAAACTCAATCAACTGGAGGTACTTACTCAAAGACCCCTCAGTCTAACACACATGCTCTAAGCATGTCCTCTAGTATCTGAATTGTTCTCTCAGACTGTCCGTTTATCTGAGGATGAAAGGTTATACTAAACTTTAGCTGAGTTCCCATAGCCTTCTGCAAACCATCCCAAAACTTGGTGGTAAATATGGGATCCCAGTCCGATACTATAAACTTAGGAACCCCATGCAGACGTACAATCTCCCTCACATATAACTCTATGTACTGATCCACGGTATAGGTCTATCTACTATCACCCACACCGAGTCATGTAGCCCCACCGCCTGGGTAAACCTCCCATGAAATCCATAGTAATGTCGTCCCACTTCCACTCGTGAATACCCAAAGGTTGTTGCAACCCCGCTGGTTGCTGATGCTCAGCCTTTACCTGCTGACAGGTTAGACACTTGGATACGTATTCAACCACGTCCTTTCTCATCCTAGGCCACCAATATAAAGTCTATAGATCCTGATACATCTTTGTGGTGCCTAGATGGAGTGAGTATGGTGTAGTATGGGACTCATCAAGTACCTCTCATCTAATCCCCATCTCCATCAGAACACAGACCTGATCCTTATACCGCAGTAAACCTGTCTCTGAAATGGAATAATCCTTAGCCACTCCAACTAGGACATTCCCTCTAATCTCCTGCAACTGCGCATCATCCAACTAATCCTCTCTTATCCTCTCTAGGAGGGTAGACTGTAGATTAATATTTTCCAACCAGCCCACAACCAATTCTATCATCACTCTAGTCATCTCCTCTGCCAATTCCTTCACTATATGCTTCAATCTAAACAACTGTCCTGGGCCCCTCCGGCTCAACGCATCTGCCACTACATTGGTTTTTTCTGGGTGATAAAGGATGTTATAGTCGTAGTCCTTCACCAATTCCAGCCAATGTCTCTGTCTCATGTTTAAATCCTTCTGGATGAAGAAATGCTTCAAACTCTTATGATGGGTGTATATCTTGCACTTTTCCCCATACAGGTAATGTCGCCACACTTTTAGTGCGAATACCACCGCTGCTCATTCCAAATCATGGGTAGGATACCGTTGCTCATACTCCTTCAGTTTTCACAATGCATAGGCAATAACCTTCTCATTCTGCATTAGCACACATCCTAATTCCAGTCTCGATGCATCGCAGCACACCACAAAATTCCCTCCCTCCGAAGGGAGGCTCAACATTGGAGCAGTAATCAATTGTCGCTTCAACTCCTGAAAACTACCCTCACACTTGTTTGACCAGGAAAACTTCAGGTTCTTCTGTGTCAACTCAGTCAACGGCGTAACAATCTTTGAAAACCCCTCCATGAACCACCTGTAATATCCTGCTAATCCAAGGAAGCTCCTAACCTCCGAGGCGTTCCTTGGCCTCAGCCAATCCCTAACTGTCTCTACCTTGGCCAGATCTACCTTAATCCCATCTCCACTAACAATGTGTCAAAGGAATGTCACCTCTGGTAGCCAGAACTCACACTTCTTAAATTTATCATATAACTTATGCTATCTCAATCTCTGTAATACCCGTCTGAGATGTTATTCATGCTCTGCCTCTAAACTAGAGTAAACTAAGATGTCATCGATGAAGAAAATCACAAACTGATCCAAGAAATCCTTGAACAGCATGTTCATCAAATCCATAAATGTTGATGGGGCATGGGTCAAACTAAATTACATCACCAAGAACTCATAATGCCCATACCTCATATGGAAGGCCCTCATCAAAATATCCTCGTCCTTGATCCTCAGTTGGTGATAACCAGATCGAAGATCAATCTTTGAGAATATCGTCTTACCCTGCAACTGATCAAACAGGTCATCTATCCTCGGTAAGAGGTACTTGTTCTTGATGGTCAACTTGTTCAACTCCCTATAGTCTATACACATTCTCAGAGTCCCTTCCTTCTTCTTCAAATAAAACCGGAGCACCCCATGGAAAGAAGCTAGGTCTGATAAATCCCAAGTCTAGAAGCTCCTGCAACTGTATCTTCAATTTCTTTAACTCTGCAGGAGCCATCCAATATGGTGCCCTCGATACTGGCTTTGTACCTGGTACCAACTGAATAACAAACTCTGTGCGGCGGCAGTCCCGGCAAGTCCTTAGGAAACATGTCCAAGAACTCACATACCAGTCTAGTCTCTCCTGGCCCCATCGACATAACTCTAGTGGTATCCACCACACTAGCTAGAAAACCTATACAACCTCCTTGTAGTAGGTCCCTAGCGCTCAACACTGATATCATAGGAATGAGGGGTCCATGCACAGCACCCACAAAGACAAAGGGGTCCTCACCCTCAGGCTCAAAAGTCACCATCTTCTTCTTGCAATATATAGTGGCTCCGTATTTGACTAGCAAATCCATCCCCAAAATCATATCAAAATCATCCATACTCAACTCAATCAAATCTACTGATAGTTCCCTACTATCCACCATCACTGGCAGTGCTCTATTCCATCTCCTAGATACTACCAGCTCCTTTGTAGGCAATATAGTCCCAAACCCCGCAGTATAATACTTGCTAGGCCTACACAATCTATCAATCACCTTATTAAAAACAAAAGAATTTGTAGCACCAGAGTCAATCAATACAATATATGAAGAGCCAGTGCTAGAAAGCTGACTTGTCACTACCGAGGGACTAGCCTCGGCCTCTGCTTGTGTCAAGGTGAACACTCGAGTTGGAGTCAAGTTGTCCACCTTTCCTGGTTCCTCCTTCTTTGACATCGGGCAATCTTTCTTGAGGTGTCCAACCACCCCCACACAAGTAACAATCCTTGGCCCAGCATTCACCAAGATGGCGCTTCGTGCATTTAGTACACTCTGGATAACTCCTTCATGTCTCACTGCCTCCCTGGCAGCCACCCTCGACACCTTAGCCCCTCCTATCAGGACCAGCAGTGGTCGAGGTGTTAGGGGTCCTCCTCTTCTGATCATTGGGGCCTCCGCCCCTACCAGACCTTGTATATGGAGGCACTACACTGCGAACATCCCGTCTCACAGCGTTCTCCCTCCAAATCTTGTTCTCCACCTCCTCAGCAATGAGGGCCTTCTCAACCACCTGGGCATAAGTTGTTTCCCCAGGTACTGATGTGATCCTCACATCTTGGGATATCATAGCATTAGGCCCTCGAATAAATTTGTCCTGCCTAGCTGCATCTGTAGGCACTAAGTCTGGTGCAGACTTTGCCAGCCTATCAAATTTCAGAGCGTACTCAGTAACTATCATGCTACCGTGAACCAACCCAATGAACTCATTCACCTTCACCGCCCTGACGGCAATGTTATAATATTTATAGTTGAACAAATCTCTGAACCCATTCCAACTCATAGCAGAAACATCTCGAGTTTGTGATGCCACCTCCCACCAAAGACGGGCATCCTCACGAAGCATGTAGGTGGCACATGCCACCTGTCATTACCTTCCACCCTCAGAAGGCGAATCTATTCTTCCTAACTCTGAAGTCTGGCTTGCATATCAAGAAGCAACTACTACCAGTTCTCTGGGATTGGCGGAGGGTTCTGGCCTTGCTCATCATCTCTAGCCTCGACCCTGGTGCCATCTTGTCATATTGATCATGTTGGATGCATAGCTATCCAAGTTTATCTATAATCAATGAATTGGCAGTCAGGCAATGTTAGCAAGTATATATTCATTCCTTGGTCCAATGCCAATATCCAGGCCACAAAGCACAATCATGATGCAAACAAGCATTTAAATAATCATTCACATACAGTAGCAATGCTAATAAGCATGCCATAACATATTCACATAGCAGTCAAGGGCTAGGCCCTATCAGTATATCTCATGCTCCCTATTAATCATGTAGATAAGTTTTTATATTCCATTTAAACATTTAAGTATATAATCACATATATGGTTACCAAACCATGAGTCGAGCTTGTCTTTAGCGACGAGTGTACATGCCCAATCAGTCTTCAGGAACCTTTAAACCTAGACAGCTTTGATACCAAGTTGTAACACCCTGGATAACCAAGACTGTTACACTGTGTGTTTAAAATAGTGCAAGACCTGCTACTTAGGTTGTTTGAATATAAATGTGTTTCAAAAGTCATCTGACAAGTTGGGGTTAAAATATTTTGATTATAAAATGATCAATTTTCATTAAAATAAGAATTTGATACATGGGATCCCAAAAATAAGATTTACAAGACGGAAATGATTCTCAAAAGTTAATACAGCAGTAGCCGGTCTAAATGGAAAAATACAATTTAGAGCTCTAGTTCCTGTAAATTCCCTCGGCCGTGGAGGTCGAGCAGCTATTGATGTACACTCCACCCCTAGAGCTCTCCAACTCATGGTTGGTCAAGCTTTCCTTTGCTTTTACCTGCACCACGTAGCACCCGTGAGCCAAGGCCCAGCAAGAAAACTAAATTTAACAAAACATAGGTAGTAACAGAGAATACATAGCGAACCTCAAATCAATCAGTTCAATAACAAAAAAATACAAGTATTAAACTGGACAATGATAAACATATACTTTCAAGCATATAACCCAATCTATAATACAAATATTTAGGTGTCGGCGCCCTTAGGTCGAGCCCTCTGGTTATTTAGCTGATCCAACTTGCTTAGGCTGAGCTGTGTTCATTACGCTTATCATCAGCTCGGGCTCCCTTAGGTCGTACTTTCACATTACACATAATAGTCATATAAGTTACATAACACATACGTTCAATTACAGAGAATCTCAGTCCCGTTCACAACCACATGGGTGCAGTTTTCTTACCTCGAGTCCTGAGCGCTGGATAAAGAATGGTTCTGAGCACGATCCTCAGTCCTGAGCCTTAACGGTAACCCTAGTCATAAGCAACAATGGATAACTATCAAATTCTAATCCAATTAATTGTTTTGGAAACAAATACTAGCCTCCGAGACCTCGAATTCTACTAAACCAGGAAATAGAATTCATCCCGAGCACTTAGGTTTAAATCCCCGAGCCTTCTCGAGCCTAAAAACAAACCTAGGCTATAATTGTCTAGGCGGACCACAACCTGGCCCTGAGGGTTGCGGTGCGCCTCAAGTCAGAGGCGCAACCTCTTGCTTCTTGGGGGAGACGGGCCGCGACTTGCCCCTTAGTGTCTTTCTGCACCCTCAAAACAGCAAGCCTTCCCAGGGCCTTCTGGGCACGCGAGTCGCGACACCCATGAACTAGGTCGCAGCGCGCCCCCGCGTACCTAGACATCCCTGGGTTTCTAGCATGTTTACCCAACCTTCAGCCCCAAAAATCCAACCTTGACATGCATCCTAGCCAAAACCAGGTTTAGATATGAGTCTAGGACTCTTAATCATATATCTTAAGCATAAAACACTCAAAAAATTTACTGAAACTACCATCTCAATTCAGCTACAAATCATCACTCAAAACCCAGTCAAATTCACCCTAATAATCTAAATTCCCAGCACAACAACATAGGATCCTTACCTCCATTTGAAGCTTCAATCCTCAGAGATTTCTTTGACTGATCCTAGCTTTAATCCCCTAAGTTCTCCCAACTCAAATCCAAGCTTAATTCCTTGGCTTTTCCTTCAAATTTCCCTTAGCTTCAAGGCACAAGAAAAGAAGGAGAGAGATTACGTGAGTGAGAAGGAGAGAAAATACTGAGAACTGAGTGGTTTCTGGTGGAAACTGGCTATGCCTAGAATTCCCACTGGGTTTATCCCTTAACTCCAAAAAGGCCAAACTGCCCCTTAAACTTTCCTAGCCCTCTAATTGCTTCTAAGGGTAAAATGGTCATTTTCCCGATTCCCGCTAATTCCTCCAGTCATCCTACCAATTCCCAATTAATCCCGACATGCCCAATTAATAACCAAATACCTACTGTTATTTAATAAATCCCAAATATACACTGAACTTCCCAAAATACCCCTAAGCTCACCCCGAGCTGGGTATTAAACCCCAGTGTGACTGTTCCGCTAATCTGCTCACTAGGATCGCCTCGAGCCATATACTTCAAATATATCCAAATAATAATGTGGTCTTAACCATTTAACACATATAATCGCATTTATGCCCTTGACAGGCCAAATTATAGATATGCCCCTATAAACAAGGACGGGCCCACAGGCATATTTTATACTCATAAACATGCATCTAAATATATTCATATCATCACATATATCATGCATGTCACATAGTCACGCATTTAATCAATAAATCACACATATATCCAATTATGTCCTCCTGGCCCGCTCACCAAGGCACTAAACCATATTAGTATTTTTGGGTCGTTACAACAACTTTTTTCCAGGAGGTGATTAGTGTTTCTTATATTTGTTGAACCATATCTTAGCTAGTCTGGTCAACATAGTTGGAAATAGAACACACTGCAGGTCAACGTTCACATTGTGGGCCATCATCTGAGTGTTGAAGGTCCCAATGTGATTGGACCGATTGGTGATTCTGTTGTATGGGCATAGTTGTCAATGTGAAGACAACACATACGGAGCTGCTGCGATATGAGGGGAAAATGCTCGGGCTTCTCATAAGAATCGCAATCATCTATATTTTTCCCAGACAGGAGCCTCTTCATTTGCTCCTACATTAGGGCTGGCTGTCCAAGGGTTGGATCCTTTGTCTCTAGGTTATTTGGGATCTGGCTACCACCTCCCATCCTATTGTGTATGTTAGGTGGGTTATTGTCCCTGCAAGCTAGAGCTTGGTTAGGTGGGACGTTCCTAATAGACGGATCTCCCCTAATCTGAGTATAGCTCAGATCATCATAGCGGGCTGACTGTCATCTTTGCACATTTAGATGATCATGGAGGTTAGGCTGTGGATTCGAACGCAAGCTTTGAGCTGAACTCAACTGATTTCTCAAATCTCTTCCGTGCCTATGGGAATTGTTGTTATGGGTATTCCCAGTCCTGCCCCTCTGTCCAGTAACTACCATCCACTAAGCTTATTGCTCGTGGTTGAGGTCAAGAATCTGGATTATTAGCGTGAGATCGAAGGGCATATATGTCTTTTGTAGGTACACAATGTCTTATCCCATTCCCATGCCCTGAAGCATTCCTCTGTGGGCGTGGTGGAGTTAAATGATGAATAGGCAAGGGAGGATTCCTTATTGTCTACTCCAATTTCTCGAGTTGGTAGGAACACAAAGTTATTACGTGGTACCTGAGTAGCTGGTTAAAGCGCTTGTGGATTCATAGGAATCTTCACCTTTCTCGATGTGGGCTCAACTCGCCTTGCCTACCCATGATGATTTCTGTGAGTGTGAGCCACATGTCCATTCCTGCAATTATTGGAAAATTGGGTTGCTCCTAGGAGTCTGTTCATAAGGCACAGAGCTCAGTGTTTTTGTTCTAATAGAACGACTTACATTAGGTTGATTATTTCAATGAGACCGAGATATGTGGGACCCACTTTGCCTCTTTCTGACATTTTCATTAGTTGCAAGGAAATGTAATCAAGCTAGAACCTCTTCAATTTTCCTATTAGCTTGGGCAAGATAGCTTCTGAGTTGAGTATTCTTCATTTTAATGGCGGTCAGGTACCCTGGATTTGGGTTTGGGGGACGTGATGTCAAGCTTCTAGCATCGTCCTGGTCCACATGTTGTTTTCCAAGATGGCGTTGTGCGGATGTACCTTCCCCAGTAGGAATGGACGTACAATAACCTCCATGATCATCAGGTTGCTCTGTTTCATTATCGCGCAGGGAACGAGTAACCACCATGATGATTGATGGGTTGAGTATCGTGCAAGAATTTAAGCTTAATCTGGTCTCAATGAAAGCACCAATCTGCTGACGCATTTTTTCGTCAACATGGGATTTAGAAATCCAAAATATAGAGATTAAGCTTACAGTAAACTGTATGTAAAGAAATATAAACACACACACAATTTACGTGGTTAAAATCCACCTAGTCCACAAGTCATTATTATTGATCTTTTTAGGAACCCTAGAAGAAATTGATTACGACAATTTCAGCAGAGTTTGTGTATACAGAATGTCCATCCCTTTTAGTGTAACTTCCCCTTGTATTTATAGGGAATTATGGTGGACAATATTGGGTAACCGTACTATAAATGGTAACGTACAATATTGCATAACATTCCAAATTAATGGACATAATTAAGCATATTGTGTAAATGTATATGACGGGTGCGTACATTTAATGCGCATATCGGGCATCCGAGTCTGTAGGGATTCTTCCATGTGCATCATTGAACCACCCCGAGGTAGATGTCATTCTCGAGCCGGACATGATTGGGACAGGATGACTAGACTTAAATAATGCTCGGGCATGATGCAGGCGATCTTGACATCGGGTACCTCCATCTCTGTCATTTGCATCTCTAACGGTTTGGAATATACTATGTTGTTCCAGACTCAGTGACACAACCTTGAGTTGTTTGGTCCAGAGTTAACAAACATCTCCAAAATCTTGCCTCCTTTATTTATTTCGTGTCAGCTGTACCCTAAGCTAGATAGTTGAGCTTGTGTTTTTAGGGTACAACATCTTCTATCAAGAATAAAAAAGCTTCTTCTCCAATCATAAATGTGTGATTTGAATAATAATATCATTTATAAAACAATGTTTTATACATTAGATAGTGTAATTTATGATAAAAAAATGTTATCATATGTTTTTTTTTAAAAAGCAATAAACAATGTTTAAGCTTAATTTTTCTTTTAATATGTTTATGTCATTCTTATAAATATAATATTATTTATTTACTTAAAGTTTATATGTGAATCATAAAAACTTAATAAATATATTTAATAATTTTTTTTTAAATAAAACTAAGTAAATGGAATTACACATTGCTTGCACCTATTATATATACATGTATATATATATATAACTACATAAGTGGGAGATGTTAAGGCAATTATATAAGAAATTGAAATCGATTTGAAACTTTTATTAATAACAAAGTATACTGTATAGACTTTATAGTATGATCATTAAGAAAAAAAAATACAATAATTATTATTTCACTATAATACTTTGCTTCAACAGGATCATTTTGCTAGTTTTTTTTTTTTTTTTTTTGCTATGAAAAAATTGATTAAAAATATTCATTTTAAGGAATTATGACGTAACATGTTTTGAATATAAGTTTAGACAGTAAAATGAGGAGTATACTAAGAAATATAAGTTTTATTTTAAAATTTATTTTTTTATAAATAGTTGAATGTGTCTGGATATTTTTTTATGTGAGACAAAGACACTATAATATTATCTGCTAACGCGGTTTTTAGCCAACAGTGGATTATGAAAATAGCTGGGATGGATTATTACTATTTTCCTCTCTAAATTTTGACAGAGTTTTTGTATTACAGAAAACCACCTCCCTTTTCTATCCACAATCCTAGTATTTATAGAGAAAAGCCTGGATAGGCCATGAGGTCATCACGTGACTTAACCCCCAGTGTGACCTGTACCACATAAATTATAAATATTACAATTTACCCTAAGGTATGGTCATATCATTAGGTAGAACTAACCATGGATCCTCAGAGATAATCGGACATGCGATGCTTGATCATGCTTGATTATATTACATGTCTAGGATTTCAGGGATTTGTGGACATGCTATGTCTGATCATGCACGTCTATATAACGTATCCGGGTTTATAAAGATCCAAGGATTCGTCAAGTCTCTAGCGTACCTCGAGCTAATGCATCGTCAGCTCGTGTCTCAGATGCTATGCCGTATAAACGTTACAAGCTCGTGCTTATCGCTTTGCATTCTCCAGCTCGTGCTATTGACCTAGGGAATCATGCTACCTTTACGGAGGGAATACAGACTTATGGATCATCTATTATAGTTCTTTACTTGCCAGTTGTACACGAGCTGACTAAAAGACTCGTGCTGAATCTTAGGATGCACATTTGCCCCCCAAGTCCATGCACGTGTTTTATGACGTCATCTCCTAACTTACACGGTGGAGACTTTTAAACTTCCACCGCGGTTACCCAGGCTTGCCCACTATTCGAGTACTGGACATATGGAATGCTATGATTGGCGCTTGTTCGGGTTTCGAGGACTGCAATAATGGTCTGGCCAACTTTTTGCTGTCGTTTCGTCTTTCGAAACACTACCCTTGGATCTTGGACTGGTTTGATCAGATGGTCCACATTGTTTTATGCCTTTTACGTATAAAAAGGGACAGGTCAATTCCACAGTTTACCACCTTTCATTTGAAAATTTTCCTCGACTTCTATCTTCTGTGTTCTCAAACCTTCTTCCTTTTTAGAGAAAAGAAAAGCCTTCAAAAACCCTCTGTGCCCAAAATCTTTCGAAGACCCAGCCGTTCAGGACCCCAGGAGTGATTTTTCCAAACCGTACGAAGCACACCTCTTACATCGACGATCTTACTGTAGGTCATATCACTTCTTATGAGCTCTTTACTTATAGATTTCTGCATTTTATTTGCCATGTGCTTTCATGCTTCGTCGTAGTCAATATTAGGGGGTCTTCTTAATTTTTGGCACATAGGTTTCAATTTTAGGTTTACACAGAAGGTTTTGAACCTTTCCTACAATTATGATATTCATGACATAGGATATTTTCTGGGTGGATTTGGGTAACCTTTGACAACTTTAGAAAATACCTACTCGGTGTATAGAAGATGAAAGGTTAGGGTTCAAAGAAAATCAGATTGCTTAGGGAACACGTGTTTTTTTTTTCTCTGGGTGGTTTTTCTCTAAACCGCCCCCCCAAGGACAATAGTGGCCAGATTTTCTGACACACGGATCCCTAAACACCAGGGGTCTGTTGGGAAACCTAGGCACGTAGCGTAGGTAGCGCATGGCATCACGCAACGAGGTTAAATTAACTCAGCTCGGGCATCAAAAGCACTAATCTTCCTTCGTGCTTTCTTGCCTTTATCTTTATAAAATATTAGGTCACCTATAAGAGGAGGGGTATCCTGATTCACCTGAGCTTCGATCTAATTTGCTGGGGCCTCCGAAGTTGATGGAATGTTTAGTCCAGTGGGCTGACTGGGAGTTATTCGATTCCGGGCATATTGAGTCAAAGGTCCTGCCCTGATGAGTGTCTCGATCTCATCCTTCAAGTGCCTACAATCATCAGTGTTGTGACCAATATAATTGTTGAATCGACAAAATTTCGAGGGATCTCTCTTCGCCCTTTGATTCTTTAACGGCTTTGGCTTTTTCCACGGAAGGCGGGCAGAATTCACCAAGAAGATGCGCTTTCTAGTATCCATGAGGTCGGCATAAGTTGTATAGATTGGCTTAAACTTCTCCATGGGTTTGTTTTTATTTAAATAGCTCTATTCGCCCTAACCATTTCCCTTCCTCTTGTTACTTCCCCCTTGGTTATTCTAGGCAATAGTTTGAGCCATAGCTGTAACATCTGTTACCGCTCCAACGGGCTGGATAGGGACTTGGCTGGTTCTTGTGACTGAAGCTCATGCTTCTTCCAAGTTGATCCACCTTTGAGCCCTGTTCAGGAACTCATCCACGGTGTTGACCCCCTTTCTTTGGAGTTCTTGCCATAGGTCGTCCCCAAGAAGAATTCCTGTTCTCATCGCCATGAGCCTAGAACCTACTCAGATATGCTTTCAGAGGCTCTCTGGGCTGCTGCTTTACATTTGCGAGGGAGCCCACCTTGATGCGAGCTGCCTGAAAAGCCCGTAATGCTCTCTTGAAATCAACGGAGAAACTCTTCCACGAGCTGATAGAATGCTCTTTGTATTGCTTGAACAATTGTCTAGCCGGCCCCGAGGGGAATACCAGGCACCTCAGCACGGGTCCAATATTGTGGGCCATCATCAGGGTGTTGAACATTCCCAAGTGGTCTGATGGATCTCCATCTCCATCAAATTTTGACAAATGGGGCATCCTGAAACTCGGCAGGTATGTTGTTGCTGCGATGCTTGGGGCAAAAAGTTTGAGCTCATCCCCTAAGTCATATTCATCTTTTTCCTTCTCTGATAGGAATCTTTTCATTAGCTCCTCCATCTGGGCTAACCTTTCCAGGGTTTGGTCCTTGGTTCCTTTGTTGTTATGGGGCTGTTCAACAGCTCCCATCCGGTCATATGCGTTCGGCGGGTTATTGTCCCTCCAAGCTCAAGCTTAGTTTGGTGGGACATTCCCGTTGTCACGTACTTTGGAAGGACCTTCCTAATGGTGAATGTAACTGACTCCACCACGGGCTGAGTTTCTCCTTTGTGAGTTTAGGCGATCTCGTAGATCGGTCTGTGGATCGATTCGAGGGCTCTGAGCTGAACTCAGATCATTTCTCAAATCTGTGTTGGTCCTACCACTTCGATGGCTCTCAATCAAGTAACTCCCGTTAGTGAAACTCGGCTCTCGTGGCTGAGTATCTGGGACATTTCCGTGTGTCCGAGGGACATGGGTAGTGGCAGCAGGAGGAGGATTTCTCCTGCTGTCCCTATAGGTAGGGACATTTCGTGTAGAACGAGGTGGTGTTGGATGCCTTATAGGCAACGAAGGATGTCTGACTGGCAAGGCTATTCTCATCCCATCAGGGCGGATTAAATTAGCCTGTGCTCGTTCTGTTCCTCCATCTCTAGCTTTTTGCGTCTGGTGATCTGATCATGACGCCGTAGGGTTAGATGGAAAAGGCTGCCTTCGTGGGTTTTCTCCAGCCCTTCCCCGCGAATTGCTGGGAACATTCCCAGGCATATGCGATGATGGTATTGAACTTGGGGTTGAGGTTCTAATCGATAAGCTGTTGTAATGACCCAAATTAGCTAATAAGGCTTAGGGCCTTTATTAGCGTGCCTGGAGGGCAATAAATGATTTATTGTTATAATATGTGAATTTGTGTGAATATGTGATTAGTGATGCATGTTTAGGTGAATTAAATATGCATGTAGGCCCTGTTTGGTTATTAGGGGCATGTTTTTAATTTTAGCCCATTGGGGGGCATAAATGTGATATGCTTGTGATATATCTGTGTTCCACGATCCGAGACAGTCCTAGGGCGCGGTTAGCAAGAAAGTCACAACGGGGTCGAAAACCCGACTCGGGGCAAGTCGAGGGGTATTTCGGGTATTAGAATTTTTATGGGGTTATCGGGTTATGGAAATAAATATTTGGAGATATATTTGAGGTTAGAATGTTTAGGAGTGAATATTGGGGAAATTTACCATTTTGCCCTCGGGGACGTTTTTGGCACCCTGAGCTTTGAGATAACCTTAGAAACTTAAGTTAAATAAAACAAAATTGGAGAAGTGTTCAGAAGCTAAGGAAACCGACTCTTTCCTCCGCCTCTCTCTCTTGGAGTCTCTTCCTTTGGAAGCTTGGGGAAATTTTGGTGGAAACTAATCAAAACTAAGGAATTGGGCTGGGAATCTTGGGAGCTAGAAGCTTGAAGCTTAAAGACCTAATTCAGAGACTCAACTCAGCTCAAGGTAAGCTTTAATCTTAGTGAACTATACTGGTTTTAAGCTGAAATTCTAGAGTATTGCATGTGTGTTAAGTGAAGAATTGACTTTGAGTTTGATGAGGTTTTGAGATTGAATTCTTGTCGGGTTTTGTTGCTGAATCCATAGTATAACTTCTGTGATGATTAGCTTGAGTTATTAGGTTGATTTTGGGGTTAATTGGGTTGGTTTTTGTGGTAAAAATGGTGAGCTTTTCTGGGCTCGAGGGGTCGGGCCGCGGCGCTGTTCTTGCTGAGTCGCGACCCCTTAGAACATTGGGGCATCTGGAAATGGAGGCGCGCCGCGGCACCCTTTAGGAAGGGCCACAGCGCGTGTAGGCTGAAATGAGGCAGGGCCTTGAGTTGAGCTTGGGGTCGCGGCATGAGTTCTTAGGGTCTCGACGCTTAGCGCATTTTTGGGCTTTAAAGAGGTTTTAGGTTCGGGAATTCAATAGTTAAGGCTAGGGATGGATTTTATTACCCGGATTGATAGAATTCAATGTCCCGGAGACTATAATTATGACCCAAAGTTGTTTAATTGATTAGAACTTTATGGATGGATATTGTTGATGCGTTGTGACTAGGGCTTCAGTGAGGCTCAGACTAGGGGACTGTGCTCGGGACATCGGTGCCTGGAAAGCTCGGGACACAGGTAAGAAAACTACTGTTCCCGTAGAGCTTGTGTTGCAGGGCACGGCTCTATATGATTGTGTTGCAGGGCACGGCCCTATATGATTGTGTTGCGGGGCGTAGCCTTTGATTTAATTTATACGTGTTTAAGTATCTGCTTAATTATACTATGTGTACATATAAATGAATGAACGGCAAGGGTCGGGAACTGCAAAGACCGAGAATGGCAAGGGGCCGGGAGTAGCGTTTAGCATGCGAAGTGCGAGTTGCCAGGGCGAGACCCTAAAGGATACCTGGGATATCCTCACGGTGTGGACTGCGAACCCAGAGCCTAGTAAAGCGCCTGGGACGGCATGGTCATACGTGTGTAGCCTGAGGATGGCTTGTTTATATGTTAAGAGTTTGATATGCATATGTTATTTTCTTGTGAGTGTTTTCCTACTGGGCTTTGGCTCACGGGTGCTCTATGGTGCAGGTAAGGGCAAGGGAAAAGTCGACCAACCATGAGTATGGAGAGCGTGAAGCGGCACGTACATGTTTGGCCTACCTGGCTGCCACGACCAGGGGTATTTTTGGGAGATGATTGTACTAAACCTGAATTTTGTCGTTTAGCTGACTCTGATTATATTTTTGAGTTGTAAATATTTCTAAACAGTATTTTGGAATCCCAAATATTAAACACTTTATGATTTTCAGTAAATAGAATTATTTTCAAAGTTTATGACTCTGTTTATGGTTTAATTACATGTTTGTCTTAAAACCTCGATTAGCGAGTTAAATGCACGTTTTAAACTCACTTAGTAATGGCTCTAAGGAAGTAGGGCGTTACAACTTGGTATCAAAGCGAGCCAAGGTTTATAGTTTCTAGAGAATGACCCAACATGTACACTCGCTGTCAGTGACAAGCTCGACTCAGGGTTGGTTGGTAATAATTGACTTATATGTTTGAATATGTGCTTAAATGCCCTGTTTTCCTGCTTATTCGATATATAGCATGATGAATGAGTTAACATATGCATGATGTTAGGGCATGGCCCGTTGAGTGTTATATGTTATTTGTATGTTATGTGGATTGTTGTTTGTGGTTGATTGATGTGTTCGGGAGGTGTTTTTGGATGTTTTTATCATGCCTGATGAGCAGTGTCATTGATTGCAGGCATATTTGTTGAGATGCCTTGACAATCATCGGGACTCTGCGGTAGTAAGGCCGAGGATGACAACCAGGGTCAGAACCCTCCACCTGCCCCACAGAATTGGCAACAGATGTTTGCCGAGATGGAAGCAAGATTGCAACGAACAGAGGAAGAACTTTGATAGTTGAGGCAGCCGGCCCCTCCACAGGTTACTGGGTTGCCAGTTCAGCAGGTTGTGGCGTCAGTGCCGATTCAATCTGTTGTGGAGAACAGGTGGGAACCTTTATATGAGAGGTTCAGAAAGTAGCATCCTCCCACCTTTGAGGGTGGACCATACCCACTGCGAGAAAAGCAGTGGATGAACATGATTTCCTCTATTCTCGATTTTATGAGGGTTGAGGGGAACGAGAGGGTAGCTTGTGCTAGCTACATGTTCAGAGATGATGCCCACATCTGGTGGGATGTAGTAGTTCAGAGGAGGAATGTGACAGTTATGACCTGGGAAGAGTTTAGAAACATCTTCAACAAGAAGTACTACAGTGTTACAGTTCGAGATGCGAAGGTTGGCGAGTTCATCAACCTGTCACAGAATCGGTTGACCGTTACAGAGTATGCTCTGAAATTTGACCGATTGGCGAAGTTTGCGCCAGATTTAGTGCTGACAGATGCGACAAGAAGAGACAAATTTGTACGGGGATTGAACGTTATGATCGCCCGTGATGTGAAGATCACTTTGGATCCAGAGACTACCACTTATGCTCAGGTTATGGACAAGGCCCTTACAGCTGAGGGGGCCGAGGATCAGATTTGGAGAGAGAGTGTTGTTAGGCGCGATGCCAGGAGGACGGTGCCTCCTTTTACTTGATCCAGTCGGGGTAGTGGCTCCAGTGAGCAGAAGAGGAAGGCCCCAAATTCTTTTGTTCATCCTAGCTCAGATAGGAGGGCACATGGTACTTTTAGTGGCCGTCAAGGTGGGGGAGACAACTGGAGGAGCTTTCCAGTGTGTCCCTGGTGCAGACGATGATATTAGGGTGAGTGCAGGATCAGGGTGTGCTTTATCTGTGGGAGTGCCAATCATCTGAAGAAGGACTGCCCACAAGCCAGGAAAGAGGAGTCGAAGTAGGGTGATAGTCTCGCTCCTGCCAGAGTGTTTACGTTGACTCAGACTGAGGCAGAGGCTAGCCCCTCAGTTGTGACAGGTCAGATTTCTAGTGCTGATTCTTCTTATACTGCATTGTTTGATTCGGGAGCTACTCATTCGTTTGTGTATGCTAGAGTGATAGATCAGCTGTGTAAACCTAGTGTTTTGTATGCTAGGGGTTTTCAGACTTTGTTGCCAACTGGGGAACTGGTAGTCTCTAGGAGATGGATTAGAGCTTTACTAGTAGAGGTAGATGGTAGGGAGTTATCTATTGATCTGATTGAGCTAGTGATGGATGACTTCGATATGATCCTAGGGATGGATTGGCTATCGAAGTATGGGGCGATGATTGACTGCAAGCACAGGATGGTGACTTTTGAACCAGAAGGGGAGATACCCTTTGTATTTGTGGGAACAGCTAGTGGACTGCGAGTACCTATGATTTCAGCACTGAAGGCTAGAGACCTGATGCAGGGAGGTTGCATAAGATTCCAAGCGAATGTTGTGGATACCTATAGGGTTTTGTCGGTTGGACCGGGGGAGACCAGATTGGTATGTGAGTTTCCAGATTTATTTCCAGCAAATCTGCCAGGGTTGCCGCCGCAGCGGGAGATTGATTTTGTTATAGAGTTGGTACCAGGGGCGGAGCTAGTATCTAGGACACCTTACAAAATGGCTCCGGCGGAGTTGAAGGATTTTAAGATTCAGTTGCAGGAGTTACTGGATTTGGGGTTCATCAGACCGAGTTTCTCACCATGGGGTGCTCCAGTGTTGTTTGTCAAGAAGAATGATGGATCTCTTAGGATGTGTATGGACTACAGGAAGCTGAATAAGTTAACCATTAAGAACAAGTATACACTGCCGAGGATCGACGAATTATTTGACCAGCTACAGGGAAGGACGATGTTTTCCAAGATTGATCTCCGATCAGGTTACCATCAGTTAAGGATCAAAGAGGAGGACATACCAAAGACCGCTTTCCGCACAAGGTATGGACACTGAATTCCTGGTTATGTCCTTTGGATTAACCAATGCCCCAGCAACTTTCATGGACATGATGAATAGGTTTTTCAAGGACTATTTAGACAAGTTCGTGATTGTGTTCATCGAAGACATTCTAGTGTACTCTCAATTAGAGGCAAAGCATGAGCAGCATCTACGTTTGGTGTTGCAGCGGTTGAGGGAGCATAGGTTATATGCTAAGTTCAGCAAGTGCGAGTTCTGGTTACCGCAAGTTACATTTCTGGGCCATATCGTCAGTAAGGAGGGGATTCTGGTTAACCCAAGTAAGATTGAGGCAATGAGAGATTGGCCTAGACCGAGTAGTGTTCCTGAAGTGAGGAGTTTTCTGGGATTGGCGGGGTATTATCGGCGGTTTGTTGAGGGTTTCTCTAGGATAGCTATGCCATTGACAGAATTGACAAAGAAGAAGACAAAGTATGTTTGGACGGACAGATGTGAGAACAGTTTCAAAGAATTGAAGTGGTGACTGATCACCGTGCCAGTGTAAAGTTTGCCGACAAACAATGAAAAGTTCGTAGTTTATTGTGATGCTTCCAAACAGGGTTTACGGTGTGTGCTAATGCAAGCTGGGAAGGTGATAGCCTATGCATCGAAACAGTTAAGGAGTATGAGCAGAGATATCCCACGTATGATCTAGAATTGGCAGCGATGGTATTCACACTTAAGATTTGGAGACATTATCTGTATGGTGAGAAGTGCGAGATATACACTGACCATAAGAGTTTGAAGTACTTCTTTACTCAGAAGGATCTAAATATGCTCCAGAGACGGTGGCTGGACTTGGTTAAGGATTATGACTGTGACATCCTATACCATCCTGGGAAGGCTAATGCAGTTGCTGATGCATTAAGCCGGAAAGGCCCAGGACAATTGTTCAGTTCGAGACAGATATCTAATAAGCTAGCTGAGGAGATGACTAGAGTGGGTATAGAGTTAGTGGTTGGTCGGTGAGCCAACATCACTCTTTAGTCTACACACCTTGAGAGGATCAAGGAGGCGCAGGGGAAAGATTCCCAATTGAAGGGTCACAGGGAGAACGTCTTAGTCAGAGCAGCTAAGGACTTCTCTATCTTGGAGATGGGGTTACTGAAGTACAAGGGTCAGATCTGTGTTCCGATGGATTATGATATTCGGCGAGAGTTCTTAGATGAATTGCATAACACTCCCTATTCCTTACATCCAGGTACAACGAAGATGTACCAAGATCTGAGATCTTTGTATTGGTGGTCGAGCATGAAGAGGGATGTGGTGGATTATGTGTCCAAGTGCTTAACTTGTCAGGAAGTCAAGGCTGAACATCAGAGGTCAGGAGGGTTGCTGCAGCCTCTAGGGATTCCAGAGTGGAAGTGGGAAGATATTACCATGGACTTCGTGGTTGGCTTCCCAAAGACTGTGCGACAGCATGACTCGGTGTGGGTGATTGTGGATAGGTATACCAAGTCCACCCACTTTTTACCTGTCAGGAGGACTTATACTGTGGAGCAGTATGCCGAGTTATATGTGAAGGAAATTGTTCGACTTCATGGGGCTCTGAGGTCGATAGTATCTGATAGGGACCCCACCTTCACCTTCAAGTTTTGGGAGAGTCTACAGAAAGCTATGGGCACACAATTACGGTTTAGTACCGCTTATCATCCCCAGACAGATGGACAGTCTGAGAGGACCATTAAGATATTGGAGGATATGTTGCGAGCCTGTGTGCTAGATTTTGGGGGATCTTGGAGTAAGTATCTCCCTTTGATTGAGTTCTCATACAACAACAGTTATCATGCGACTATCGGAGTGGCTCCGTATGAGATGCTATATGGGAGGAAGTGCAGATCACCTATCCATTGGGATGAGACGGGTGAGAGGAGGTACTCAGGTCCTGAGTTGGTTCAGAGGACCAATGAGGCGGTGGAAAAGATTAGAGCTCGAATGCTCGCCTCCTAGAGTCACCAGAAGAGCTACTCAGACCTGAAACGCAGGAGCGTGGAATTTCAGGTTGGTGACCATGTGTTTCTTAAGGTTTCACCTTTGAAGGGAGTGAAACGTTTGGTGTTCGAGGCAAGCTGAGCCTTAGGTTTTTTGGCCCCTTTGAGGTTCTGGAACGGATTGGAGAGGTAGCTTACAAATTGGCGATGCCTCCAGCCTTATCAAGGGTTCATAATGTTTTTCACGTATCCATGCTCCGGAAGTATGTGTCTGATTCGACGCATATACTGAGTTATGGGAATTTGGAGCTGGACTAGGATTTGTCTTATGAGGAGAAGCTGGTTCAAATTCTCGACTAGAATGACAAAGTCTTGCGGAGCAAGACCATCCCCTTGGTGAAAGTGCTGTGGAGGAACAGCAAGGTTGAGGAGGCGACGTGGGAACTTGAGTCAGAAGTGTGGGAGCGGTATCCCGAGTTGTTCAGGTAATTTCGAGGATCTGTAAGGAGGAGATAGTTGTAATGACCAAAATTAGCTAATAAGGCTTAGGGCCTTGATTAGCGTGCCTGGAGGGCAATAAGTGATTTGTTGTTATAATATGTGAATTTGTGTGAATATGTGATTAGTGATGCATGTTTAGGTGAATTAAATATGCATGTGGGCCCTGTTTGGTTATTAGGGGCATGTTTGTAATTTTAGCCCGTTGGGGGGCATAAAGTCACAACGGGGCATAAACTTGTGATATATTTGTGTTGCGCGATCCGAGATAGTCCTAGGGAGCGGTTAGCTAGAAAGTCACAACGGGGTCGAAAACCCGACTCGGGGCGAGTCGAGGGGTATTTCGAATATTAGACGTTTTATGGGGTTATCGGGTTATGGAAATAAATATTTGGAGATATATTTGAGGTTAGAATGTTTAGGAGGGAATATTGGGGAAATTTACCATTTGACCCTCGGGGACGTTTTTGGCACCCCGAGCTTTGAGATAACCTTAGAAACTTAAGTTAAATAAAAAAAAAATTGGAGAAGTGTTCAGAAGCTAAGGAAACCGACTCTTTCCTCCTCTCTCTCTCTCTTGGAGTCTATTCCTTTGGAAGCTTAGGGAAATTTTGGTGGAAACTAATCAAAACTAAGGAATTAGGCTGGGAATCTTGGGAGCTAGAAGCTTGAAGCTTAAGGACCTAATTCAGAGACTCAACTTAGCTCAAGGTAAGCTTTAATCTTAGTGAACTATATTGGTTTTAAGCTGAAATTCTAGAGTATTGCATGTGTGTTGAGTGAAGAATTGACTTTGAGTTTGATGAGGTTTTGAGCTTGAATTCTTGTTGGGATTTGTTGTTGAATCCATAATATAACTTCTGTGATGATTAGCATGAGTTTTTGGGTTGATTTTGGGGTTAATTTGATTGGTTTTCGTGGTAAAAATAGTGATTTTTTCTGGGCTCGAGGGGTCGGGCCGCGGCGCTGTTCTTGCTAAGTCGCGACCCCTTAGAACATTGGGGAGTCTGGAAATGAAGGCGCACCGCGGCGCCCTTCAGGAAGGGTCGCAGTGCGTGTAGGCTGAAATGAGGCAGGGCCTCGGGTTGAGCTGGGGGCCGCAGCGCTTAGCGCATTTTTGGGCTTTAAAGAGGTTTTAGGCACGGGAATTCAATAATTAAGGCTCGGGATGGATTTTGTTACCTGGATTGATAGAATTCAATGTCCTAGAGACTAGAATTATGACCCAAAGTTATTTAATGGATTAGAACTTTATGGATGGATATTTTTGGTGCGTTGTGACTAGGGTTTCAGCGAGGCTCGGACTAGGGGACTGTGCTCGGGACATCGGTGCCTAGAAAGCTCGGGACACAGGTAAGAAAACTACTGTTCCCGTAGAGCTTGTGTTGCAGGGCACGACCCTATATGATTGTGTTGCAGGGCATGGGCCTATATGAATGTGTTGCAGGGCGTAACCTTTGATTGAATTTATACGTGTTTAAGTATCTGCTTAATTATACTATGTGTACATATAAATGAATGAACGGCAAGGGCCGGGAACGGCGAATGCAGAGAACGACAAGGGGTCGGGAGCAGCGTTTAGCACGCAGAGTGTGAGTTGCCAGAGCGAGACCCTAAAGGATACCTAGGATATCCTCACAGTGTGGACTGCGAACCCAGGGCCTGGTAAAGCACCTGGGACGACATGGTCGTACGTGTATAGCCTGAGGATGGCCTATTTATATGTTAAGAGTTTGATATGCATATGTTATCTTCTTGTGAGGGTTTTCTTGCTGGGCTTTGGCTCACGGGTGCTCTATGGTGCAGGTAAGGGCAAGGGAAAAGTCGACCAACCATGAGTATGGAGAGCGTGAAGCGGCACGTACATGTTTGGCCTACCTGGCTGCCACGACCAGGGGTATTTTTGGGAGATGATTGTACTAAACCTGAATTTTGTCGTTTAGCTGACTCTGATTATATTTTTGAGTTGTAAATATTCTAAACAGTATTTTGGGATCCCAAATGTTAAAAGCTTTATGATTTTTAGTAAATAGAATTATTTTCAAAGTTTATGACTCTGTTTATGGTTTAATTACACGATTGTCTTAAAACCTCGATTAGCGAGTTAAATGCACGTTTTAAACTCACTTAGTAATGACTCTAAGGAAGTAGGGCATTACCGCTGTCTTGCCAACGATCCTTGGGAGGATTTTCAGGTTGAGCATTTCTTGTTGTGGGCACAGAACTTGGGGTGGCAACCTTATTTGACCGATTTGGTTTGGACTGGTCATCCCTGTGGGTTTTACGAGACCCACTTTACCTCTTCCCGACATCAATGTCGGTTGCAAGAGGGGGTAACCGAGCCAAAACCTCCTCGATTTGTTTGTTTGCCCTGGCCAGATGGCTCTGTAACTGTATGTTTTCCATTTCTACAATGGTCAGGTAATCGGGGTTTGGATTCGGAGGCAGTGACGTTGAACTTCCAATATCGCCATGGCCCATTGGCTGTTTTCCTGGTCATTGTTGAACTTCCGAGACATGCTCATCGGAGACAGCGGTATGGTGGGCCTCCTGCCCATCAGGTTGTTCCCTTTCATTCTCGTGTCTCGAGTGAGTAACCACCATGATGAACTTTGATCTCAATCTTTTACAAAAGCACTAATCCTTTTTTCTCTCAACGAGAGCACCAAACTGTTGACGCGGTTTTTAGCCAACAGTGGATTATGAAAATAGCTGGGATGGATTAGTGCTTAATGGTAAACCGCAATAAGAAAATTATACTTAAGAATATCAGAAAAGGTCTCTCAAGAACACGTCTTTTTTACGTGGTTCGGGTGTTAAATCAACCTAGTCCACGAGTCTATATTATTACTGTTTTCCTCTCTAAATTTTGACAGAGTTTTTGTATTACAGAAAACCACCTCCCTTTTCTATCCACGATCCAAGTATTTATAGAGAAAAGCCTGGATAGACCATGAGGTCATCACATGACTTAACTCCCAATGTGACCTGTACCACATAAATTATAAATATTACAATTTACCCTAAGGTATGGTCATATCATTAGGTAGAACTAATCATGGATCCTCAGAGATAATCGGGCATGCGATGCTTGATCATGCCTGATTATATTACGTGTCCGAGATTTCAGGAATTTGTGGACATGCTATGTCTAACCATGCACGTCTATATAACGTATCCGGCTTTATAAAGATCCAAGGATACGTCAAGTCTCTAGCGTACCTCGAGCTGAGTGCATCGTCAGCTCGTGTCTGGGATGCTATGCCTTATAAATGTTACAAGCTCGTGCTTATCGCTTTGCATTCTCCAGCTCGTGCTATTGACCTGGGGAACCGTACTGCCTTTACGGAGGGAATACGGACTTATGGATCATCTATTACAGTTCTTTACTTACCAGCTGTACACGAGCTGACTAAAATACTCGTGCTGAATCGTATAATGCACATTATTCATCTAAATAGATAATATATATATATATATGGAAGACTTTTCAATGGTTACTACCCATAAATGGATACAAACAATTATGATGATGTGGCAACATAGTGATTTGGTATAACAATTCACCAACAGGTAAATATTTTTTTTTACATTAATTTCGAATTTAGTTAATTTTTTTGTCATAATTATTGTTATTTCCAACCAAGAAGAGACACTAGTTATATTTAGAAATTGACATGCATTTTAAAAATGAAAAAATTACAATATTATATTTTCCAAAAAATTTGAAAAAATTAAAATTTATTTTTAGAAATATTAATTAACAACTATAAATATGGACAATTAATCTTAATCTAATAGTTAATATTAAAGTAACAATCTATAAGTAGTAACTATTAAAAATTCACTCATATATATATATATATGAAAAAGACTAATGTAAGCTATAGATACCAAAATGCAATTAGTTTGACATTTGATTCCAAATATGAGGGAAGAAATAAAGAGAATAGGATCAAAGAAGAATAAGCTTAGCATCTTTAGTTAGACTAACTACGAGTGATCAAGACTCTTTCAATTTTTCAAAGAAAGAATAAAAAGAACTAAAAGTGAAGACTTATATAGTAAAGTAACCAAATTATTAGAACTGAAAAATGACAATTTTATTTTATTTTACTTAAAAAGATGTCCCACGCCTGATTTTGGCTCAATTGATGCTTGAATTGTAAACAAAAAAAATTAAAATAATAAATAAATAAAATAAAATAATTCCTTTGACTTTGGAAGCAAAAGAAAAAATGATAAGTTAAGTGAATTATTGGAAGCAAAAGAAAAATTACGACGGTGGATTGTTGAATTATCAACAAGACTTATCATATTTTAATAGATTGGTGGATTCAACGAGTGATAGCTTATAAGTACTATTCAAATTTTAAGTCAATTCACTTACTTATAAATTTATATTAAAAATATTTGAATAATAATATATATATTTTTTAAAAAAAAGCATGGGAGTTTTGTCTTTTAGTAAGTCATATTATTAGGCGTGCAAGAAAGAAAAAAGTGCTTTTGGTGCGTTGTGATTTCGAGCAAAACGTTGTCGTATTAAGAAAATCAAGATCTCACACATGCGTGCTCAAATACTTCAACGAAGTTGAGCCATATTATTTATTACTAGGTGTGTTGCATTGCTTAATTTTGTTTAGAAACTTTATTATAAATATTTAACAAAACATACTTTTAAAACTAACTTATAAATAAATATTCATTAATCATATTAATATAAATTTAAATATTATAAAATATTATTATAATAATATTTAATATAAAAATACTTATATATAATAATTATATTAATATAAATTTAAATGTTATAAAATATTATTATGATAATCATAATTTTTTTAATAATTATATAATATGAATTCAAATATAATAATAATAATAATAATAATAATAATAATACTTATATCAATATATCAATAATAATAATAATAATTCAATACTAGATATTTAATACTTATATCAATATATAATACGTAATTTTAATTTTTATTAAAAAAATTATTATTTATGTTTAAAAATGTTATCATATTATATATATTTTTTAAAAAAATTATAAAATAGTGTTTGGTTTAATTTTTAATGTAATATGTTTATGTCATTCTTTTACATATAATATTATTTATTTATTTGAAATTTATATGACAATGATACAAATTTAATAAATTCTATAAATAGAATTAAGCAAACGTGCATTGTACGTTGCTTGTATCTAGCTATCTCTTCTATATAATAAGTGTGTAGATAACAAAAATTCTTGGTTTTAACAGTTTTTTTTCTATTAACTTTAATGGAATTTTCTTATATTTAACAGAATATTCTTATATTTAATGGTAGATTGTAAACATGACTTAAACTTAAATAAAATTAAACAAATTAAAATATGATATTTTTGAGATATTTTACAATAATAATTATTTAAAAATAATAAAACCATATATTTTATAACTTAAATAAAATTTAATTAAACTTAAACTTAATATTATATTAAACATATAATATATAATATTTTGTTGTTACTGCCAAATTCAAAAATTAGAACAAACATAAACTTAAATAACAAAAAATAATAATTAAAATATGATATTTTAAAGATATTTTATGATAATTTAAATAATTAAATCATATTTATTTAAAAATAATAAAGGCATACATATAATTTTTTTTATCTTATAAATTTGTGTAATAGTTTGTTTTTTATCAAGTTATTGGAGCTCTTTTTCTTCATTAAATTCATCAAAGTACATTGTGAGATACATTAGAAACTAAAAGTAGTTGATGCATGTATACTACTATATACACTATGATTTTTCTATTGTTATTTTATTTCTATTATTAATTTCTTTTTAAATATTATTGTATTTTATATATGTGTCATGTAGCTATGTAAATATATACATATATCTATGTCAACATTGTGTTTAGATGTTATTTATGTAAAGATTATTGATATAAATATTTATATTTACTATAGAACTATAATTTATTCTATTATATATATTTTTTTAAAACAGTGAACCAGTTTTTATTAAAATTATAGACAATGTTTACGACTTTAAAACTATGCAAACGTGCATTGCACGTTGCTTCTACCTAGTATATAAAATAATGACATAAATATATTAAAAGAAAAATTAAATCAAAATATTGTTTATGATTTTTAAAAATAATAATAATAATATGATAACATTTTAGATCACAAATTATCATATTTAAGGTACAAACACATTCATGATATTATTCAAATCACACATCAATGATTTGAGAAGAAACTTGTTTATTATTGATAGAAGATAAATGTTATTTTAATTTCTTATTTAGTTACAAAGTCATACTATTTGTACACACGTGATGCTTATACATAATGTATTTATTATGTACTATATATAATTATAATAATAATAATAATTGTATAATATTTGTATTTGTATTAATATAATTGTTAGATATATGTATTAAATATTATTATAATAATGATATTTTATAATATTTGAATTTATATGAATATAATTGCTAAATAATTATTCTAGCCAAATTTTATAAAAATTAGGAGTATATATTAATGTTATATATTATTATAATAATGATATTTTATAACATTTGAATTTATATTAATATATTAATAAATATCTAGTATTAAGTATTATTATAATAATGATATTTATATAATATTTTAATTTATATTAATATAATTATAAAATATTTATGTTTAATTAGTTTTAAATATATATTCTATTAAATATTTAGAATATTCTGTAATAATTAACAAAAAAAAAAAACCATTAAAACATAAAAACATTATCGACTACACACTTTTTATACAGAAGAGATATCTGGAAGTTTCTAATTTTAACTCCTAATAATATTTTAATTTGGTTTTAGAGAATTTTACTACAACTAATTAACTTTATGGATTGTTTGTAATTTTTTTTTTACCTCAAGAGGTTTTAAAGTAACAACAAATTATTTACTTTTTTCTTCTCACAAACTTTTTGTGGTTTTACAAACAAATACTAAGTTGTTTTATTAATAAGCATATCTTTCAATATATAATGTACATATCAAAATTTAATAATTTAAAAACTAGCTCCTCTTTAAACGACCAAATTGTAAGAAAATTACGTATTGTCGGAAAAAAGTATTGATTCTAGCAGGTAAAGCACATGCCAACAAAACTGAAAGTTTGGCTAACTATTCTCTTATTCTTATACTAAATTAATATTCCTTAAAAAATAACTAAATTAATATTTTCATTACCTATAAAATTATGAAATTAACTTAGCCAAAAAAAACTAATAAAATACTTTTATAAGAAGCTATACACTTACCAAAATCGCTAATTTTTTCCACAAGTGGTATGGAATTGGCAGGTGGACCGAAGAGTTAGGCCCAATTTTTTGAGTTCATAGATCATATGTTGATGGGAATTTTAAAAAAATATGGCTTTTATACTATTAATGTGCAAAAATATGGGAGTTATACTTTTCTTAATTTGTATGAGAAATTTATTAAAGAAAAAATTAAAGTATAGGAAACACAATTAGTAGCTAACTAAAATATGAAAATGTTATATTTTTTTATCGTAGTTATGTTTTCTTTGATTTTAAAGGTAATTTTATTTTTATTTTTATTTTTTCTTCCATTTTTTCCTTTTTCTTTTTTTTTTCTACTAATTTTTTCTTTCATCTTTTTTTCTTTTCATTTTTTTTTTCATTCTTCTTCTTCTTTTTTTTATTTTTATTCATTTATCTTTTTTTTTTTCATTTGTATTGTTTTGTTTTTTTTTCATATTTTTTCATATTTTTTTTTCATTATATTTTTTCTTAATTTTTGAATTTATTATTTTCTCCTTCTATTTTATTTCTTTTTTCACACATATGAGCTTTTTTTTTTCTTCTTCCATTTTTTTTTCATTTTTTCTACCAATTTTTTCATTCATATTTTTTTTCTTTTCATTTTTCCATTATTTTTCTTCTTCTTCTTTTCATTCTTATTTATTCATCTATATTTTTTTCATTCATCATTTCTTTTGTTTTTTTTTTCATTTTTTTTTCATTTTTGTAATTATTCTTTTCTCATCCTATTTTTTTTTCACACATATATTTTAACATTACATAATTATTCAACTATTTTTTATTTATTATATTTTATTATTGTAATTTTTTTTATAGTTTTTTCCACTATATATATATATAAAAAAAAATTCAAATCAATTTTTTCAGCATTTTATTTTTACTGTAACACTTATAGGAATACCAAAATTTGGAAAGAAAACTAATAAAAATATGAAAACGTGAATGGATAATTGGTTACCTTCACATTCTTTGTGTGTATATTTCTGAGAGTAACTGGTTACTTTCACGTTCTGGTGCGTGTATATTTATGGTTTCTTTATGGTAACTAGTTATTTATGTTACTAAAATCATAGTTACTTCTTCTTCTTTTTTTAATGAAGTGTTATTCCATTTTTTTCCTTCAAATTTGATGTTTCTTTTTCATATTTAATATGATTAACTCGTCACCCCTCTTAGGTAACTGGTTACCCCTCTTATGGCAGAAAGTTACTCATCTCAGGATAATTGGTTACCCCTCCTAGTGCATGTTATTTAACTTAGCTCTAAGATTTTTTTTAAGATCAATCAAGTAACTGGTTACCCTACCCAGGATTTGAAAAAAAAAAAACGTACAATCTTAAAAAAAACATGTTTATAATAAATAAATAATAATTTTAAAAACAATTCATATTACAAAAAAAATTTGCAAAACAACCAAAGAAAAATTTAATATAAAATTAGTAATATAAAAAAAATATAAAAAAATAACCTAAAAAAATAATAATCAAATTACAAACATACCCTTCCAAATTTGATTAAGAGTAAAACTATGGCATAAACCAACTTTTATACAAAAATATGGGAAAATAAACCCATAAAAATAAAAATTCATAAAAAAAAGCTATAGATTAACTTTTTTTTAAAAAAAGCCATATTTTTGAACACTCTATTAAAAATTCCATATAAAATGTATTTTCCTCTATGTTGATTGTCCTCAAAGCTCAACATTCAAAACATTTTTTTTCCAATTAATGACAACATTTTTCTTTAAATACAACCAAAATTATTTGCACATACATTTTTTTTCTGAGAGAGATTAAATGAAATTATCAAAGTTCAAATTGCACTTGACATATTCCAACATAAGGGAATAAATTAAAATGAGTTAATAAATAAATGGTAAGGCATTTGACTAAGATGGAAAGAACACATGAAATTTAATGTAGAAAATTATAACCCATTCTTCATTAAAAATTAAAAACCATGGGCGGAGTCCCAAGCAAAAACCATGGGCAAATGCCACTCAATTTTATTTTATTTATTTTTTCAATACTCTTATGTAACTTATACTTTAAAACATTTTAATGATAACAAAAAAAATGTTTACATTATTAAGAACAAATTAGGCATAGTTAAGATATAATAGATACATTTAATGTATTTTTTATTTAGAAAGTGTGCATTAGGGTTTTGTTTTAAAAGTGAAGGTACAAACAACAAAGTTTATCACTAACTTTAAAAATAAAGAGTATTTACATAAATTTTATAATTTAAAATGAAATAATATAGGAATAATTATATCTCCCACTGTAATATAAAAAAAAATCATTTTCTACTGTATGTTTAATAAATTACAAAAATATGGAATCCCCAACCGTATACATATATATATATATATTGACATTTGCTTTAATTTTTTAATTTTTGTCTTTGAATTCAGGCATACCGTTTTTCCCAACCATTTTTTTTTTACGTTTGTTTTAATAATAAAAGTAATAATAATCATAGTAACTACCTTCAATAAAATAAAATAAAGTAGATTAATTTATTTTTATTTAAAATAAATGTATTTATTAATATTAAAATTAATATTTATACAATTACTCAAAAAATAAATAAATATTTATACAAGTTACAATATGTTGTTAATTAAAATTAATATTAATAACTATATGTTACAATATACAGTTAAAGATAATCACAATATTATTATTCTTTATAAAAATATTATATATTTTTTTTAAATCATAGCTAGTCAAATCTCAATATTCAATGTTAAACCAAAATCATAATCTAATCCAAGTTTCAAGTTTTGTTACAAAAATATATTTAAAGTTAAAAAATTAGTTTTGTAAATCTTTGTAATAATCATGTTAAATAAATTTATAAATATTTATGTAAATGTGAGTTACAAAAATAAACGTTTTAGTTGTGAAATTAGTTTTGTAAATTGTTGTTACAAAAATGTAAAACTTGTTTAAAAAAATATTGTATTTCACCACTATATTCAATAAAGTGTTTTATAAATAATAAATATCTTAAATTTATATTTTGAAGTTGTATAGCATAAATATGATAGTTCATGTAAATTTTGGAACAATATTGTAACAATATGGAAAAGTATAATATTTTTATGTACATTTTGTTTATGATTTCTTAACTATAAAATATTTTCGTAAATGTTAGTTACAAAAATATCTTTCTTAGTTGTAAAACTAGATTTGTAAACCATTGTTACAAAAATAAAAAAATTTAGTTACAAATTTGTTTGTAAGTGTTATCTACAAAAAAATAAATAAAAAATCTACAATTCTATTACTGATTTTGTAAATATTATTTACAAACATGTAAAATAGATATTTACTAGTTTGTAAGCGTTGATCACAAAAAATTGTATTTTACAGCTTTTATTTATGATTTTGCCACTCCATATTTACACTTTTGTCATTCCGTATTTTTGTAATGCACCGTATTTTTCAGATTTTTTTTTTAAATTTTTAGTGCATTTGAGTAGATTTTCCAATAATATATGGTGCAATACAACTATTTTAGTTGTATGTTTTTTCTTAAATTACAACTATGAGGTTGATCTACAATCATTTAAAAAAATATATGGGAATCAGACTTTTCATTCAGTATGTATATAGATTTCTATTATCGTGATATAAGAATTCAAAACTGAATCTAGAGAAAATATTGATAATAAAAGTGCACCAATATAACTTGTGTCAACAATCACTACCCTATGAAAGTCACGAAATCACTTTTCTCTCTCACGCGCTACTCGGTCGGAGTGTCATCGCCACCTCTTGGGGTTATGGTGGGCTTTGTCCCCTTTAGGTATGCACGATGGGACTCTTGGTGGAAGGCGTGGCTTGTCTGGCACCCTTTCGAATCTTTTACTTCTCTAGCGTGTGGCGCCTCTTTGCCTTCTTTCTCAATGGTCTCTGGTGTGCGACTTCCATTTGGCTTGTCTTCGGTGTCTCTTGAAATTCCGTATTTTAATATTACCAAGTGATTTAAAATAAATAATTAAATTAAATGCGAAATATTGATTAAGTTGTTTAGACAGATTTCACACTACTTATGCAACTGTTTAAACAGAAACAGAAAACACAGGTAAAAATTCTGTTACACCCAGATTTCGATACCAGAAATTATGACCTCGAAAGCTGGACTTATCAAGTATGAGCTCGAGATATATGAAATATATGTTTGTGGTTCAGTTGTAAAACCTCCGAAGTAAGATGGCAATCTCGAAGACATGTAACCTCGAGATTTTTTCGAGGCTCGAAAGGGCATAGCATCGGTGTACATCCGTTATCAAGTGCCTTCGAATCGAGTAGTTCGAGCTTAAAAAGTACAGGCTCGAATGTGACAGCCTCAATGGTATTTATTTGCTCCGAGCAGGTCTTGGAATAAGATCGTAACATGACCGTAAGCCTTGACTGACACGATGCTGGTTGCTGACTATACGCCCTGATTTTCCCATGGGCTGGTTAGCGAGCTGAGTTGCGGCCTAATCATGATTACCTCGTGGATATCCCCAAAACCGGAGCTGCCGTCATAAGATCATACCTCCTTAGCTCGAGGTAACCCAAGGGTTCGCCAAGATTTCCTAAGACTTGAGTCCGGACTCTGAAGGCCGAAGGTCGAGTTAGGTATCAAGCTCGTGATACGAGCTTGATATGGAGGCTATGATTCTTTGTAAAGTCAACACACGCAAGGTAAACGTGCATATATCAGACATCACGTGTCTGATATGCCCCTGACTTCTCGGACACACAGCAGGAACATGCGTATTCAGACACCCACGACTGGGTTGGGCTGTGCGGCCCATTATCTCCTTACCTATTAATTTGACCACACTTATGTGTCAGGTTTAGGAATTAATCATGAATGTCACAGAGTTGATGCGATAGGTAAGAAGGTCACGGGATGACCTTCTTACCAACTCCTAGGTGCCTTCTCCTATAAATATGGAGACCCTGGGAGTTAATAGGGGTTGGATTCTCTCTTGTAAGAAATACCCTGTAATCGTATACCCAGAATATAGCAATAATATTGACTAGTGGAGTAGAAGGATTTTAACCTTTGAACCACTTAAAAAACGTGTCTTGAGTCGCCATTTCATTTCCTAAGATCATATATCTGTTTCGATTCAACCTAAGCACTAATCCCTTTCTCTTCTTTTCTTAATTACCTGTTGGCGAAGAACCGCATCAACAGTTTGGTGCTTTCATTGAGAGCAAGTTTGGTTAGTGTTGTCGCAAACATCCAACTATGGTGACTACTCGATCCAGGTCCGGTAACGAGACAGAGTAGCATGATGGGCAGGAGGCTCATCATACTGCCACCCCTGGTGAACAAGTTCCTGAGACCCAGCAGCGGCCAGGAAAGCAGCCGGTGGGCCAAGATGACACCGGAAGTTCGGCCCCCCGGCCACCTAATCCAAACCCGTGTTATTACACGGCGGTGGAGATGGAGAACGCTCAGCTAAGGAGCCAGCTAGCAATAGCTAGCCAGCAGATCAAGGATGTGCTGGCCCGACTACCCCCTCTCACAACCGACGCTAATGTCGGAGAGAGGCAAGGCGAGGCTCCTAAGTCTCGCCGGGGTAACCAGTCCAGGCATAGCCGTTCGGACAGACTTCCGACATCCAACTCCACTCCCTCATCACACCATCGAGAGGCAAGCTTCGAAGAAGTGCCTGGAGCCAGGCAATAGCAATACAGCCATTCGGTCAGAACGTTAACTCCTAGCTCCCAGCCATCCTCGAGAGCGCCAAGGGGAGCTCGAGGAAATTCCCGAAGGAGATTCGGGGAGGGCTCGCAGCATCAGCCCATCCCCAACAACCGTCCTGTGCCTCGTCCAGATCGCCAGGCGCGGGACCAGCAGGTTGGCAGGGCCGAAAGGCCCCCACCTAATTTGATCCGTCCTGATGGAACTAGGATCGCCTCTCCAGTCAGGCATCCTCCATCTCCCATCAGATATCTGTCTCCTCCTCGGCCCGTCCGAGATATCCCAGCCTATGGGAGTAGTCGGAGAAACCCGCCATCAGCTGGACCTTCCCGGCGTAGCAGGGCGCCAAGGGAAAGCCCAAATCCTCACCACCAAAGGCAGACTCCAAGCCTATCTAGCAGGAGCCACTGGACCGGCAATCGCCAGAGTGATCTCTCTGGGGGAGACCTGCGTCAGCGTTTGAGTTCGGCACAAAGTCATCAAACCACCCAAGGAGGCGACCTGCGAGATCGCCTTAACTCTCATAGGGGGGAACCAGCAGGAGGAGATGGCCATGCTCGCTCAGGGGGGGCCCTGTCCGAAGTACGTAACGGAGGGAATGTCCCAAATAACCTATCTCAAGATAGGAGGGGCAATAACCCACCAAATGTGTACAATGGGCCCGGAGCTGTTGAACAGCCCCGGAATAACCAAGGACATCAGGACCAAACCCTCGAGCGCCTGACTCAGATGGAGGAGCTGATGAGGAAACTCCTGTCAGAAAAAGAAAAAGATGAATATGATTCAGGGGACGAGATGGAACTCTTCGCCCCCAGCATAGCAGCAACGGCGTACCCATCTTGTTTCCGTATGCCGCACTTGTCAAAGTTCAATGGGGACGGAGACCCATTGGACCATCTAGGGATGTTCAACACCCTAATGATGGCCCACAACATTGGCCCCGAGCTGAGATGTTTAATCTTCCCTTCCACACTGACTGGACCTGCCAGGCAGTGGTTCAAGCAAAGTAAAATACAGTCAATCAGCTCCTGGAAGACTTTCTCGGTAGATTTCAAAAGGGCATTCCGAGCCTCCCAGGCCGCCCGTGTTCAGGCCGACTCCCTGGCTAACGTAAGGCAGTAGCCCGGTGAGACTTTGAAGGCCTACCTGAGCAGATTTGCGAACGTCGCTGCTCGAGCCAGAGACGCGGATGATAGCTCCAAGCTCATGGCCATGAGAACTGGAATCCTCGTCGGAGGAGATCTCTGGAAGGATATACAAAGGAAGGGAGTCAGCTCGGTTAGCGAATTCCTTAACAGGGCCCAAGAATGGATAAACTTGGAAGAAGCCGAAGCCTCAGCTGCGGGAACCAGCCAGGTCCCCGAACAGACCGCTGGAGTGGGGACGGAGGTCGTGGTAGCGACCCAAAACGTCTCACAGAACAACCAGCCCGGTGGAGGCAAGAGAAAGGGGAATGGCGAAAACGGTCAACACGGCCAAAAGAAGAATAAGTCCGTAGACAAATTCAAGCCCGTCTTCGCAACTTATACAGAGCTCACCCAGTCTAGGGAGAACATCTTCCTAGCCAACTCTACTCGAGTCCCCTGGAGTAGGCCGGAACCATTAGAGCACCATAAGGGGAAGAGAGACACCTCCAAGTTTTTCCGTTTTCATAACGATGTTGGCCACAATACTGACGATTGTAGGCATTTAAAAGATGAGATCGAGACTCTCATCCGAGCCGGCCCCTTGGCTCAATATGCGCGGAACAGGGTTCCAGCAAGTCGACCTGCTCCAGAAGTCCCGGCCAGTCAGCCCGGGCCTCGGGTAGATCAGGACGTCCCTCCTCCCGTGGTTGGAGGAGAGATATCCACCATCTCTGGAGGTCCGCACATGGCCGGCACGAGCAGGGGTGCCCAGAAGAGATACGTAAACGAAATAAAGGCTCATAATAGAGTAGAGTTCGTCCCGGAGCAGCGCCAGTCAAAACAGCAGCGGTTGGAGAGACAACCGATCATTTTTACGGAGGAAGATGCGGGCCATGTCCAGTTCCCTCACAATGACCCTTTGGTTGTGGCAGTTCAGCTCGCCAATCGGAGGGTGAGGAGGGTGTTGATCGACAACGGGAGCTCGGTGAACCTCCTGTTCCGATCCACGTTAGAAAAGATGGGTTTAACCGTCGCTGAGCTGAAGGCGACCTCCATGATGCTGTATGGTTTTTCGGGAGAGGGATCAGCAGCAATAGGGACGATCGAGCTGGTGATCACCCTAGGAGAAGGATCTCGGACAGTCTCCAAGCTCCTCGAATTCGTGGTCATCGACTGCTCCGCTACATACAACGCGATCTTGGGGCGACCTACGCTCATGGCGTTTGAGGCTGTCACTTCCATTCGCCACCTCGTGATGAAATTCCCTACTTCCACGGGAATATGCACTGTTCATGGCGATCAGCTCGCTGCCAGGGAATGCTACAGCATTTCTATGAAGGGAAAATCTAAACTCGGGCAGCTGGCAATGGCCATTCAAGGTGGTGAAGAGGAATCTCAGGAACCCTTAGCTAATCTTGAGATTGAAAAACCTCAAAGCGCCGAAGGGGAAAATGTCGTCTTAAGTGAGGATATTGACCCCCGAATAGGCGAAGACAGATCCGAACTCCAGGCGATTGAGGAGCTCGAGGAAGTGAACATTGATCCGCAGAATCCATCACGGATAGTCAAGCTCGGGAAAAACCTCTGTAGCGAGAGGAAGGCGGAGCTGACTAAGTTTCTGTGGGATAACCTGGACGTGTTTGCATGGTCACACGAGGACATGGTGGGAATCAGCCCGAGTGTCATCATGCATACACTTCATCTGGATAAAAGCATTCCCGCCAAGTTCCAGAAGCAACGACGCCTAGGAACGGCCCGGGCTGAAGCCCTAAAAGAAGAGGTGGCCCGGCTCAAAAAATGTGGCTTTATCCGTGAAGCCAAGTTTCCAATATGGGTCGCCAACCCCGTGCTGGTCCCGAAGCCCAACGGAAAGTGGCGGACCTGCATAGACTTCTCCGACCTGAATAAAGCCTGCCCAAAGGATTGTTTTCCACTACCAAGGATTGACCAGTTGGTAGATGCCACGGCGGGGCACGAGCTCATGTCATTTATGGACGCGTACTCGGGATACAATCAGATCGCCATGAATCTGGCGGATCAGGAGCATACCAGTTTCATGACCCCGACTAACGTCTATTGTTACAAGGTCATACCGTTCGGGCTGAAGAACGCCGGAGCTACCTACCAAAGATTAGTCAATAGAATGTTCGCGGACCAGATCGGAAAAAACATGGAAGTCTACGTTGATGACATGCTAGTCAAGTCAAAGACTGCTGACGACCATGTTTCCGACCTGGAAGAGTGTTTTAAGATACTACGGGAATATGGCATGAGGCTTAATCCACAGAAGTGCACTTTTGGTGTCGCGTCAGGGAAATTCCTGGGGTTCATCGTCAATACCCGAGGAATCGAAGCAAACCTCGACAAGATCAGATCACTGCTCGAGCTTCCCTCGCCCAGGTCGCGAAAAGATGTCCAAGGCCTGACAGGAAGAGTGGCAGCCCTCAATCGGTTTATTTCCAAGTCCACCGATAAATGTTTGCCATTCTACAACCTGCTCCGAGGAAACAAGAAGTTCGAATGGACAGAAGAGTGCGAAAGCGCATTCCTCGACCTGAAGGCACATCTGGCCGAGCCACTCGTATTATCCAAACCCAAAGCAGGAGAGCCTCTTTTTCTCTACCTGGCTGTCATTGAGGATGCAGCTAGTGCCGTGTTGGTACGAGAAGAAGACCGAGTTCAGAGACCAGTCTACTACATCAGCAAGAGACTTCTCGGAGCTGAATCCCGATACCCGTTGATGGAGAAATTGGCATTCTGCCTCATCACAGCCTCTCGAAAGCTCAGACCGTACTTCCAGTCCCACTCGATACACGTCATGACCGATCAGCCTTTAAGGCAGGTTTTGCAAAAACCTGAAGCATCGGGACGTTTGTTAAAGTGGGCCATCGAACTCAGTCAATTCGAGATTCTGTACACTCCATGAACTGCTATAAAAAGTCAGGCCTTGGCCGATTTTATGGCAGAATGCACGGGATTCCAGGAGGATCCCGCAGAAGACTCACCCCAGGTCACCTCGTCCCAGGCGTCGTGGAGGATCTTTGTGGATGGTTCATCCAACGAGAACGGCTCCAGAGCTGGAATCATTTTGATATCCCTCGAGGGACATAGATTCCACTCGGCACTGAGATTCGAGTTCAAGGCCTCCAACAACGAGGCCGAATACGAAGCTTTGCTGGCCGGGCTGAGGATAGCCCAGGAGTTGAAGACGGGCTCCATCTAGTGCTTCAGTGACTCCCAGCTCGTGGTAAACCAGGTTCTGGGCGAATATCAAGCACGGAGACCCAAGATGGCCGCCTATCTGGCAAAGGTAAAAGTTGAGTTGTCCGCGTTTGAGCGAGGCTCGATCGAACAGATACCTCGGGAGTAGAACGCTAACGTAGATGCTCTTGCCAAGCTCGCCACCTTTGGGGAGACGGAGACCTTGGGGTTAGTGCCAATAGAGTTCTTGGAGAAACAAAGCATAGTAGAAGTCGGGACGGAGGTCGAGATGATCGACGCCAGGCCAACCTGGATGACCCCCATCCTTGAGTATCTCGTCGAGGGAAAGCTGCCTGAAGGGCGTAATGATGCATGGCGAGTACTCTATCAAGCTCCCAGGTATACGATAGTAGACGGGGTGTTATACCAACGTGGACACTCCCTGCCTCTCCTACTATGTGTTCTTCCAGGTGAAGCAAAGGCCATCCTCCAGGAGGTGCACGAGGGTTTTTGCGGAGACCACACTGGGGGGCAGAGCTTGGCCTTAAAGGTCCTGAGGCAAGGGTATTACTGGCCAACTCTGTCCAAAGACTCGATTTCATACGTGAAGAAGTGCGACAAGTGCCAGTGATTCGCCGCAGTTGCCCGAGCTCGTCCAGTTGAGCTAAAGATGATCTAGTCCCCATGGCCATTTGCCGTTTGGGGGATAGACTTAGTTGGCGCCCTCCCCACTGGAAAGGGCGGGGTCCGTTGCGCCGTGGTAGCCATCGACTACTTTACGAAGTGAGCTGAGGCAGAACCTTTGGCAACGATAACGTCCAAAAAAATGCTTGACTTCGTGGTTAAAAGCATTATCTGTCGATTCGGCCTGCCCAAGAAGATCGTCTCCGATAATGGTGCTCAGTTCGACAGCGACCTGTTCACCGAGTTTTGTGAAAGGTACGGAATTGTGAAAAGTTTATCCTCCGTGGCCTATCCTCAGGCGAATGGCCAGGTCGAAGCTGTCAACAAGACTCTAAAGGCGAGCCTCAAGAAGAGATTAGATGAAGCGAAGGGGGTCTGGCCAGAACAGCTCCCCCAGGTCCTATGGGCATACCGGACCTCGCATCGGACTCCTACGGGTCATACTCCTTTTTCCCTAACCTTTGGGAGTGAGGCAGTCCTCCCCGTGGAGGTTAAAGTGCTTTCGCATAGGGTCCAATCTTACGACCAAGACCGCAACCACGAGCTACTGTGCAATTCCCTTGACCTAGTGGATGAAAGGCGAGAAGATTCGCAACTCCAGCTCGCCCATTATCAGCAAAAAAATCACTCGCTATTTCAACTCCAAAGTCAAAAAGCGCGCCTTTAGCGTTGGCGACTTGGTCCTAAGGAGAGTTTTCCTAGCCGGGAAAGATCCCAAAGATGGAGTCTTGGGACCAAACTGGGAAGGACCGTACCAGGTCATCAAAATCATTAAGGAGGGAACTTATAAGTTAGCTCGGCTTGATGGAGGGGCAGTCCCACAGACTTGGAACGCCATCCATTTAAAGAAATATTATCAATGATTCACTTGTAAGGCCTGAAAGGCCATTTTTTATGTATGAATGAGAGTCAGCTTTTTGTACATGTTTGCAAGTGTAATCTAAAGTAACCACGAAAGTCCCTTTCCCAGTTACTTGGGGGGCATATGGTACCTGGATATAACCAGGTCTCCTTAATGACTTAGAAGTTGATTCATATCGATTGACCGTTGTTTTTCTTAAAAAACGCGAGATATTGATAAGGATTAACGCTAACTAAGTCCTATCCTGGTCATAGCCGAGTCATAAAACTTAGAAGTTGATTTAAATCTATTGATCGTTGTTCTTCCTAAAGAGCTCGAGATATGGATAAAAGTTAACGCGAACTAAGTTTTCAAATTAAGTTCCTGGTCATAACCGGGTCATAAAACTTAGAAGTTGATTTAAATCTATTGATCGTTGTTCTTCCTAAAGAGCTCGAGATATGGATAAAAGTTAACGCGAACTAAGTTTTCAAATTAAGTTCCTGGTCATAACCGGGTCATAAAAATTAGAAGTTGATTTAAATCTATTGATCGTTGCTCTTCCTAAAGAGCTCGAGATATGGATAAAAGTTAACGCGAACTAAGTTTTCAAATTAAGTTCCTGGTCATAACCGGGTCATAAAACTTAGAAGTTGATTTAAATCTATTGATCGTTGTTCTTCCTAGAGAGCTCGAGATATGGATAAAGATTAACGCGAACTAAGTTTTTCAAAAAATTGTAACCAAAATGCGTAAGGGCAAGAAAGAGGATCAATTAAAAACGTTAAATCAAATTGTCTCGACGTGGAAGCACCTCATGCAAAGGTTACACAAAAAATATTAAAAAATAGTGAAGGGCACAAGAGAAGAAACGCCCTAGGCTCCGCCAGGTGGCCCCTTGGAGGTCGCCGTCTCGCCTTGCTCAGTTGCGCCAGAGCCTTCCCTGGCCTCGGAGGGCGCTTCTTTATCAAGGCGAGCCTGGAACTTCACCAGCAAGCGCTCCCAGAGGCTCACTGACAGGAAGGAGAAGTCAGCGTCTGGATTGTAGGCCCAGCAATGGTAGAACAGGTCTTCTAGGGACTTTTCCGAAGTTGTCTGCTCGGCCTCTAGGGCGGCCTGAGCCTCAGCCTTCGCGGTATCTAGGTCTGTCCGCGAGGTGGTGAGGGAGGTCTCGAGCTCTTGGACCTTTGAGCGGGTTTTTTCCAACTCGACCTGCGAGGTTTCCAAGGCATCCTTAGCCGCCTGCAGGGTAGTCTGGTGCTCGCTCCTCATGTCCTCGAGCTAAGTTTTTGTCCTGGCGATGCTCCGATGAAGGGCAACGGCGCTCTGCGAAGGTGAAAAGACAATTTCCTTAGAAAAAAGAGAGGAAAAAAAGGCAAAGTGTAGTAATAAAAACCACAAAAAGGTTAGTTAGCTTACCGTCATGGCCATGCCCAGTGAAGACTCCAGCACGCCCACCGGGCTCATTGTCTCGATGGCCCGGAGCTCCTTCTCAGTGAACTTGTATATGTGGCTGATGGCGTAGTTCGCCGACTCATACACCGTTCCCCGGAAGGCCTCGGGGATCTTCCCCAGGTCCTGAGGATTGACTGGGATGCGTACCTCGGAGGGTATAATCGCCGAAGTCCCGAGCTCCGTTCCTGCGTCCCGGGCGGCGGCCGGAGCTCGCGGAGGGGGTGGAGGCATGTTGCTTCCCCTTGCAGCAGGAGGAACCGCTCCCACGACCTGAGCAGCTGGGGCTTGCTCCTTCTCCTTTGCGGGAGACTTGGCGGGGGTCCTGGCGGCGTGCTTGGACGTCCGGAGCCTCTTCATTCTTGGCCCAGCGGCCCCTGCTGGGGGGTTCCCCCCGAAGAACGCACCTCGCAGGCTCTCCTCGGGCTGAGACATCTCTTCTATAAAAACGAGAACATGGTTAGTACAAGAGTTGGCAATCATATAGAAACAAAAACAAAGGGGTAATGAGAAAAATTCAAGTATATGTATACTAAAGGGAATCCTACCCCCCGAGCTAGAAGAAGAATATAAGTTGATTACTTCCCGAGCTGGCGCAAGTTCTGGGTCTGAGGCTGACTCAGGGCTAGATTCCTCTACATATTGCCTAAGCCCCGGAGCTACGGCACCCCTCCAGAGTGATGGCCATGATAGAAGGTTGGTCCCATACTCCTCGAATAGGATCGACCTAAAGGCTAGGGTGTTATCTACTACTACGGTACCCCTAGGCCGGCTATCTTGGTAGTCCAGCACGAGCCAGTCGACACAGTGGAGCAGGGTTGTGTTCAGGTCCGGATCACTTCGGTGATGATGGAAGAGCTGCCTAGGATTGAACCTAGCTAGCCGGGGGTCTGCTGTGGCCTTATCTAGACTCTTAAACATGTAAGGGTTACCTTGGCCAGAAGGACCCGCGGCTGCTCTGGATTGGATCCTCTCCTCGCCCGTCCTCAGGGCGACCTCCAAAGCCCGCTTCCTATTCCTCACAAGGGGAACTTCGTCACCCTCATCCTCCTCATCTTCATCTCCCGCGACCTCCTCCACGATGATGGGTCTGGTGTCGTGAGCTGGGGGAAGCCCTCGGGGCCTCCTGAGGTTCAAGGTCTGATTTGGGAAAATCAGCTTGCAGGCTACCATCGTCTCGTCTGTTACGAGCACGCGGTAATCTTTCTCACTGGGGGGCAAGCCCACTAGTGTCTCGTATTGGGCCTCGAGGGTCACAGATTTCTCTGTCCTCGCGAAGATGGCTGCAGGATTAATCTAAGTCAGAAAGGAATACAGGAGGAGCTAAACGATACTTAACTTACGAGCTAAGGATGAAAAACACTTATGAGGACGATTGAAGTAGTGGAGCTCGCAGTTCCTGAACCCCGTCGACATGAAGAATTGATCCTTGAAGTCGTTGGGGTGGCTGGGCAGCTCGATGACCGCAGCCGTATTGGGAAATCGGGTTAGGTAGTAAAACCCATCGCCTCGCCCCTGCTGATCCGGGCTGGCCTTGAGGCAGAAGAAGTACAAAATGTCCGCTGGAGTGGGGACCTCCCACTCGTGCTTCAAAAATAAATATCTCAACCCCGCCAACAACCGATAAGAGTTGGGGGGGAGCTGAAATGGTGCCAACCTCACATAATTGAGGAAGTTCGCGAAATACTGGTCCAGTGGGAGGAATGCCCCCGCCTTGAAATGCTCGCCGCTCCAGGCCGCGAATACCTCGTCAAGTGGCGCGCAGCTCCGCTCGCCTTCCGCAGGGGGTCGGGCAACCACAGATGTTTTCCCCAGGGTGATGTTGTGGGAGAGGAAGATTTTGTTGATCTTCGCCTGGTCGGTGATCTTTGAGACGATCCTCTCTACCTCAAAGAAGGCATCAGGAGCGACCTCGACCTCCTGCTCCACTGCCGGCCCAAAGTTGGGAATCGGGGAATCCGGCATCACCGCCTTTCCTTTGTCTTGCTAGGAGGCCGAGCTGCCGACGGTCTTCTTCGGAGCGTTCCTCTTCGGTGCCATCTGGTCGCCTAACGAATAAAAGAAAAGATTTTAGAAAAGGCGACCTAAGCATAAGGAAGAATCAAGTGTTCTTTTCACGAGCTAAGGTAAGCCCAGCTCGTGGAGAGTGACACCACGCGGTTCTATGAACACACGCTTGTGCTCCCAACAGATCCCCGATTACTCAGAATTCGTGTGTCAGGAGGGTCAGGATAGAATTTTCCTTGGGGGGAAAGTTTCAGTAGGCAAATATTGCAAAACCGCTTGTGAAGCGTGTCCCCTAAGCTACCCGATTTTGCACCCAAAATTCCAAAACTCCTACCCATAAATTTTCCCCAGAAAATGCATCTTGTAAACCATACTCCTAAATGATTTCATACAGCAAAATACCCTAACCTAAAAGGCTTTCACCCTTCATACCCACAAAAACCAGTAAACCCTTGCATGTGGCTACAGTAAATATTTACCTAAGCTACAGTGAAAAATATTTTCAATACACGCATGGTCAGAAGACTTACAGAGTGTTTGGTTGGGAGGTGGATGAAGGTGTCGCCTAGATTGGAGCTTCGTAGGAGTTGCTGTCTCCAAAGATTCGAAGGAATCCTCATGCCTGAGCTTCTTGAACACTGAGAATGGCAGTCGCAGAGAAGAGGGTTTCTTTTTTTTCTTTTGAGAAGAAGAGAGAAGAAGGAAAGAAGTTCTGAGAAATATCAAATGAAAGGGTGGCCCATGCGTAGGGTGGCCACCCCTTTTATATACGTGAAGGATCACGTATAGAGGGCCGTTGGATGGCCCTGATGTGGGATCCAAGGCCCTCCACTCGAAATACAAAACGACGGCTGGGCATAGGCTAGGCCATTAAATGCGGTTCTCATAAGACGTACCGTCACCAACCACGATGTTCCACGTATCAGGCGCCTGCGTAAGATGTGGAATGTGAAGAGTTCATGGGGAAGCCTAAAAGCCCCTACTGTGGCCTTATACGACGTAGTATACCATGAGCAGGGGCTTGGGGGGCAGATGTACGCCCTGATTTTCCCACGGGCTGGTTAGCGAGCTGAGCTACGGCCTAATCATGATTACCTCGTGGATATCCTCAAAATCGGAGCTGCCGTCATAAGATCATACCTCCTTAGCTCGAGGTAACCCAAGGGTTCGCCAAGATTGCCTAAGACTTGAGTCCGGACTCTGAAGGCCGAAGGTCGAATTAGGTATCAAGCTCGTGGTACGAGCTTGATATGGAGGCTATGACTCTTTGTAAAGTCAACACACGCAAGGTAAACGTGCATATATCAGACATCACGTGTCTGATATGCCCCTGACTTATCGGACATGCAGCAGGAACGTGCGTATTCAGACACCCACGATTGGGTTGGGCCGTGCGGCCCATTATCTCCTTACCTATTGATTTGACCACACTTATGTGTCAGGTTTAGGAATTAATCATGAATGTCACAGAGTTGATGCGATAGGTAAGAAGGTCACGGGATGACCTTCTTACCAACTCCCAGGTGCCTTCTCCTATAAATATGGAGACCTTGGGAGTTAATAGGGGCTGGATTCTCTCTTGTAAGAAATACCCTGTAATCGTATGCCCAGAATATAGCAATAATATTGACTAGTGGAGTAGAAGGATTTTAACCTTTGAACCACTTAAAAAACGTGTCTTGAGTCGCCATTTCATTTCCTAAGATCATATATCTGTTTCTGTAACGCCCTACTTCCTTAGAGGCATTACCAAGTGAGTTTTAAGACAAAACAATGTGCAATGAACTCACTAACCGAGGTTTTTTTTTTCAAAACAAAAGTGTGACTAAGCAAAAGTTAAGGCTGTAATCTTTAAAAATGCGTGGTTTCATTGAAAACTTCTAATATTTAACATTTGGGATCCCAAAATAAGGTTTGAAAACTATTTACAACTTAAAATAAGTTTGCAGTTGATCCGTTATTAAAATCACAGGTTATTACAGCCCTTTCTCGAAAATACCCCTAACCAAAGCAGCCGGGCAGGCCAAACATGTACGCGTCGCTTCATGCTCTCCGTACTCATGGCTGGTCGACTCAATCTTTACCCTTACCTGCAACACAGAGCACCCGTGAGCCGAAGCCCAGCAAGAAAACTCATGCAGTTCATAACATATGCAAATTATACAGTTAATCATATCAGATAGTCCACAGATAAACAGGTCAACCATTAGACTTAAGCGACCCGGCCATGCCGCCCCAGAAGCCTTACCAAAGCCTGGGGTCTCGGTCCTCACCGTAAGGATATCACATGTATCCATGGGGGTCCCACCCTGACTACAAGCACTTCACGTGCTAAGTGGTACTTCCGGCCCCACTGCCGTTCTCGGCCTTTCGCCATTCTCGGCTCCATTGCCGTTCTCGGCTCCATTGCCGTTCTCGGCTCCTCGCCGTTTCATTCAACTATAATCACAGATAGTCTAACTCAAATAACATTTGAACATATATCAATTCAATCAAGTCTGCACCCTAACATGTAATGCAATATAGGGTCGTGCCCTGCAATCAGACTATGGGCCCATGCCCTATCCTATGGGTGCTATAGTTTTCTTACCTTTCAATTCGATAGCTTCGATCACTTGACTCCTTGAGCACGATCCCACTCAATCCTTAGCGCACACCTAAGCACAAACATAGGTCAAAGTCAACACCAAACCTCGAGTCCAAAACCTCGCCTCGGGACCAATCCCGAGCCCCCCGGGAAGTCCTAGATCCACAAAACAAGGTGGTGGAATCGAACCCCGAACCCTAGGTCAAAATCCCTCACAAATAGCCCAAAAACCCCTTTCTGGGCATAGGGTAGCGCTACAGCGCTCAAAAGAGGGCGCTATAGCGCTACAAGCAGAATCAGCATCCCCAGAAACAGGGCCTAGCGCTACAGCGCCCAAAGACTAGCGCTGTAGCGCTAGTTGCAGGCAGGCAAATTCTCATTTTCTTCTCTGCGATTTCTTTGAGCCAATTTCAACCCAAACTTCTCCAAATCTTCACCAAACTCAAAATCAAGCCTATAAACACTCTCCACTCATCCCAAGCATCCCAAATCCTCAAAACCCAAGTACATTCATCCCAAATCTCAAAATCTACCATGATTAACCCTAAACTCAGAAATTCAGTCAAACATCAAAGTTAAGGGCTTAGAATTCATACCGTTGATGCAATTTTGACCTTGAGTTAAACCCTAGACCTCCTTAGCTTGCTCTTCTCAAAGCTTGGCCTGAACCCCCCTAAATTTCCCATCAATTCAGCTTAGATACACAGCCCAAACTAGTCAAAACCCAAAAATTGAAAACTCTAAAAACTTACCTCAAACATTGATGTGTTCTTGCTAATCCCTTGCCAATCATCAAGCCTAGCTTAGGATCCTTGATGCTCAGTCTATCCTAGCTCTCCACTGAGCTTTTCTCTAAGAAAATTGAAGAGGAAATGGTGCTAGAATCCTCAAACCGCCCCTTTTGGAAAACACTATGTTTTTCTCTCTTTTCTTTTTCTTCCTTTTTCTTCAGATTTCTCCCACTCTCTAACAATCCCACTCTCTAACAATCCCACTCACTATATAAAGCCTCATTTAATCTATCTCTAAGAAGTATAATGACTAAAATGCCCTCCCTATAAATTCTAAACCCTTTTTGTCCACATAGGGCCATTTTAGTCATTTTACCCAATTCCCCCTAATTCCTCAAGTGTTTCTAATATTTTCCCGCTTGCTTCCCAATACCTGATAAATCACCAAATATGTATTCCTCATTATCAAAATTAACCTCAATATATTCTCTAAATTTCCTGCTTATACCCCCAGGCTTAACCCAAGCCGGGTATAAATTTCCTCCTTGACTTTCCGCTAATCTGCTCTCTGGGATCGTCTCGAGTCACAAGTCACAGATACATCCACATACCAATGTGGTCTCAACAATCATCACATATCAATACAGTTATGCCCAAAATGGCCAAAATTACAATTATGCCCTTCTAACACAATCAGGGCCTACATGCATACTAATACACATAGTCATGCATCTCAAATAGTCAAATAGTCATATAACATGCTTTAAATCATAATCATGCATTTTACTCATTAAAATCAAACATAAATTCCATTATGCCCTCCAGGCACACTAATCAAGGCCCTTAAGCCTTATTAGCGATTTTGGGTCGTTACAGTTTCGGTTCAACCTAAGCACTAATCCCTTTCTCTTCTTTTCTTAATTACCTGTTGGCGAAGAACTGCGTCAACACTGACCTTGGAGATTCGATGAGTCATCTGATGTAATGCGTTCTATATGTTTAAATATATTTATTGTTGTAACATCCCAACATTAAAGGGATATTAACAAGTTTGTTATCCGTTTCCGGGTCTTCAGGGGACGTTTCCTTGTATATAGGAGTTATAGCATTTAATGTAATTACTTGAATTTATATGCAGAGTATCTTCCCGAAATATGTGGGAATGAAATCTGTAACCTCTCTATAAATAGAGAGGTAATGATCACTTGGGGGGGACGGATCATCTGATATCTTGAGAGAAAACTCTGGGTAATTCATCTCTGAAGGATTTCTAGAAAACTCAAAGTCTTAATAACATAGACTCGTGGACTAGGCAGATTTAACTGCTGAACCACGTAAAAACCTTATTGTTCCACCATATTATTCATTCACACCGTAGTTCATATTGTTTAATTTCTCTATGATTTAAGTTGACGAAAAGCAGCGTCAACAGTTTGGTGCTTTCATTGAGAGCATTAACCAATACGAATCTGAGTCGAAGAAGCCTCCCTAATCAACTATGGCCGCGAATGATCCTAATATTCCTGAAGAAGAAGTTAGCTATCTGCGGTGCCCTAGGAAACAACCGATGATGAATCCGGACCCAGAGGAGAGAAGTGGATCCTCTGACTCTCGAGGACCACCTGCACCACCGGCCCCCAGGGATGACGAGGACATGTACTATAACCCTGAGCGATATGTCCCCATTGTGGAACTCGAAAACTGCCAGTTGCGAAAGTAGTTGGCGAAGGCCAAGAAGCATAGCGAGGAGCTAGCTAGATTGGCTGCTGAGGCGTAGGCGGCTCAGCCCCCGCCTCCGCCTGAGGTCCAAGCCCCACCTTCGCGGCATGTTCATGTTCCTCCCCGCAGGCCTCGTGGGCGACCTCGCAAAAACGCTGCCACACGAAGAATGGAGCAACCTTCGCTGCCGGTAGAACAGCCTGCTCCCTGGAGGCCCCAAAGAAACACCCAAGCTTGAGCTCCTATTAACTCGACTGTTGAGTTGCCAGCCGAAACTGGGAGTAACCAAGCCCCCGTAGCAGCTCGGACTCAGAATCCTGGTAATGCGTAGAACATTCCCGGGCCAGCACAAGAGAATTCGAGACCTTCCAGACCCCGAAATGGGTGGCAGCCACCATCACCCATATGGCACCCTCCGTCACCGATAAGATATCCCTCATCGCCTCGGAGAAACACACAACCGACTCAGGGTGATAGGGAAAGGCGGGCTGGACGGAAGCAGGGGAATGGAGAAGCTGCTAGAGAATGGAGAGGCGCCCAGCCTACGAGAAGCCAAATGTCTCGGTCTCACACTATAGAGACGAGACAACCTGAAAAGAACCCATCTCGAAACAACCATGCAGCAAGCTTCGCCAACGAAGGCTCAGGGGACACCAGATCAGTCAGTATATATGACCAAGGACGCAAAAATACTAGGAACCAAAGGGACCACCCTGACTTATGGGAACACCTGAATCAAAATCGGGGTAGCGGTAACCCCTCAAACCCAGACCTGAGAGATCGCCTAAATGGGCGTAAGGATCCCATGCAAAGGCGCGAACCTGGAATTGTGATCAACGATAACCAATTTCAGGTTAGACCCCCCGTGGATCCAGTCCAGGAGAGAATTGATCAACTGGAAAGAGCATTTAGGCTATTGCAGAATGAGCGAGGTCAGGATCGGGACGAAGAGTCTGATGAGGAACTTGAACCATTTGCTCCCCATATTTCCAGCACTCCATTCCCTCAAGGGTTTCAGATTCCTCATGTCCCACCATTTCAAGGGAAATCCTACCCTTACAGTCACTTAAGTATGTTTAATAGTATTATGAGAGCAAGTAATGTGGGCTACGAGCTCAGATGCATGCTGTTTCCAGCTTCGCTTACAAGACTAGCAAAAAACTAGTTCGAAAAATATAAGAGGCATTCAATTGCTTCTTGGGATCAGTTATCGAGAGATTTCAAGAAGCAATTTAGAACCATGGTCGGGATAAGGCTCGAGGCGTCTGCCTTGACCAATATCAGGCAACAACCAAATGAAACATTGAAGAGCTACCTTATAAGATTCAATCTGGAAGTCGCCCGAGCTCGTGATGTAGACGACAGCGACCATTTAATGGTTGTCCGAGCTGGGGTAATGCCGGGAAGTCCCCTCTGGGAAGATATGCAGAGGAAGCCTGTGAGGTCCATAACCGAGTTTAATCGACGAGCTCAGAGGTTTGTCAATGTAGAGGAGGCGAGGTCAACACTAAAGATGGCCTCTCAGTCCATAACCACAACGACAAACTTAAAATCTCCCTCGACCTCGGAGGACCCATCAGCCTCGAAACCCCTTGCAGAAAACCCTTCCAAAAGAAAAAAGAATGAAGGAAGTAACCCCGAGGCGGAAGGGGGAAAGAAGAAGAAAGGGGAAAGGTATTTCTCCGTGTACAAGGTGTACACCGAGCTCAACGAGTCTCGGGAGAATATTTACCTGGCTAATGAAAACTAGGTCCCTTTCAGACGTCCAGACCCCATGAGAAACCAAAAATCCAAGAGACTCCAGTAAGTACTGCAGATTTCACAAAGATACTGGACATACTACTGATGAATGCAGGCAGCTGAAAGACGAGATCAAAGGTATGATCTCGAGAGGATACTTCAGGCAGTATGTAAGGAACCAGAACAATAATCAGGCTTCTACCAGCCAGCGGACAGTTGCACTACTGCCTGCCCAAAACAACAATTCCTGAGCAAGGGAGGATGAGAGACCCCCTCCGATTGATGGAGAAGATGTTGTAACCATCTCGAGCGGGCCTCATCTCGCAGGATCGGGCAAGAACGCCCAAAAGAGAAATGTGAATGAGCTAAAAACTGGCGATGGGTCCCCTTATGAACCCGAACCTAGAGCTCCGAAATACCGAAAGGTTGAATCTCAACCTATAACCTTTACTGAGGATGATGCGTCCCATGTCCAATTTCCTCACAACGACCCACTGTTCATCACTTTTTAGGTCGCAAACAAGAGGGTTCACCGAGTTCTTATTGATAATGGGAGCTTAGTGAACATCCTCTATAAGGCCACCTTAGAAAAGATGGGACTTGCGCTTCGTGACCTAAAGGCCTATGCAACAATGTTGTATGACTTTTCAGGATAAGGGATTGCCTGTATGGGGTCCATCGAACTCCCTGTGACCTTGGGAGACTTCCCAGTCTCAACAACCAAGATGATGGAATTCGTAGTAGTGGACCTGCCATCGGCCTACAACGTGCTACTTGGGAGACCCGCCCTAGTAGGGCTGGGGGCAGTTTCGTCGGTGAGGCATTTGGCCATCAATTTTCCAACTTCTAGTGGCATCGGGATACTGAAGGGAGACCAGCTAGCAGGAAGGGAATGCTATAGCATTTCCATTAGAGGAAAGAAGTAGACGAGTGCACAAACTTTCATCATAATTCAGTATAAAGACGGAACAGTCTTTGAAATAGACGAAGAAATCGATCCAAGAATAGAGGAAAAAGCTGACCTCGAACCATTGGAAGAGCTCGAAGAGGTCAGGCTCGAGGAAGCAGACCCCCCGAAGACAGTAAAGGTAGGGAAAAACCTTCCCGAAGAAACAAAATAGCAATTAATTTGCTTTTTGAAAAAGAACCAGGATATTTTCGCATGGTCACATTCGGACATGATAGGGATAAGTCCAAATGTAGTGAGCCACGCATTGAATATCGACAAAAGCTTCCCTCCGAAGCAGCAAAAGCGAAGACTACTGGATGACGACAGGAAGAAGGCCCTAAAAGAGGAATTCGATAGGTGGAAAGCAAACTGATTCATCCGGGATGCCTTTTACCCCGATTGGGTAGCCAACCCGGTGTTGGTCCTGAAGCCTAACGGGACATGACAGACCTGTATCGATTACTTGGACCTCAATAAGGCCTGTCCTAAGGACTGCTTCCCCTTACCTCGGATCGACCAGCTCGTAGATGCCACTGCAGGGCATGGACTTATGTCATTCATGGACACCTATTCATGATATAACCAGATTTCCATGCATGCCCCTGACCAAGAGCATACGAGTTTTGTGACAGACAAAGGGATGTATTGCTACAATGTCATGTCATTCAGACTCAAGAATGCAGGAGCCACTTACCAGCGGCTCGTAAACATGATGTTCTCCGAGAAAATAGGTAATAACATGGAATTTTATGTTGATTATATGTTAGTTAAATCTCAACATAACAATAACCTTGTGGATGACCTCGAAGAATGCTTCGCCGTGTTACGGAGATATAACATGAAGCTCAACCCCCAGAAGTGCTCTTTCGGGGTATCTTCCGGAAAATTCCTAGGCTTCATTGTAAATGGCCGAGGAATAGAAGCAAATCCAGACAAGATCCAGGCTCTGATTGATATGCCCTCACCTCGAAAGCATAAGGATATCCAAAGTATGACTGGCAGGATGTGTAATGCCCCGAATTCTTCGATGTGTTTAATGGCGGGAATAGTAGGCCGGGAGGGCCATACTTGTTTAATTATGCCATTAAATGAGTATATGCATGTGTTATGTGAATTATATTATAATATGATGTTAAATGCATGCATGTGGGTCCACATTTCATGACAAGGGTATTTTGGTAATTTGGCCCGTTGAAGGCGTAATTGTATATTTGTATGCATGTTGGTGATATATTGTTGAGGCCACATTATAATGTGGATTTGTTCGAGCTATTCGGCATGAGACGATCTTTGAATATTAAGTAGCGGTTTAGTCATAACGGGATTAAGTTCGAGGCTCGGGGTGAGTCTCGGGATGATTAAATGATTAGAATGTTGCCGAGAGTATAAGGGTAACGGGATTTGAATTATTGGTATTTGAGAATATCAGGAATAGCAGGAATTGGAGAGCATTAATTATGTTTAACGAAATAGGTTGGAAATGGCGAATTTACCCTTGGGGAAACTTTAGAAGCTTTAAATGACCTAGGGGTATTAAGGTCATTTGGCTTGGGTTATATATGTTTTTAGTTGGCTATAGAAACATATAGAACAAAACAGAGTCTCATTTCTTCTTCACGTACATTACCCTTCTCTCTATCTTCCTTTGAAGATTTTGGTCCCAAATTGAAGAATCAAGCTAGGAAATCAAAGCTTGGAGGTTATAGACTTAGTTCATCCATTGAGGAGGATTCAAAACCAGCTTGAGGTAGGAGCTCCTTTTCCTGGGCAGTATACCTCCTCTCAGCTTCAGACAGCTTGCGGCTCTCATATGCGACCGGGTGGTCTTCTTGTACTAGTACCCCTCCCAGAGCATAATCTGATGCATCTGTCTGTACTTCGAAGGGCTTGTTAATAGTTGGCAAGGCAAGAACAGGATCCTTCATCATGGCTTCCTTCAAACTCCCGAATGCTTCAGCACACTTGTCAGTCCACGCCCAAATCACACCCTTTTTCAGAAGCTCGGTCAAGGGTGTCGCCCTTCTTGAGTAGCCGTCCACAAATCGTCTATAGTAGTTGGCTAGGCCCAAGAAAGAGTGGAGTTTTTTCACATTTGTGGGGGCTTTCCATTCCTGGATTGCCCCCACCTTCTCCAGATCCATACGAATTCGGCCACGTTCCACAACGTGGCCTAAGAACTTGATGCTCTCTTGTGAAAACGAGCATTTCTCGTGCTTCACATATAGCTGGTTCTCTCTCAACTTCTGAAACACTTGAGCCAAGTGTTCTTGATGCTCTTCAATCGTGGCGCTATAAACCACGATATCATCCAAGTACACCACCACGAACTTATCTAGATACTCGTGGAATACCTGGTTCATCAGTGTACAGAAGGTAGCAGGTGCATTTGTCAACCCACACGGCATTACTCGAAACTCAAATGCTCTGTATCGAGTAACACATGTAGTCTTTGGTTCATCCCCATCTGCAATCCTCACTTGATAGTAGCCCGATCTCAAGTCTAGCTTTGTGAAGTATTTGGCTCCACTTAGCTGGTCAAAAAATTCAGCGATCAGAGGGATGGGGTAGGTGTTAATAACTGTCACCTTATTGAGAGCCCTATAGTCGATGCACAGTCTCAAGCTCCCATCGTGCTTCTTCTGGAATAGCACCGGTGCGCCAAATGGCGCCTTAGACGGTCTGATGAAGCCTGCCTCCAATAACTCTTTTAGTTGTCTCCTCAACTCTTCTAGCTCAGGGGATGCCATTCTGTAAGGCGCTTTAGTTGGAGGTTTTGCTCCTAGCACCAGCTCTATCTGGTGATCAATCCCCCTCTTTGGTGGCAAGGCTTTGGGGAGTTTATCTGGCATCACGTCCCCATACATCTTTAAGACCCTCGTAATTTCTAGTGGAACAATTTCTTCCACTACTTCTTCGAACACGGTGGGTACAGCTACATAAGTGGGCTCTTACTTCCTCACACCCTTCTTGAACTGTAAAGCTGATAAAAGCTTCAAACTAGGGGTGGTTTCACCTTTGCAGGCACCATTGAAGGAGTCTCTCCCATTAGGAGTAAGCTTCCAGTGGTAGGAATTGGAATGACACCTTTCTCGGTTAGAAAGTCCATTCCCAAAACTACATCGAAGTCATCCATATGGACGACCACCAAGTCAGTCTGCCCCTCCCACGTGTCGATTCTCACTTTTACCCCTTTATCCATGCCAATTGTGGCCAAGGCTTTGGAGTTGACCGCTTTCATGCGGCTTGCATCTTTCCCCAGCTTTAGTCCCAGTCACTTTGCTTCAAGTTCAGAGATGAAGTTGTGGGTGGCGCCAATATCAATCATCATGCTTTTGGCGGGCTTGTCATTGATAGTGGCATCCACGAACATTAGCCCCTTCCCCAGGGTCTTCTTCCCTTTCTCGCCATGTTTCTTGGGGGCATTCAACAGGTGGACAGCGCCCATGTGCGCGTACTCTTTGTCTTCCTCTTCTCCTTCACCCTGTTGTTCTTGGCCAATGAGGGCATTCAGCTTGCCCCTGTAAGGGCAAACTGCCGACTTATGTGAGCCTTTGCAAAGCCAACAAGCTAGCGGCTTCCTCCCTGCAGCAGCATCTGTCCCACTGGAAGAATTGGACTTAGCTATCCTCTTCTCTCCCCCACTCTTACCCTGCTAGGACTTCCCAGACTTCTTACTCCCAGCACTACTTGAGCTGGTTGGAGGAGTAGCCCTTTTCGGTAGGCTACTCTCTGAAGTGTAATCTGTTAAGCGTTCAGCAGCAGCTTGGGCGGTGGCCAGATCAGACACACGCTGTCTTTGAAGTTCTTGTTTGGCCCACGGTTTCAATCCCTCGAGGAAGCAGAAGAGCCTATCTACTTCGGACATGTCCTTTATATCGAGCATCAGTCCCGAAAATATCTTTACATATTCTCGGACTGTCCTGACTTGTTTGAGCTCTCTTAACTGGCGACGAGCTATGTAAGCGACATTCTCTTGCAGAAATTGCGTCTTTAATTCTCTCTTCAGGTTTGCCCAAGATGTGATGGTGCACCTTCCATTCTCTATGTCATCATACTTGGTCCTCCACCACACCTTGGCATCCCCGGAAAAATACATGGTAGCCATGGCAACCTTTCCGTCTTCTGAATCGGCCCTCACGACTCTAAAATAATGTTCCATGTCGAAGAGGAAATTCTCCAAATCCTTTGCACCTCTGGCCCCGTTATAGGGCCTTGGCTTGGGTACTTTAGCTCGGCCATACTCCATACCTATCGGCCCTGTTGTAGGGGCATTCCCAACTGCTCGCATGGTCAGGTTTATCCTGGCAGATAGCTCAGCCATTTCTTTTCTGAGCACGCCAACTGCCTCCCTGCAGTCTTCCATCGTGTCATTTATGGAAACTTCTTGTTCCTTCAGCATGCGCTCCACTGCCGTGATGCACTCTTCCCACCGAGGGGAAACAGAAGTACTTGTTGGAGTGTTTCTTTTCTCCAATGCGATTATTCTGGATAGGAGAACATCATTCTCCTTTTCCAGCGCAGCTATGCGATTGTTTGCATCAGACGATCCCGAGTCCTGACTTGCAGAGGAAAGATCCCTGACCCTTTCGTCCAGGCCATCTAGTTCCCCTAACCGCTTCTCAAGAGCTTCGATCCTCTGAGTGTTGCTCACCATAGTGTGTTTTGCCAAGCTCTTTCTAACTTGGCTCTGATACTAACTGTCACGGGCCGACTATTTGGGTACTCCAACTAGACGGAATGTGCGGCACTTGCAGACTCTTCAAGCTAGCAAGTCAGCCTACAACACACACCTACAGGCAAACAAACTCAGTGGTTAGCCACATACACATCTCGGACATGCAACAGGCAATAACGAAGTATGAGCAAGCACAAAGCAAGTCATTCCTAGGAACGTCCACACAACACAAAGCACACAACAAGGCAAGTGGCACGCAATGGTCCAACGAAGATAACAAACAAGTAACACATAAGCAACAAGGAAGCACATAGGGGCAAGTATGGATAAATGTTGTTTCATTAATATATAGCCTTACTAGGGCAAGGGAGTACACAGCTTTAGCCCCTATCTGCTGATGGCCATGGTGCTTCCCTAAGTCACTAGGTCACCTCCCCCTAAGGAGCCTTCTAGGGAAATAAAGTCTTCCCTGGAACATATATGATTTTTTTCTGGGAGACATATGCAATATTACAAAACTGCCGCTACCCTATCCCATGAGGTTGCTTGGTGAAAGACTTGACTAATGATCAAGCACCAAGGCATGCTCATTTACAAAATGGCCCCATGTGGGTGTGCCAAAGGGGCAGCACGCCACACTAGGCAGGGCAGAGAGTTGGGCCTCTTTGACTTGGAAATAGCACCTCAGCGCCATTTAATAGGGCTACAGTGCTGGTCCATTTTCCAGCAAGCCTATTTTAGGGCTCAGAATGACCTTTAAGGCTCGGGGTTTGGTTCCTTTGCCCCGTTTGAGTATATTAAGATTCCCGAGAGTGCGGGATTGATCTCGGGAGTGTGGTTTAGATTGTGAACCATTCATTGATTTACTTTATTGATGGTTTCTAATTGGTTATGATTAGGTAACCGCAAAGGAATCTAAAGGTTGATCGTTCTCAAGGGTCGTTCTTATATTATTTCTCGCTCGAACCCAAGGTAAGAAAACTGCACCCTGTGTATATATGACATGCGTGATTGTTATTGAGGCATGTTTATTGATAAATGTGGACATGGATTGCCTATTAAATGCTAGTGAATGTTGTTTACTTGTATATGTACTGACTAGTCAGGGATACTGACCTAAGAGTCAGAAATGGCATAGCGTCATGAACGCAAGGCCAAATGAAGATTAGATCTAATCGATATCAGCATTGAATGGCTCTAAGGCATTAATGCTGGACCGACCCTAAGGTCGATGAACTTATAAGCGCTTGTCTAGTCTAAGACTAGTTACTAGAGCTAGGGCCTAAGGCTCCGGTGACTGCTTGTCACATGGCTAGGGAACGATTTTCCAGGGTTATGACTCTATGGTCATAAGGAAGGTTATGTTGGTGACTAGTCACCATGCACCTATCCTGTTCGAACTAATAAAAGTTCACTTATCTATTAAGCCCCGGTGACCCTATCGTCACAAGGCTAAAGGGAGCTAGACCCAACTTAGTGTCTTTTGCGACTGTCACCTATTTTTTTGGACTGATAGTCCTGAATGATTATTATGATCATTGATGATATTATATCATGCTTTATTATGTTTTCTTGCTGGGCCTTGGGTCATGGGTGCTATGTGGTGCAGGTAAAGGGAAAGAAAAGCTCACCCAACCTTGAGTGGAGAGCTTAGGTGGTGATGTGTACATGTGCGGCCGATTGACCACCACGGCCAAGGAGTTCTACGAGGAACTAAGGGTTCACCCTATTTTTGCCGCTTAGGATGGCGGGTTTGTAATTTTGAAACAGTAATGACCATTTTGAGTTGTAAATAACTTGTAAGTGTTTTTATGGGCCCATGAACATCTTTATGTATTTAATAAAATATATCCTTTCATTTGTATTGATTTTCCACCTTAGCCTATTAATAACACTTAGAACACGTTTTTAACCAAAGGACTCGGGTAGCGAGTCAAATTTCCGGTTCACCGATCACCGTAACTGTTCTGGGGTAACCAGGGCATTACAGGATGGCGACGCTAAGTAGATTTATCTCGAAATCTACCGACCGTTGTCTTCCATTTTTCAACCTTTTGAGGGGAGGCAAGAAATTCGAATGGACGGAGGAGTGCAAGTTAGCTTTTCAGGAGCTCAAGAAGCACCTCGCGGAACCCCCCCATCTTGTCAAAACCCATCACGGGAGAAGTTCTATACCTATACCTTGCTACGACCGAGCACGCCATTAGCGCAGTACTCGTACGAGAAGAACAGAAAGTGCAAAGGCCTGTATATTATGTCAGTAAAAGGTTACTGGGGGTAGAATTGAGATACCCCTTGATGGAGAAGTTAGCTCTCAACCTAGTCCACTCACCTCGAAAGCTCCAACCTTATTTCCAGGCGCACCCCATCCATGTACTGACCGATCAACCACTAAGACAAGTCTTGTCCAAGCCAGAAGCCTCGGGCCGGTTGCTCAAATGGGTCGTTGAACTCGAACAATTCGAGATCACTTATCATTCGAGGATGACCATAAGAGGACAGGCCCTTACAGACTTCATAGTGGAGAGTACTGGAGTGACCAACAATGAAGTTATAACCCCAGCCCGCGATCTGTGGAAACTTTATGTTGACGGGTTTTCCAATGAAAATGGATCGGGGGAAGGTGTAATTCTGATCACCTCAGCAGGATGTCAATTTCACTCCGCTTTGAGATTTGACTTCGAAGCGTCGAACAATGAAGCCTAATACGAGGCTCTACTGGCAGGACTTCGTATAGCCAAGGAACTCAAAGCGAAAGCGTTACATTGCTACAGTGACTCCCAGCTGGTGGTTAATCAAATTTTAGGGGAGTACCAGGCTCATGGTACGAGAATGGCTGCGTATTTAGGAAAGGCAAAAGAAGAACTGGAACATTTCGAGTTCTGTACAATAGAACAGGTCCCCCAAGAACAGTACTCAAACGCAGATGCCTTAGCCAGGCTTGCTACCTCTACCGAGGTCGACGAACTGAATGTCATACCGATTGAACATCTCATAACGCCCAGTATTATCGAGCCTGAGCAGGAAGATGTTTGCATGATCAATTCCAAGCCAACCTGGATGACTCCGATAATTGAATACCTTGAGACCGGCATTCTCCCAGAAGAACGGACCAAGGCTCGAAAACTGATGTATCAGATCCCCAGGTATACCATTATAGATGGAAATCTATATAGAAGAGGATATTCCATGCCGCTACTCCGATGTGTGGCTCCACCCGAAGCTAAGAAATCCTAGAGGAAATTCATGAAGGATTCTGTGGAGACCATACTGGGGGGCGTAGCCTATCCAAGAAGATCATACGCCAGGGGTACTTCTGGCCTACCATCAAAGAAAATTCGTTCGACTACGTCAAGAAGTGTGAAAAGTGCCAACGGTTCACCACAATACCTTGAGCTCCACCCTCTGAGCTAACTATGATGACCTCCCCATGGCCATTTGCAGTCTGGGGAATTGACCTCATAGGCTGATTGCCGATTGGCAAAGGCGGAGTGAAATACGCAGTAGTCGTTGTAGATTACTTCACGAAGTGGACCGAAGCCGAACCTTTGGCGACCATAACCTCGAAGAAAGTCCTGGACTTCATAGTAAAGAACATCATATGCCGATATGGGATGCCAAGGAAGATTGTGTCCGATAACGGTACTCAATTCGACAGCGATCTGTTGACTCACTTTTGCAAAAACAATGGGATAATAAAGAGCTTCTCATCTGTGGCCCATCCCCAAGTGAATGGCCAGGTCGAAGCTGTGAATAAAACCCTAAAGAGTTCGCTAAAGAAAAAGTTGGAAGAAGCTAAAGGGAAATGGCCCGAAGAATTGCCCCAAGTTCTGTGGGCATATAGAACCACGGCACGTACTTCAACAAGACATACCCTATTTTCTCTGGCATATGGTTGCGAGGCTATGTTGCCAATCGAGGTCGAAATTCCCACAATTAGAGCCCTCGCTTATGACCAAGCCTCAAACCAATCCCGGCTTGAAGTAAGCCTGGACCTGATTGAAGAAAGAAGGAACGAAGCTCAGCTAAAAAATGCTACATACCAACAACAAGCTACCTAGTATTTCAATAAAAGAGTTCGAGATAGAAAATTCAGTGTAGGAGATTTGGTGCTGAGGCGTGTATTCTTGGCGACACGGGATCCAGCAACTGGCGTGCTCAGGCCAAATTGGGAAGGACCTTATCAGATCAAATCAGTCATCCGACCCGGCGTATATAAGTTGGCAAGATTGAATGGAAGTTTGGTACAACGAGCATGGAATGGCGAACATCTACGACCTTACTATCAATAGTGTAGGAATGATGTCGCCTATAATCATGCTTGTTTGTCTGTACTATTTTCCTATTATTGAATTATTCGAATAAAGTTTGATTTTGTTTTAATATGCTGTATTTTTTACAATCTCTCTTAATTAAATAACCTATGGTCACACTCATAGTATATTAAGGGGGCATTAGTGGTACATATACCATCAGGTTGAAAAAATAAAATAGCATATACGAAAAGCATACAAGTGTTTGGATATAACCAAATGCGCGAGCTAAGATAGTTTGGATATAACCAAATGCGCGAGATAAGATAGTTTGGATATAACCAAACTATCAAAAACATATAAGTGTTTGGACGTAACCAAATGCGCGAGCTAAGAAAGTTTGGACATAACCAGATTATCAAAAGATAAAAATGTTTGGATGTAACCAAATATGCGAACTAGATTAAAAATATAAGTGTAAGGATTACAAACCAAACACGACCTTAATAGGTTTGGAACAAACCAGCTAAAACTAATCGACAGTAAGTTGGAACATAAACCCACTATGCGTTAAGTCGAGATCGAGGCTGGAGTATCTTGCAAAATGATAGTTTCGACCTCATAACCTCGGGGAGCTACTTGAGGACGAGAAAAAGTAAGTAAAAAAGTAAGATATAACTAAACCATTTTCATTACACACCATATAAGTACTTTCGGGTGCATGGTAAAAGTACTCTTCGACCTTGACAAATAACGAGATCGAATGCGGAAATTTCGAGCAAACTGTGCATGAATGCATTGAACCTCGAGCTTAAATCCACCATATGTTTGTATGAATAAACAGGCATATAGGACACTTTAATATAAAATGTGCGAAATATTTCGACCCAAGAAATGTAAAGCAAATATATTAAGATGGTATCTCAAATATCATAAGTCTGAGCCCCAAAATAGCTCGTAAAAAGGCAGGTCTTTCACGAGCTATAAAATTGTCTTAGCCCCGGGGGCATGAAAAGTAAAAAATCAAACACAAAGACGATTACAAGATATTCAGAGGGACGCAGCCCCGAAGCAAGATTTAGGAAGGAGGAGCATTCTCCTTGGCCTTCTCAGCATCTTCCTTGGCCTTCTCAGCATCAACATCCTCCTTGGCTCCCTCTGCCTCATCCCGAGTAGCCTCCTCCTCATCAAGCTGAGCTTGCCATTTAGCCATGAGTTTTGCCTCAAGGGGGCCTAAGAAGCTAGTGTCGAGGTCGACATTATTGGCCCAGATTCTATAAATGGCCAGGTCGACTACCCGATCCTTCTTCTCCTTCAACTCTTCAAGAAGATGAGTCTTTTCACCCTCCATGATCTCGAAAGTGGCGGCCTTCTCTTCTTCAAGCTTGGCATTGATCTTCTCAAGCTCCGTGACCCGGGCATTCATCTTCTCAAACTCCGCGAGCTGGGCATTCAATTCTTCAAGCTCGGTTGTCTTGGCCTTTAGCTGCTCAGCTTCTGCCTCCATCTTTGCCTTTGTGGCCTTGAGCTCGTCACTGAGGTTGAGTTGGAGATCCTTCGACTCCTAAGCAAAAGCCATGCTCGAATGGACCTCGTTGTTCAACTTATAGTTAAGTTGAGTAGAGACAGCAAGAGTCTGGCATACAAAGAAATCAAATTAGAATACGAACCAAGTATAAATACAGCTAGTAGTGAGATGAGAAAGATTACCACAGCAGTGAGCTTGATGCTCTTCTCATAAAGAGTGTTGCAGTCTCAAGCATTATTCAAGAACTACCAATGAGGGGCGTCAAAGCTGCCAAAACTCTGGCCCACCTGAGACAGAACATCCGAGCCAAGCGTAGCCCCATGAGGTCTGGCAACGTTATCGATCACATACTCATCGACGTGAGTAGAAATCGAAAGTTGGTGTGTTCTCGAGGCTGAGGGTTTTATCGGAGGTAGGGTTGACCCGGATCGCAGGAGGAGCGGGAGGCAAGGTCGCAGAGGATGTCTCGGCCTGAGGAGGTGGACTCAAAGCGGGGCTTGAAGCAGCTGGAGCCGATGGAGGAGGTATCTTCTCGGTCCTCTTAAGGACCTTAGCAGTCCAGTCTGATTTTCGCGACCCCCTCGGGTGCTTACTCCTTTGGGCTCCACCGCTGGCCAGTACGTTGTCGAGGTCGGAATCCATATCACCTGCACATTCACATCGTATTATGAGATATCCCAAAACAAAATAACTTAGCATGATGAAGTCAAACAAGGAATGAAAAGACAAGTGGAGAGAAACCTGACTGGGACTCTCCCCCGAGCTCGTGCTCGGCTACCACGTAATTCCCCCATCTTCAGAGGAGGCGGGGGGGAGTACCTTCCCTATAAGTGGAAGTCAACCTCGAAAGGTCTCTATATTCATTAGTCCCATATTGAATGGCTATTCTGTCCCATACCTCGTTCAGACTATACATGGTGTCATAATTCCTGAGCCAGCTATCGAACCTATGTACCCTCTCATCTACCCAAGACCATACATAGAAATGGTTCCTATCATCCTTACATAGTATTAATCTATTGGGTTTATGCTTTAGTAGTGAGGGAGACCACAAATCCGAGCTAAGGATGACTGTACCTCTGTCACTCGAGCTCGAGCTCGAGGCTTCATCGTTGGCCTCATTCCTCGATTGCGGACTCACGCGACGTCGAGTTGGAGATGGAGGCCTCGCATTTCTCCTCGGAGGAAGGTTTCCGGTTGGGAGAGGCACGAGCTCCCACTAGTCATACTTTTTATTGGACCAGTCAAATGTGGATTGATTCTTCTCCAAGAGGCCGCATGCTCGAAGTTTGTCTTCGTGCAGGAGACAGGAGAGGGACCTCCTGCCATAAGGGAGGTGGAGCAGAGCCTCCTTGTGCTCTCTCATCTCCTTGGTGGGAGTGGGATGGTGGAAGTTGACTGGAAGAATAAACATATTTTAACTAAGCACGAGCCTAAAAAAAATTTGAGCACAAAAAAGAAAGAAGTTTGAGATACTTACGAATTCGCCTGAACGAATAGTATCGGGATGGAGCTAGGCCATCTGTCCAGAAGAAGGCCTTCTTGAAGTCCGGAGGATGGTTGGGAAGATCCTCAAAGATATTCTTCTCCTTGGGATAGCTCAAAAGGTAATAGAAGCCGTCTCCTCTCCGAGCTCGGGAGGGATTACTTTTCAGACAAAAGAGATATAGGATCTCTTCAGGCGAAGGTCCTTCCCACTTCAGCTCGTGGTAAAGCGACCTCAGGGTGGACAGAACCATGTAAGAATTGGTGTTGAGCTGGAAGGGAGCCAGCCCAACAAAGTCCAAGAAGCCTTTAAAAAAGGACTTCAAAGGCAGAACAGCCCCCGCCTTCATATGCTCCTAGCTTTAAGCTGCATACCTCAGTTTACTGTCAGGATTCCCATCTCCCAGAGTGTGGAAACTTTGCTCGTGGGAGGTCAGAGCTCGACACCTTAGTGAGCCCGACAGTCCTGTGCCGTGTAGGGACAAAATGTCAGTAATCTGCCCTAACGATGAGATCGAGCTCCAATAATGCTCGGCCTTGAAGAATTCCCTTCTCGGGGTAGGTATCGAGGTCGGCTACGAGGTAGAAGGTTTCCCCATCAGCGAAAATTGAAGATCACCTAGCTTGAAAGCGACTGCCACATTGAGCGTAGGGTCGAGAGGAATCGGTCTGGGCTCAGTGTCCGAATCTGGGAAGAGGGCGACCCTTAGTTTTTTCCCTTTTCTTCTTCGACCTCGTCTGTCTAACGTCGAAAGTGATCTTGAATGTCCTCTTGCTCACACCTCAGTTCGTGCTCCCGGATCAAGCGCTAGTTCCGAGTGAAAGGAGACTCCGGGCTCGGAGTTGCGGGTGAATAAGGAATCGCAAGCTTAGACCCCAACCACTTTCTTGAGTTCCGTGGCGTCTAACAAGAAAGCAAAAGGGTGAGGGCCAAGTGAACAGGAAATAATGAGATAAATAGAAGACCTAAGCTCGATTGATCGAGGTTACTAGGCAAGCTCGATCTAAAGGATGAGGACAGTCTCAGAGCGTGCATTCCACCAAAAGAAAGGAAGGTAGACATGTTATTGAAAATCCCGATATATCAGGGAAAAAAGGTGGCGGTTACTCAAAAAGTGATATTTTTGGGAATCGTGCATTCTTTAAAAAACCCTGATTTTGTACCCAATATCTTAGTGTGCAAGATATGTCATCCGAAATTCAAAAACTTAGTGAAAGAACCACATTTGGGTCTTTTGCGCATGAACTGGGGTTTGGAACCAATAATGTTAGAATCTAAATCTAATATTTGTCAGCCGAAACATTCTAGTGCGTTATACTAATGAATAGACCAACAGTGCAACAACATAAACATGCATGGAAAAACCAATGCAAAGATACAGACTTACGAAGCCATGAACAGAAAACTTACACACTACGATTGGAGAAAACAGAGAAATTGATGATTGTATAAGCGGCTGCAAATACGATCTCACAGAATCAAAGAGTCCAACGTTGCTTTGTCTTCTCGGCTTGGAGAACATGCATGAAATGGGCAAAGAGGTTTCTGGTTTTTTCTCTCTGAAATTTTGAACGTGAAAGTAAAAAAGAAGAAGACGAATAGAGTCCTATTTATAAGCCCGTGGAAATGTAAAAGGTCGGATTAATCTGGGCCATTGGCCAGATTCCATATCAGATCAAATGGCCAGGGACCTGTGAGTTGATAGTACCATAAAGAATGGCAGGCAGATAGACGTGGGCAGGTTTCCAAGGTACTCAAGTACTTTGAGTGATCTATACACGTTCGACACGTTTCCACACTCGAGTATATTTGATGGTACGGTTCCCAATGGAAGTAGTTCAAAAGTTTCCTTCTCATAGGATTCGAACTAATACTTTTGAGGGGGCAAACTTTTACACCCAGATTTCAAGACCAGAAATTATGACCTCGAAAGCTGGACTCGTCAAGTATGAGCTCAAGATATATGCAATACATGTTTATGGTCTAGTTGTAAAACCTCTGAAGTAAGATGGCAATCTCGAAGACATGTAACCTCGAGATTCTTTCTAGGCTCGAAAGGGCATAGCATCAGGGTACATCCATTATCGAGTGCCTTCGAATCGAGTAGTCCGAGCTTAAAAAGTACAGGCTCGAATGTGACAGCCTCGATGGTATTTATCTGCTCCGAGCAGGTCTTGGAATAAGATCGTAACATGACCGTAAGCCTTAACTGACACGATGCTGGTTGCTGACCTCGGAGATTCGATGAGTCATCCGATGTAACGCGTTCTGTATGTTTAAATATATTTATTGTTGTAACATCCCAACATTAAAGGGATATTAACAAGTTTGTTATCCATTTCCGGGTCTTCAGGGGACGTTTCCATGTATATAGGAGTTACACCATTTAATGTAATTACTTGAATTTATATGCAGAGTATCTTCCCGGAATATGTGGGAAAGAACTTTGTAACCTCTCTATAAATAGAGAGGTAATGACCACTTGGGGGGGGGGGGGGGGACGGATCATCTGATATCTTGAGAGAAAACTCTGGGTAATTCATCTCTAAAGGATTTCCAGAAAACTCCAAGTCTTAATAACATAGACTCGTGGACTAGGCAGATTTAACTGCTGAACCACGTAAAAACCTTATTGTTACACTATATTATTCATTCGCATCGTAGTTCATATTGTTTAATTGCTCTACGATTTAAGTTGACGAAAAGCGGCGTCAACAAATTCAACACACGAGAATTTTTACGTGGTTCAAAAATCCTTTCAGATAACCTACATCCACGAGGCCACGCCCAAAGAATAAACCAATTAGTAAAGAAATAATATGTACAAAAACATTGACTTAAACAATGTAAGACTCCCTCTTAAACTATTGCCGCAATCTTGTTGTATTCTTCTCTACGAATCTGGTTTTGATGAAATGCCGATTCTCTTGAAATCCCTTCAAGGAATAGCGAGTGCTCACTTCCTCCCGAAGTGAGACTTAGATAGAATCCTCTCCCAAAGATCCTTATGAACACGTTCACAATAGACACTACCTATTTACACTGGACTAGATAAATATCCACAAGTACACTCAGCACTCTGACAAAGATTAAGGTGAACAAACTTAGTCTCTACAAATAAAAACACTCTTCAAAATAACAATAATGTTTACAAATATTCAAAATGGAAGAGATAATATTTCCAAAGGCCTTGGCAAGATATATATAGGCAAAGAAATCATCCAAGGCCATCATTTTCTGAGATCTTTGAAATCAAATTGCAAATTCTTTGGATTTAGGAAATCAGCTAGTCATATGAATTCTGTGTCGACGGAATAGGAAACTGATGAGTCAGCAATGTCATCATTTTTATCTGGCAGAACGAACAAGGTCATTTCTTTTGACCAAGTTCATTTTCGACACCTTCTTTATTCCAGAATAAACATAATCCCTGAAAATAATCTCAAGATAATTGAAATACATATTTTTACCAAATAATGTTTATTTGTGATAAATAGGGTAAAAAATGTATTCACACTTAAAATATATTTTCACACTAAAAAATCAGCTGAATCAATTTGATAATTAAATCATGAATCAATAAGGATATGCTACTGATTTTCTTCAATAACTTTAAAATATTTTGTCTAAATTAAAGTTAGCCAATAAAGGATTTTACAATCTCCCCCTTTGGCAACTTGATAGACAAAAATATTTTAAGAGTTTATTTTGAAAGACCCTGAAAAGACAAACCAGGTTAGAGCAAAATAGTAATGTAATTACTCCCCCTCTGAAAGACATCTCAATTGTAACAAATATCACAAACACGGTGAAAGAAAAAACCCAACAAAATAAATAAACCTTCTTACTCCCCCTTGTTGTCTAGCAATAAGCCAAATGAGTAAAAACAACAAAAACAAAATAAACCAAATGAAAAGACAGTAAAATCGTTCTTTTACAATTTATTTAAACCAAAAAAGAGGTAATCAAAACAAAGACAGAAACAAATGGCCTCATTTGGAAGGACCCGCATCAAATTGAGACATCATGGTGTGCTAAAGTTGCTCTATGGTCGAGAGACAATTCTTGAGACTGTGAACTTCTATCTGAACAGTTTCCAGAGTGGCCTTGACACCAGCGAGTTCAGTAATGACAGATTCAACATCGCCAGCCTTGAGAGCAATCCCTTTAGTCGTCTTGGCAGATGAGGATTCCTTCTTGAGTTTGTAATCTACACCGGCAATGCGAGGTGTCACGATTTCATATTCCAATCGGAGAGACTTTTGATAATCAAGCAACTTGTAGATCAAATGAGGAAACACCAAATATTGACCTTTCTTTTTGACTTTTCCTAAGGCGGTGATCTGATAAAAAATGAGAGTAGCAAGATCAACTTGGAGACCAGTCCCGACTTTGAACAGAAAGAAGGTCGTGTCAAAGGTAATGGTGGAGGTATGAGTGGTGGTAATCCAGTTGTTGATGGCAATTTTGTGAAGCACGACATAGTAATGAGTAAGATCGGTCACCTTGAGAATCGAGTGTTGTTCCCAAACCATATTCTGTCCCACCAACTCAGATAAAACCTTATCTTTGTTGAACTCCACAACATCATTGATAACAGCAGAAGATATATTGAGAGCCTTGGCAATTTCAGCAGCACTAAACAAATACCAATGACCCTGAACATAAACTTGACCAAACATAAAAGACTTGCTATCAAACAAATCATCATTAAGATTAGCATAGAATTTATGAACAACCCAAGGAACAAAACCATCAAACCCAGTTAAAGAACCTAACCACCCTCTATCCTCAATATTATTAATGACCCCAAACACTCTATGGGCAGAGAAAGAAATTTTTTTCTCGCCAATAACATCTCGATGCACATAATGCTTCATCCTTTTCTCATTTTCATTGAAACGGAAACTCAAAGAGTGAGCTTTAAATGATGAACCTGATGTTGCTTTAGGAACCACTAGTGACTTTGTGCGAATCTCAAGAATTTTCACAGCTTTCTTGCCTTTTGGAGAAACAGATTGGTCCTCTGATGGGTCAGATTCAGCTTCAGATGCAACATCATCATCAATAGAGGCATCATCATCAAGGGGATCATCATCAGAGGGTACAAAAGCTTCATATGGGTCAGTTTCAGAAGAGGAACAGGGTGGAGGAATCTTCTTCACCTTCGTCTGAAACTTGGATAGAGGAGTGGAACCCACAGGAGAAGAGGCCTTTGGAGTGGAATCCGAAGGATTAGTACCTTTGGACCGAGGGAATTTTCGAGAAGAGGAAACCTAGAACCACCCTTTCTTTTTCTTCTTGGGTGCAAGAACATCAGAAGATTCGGTGGAGTCAGAATAGGTTTTGGCCGAAGCACCTTCATGATCAGAGACATCATCAGAGAGGGATTCTCGGACCTTTTTGGAAGACCCAGGAACAGAGGCGAGCGGAGCCGCCATTGAAGGAGGTCCAGATGGTGCTTTGGGGGCTTCGAGGTCAGGAAAGACCACGATTTTGCTTGTGGTGGTGGTTGCATCAATGAGGCTAGGTTAAGACAAGGTACTCTTTCGAGCCTTTTTCTTGGTGAGAGATGGAGATGCAATCAACGAGTCAGCCTTCAAATCCTTGATAGACCGAGAGCCACTTCCTCTATTTTTCACCATGTTTGCACGAGAAAGAGAGAAAACTGTCACAAGGAAAAAGAGAAACCGAAAAAGAAAAAAAAAAAGAAGAAGGATGGAGACGGTTGTGAGAATGGGGCCTAGGATGTCCGAATATTAAGAAAGAGAGAGAAAGGGATTTGATCTTTTATTCCCTTTTTCAGAATTAAATGGAATATACACTTTTGTAAAGTACACGATAATATCTCAAAAAACAATAACTGCCAACATTTGTACATAACACAAAATGGGGAAACAAGCCATAATAGGAAACTTTTGATCTTAAAAAAATGTGATAAAGACAAAACAAAATTGATACAACATGTCTTTTTTGACACACACAGATTCGATTCTCCTTTAAATGAACATATATATTTTTTATTAATTTTTATTTAATTATTATATATATAACCAAATGTACCAAAAATATCCCATTTTGATTTGTGCCCAAAGTCTTCGTACCCTTGTCTGTGGAGAGAGAAACAATCATTAATTCAAAAAAAAATTACTATAATGTTAGAAATTTATTTAATATAAATCATGATTTTATTTAAAAAAAATATCACAAAATATTTACTCCTGTCACAAAAAATATTTTAGCCAAATCAATGAGTGTGTATGAGACTTACAAATTTTTCCAACGGTATTTCTTAAGCATTTGTGTGTGATTGTGAAAGAAGATATCATTGCCCTGTATGGAAATTTTAGCCTTTTTTAGGGACATTGCCCTATGTGGCAATTTTTTAGCCTTTTTCTCAAAGAGTACCCAAATTAGACGCTTTCACACTACACTGAAGGCAACCTTTATCAGTGGTAGAGTATCTTCTACATAATTTTTGTTACATAGTTCCAACTTACTCAAAGAGAGAAATTACACAACAGTGTAGGTAGCTCTATTCTAAGATGGAGCCTGAAAATACTTTTCAAGGATCAAATGCTCATACACTAAACAAAAATTGATTTGGAAGAATATTAATTGGAGGGACTATTTATTATGATTTTTTTTTTTAAAATGTGCATGATATATATTAACTATAAATTATAACCTGAAGTAAAAATATATTTTGACAAAATGATTGAGACTTTTTTGGAGGACAAGGATAAGAAGAAATTATGCAACTTGTTCTAGCACAGGGATATGGCACAATAGAAACAAGAATTAATTAGGACACACCCCCACGGATTTCCTGAGGGAATCAAACCTGACTGTATCAAGGGCTTTTGTAAAAATATCTGCAATTTGTTTGTCTGTCTCAATATATTCTAAGATCAAAGTTTTATTTTCAACAAGTTCCCTGATAAAATGACGACAAATGTCAATGTGTTTAGTGTGAGAATGTTGAACAGGATTTTTTGATATATTAATTGCACTACTGTTATCACAAAAAATAGTCAAGGTTTTAAGATCAAACCCATAATCCATCATCATTTGTTTCATCCATAATAATTGAGTACAACAGCTTCCTGCAGCTATGTACTCAGCCTCAGCAATCGACAAGGAGATTGAATTTTTTTTCTTGCTATGCCAAGAAACCAGATTGTTTCCCAGATAAAAACATCCACAACTAGTACTTTTTCTGTCATCTGCATTGCCTGCCCAATCAACATCACTAAAACAAACAAGGTTAGAGTTTGTTTCCTTTGAGTACCAAATTCCATACTCCCGAGTACCATTCACATAGCAAATGATTCACTTTACAGCTGTCACATGGGATTCCATAGGATTCCCTTGATACCAAGCACATACCCCAACACTATAGCTAATGTCGGATGACTAGCTGTGAGATACATAAGACTTCCAATCATGCTTATGTACAATGTTGGATCTACTTTTACACCATTTTCACCCTTGGTCAGTTTGACTGTGGTTCCCATTGGTGTTTTGGCATGTTTAGCAAACTCCATCCCAAATTTCTTGATAAGATTTTTTGCATACTTACTTTGAGAGATGAAAGTTCCATCTTCTGACTGTTTGACTTGCATTCCTTGAAAATAGTTTAACTCACCTACCATGCTCATTTGTTTGACAAAATCCTGCACTAAGGTGTTAGAAGTAGAGCCAAAAACAATATCATTAACATAGATTTGTGCAATAACAATATTAGAATCAACATTTTTGATGAAAAGAGTTTTATCGACTCTGCCTCTTTTATAACAATTCAGAACAAGAAATTGAGTCAATCTTTCATACCAAGCTCTAGGAGCCTATTTTAAACCATAGAGAGCCTTTTTAAGTTGAAAGACATGATCAGGATAATGTGGATCTTCAAAACCTTTTGGTTGTTCAACAAATGCTTCTTCATTCAAAATTCCATTTAAAAAGGCAGATTTAACATCCATTTGGAATAATTTGAAACCAACAATACATGCAACAACCAATAGCAATCTTATTGACTCAAGTCTTGCGACAGGGGCAAAAGTTTCATCGAAGTCAACTCCTTCAATTTGAGTATACCCCTGGCCAACTAGCCTAGCTTTATTTCTTATTATTGTACCAAATTCATCAGTTTTATTTTTGAAGATCCATTTGGTACTAATAACATTGGTATGATTCAGTCTAGGAACTCGAGTCCATATCTCATTTCTTGTGAATTGTTCTAGTTCCTCTTGCATTGATTTTATCCATGACTCATCACTCAAAGCTTCTTTCACATTTTTTGGTTCAAAGAAAGATGTAAAGCAAACGAATTGAACCAAATTCACATACCTTTTTCTTGTCACCATACTTTCTTCAATGTCACCAAGAATGAGATCTGAATGGTGATTCTTTTTAATTATGGCAGAAGGTTCTCTCTGTATTGAATCTGTGATGATTTTTGGCCCTTTCTTTGTTGGTCGTTCAGATGATGTTGGAACAGATTCAGCTTCTGTTGCAACTTTTTCTGTATAAGAAGGCACAACATCACCTATTGTCTCAACAAAAGATTATGTCTGAGAAGTTTCGGCAATGAATCTATCAATTTCTTCTTCATTTGAGTATTCAGAAAAATCTTTTAAAGCATCAACAACAACATTTGATGATTCCATAACAATTTGAGTTCTCATGTTATAAACACGATAAGCTCTACTATTCATAGAATATCCAAGAAATACTCCTACATCACTTTTTGAATCAAATTTTCCGACATTCTCACGATCTCTAAGAATATAGCATACACACCCAAAAACATGAAAATAACTTACATTGGGCTTTTTACCTTTCCAGATTTCATAAGGAGTTTTGGAGGTACCGGGCGAAGAAACACTCGATTGATTGTGTAGCAAGCCGTGAATATTGCCTCTACCCATAATCGTTTGGAGAGTTTCTTACTGTTCAGCATTACTCTGGCCATTTCTTGCAAGGTTCTATTTTTTTCTCTCAACATCCCTATTTTGTTCAGGAGTTTTGGGAGTTGAGAACTCATGAGAAATACCTATAGATTTACAAAAATCATCATAAACAATATTCTCAAATTCCTTACCATGATCACTTCTGATTCTCATAATTTTACCTATATTGCAATCCTTTTCAACTCTTAATTTTATGCAAAGATTTTTAAAGGCATCAAAAGTGTTTGATTTTTCCCTTAAAAAGTCAACCCAAGTAAAACGAGAAAAATCATCAACACACACAAAGATTTACCTTTTTTCCATTAACACTTTCAACTTGAATAGGACCCATGAGATCCATATGCAAAAGTTCAAGTACTTTTGAAGTATTAATTCATGTAACACTTGTGTGGGAGTTTTTTAATTGTTTCCCCAACTGACATGGTTCACATTTACCTGCTGATTCTTTACCCAATTTGGGTAACCCACGAACTAACCCTGCACTTGCAATCTTTTTCAAACTTTTAAAATTTATATGACCCAGTTTTTCATGCCATAAGTCAATGGTATTACCTATAGCCGAATGACATGTGAGAGTTGGTGAAAGTGTATAACAATTATCAATAGATCTATATCCTTTTAATACACTCATACCATTTTGAGCAATAACATTGCAATCATCACGAGAAAAATTTACTTTGAAGCCTTGATCACAAATTTGACTTATGCTAATTAAATTAGCCTTAAGGCCTTCAACAAGCAAAACATTTCTCAACTTTGGTAATCCATCAAGACTTAGGGTACCTTTTCCAACAATATTACCTGACATACCATCACCAAAAGTTACAACACCACATTTCAAAGATTTGAAATTTGTGAGTATATTTGCATCACTTGTCATATGTCTAGAGCATTCACTATCAAAATACCAAGAGTTAGAGGCACGAGATTTATGACAAGTAAAAGCAGCAAGACAATTTGTTCTTGCTTTTACAATCCAAACACTTTTTGATGGTTTTTTGACAACCTGTTTTTTTTACTATAACAATTGAAATAATTGTTTTTGAAAAATTTCATCATAGTAAAACATTTGGGCCGGATGTACCCTTCCACTCTACAAAAATGACAAATTGGAATGAGTTGATATGTTTTATTTCTTTTGAGAAACTTGTTCTGTTTAACAGATGTGGAAACAGATTGTACTTTTATAGCATCACCTATCTGAGATGTACTTGCAGAGACGTTTATGGTTGAGCCAGAATGAATGCCAGATTTCACAAAAATGGTTTTGCCTTTCGATTTAAAACCATCAGATCCTAATCCAGAAAAATTACCAACTTTCGGTCCTGCACCAATAACATCATCCAAGATCCTAGAATTTGGATTAAGCATTTTGACACCTTTTACCATGTGATTAATTTCATTTGATAATCTCTTAATTTCACAATATTTGGCAATAACTTTATCCTCGAGATTCTTCACAGTGTTTTCAAGTTCATCATTCTTTTTCTGTAAGGATTTGTTATTGCTTGCCATTAAGCGATTATCAGAACAAACCTTTAACCATTGATCATACATATCTTTGTACAATTCTTTCAAAGATTCCTCATCCAGATCAGACTCACTGGATTCACATTCAGAGTTTTCTTCCTGAACTGTGTTGTTCAGACAAACAAGCCTTTTATTAACCTGCGAATTTATAGTTAATCCAGAAACAACAGAGGTTAAGGCAAGGTTTGAGTTATCTTCTTCATCGCTACTTCCAGAGTCCTGATCACTCCAAGTAGCTGCCATTACCCTTTTATTTTTCTTCAGTGTATTGGCACATTTAGATTGAATATGACCAAATCCTTCACATTCCCTGCATTGCACACCTCTTTTATTGCTATTTTCAAAAGGTTTAGAGAAATGATTACCTTTGGAAGATTTGAACGTGGATTTTTTGTTACCAATCTTTTTCATGTAATTTTGAAATTTTTTTGTCAACAAAGCCATTTCGTCTTCATCATCATTTTCGTCTGAATCTTTCATCTTTGATGATTTGAGAGCAACTGATTTTTCTTTGGGAGCACTTGATTTTTCCTTTTGACGAATTTGCTGATTGAGTTCAAAGGTTCGTAGTGAACCCATTAACTCATCTACTTTCATTGTGTCTAGATCTTTTTCCTCCTCAATTGTTGTGAGCTTTGTTTGAAACCTGTCAGGAAGCACTCTAATAATTTTTCGAACTAACACATTATTTTCCAATTTTTAACCCAAAGCAAAATATTCATTAGCAATGTCAGATAGTCTTTCATAGAAATCAGTGAGAGACTCAATTTCTATCATTCTAAGATTTTCAAACCTTGTAGTTAACATGACAAGCCTAGAACGCTTGACATCAGCAGTTCCTTCAAATTGAGTTTGAAGGATTTCCCAAGCTTCTTTGGCAGATTCACAAGAGGATATTAATTTTATGTATCCTTCACCAACTCCATTAAAGATAGCATGCAAGGCTTTGTTGTTATACCTAGAAAATTTATCTTCAGCATCGGTCCAGTTAAGTTCCGATTTTACCTTTGTTACATCATTTGATTCAGATGGAGGTGTCCAACCGGTTAAGATTGACCTCCACGCCTTTTCTTCTTGAGATTTAATAAAGGGTCTCATCCTAACCTTCCAATAAGGATAGTTAGAATCATTCAGTAAGGGAGGGCGAGTTATAGATCCACCTTCTGCAAAGAAAGACATTTCACAAGGCACAAAACAAACGGAAAAATACAAGATCTCACTAAGAGTTTAGTGACCTTCTCTGATACCAATTGAAATTTTTTATTTTAATATTACCAAGTGATTTAAAATAAAAAACTTAATTAAATGAGGAATACTGATTAAGTTGTTTAGATAGATTTCCGTTTTGATCACACTACTTATGCAACTGTTTAAACGGAAACAGAAAAACATGTAAAAATTCAACACATGAGAATTTTTACGTGGTTCAAAAATCATTTCAGATAACCTACATCCACAAGGCCACGCCCAGAGAATAAACCAATTAGTAAAGAAACAATGTGTACAAAAACATTGACTTAAACAATGTAAGACTCCTTCTTAAACTATTGCCGCAATCTTGTTGTATTCTTCTCTACGAATCTGGTTTTGATGAAACACTGATTCTCTTGAAATCCCTTCAAGGAATAGCGAGTGCTCACTTCCTCCCGAAGTGAGACTTAGATAGAATCCTCTCCCAAAGATCCTTATGAACACGTTCACAATAGACACTACCTATTTACACTGGACTAGATAGATATCCACAAGTACACTCAGCACTCTGACAAAGATTAAGGTGAACAAACTTAGTCTCTACAAATAAAAACACTCTTCAAAATAACAATAATGTTTACAAATATTCAAAATGGAAGAGATAATATTTCCAAAGGCCTTGGCAAGATATTTATAGGCAAAGAAATCATCCAAGGCCATCATTTTCTGAGATCTTTGAAATCAAATTGCAAATTCCTTGGATTTAGGAAATCAGCTAGTCATATGAATTCTGTGTCGACGGAATAGGAAACTGATGAGTCAGCAATGTCATCAGTTTTATCTGGCAGAACGAACAAGGTCATTTCTTTTGACCAAGTTCATTTTCGACACCTTCTTTATTCCAGAATAAACATAATCCCTGAAAATAATCTCAAGATAATTGAAATACATATTTTTACCAAATAATGTTTATTTATGATAAATAAGGTAAAAAATGTATTCACGCTTAAAAGATATTTTCACACTAAAAAATCAGCTGAATCAATTTGATAATTAAATCATGAATCAATAAGGATATGCTACTGATTTTCTTCAATAACTTTAAAATATTTTGTCTAAATTAAAGTTAGCCAATAAAGGATTTTACATCTTTGGTGGTGATTCAATGTGGCTGGTGATGCACTAAGCGTTGCAGGTCGTGGCGCAAGGCTGAGGTTTGTCGTTGTTTCTCTTTGCTGCTGTCGTATTGCCATTAGGCCTGTTTGGAGTTTCTAGTTTAGTTTGTGTGTTGTTTCTATTTGGTGTGTTTTGTTAGGAGTTTTGCATTTGTTTGAAACAGTGTTGTGATTCACCTTGTCCTATTTTGGACCTGGTTATTTGCTCTTTTGTGTGATCTTTCTTCTATTTTAAACTAATTAGGGTGGTGTTGTTGATTTGGCTTGGAGCGTCATTGCTTATTTGCAAGATTTTTAAAAAGGCAAACCACATTTTTTTTAGTGTCTGTAGGTTGTTGTGATCCTTTGGTGCATCTGATCTCCTTGTTGGGATTCTGATTTATTCTTTAGTTTTCTTGCATCATCTTTGTAATAGGCTTGGTTGTGCCTTATTGGATCATCTCCTTTGTGAGATTTGTGCACCTCTTTGTGTTTTGCCTGACCTGTAAGAATTTGTTCCTTCCAACCATTGAATGATAATTTGTTTTGCTTAAAAAAAAACTTGTTTCATAAAAAATGATATATTTGGTAATGTATAGTAGGAATTATTTTCTAACAAAATAAAAACAAGGATATTTACTTTGGCACATCATTATATATCATTTTGCTCCAAACTCTAAAAAGACAAATATGATATAAAAAAAACTACAAAGCGACAAAACCCTCCATATTTATAGACCTGGTTGTCAGAATATATTCCCCTTATTTTGGGAAGTTACAATCAATCATTGAAATTTGAAATAAATACAAATAAATTCATTAATTATATAATATCCCATTATAATAGCGATTTAATTATCTGATAACAAAAAATCCCTAAGGAATAGGGATTTCCTAACAGTTGCTGCATGCAAAATGCGTTGCTGAGATCGATTGTAAGGCTGATGCGCTTTTTGAGACTAATCCAGACTTCATGCTCATCATTCTAGTCAACCTCCTCCTCATTTGTGACTTTGCCGACCTCACTCTTCTGAGAAGATTAGTGCTTTCGAGCCTGCAACCTAAGCTCAAACAAGGTCACCCATGCTCGAGTGTTACTAACTGACCAGACCTGGAATCATGTCAATTTATACAAGTGTACAACCAACACTTGTTATTTTCGAGCTTACTCATTTCGAGCGTAATTTTGAGGCTATTTATTTATTCTCAAAATTTGGGTGTAACATTTTGCCCCCTCAAAAGTGTTGGTTCAAATCTTTTGAGAAGGAAACTTTTGAACTTCACTTTCGAAAAACGTGTCCATTTACCACACTCGAGTATGGACACGTGTCATTAGGGGATTTCATATCGAAAGTACTTGAGTACCTTCCTATCTTGACACATCCTTTCATATGACTTGTTTGCTGCCAATATTTTAGAATTAAACCTGGTCCATCGGATCGCGTTTTTAACCCAAATCAAGGGCTCAGATTTCCTTAACCTTTGACATTCATTTTGTTTATTTAAACCCCCTCTTCACCTTCTTCTTATTCTTCTTCTTCACTTTTGCATTTCATCCTTTAGAAAACACGAACCAGAGAAAACAAGAACCATAGTTCTTTCTTTGCATGTTCTCCAAACCCAAAAAACAGAGTTCCCTTTCCACCTTCGGCTCTGTGAGATCGTTCCTGCTACCCTTCCTACAATCGATGATTTCCTTGTATCCGCAATCCACTTTGTGTAAGTTCTCTCATCTTTCCTTGGTATTTTTCATAGATATCTTATCTAGTTCTTGAGTTCTTGACCATTTCTAGGAAAATAAGGCGTTTTGATCCATTAATTTAGCATATAAATGGAAAAAAAATAGTTTTTAGGTAAACTTTTTGGAAAAATGGTGCGTCTTTTCTTGGCTTTGAAAGGGTTACGTGAGGGTTTTGTGTGGAGTAAGAAACAGGGTTTAGAAATAGGGTTTAGGTGCATGTCTTCCAATGACGGTTCCTATTTGGGTAACTGTGCACTTTTTCCATAGAAATTTGGGATTCTTTTAAACTGATAATAATCGTCCCACTCATGCATGGGAACACTCTCGATGCCCCAAACTTAATAATAGTTCAGTGTTGGCATTTGAGTTAATCTCACAATTCGAGCCTTCACACTCGATTAATACGATCTCGTTATCTCGAGCTTACAAGCTCGAGTTATCAAGATCTTAACCCTTTCCTCTTCTCTTTTTCTTTTTTATAATGGGCCCTCACCTTTTTCTTCCTTGTTAGATGTCGTAGTCTTATGAGAATCGGTGGGGGCCCGAGCTTTCCATCCCTTACTGTCCGTCATCTCCCGAACCTATCGCCTTTTACACAAAATCAATGACTAATTCGCGAGCACAAGGAGCGGTGCGAGAAAGAGGATATACAAGCCCATTTTTTACATCAGATCGACGAGGCTGAAGAGAGGAAAAGAAACATGCTCTGAGTTGCGGTGTATCCCGATCTGAACCCCGAGATCCAGCCAATTCTGCTAGACCCCAACTCAAAGTCACCATACTCTATTCTCCTGTTGAACTCGCATTCAGACTCATGAAGGGTTCATCTAACAATCCATCCACAGCCCCCAAATCTCTTTCCATCCGGGTCTCAGAGAGTTCTTTTTTCTAGGCCGAACACTACCAAAGCTCCATAACTTTGACCTGACAGAGTTTTGAGCTTCTTTCCTGCCACGGGTTGAAGCTCTCCAACCAATTAGTATGCCATCCTGCCAACTCCGACGAAAGGAGCTATTTCACCCCTGGCGATGGCGATCCTGAGAGGAAGGTTATGCTCATGGCAGAGTTGTGAACACTTGCGAGCAGGGGCTTTACTATCTCTATAGGACTACTTCTGGAGCTTTTTGGATTATGCTGGCATCGTCCCATTCCAACTCCCAGACTAACTCGTACAGGGTACTGGCCGCTCTGAGATCACTAGACCAGGATATGAAGTGGGAGGAGCCCACAACACATGAGATCCTCTATCTCTTTTTCCTCAAAAGCAACCCTTCCCGAGCTCACAACGGAGATGGGTTCTACTACCTTTTGAGTTATCCCAAGGGAAAGCGGCTATTCGAGGATATCCCCAATCATCTGCCTAATTTCAAGATCACCTTAATCTTGACGGACGGTCTCGCTCCTTCTCGCTTCTACTCCGTCCAGTGAATTCATAAGTATTTTGCTATGTTCCTTACTGATTTGATTTTCCTTTTCATTTTCATTTTCGAGCTCGATTGACTCACTCAAATCTTGCATACAACTAATTATCAGTTATATTATTTTATAATGTAATGTAATATTATATTATTTTATAATATAATGTTTTAGATTAAATAAATGTGACAAAGAATGTTACATATTGCAAAATATAATAGAGAGTTACAATATTTAGATATATGAGAAATATCCAAATACGTAACGTATTTGGTGTTACAAATTCAGCTACAAATTTGTAACTTCCAAATATTACCCTTTATTGTGTAAATTTGTTGTTACACAATATTGAGATGAATTTTTTAAAGCCATATTTGAAATGGTTGTTAGAGATATGATTTTAACCCCAATAATGTGTTTTGGGGGTTACAAAATCAATTGGGGGGGGGGGGGGGGGGGGGGTGTTGGAACCGTTTGGAAAAACAACACAAAAATATGTGTTGAGAATGGTCAGTGGCTGCAGCCATAGGATGTTAGTGGCCACGGCATGTGGGATAGAGAGCAGTGGCCGCGACCACATGTGTTTTTCTGACCATTTTTTTTCTTCTGTTTTTTCCAATTTTGTTGAACGGCTCCAAAAACTCAAATAACTCCCAAATCTCACTTTTAATTCCATAAACATCCAATTAATAATTGGTAACATCCATGGGGGTTGGTGGAAATTGAAATTCAAAGGGTGTCTCTAAACTCTATAAATAGGAGCCTATTACTCACTTGAAAGACATAATTTTTCTATCCACTAGAGCACTTGGCTAGAAACACCTAGAGGCTTGATTATTCCATAAAGCATTTCCAAAATCTGTGAGAGATCCCTTAGTGCTTGAGTTAGGGGGAAATAAGCTTTTGGAAAAATGTTTCAAACCTTGTTCAAGTTAGTGATCCCCAACACTCTTCACTTTGGTAGTGTGAGTGAGAGTTGTTTGTCTTTTGCTTCTTATTCATTTCTTTTATTCTATTGCTTTTCATCTTCATATTATTTTTCTTTATTTACTTGTATTTCTTGTTTAGAGTTGTAATCTTTTCTTTTCTTTTGTTTCAAACACTTTACTTTATTTGTATCCCTTTGCTTAGAGTTGTATTTTTCTATTCTCTTCGTCTATTTCCTCTATTGTTTATTTGTATTTTCAGTCATAGAGTTGTAACACCTTTTAATCAATTATTATTTATTTGTAATATTTTGTCTAGAGTTGTATTTTCTTACCAATTTCCATTGAGGCAAATATATTTTTCCTAACATTATCATCATCCCCAGCCTATAGATGCCATGAAGGAACATAGGGAAGCTATCCTCAAGCTCCCCTATAGTTGGCGATCCCTCACCTACCTTCTTCACGAAGACAAGCTCCGGCTTTGCAACCTTATTAGGGAGGGTGAGTCCACTGAAAACTTGGGCAATCATAAATACACGAGGTAGGAAGACGTCCCATTGCCCACTACCAAGCTACCCATGAGAGGCAAACACATGCGTTCAAGCTCACGTATCCCTATACCTCACCCAATCGAACCCTCAGGCTCAGGCAATGAGGCACAGGACAAGGCCTCAGTGAGCTCGCCAGGAGAAGGTAAAGTTGTGCTCGACTCATCTATGTGGTATCCCACTCTTTTTAAATATGAACCTAATGTAATGGTTCATTTTAAGAACCCTAGTAATAACTTCTTGGCCTTGTCGAGGGTAGACCTTAGAGTCCATAGGTTCGATAGTTGGTTAGGAAAATACCAAAAAATGTATAGTTTAAATGAGGTTTGGGATAGGATACCTATGCAGTATGGTACAAATGACTATAGGGACCTTTCAAGGATGTCCCCTACTTTCAGGGAGGGTACTCCAGTAGCCTCGTTAGAAGATAGGGGAATTTCCTAGTCCCCGAGTTCGAGCTCAAATGAGTCCTCCAGTTATGTTCCTGATACTTAGTCATTTTTAATATTGAAATGTGTATAATTTTTCTTTTCTCGGCTTAACTGATCTTCTTTATTCTTTTCAGGAGAAATGGATTCTGACATGGACAACATCTTGGGGCAGCCTCCTAAGGCTTGAGGCAGTAAGCGGGGATGTGCCACCTCAAAGAAGGGCGGTCCTCCATCAAAAGTCGCAAAGGTGGCCGAGGATCCTCTCCTGATGACCTCGAAAGCCGTCTCCAATGAGCCCAAGGTCCAAACTCTCGAAGCTACGGGCATGATCAAGGACACCACTCCCGCAACCTCGAAAGGCATCATGAATGAGCCCCCGATCACTATGTTGTCTCATCAGAGAAAGAAGACTCCTCCTCCTCCTCCTCGCCTAGTCCATGCTGAGGGTAAAGGCAAAAAGTTTGTGAACCCTTCGGGTAGCCTGTGGACGCCTCGACCATGGTCCGACAGTTCGTGGCCGCACCCTACATGAGAGAATATCCCCTGGAAAACGTGGCTCAGAGCCTAGAGGCCGATCTATGCTCGAACCTACTATCTCAGGTAGGTCAATCGTGCAGCAACCTCGACGCCAACGTGTGGTGATTCCTGGGGGGGATAACCCCACACACCTCATTGATCTAACTATGGAGCTCGGGGTTTCGGTAAGTTTATTTCATATGATTTTTACTTACTTGTTTACTTGTTATCCATTTTCTAACTATTTTAACCTTGTGTTTCAGAACCTTCTTGGTATCTTACGCCAAAGCTCATTTTTTTCCTCAAAAATGGCTGCTGCCGAGACCTTGGTCTATGACACAAACCAAGCTCAAATTCGTGTCGAGGACGACTAGAAGGAGGCCAAGGGAGCCCAGTCCAAAGCCGAGGACCTGCTCAAGGAAGCCATGGAGACCCAAGCCTGTGCTGAAGCATCACTTCAAGAGGTCCGAGAGGCCCAAGCCAAGATCAAGGATGCACTCAAAGCTTCCCAGGCCAAGCTCTCCTCTTCCGAGGCCCATGTTAACAACCTGAAGGCGGAGCTCGACACCAAGATGGTGGATTTTGACACTACTAAGGCCGATATCGATCGCCTGAAGGTGGAAACGAGTACTTCCAAGGCCGATACTGAATGCCTGAAGGAGGAAAAGAACTCTGTTGTCGACATTACGGGCTCGTGCCACCTCTATGTTAAACATTGCCAAGTAGCTCTTTAATGACTCTCCCAGTTGCTGTCTAACATTAGTCAAGGCCGAGGCTTCAGGTCTGACGCCTACCGTGGCTTTGAATTGTTTCTTGAACTCTTTTGCTAATTGTTCACAAGATGAGATCGAATGCCTTCGGAACTTGTCGAACCAGTTTTTTGCTAGCCTCGTCAATGTGGTTGGAAATAGCATGCATCTGAGCTCGTAACCAACGTTGCTAGCGTGCATTATTTTGTTAAACATGCTCAAATGGTTGTACGGGTTTGAGTTCCTGTCAAAAGAAGCCACGTGGGGTATCTTGAATCCGTAAGGAAACAGAGTGTTTGATATGTGCGGAGCAAAAGGCTCGAGCCCCTCATTGAAGTCGTCTGCCTTGTCATCTTGAAGGAGTCTGAATGCTCTTTCGAGCTGGTTAATTCTTTCTTAGACCAACTCCACCGAAGGTTGAGCTTGCACTTGGGGCAGCTGGTTATTGTTTGTGAAAACTCCAGCTCCTTGCCCCAGTACAGGGTTATACTGATTCCCGTATACTGGCTACATGGGCTCTTTTCGGCAATTCAAATGTGCCTGTAAATCCAGGTTTGACGGGTTAGCCTACCCCCAGTTTTGATTCAAATGATCTCGAAGAACATGGTTATTGTTATCGTAATTCCCAGTATTCCTGAGCTTGGTGCTGTATACACTCATCGGCCTACTGAGGTCCAAACTTCCACTTATGAAACTAACATTTCTTTCTGGATGTGTGGGTCAATGGTTGCGAGGTGGATCTTCCACTAGCCCCTCGCTCCAGTCATTTGTGACCTCAAAATGTGACTTCCTGCTGGCTGGAATGCCCTATGTCCTCGGGGAGCTTCTTGCTTACCCCTGTGTCCAGGTTGAGCCCTATGGTTCCTGTCTCGGATACCACACCGAGACGGTCTTTGAGGTGCTCGTTCCCCTGTCAAGTTCCCATTAAGAGCTGGCTGGGGTGCTTCTCGAACAAGAGATGGGTGCCTTATTGGCAACAGAGGATGTCTTATTTGCGATGGCGAGGGCCTTCCATTGTTGGGCCTAAAAGGTTTAGAATTGGCTCAGAGTGGCTTCGGATTATTCCTGACAGGCTCGGGGTTATTGTCCCGAGCTACAGAGGGAGCTCGGTTATTCCCCGTTCTAGCAGTTACACTCACTTTAGGATTTCCAGCAGCAACATTTTTGAGTATTTCTCCTAGGGTGACCGTTGCTAATATTAACCCTAGGCCTCTGCTGGACCTGCTGGGCCCTTTCTTTAGCCATTCTGGAAGCTGTACTCTAGCGAGGATGCCCTCTGGTCCTCCGAGGAGGTGCCTGTGGCTCGGCGGCTTGCCTAGCAATTTCCTCGTTACACCATTTGGCTTTCGCCAGCTGTTGGCGTAGTTGGCGATTCTTCAATTCCACAAGGGGCACGTACCTCTCGGGATTATAATAAAGATCCTCGTCGAGGCTAGGGGTTGGAGCAGGTGCCCTCCTGGAGCCAGATGATGCAATCCCTTCGTCCGGGCTCTGGTCTGTCATGGGTTGCTTCCCAGGCCTTCACGAGTAGTTCTCAGTCTGAGGAGTTCGTTCCTCAAGGATCTGTGGCAAAGGTCGTCCACCAATTCCTAGATTGTTCGTGGCAGCCATTGAAGCTATGCAGGAGGTTTTTGATTAAACAATACGGAGATTTGCTTAATGCTCTCAACAAAAGCACCAAACTTTTGACGCTGTTTTTTGTCAACTTAATTATGAAGAATACTAAACAATGTTACAAAAAAAAAGCAGAAGAAATCACAAGCTTTTTACGTGGTTCAGGAGTTAAAATCTGCCTAGTCCACGAGTAAATATTATTTCTCTCAACACCCTCAAAGCTTTTTCATAAAGCAATTTGGTAGATTGTTCCCAGTATAATTTGTGCGTGAGTACAAATGAAATTCCCCAGGCTATTTATAGACCTGGTTGACAGAATATCTTCCCCTTATTTTGAGGAGTTACAATCAATTATTCAAATTTGAAATAAATACAAATAAATGCATTAATTATATAATATCTCATGATAATTGGGATTTAATTATTTGATAATAACAAATCCCTAAGGAATAGGGATTTCCTAACAGTTTCTGCATGCAAAACGCGTCGCTGCGCTCGATTGTATGGCTGATGCGCTTTACGACCTCACTCTTCGGAGAAGATCGGTGCCTTCGAGCCTGCAACCTAAGCTCGAACAAGGACACCCATGCTCGAGTGTTACTAACTGACCAAACCTGGAACCATGTCAATTTATACAAGTGTACAACCAACACTTGTTATTTTCGAGCTTACTCATTTCGAGGTTATTTATTTATTCTCGAAATTTGGGTGTAACATTATTATAATAATGATGATATTTTATAATATTTGAATTTATATTAATATAATCACTAAATATTCTACCCAAATTTTATAAAAATAAGGATTATGTATTATATATTAGGGTAAATGCTCATTTGGTACCTTGTGTTTTATCAAAATACAAACTTAGTACCATCTGTTTATGATAATTATCAATCGATACAATCTGTTTGCAAAATCTACATAGTTTGGTACCCTCCGTGTGTTTAAATTTTTAATATTCCCATATTACCCCTCATTTTAATGATTTATTTGATTTTAAATTGTTTTATTATTTTTAAATGATTTAAATATAATTTCAGAATTTATAAAATAAAATAAATGTTTAATTAAAACTTTTCAAATAAATTTAATTAATTAATAAAATGAAATTAAAAAATAAAAAACCAACTAAAGTCTTATTAATTAACTATAAATAAACATAAATTTTAATTTAATTAACAAATCAATCCAACTTTGAAACAAAAAAATGTAGGTGAGATTGGGAGGGTGGGGAACTGAGATGGTGAGGGTGAGATTGGGTGAAATATTAGTTTTATTTTCATTAGTTAAATTAAAATTTAGATTTATTTAAAGTTAATTAGTAAGATTTTAATTAGTTTTCTAATTTTTAACTCCATTTTTTTAATTAATTAAATTTGTTTTAAAAATAATTTTGTTTAATAAAATTATTTAAAGATTTAATTAAGCATTTATTTTATTTTATGAATTCTGAAAATATATTTAAATCATTTAAAAATAATAAAAAAATTGAAAATCAAATAAATCACTATAATGAGTGTGAGATTGGGAGGGTAGGGAGCTGAGATGGTGATAGTGAGCTTCGGTGAAATGTGAATTTTTTCATTAATTAAATTAAAATTTTGATTGATTTAAAGTTAATTAATAAAATTTTAATTAGTTTTTATTTTTTTTAATTCCATTTTTTTGTTTTTAATTAATTAAAATAATTTTGTTTATTAAAATTATTTAAAGTTTTAATTAAACATTTATTTTATTTTTTGAATTCTGAAAATGTATTTAAATCATTTAAAGATAATAAAATAATTGAAAATAAAATGAATTACTAAAATGAGGGGTAATCTGTGAATATTACAAATTTAAACATATGGAGGGTACCAAACTATGTAGTTTTTGTAAACAAGGGGTATAGATTGATAATTATTAGAAATAGAGGGTACCAAGTTTATATTTCAATAAAACACAGAGTACCGAATGAGTATTTACCTGTACGCCCTGAAAATTCAACACGTACCTTGTTGAGACAGCTCGAGTACAGCGGGCTAATAAAAAGCCGTAATCTATGCACCACGTGTTCACCTCTCATCCGAGAACATTCGGTGTCATCCCCTATACAAATAGCTCGAGCTATTGAGACATTTAGTAACCTATCACCAGGAACCATTTTGTGTAAAATGGCATCAAAAGGCACGAGCTAACATTATGTTAAGCTCGTGATACGCCAAAGGTCTGACGTACCTCAGGGTCTTTATAAAGTTGACCGCGCAATATAAACGTGCACAAAACAGACATCACGTGTCTGTTTTATTCCCAAATTCCCGGATACGCAATACGCAAAATAAATGTGCGTGATCAGACACCACACGCCTGATTTAGGCCATGCGGCCCATTACCTTTTTAATCTGTTGATTAGACCACACTTCAATGTAAAATTTAGATATTAATCATCAATGTTGCAGAGATGATGTGAAGGATCAAGAGATCACGGGATGACCCCAATACCTACCCAGAGATCATTCTCCTATAAATACCAGGATCTTGGGTAGTGCAAGGGGTTGGATTCTTTCTGTATTGAAAATAATCTGTAAAAATAGAGAGAAGTTTATAGCAATAGTATCGACTCGTGGACTAGGAGGATTTTAACCTCCGAACCACGTAAAAATGAGTGATCATTTTCTTAGTAGCTAATTGCCAATATCTGTTATCCCAAAAATTTGAAAAGAATGATGTGGCAATAAAATTGGCACATGGCATGAGCTAGTGGGGTGATCTGGCTTAGCAATGACCCAATACATCAGTTAAGAAATTGGACAGATAGTCAAGACAAATACACCCGAACGAAGAGAATATTTGGTCTAGGGGTTGCTTGGCTCAGACCCCAGTTTGAAGACCCTAATAATTGATTTGAAGCCAAGTCCAAGAAGATTGAAGGAGAGATGTGGATTTTGGTTCAAGGAATAAAAGAAATAGGTCCGATCGGACCTAAGCTTAGGGAACCTCTTGATATTTTGGCTCGAACGTGTCCAAAGAGAATGACTAAGGCTTAAGTTTTAGTCAAGGGGAAAGCCACATAATGGCCGATCAGGTATGCCATGGAAGAGGTAGGATTGGGCTTGAACGAGGTGAGAAGGAGGAGGAAAGTAGGCTCGGACCACCTTCATTCGAGGAGAAGGGTGCAAGGTCCGATCGGACCTTGGATGAACAAGGAAGGCTCGGACCATTTTGGTCCGAGGAGAAGAGCATTGTGTCCGATCGGACATGATACCCATGGGGGCGCCTTGGACCATTTTGGTCCGAGGAGATGGAATAAAGGAGATGGCTCGGACCACCTTGGTCTGAGGATATGGCATGAAGAGATCGCTCGGACCACCTTGGTCCGAGGAGGAGAGTACAAGGTCCGATCCGACCTTGACTGAAGGAAATGAGCTCAGACTTGCCCGAGGTAAGGAGCAAAGGAAGTGGACTCGGACCACCTTAGTCCGAGGAGAGCCAAACTTACATGACCTTTGGTTCGAGGAGAGCCATGCATATACCACCTTTGACCCACGGAAAGCATGAAGGGGTAATCAACATGCATGTGAGACTACGTCAAACTTCCCGAAACGACTTCAGTGAGAATTGGTCTAAGCATCCGGGAATCTCTCACTCCTCACTCGAATTTAGGATCAGTTATATTTCAAACATTTATTTTGTAATATAAATATAAGGTGAATAATAAAATATCCCTATCTAAAAGGGATATCAGTTGAGAATCCCAGGTCTATAAATAGAGGGTTGGGAGGATCGTAAAAGGACTTTTTGGCAAAATTAAGAGTTAACCTGTGTTCTAGAGAGAGAAAGTGTTTTTCCCTGAGAGAACCCCTTTTTGTATTCTGGAATATTTTGCACTGAAGAAACTCAGTTGACACTGTTCATCTGATCTTAGGTGTGAATATAGTAATAAAATCTCTAAGTGGATTAGGCTATTATCGATTATCGGGGCTGAACCACTATAAAATCTCGTGTTATTTACTTTCATTGATAAAAGCTGTCTGTTGTCGTTATTAATTCTCTTGAAGGCTTGTCGTAGTTGACGTTCTTACGTCGTTGGCTAAAATCATAGTCAACATTTTGGTGCTTTCATTGAGAGCCTGAAGAGAAGACAGACAGTCCCTGAAGCAATATGGCGCCTAAGAACACCACCGCGGCCTCCATGAGGGCAAGCACCTCCAGGGAACATGCAAGATCGGAAGGCCCCAACATTCAAGATCGTGAGAATGAGCCCAGGGTCGTGCTTAAGGATGTAGCTCCTGAAGTTAAGGAGCTCCAGGAGACCATGAGTGCGTTCCAGGAGGAGTTGGCCCAGTTCAATGCTAGGCAAGAGGCCTTTGCTGAGGAAATGGCCAAGCAGAGACGAGAGATGGACGCTAGGAGCGAGGAGATCCGTCGACAACAAGAGGAAGCCGACAGGCGACATCGCGAAGCTGCACTTGCTCTGGAGGCAGCTACGCAATTGACCCGAGCCAATGCTCAAGCTGTGCCTGGGGTGACACCCACCCCAGAGGCAAGGACCACAGAGGCTGGTCATAAGAAAACTGATAGGCCAGGCAGGAATGGTAGTAACCCACCTGTTCATGAGGAAGAGGGAGTCCGATCGTGCACTGCCTCAACCCAGAGAGGGAACTCCAAGACCCCCTCAAGGAGCCCCAGATCAGAGACTTCCAGGTCAGGAAGTCATAAGTCAGGCAGCAAGAAAACACCTTCTGAGCAGGGGCACAACAAAGCTCCTCATGGCAAGGAGACTTCCCACTTCAAAGATGGACATGGGCGTGATGAAGCTGACAGTTACCACACCAACCAGTCGAAGGAGAAGAATAATAACCGAAGAGGAGGAGAGGATCAACCGGCTCAAACCGGGAAGCCACCACGGCATCCCAACCAGCGTAATGGCAAAGAGCACGCTCCACCTAGTAGACCTTCCGAGAAGACTCGGAGTACGGTGTTCGACCGGTTGGGAAAGAACACTGCTCAGAAGGACCTAAGGGACGTCATTGATGACAGAAGGAGGACCGTTCCGGTCGAAGGGCAGGAGCCAATCCGTCCTACCAGCCGAGTAGAAATACTCGATGTTGATATGCCGGATAGGAGTGCCCGACCAAACGGTCCCGAGAGTGCATCCCCAGCAGTGGCCCCGGGCATCCAAGCCCAGCTTGATGCTTTAACGGCGGCAATCCAAAGTTTGTCAAAACAACCAGTTATTGATCCGGTAGACCACAGAAGTGGTAGCCCTTTTTGTGCTAGAATAAGAGCAGCCCAACCACCAAGGAAATACAAAGCACCGGTATTGCCAGTTTATACAGAAAAGGCAGACCCGGTGAGACACGTTGGGAAGTTCGAAGATCAGATGGAGCTGCTTGGGGTGAGTGATGACTACCGCTACAGAGTCTTCCCCACCACCTTGTCAGACACTGCCCATGAGTGGTACTGGAAGTTCAAACCCGACTCCATCACCTCTTGGAAGAGCTTTAGGAAGGAGTTCTGCAGGCAGTTCAGTACTGCCCGAACCCCTCCTGTTTATGCCAACCACTTGGTGGACATCAGGCAGGGTAAAGATGAGTCTCTCAAGAACTACATTCAAAGGTTTATGAGAGAAGCCAATCGGGCTACCGCAGTTGGAGATGAAGGGAAAATGGTTGCAATCTCCTCCGGTATTATTTATCGAAGTCCTTTGTGGGACAGCATCCACCGCCATCCAATTTCAACTTTACAGCAGTTTTTAGACCGGGCAGATAAATACATGAAGTTGGATGATGCCATTGAGAAAGGAGAGAATGGGTTGAACAACCCAAGTGGATCAGATGAAACTCCGAAGGATAGCGGAAACGATCAAGGCGGTAGTAAGAAACGTGGGAATAACGGGTCTGACCGCCGCAATGAGAAAAAAGCTAAGTCGGGATCGAATGACAAGCCTACAAAGTATGAACCTCGATTCACCAACTACACCACTCTTTCGGAAACCCGAGCGGAGATCTATCTAGCCAGCCATCAGGAGGTCCCTTACCGGAGACCCCCACCAATCAAGAAGGAAATGAGTAAGAGGGATAAGAACAAGTTCTGTCGTTTCCATGGAGACTATGGTCACGACACGAATGAGTGTAATCACCTTAAGGATGAGATAGAGTTTCTCCTCCGGTCGGGGAAATTAAAAAAGTATAAGGCAGAGAAGACCCAGGGAGAGGGGAGCAGCAATAATCCTGGGTTCAAGCGGCAACGGTCCCCACCTTTACAACCTGAACCTGTGGACTTCACACTAGATACAATATGTGGAGGACCGCATCTTGCTGGGGATAGCAACAAGGCGAGAGAGAGGTATGCTCGCGCCCTTCGTCATGAGTTGGGTGCGGCATCCACCTTCGAGGTCATGACTGTGGAGGAGCGACCATCCAAGAACCCAAGGTATGAAAGTGAGTCCCTCACTTTCACTGAAGAAGATGCTAAACACGTGAGGTATCCTCACAATGACCCCCTTGTTGTGACAGTCCAAATAGCTAATATGAATGTGAAAGGATGTCTGGTTGATACGGGAAGCTCCGTAAACATTATTTATAAGTCTTCTTTTGAAAGAATGAAGCTATCCATCAATGACTTGAAGCCATGCTCTCACGTCATTTATGGGTTTACTGGAGAGGGACTGTCACCAGCTGGGACAATAAAGTTACCAGTCACCACGGGGGAAGCCCCCAAGCATGAAACTGTGATGACTGAGTTTTTGATTGTTGATTGCCCGTCTGCCTACAATGTGGTTATTGGTCGACCACTACTCACCAACTTGCATGCAATAGTTTCAATTTGGCACCTATCTATGAAATTCCCGACCAGCGCTGGCATAGGCTGTGTCCAAGGAGACCAAAGGGAAGCTAGAGAGTGCTATAATGCCTCGATAGCTAAGGCGAAGAAAGGTGCCAAGGAGAACAACATGATTGTATGTGTTGAAAGAGAGGAGGTAGATGAGATGGATGTAGACCATAATCTTGTAGTAGTGAACGATGAAGAGATGTTGGAGGAGTGTGGCCAGGAGAGCACTCCTAGTTTAAAAGAGCAGAAGACCCCATCAGGTGATGAAGTCACCAAATAGGGCGTTGCCCAAAGCGAGGGAAGAGATATTGATCCTCGCTTTGGGGATTATGAGAGTGATGTGGGACCTTCCGAGGAGTTAGAGGAGGTCCCTATAGATGAGAATGACCCAACAAGAGGGGTCAAGATTGGGAAGAAGTTAAAAGCTGAGGTGAGAGTACAACTGATAGAATTCTTGCGAAGAAATCAAGATGTCTTCGCCTGGTCTCACAAGGATATGGTGGGTATCTCACCAACTGTGATCAGCCACGTGCTCAACGTGGATGAAAGATATCCAGTGGTACAGCAGAAGAGGAGGTTGCTTGACAAGGATCGAGCAAAGGCTCTTAAGGAGGAGGTAGAGCGATTGAAGGAGAACGGGTTTATTAGAGAGGCATACTACCCGGCTTGGGTTTCAAACCCAGTCTTGGTGCCCAAACCCAATGGAAAGTGGAGGACTTGTGTAGATTTTATTGATCTAAACAAAGCGTGCCCGAAGGATTGCTTTCCTTTACCAAGAATAGACCAGTTGGTAGATGCAACCTCTGGTCACGAGACTTTGTCCTTCATGGACGCGTATTCGGGGTACAATCAGATCAGCATGCATCCTCCTGATGAAGAGCATACTGGCTTCTGAACGGATATAGGGCTGTATTGCTATAGAGTGATGCCCTTCGGATTGAAGAATGCAGGAGCTACCTACCAGCGCTTGGTGAATGGCATGTTTCGTGACTTAATCGGCAAGAGCATGGAGGTGTACGTAGATGATATGCTGGTGAAGTCAAAGGAAGCTGAGGGGCACGTGGGAGACTTAGAGGAGTGCTTTGCAATATTGAGGAGGAATAACATGAAGTTAAACCCCCTCAAGTGTTCATTTAGAGTGGGTTCTGGAAAATTCCTTGGGTTTATTGTTAACTCCCGAGGAATAGAGGCAAACCCAGAGAAGATCAAGGCTCTCATAGAGATGAAGTCTCCGACAAGAATAAAAGATGTGCAAAGTTTGACTGGGCGGATTGTAGCTCTAAGCAGGTTCGTTCCGAAATCAACGGACAAGTGCATCCCATTTTTTAACCTACTTAAAGGAGGCAAGAAGTTTGAGTGGACCGCAGAGTGTGAGCAAGCTTTCTAGGCGATAAAGGAGCATTTGGCCCAACCTCCTGTTCTTTCTAAGCCAGTTGATGGAGAGGACCTATTTATGTACCTAGCAGTCACGGAACACGCTGTTAGTGCTGTCTTAGTACGTGAGGAGGATAAGGTGCAGCACCCGGTATATTACGTTAGCAAGCATTTGATAGGAGCGGAGTCCCGATACCCCATGATCGAGAAGTTGGCTTACTGCTTGGTACTTGCGTCACGAAAATTGCGGCCGTACTTTCAGGCACACCCCATCAAGGTCCTTACTGACCAACCTCTTCGCCAAGTTTTACAGAAGCCGGAGTCGTCTGGTCGGCTACTTAAATGGGCGGTCGAGCTAGGCCAGTTTGAAATCAAGTACCAACCAAGGACTGCTATTAAAGGTTAAGCTTTGGCAGATTTCATCGCTGAATGTAATGGAATCGTTGAGGTCCCCGATCAGCAGGAGAGTGTTACTGGGCTAAAAGAAGAAATTCCTTCTTGGCAACTTTTCGTTAATGGATCGTCGAATGAGCACCACTCAGGAGCTGGGATTATACTAGTCACACCAGAGAAGCACCAAATTCATTGTCACTAAGATTCAGATTTAATGCTTCAAACAACGAAGCGGAGTATGAGGCCCTCTTAGCAGGCTTACGACTGGCTAGAGACGTACGTGCCCGGTCAGTGGAGATAAATAGTGATTCCCAATTGTTGGTTTATCAAGTACTGGGGGAGTACCAGGCAAGGGGCCTACGCATGGTGGCATACTTAAACAAAACCAAGGATTTGCTAGCCCAGTTTGAGGGGTATACCATCAAGTTAGTACCAAGGGAGTAGAATTCCAATGTCGATGCTCTAGCAAAGCTTGCTAGTGCGAAAGATACCGAAACTCTGAATATAGTTCTGGTAGAGTACTTGGCGGAGCCAAGCATTGATAGACAAGAGGCCATGCCGATTACGATAGCCGACACCTGGATGACTCCCATCATTGCTTACCTTGAGCAAGGGACCCTCCCAGATGGTCGTAACGAAGCAAGGAAGGTTATGAGGCAAGCTGCTAGATACACCATGGTGGATGGAGTGTTGTATAAGAGAGGATACTCTTTACCTCTACTCAGGTGCATAACGCCCGACCAGTCAAAGAACTTATTAGCTGAGGTGCATGAGGGGTTTTGTGGAGATCATGCTGGGGGGCAGAGTCTATCTAAAAAGATCTTGAGGCAAGGATTTTTCTGGCCTACTATGAACGAGGACTCTATGGAATATGTGAAAAAGTGTGACAAATGCCAAAGATTTTCTAAAGTGCCCAGAGCGGCCCCAAATCTTTTGAAGCAAATGCAAAGTCCATGGCCTTTTGCAGTGTGAGGCATTGATCTGATTGGGAAGTTGCCCAAGGGAAAAGGAGGAGTGCAGTTTGCGGTGGTCGCGGTAGATTATTTTACTAAGTGGACTGAGGCCGAGCCTTTAGCAACGATCACATCGAAGAAAGTATTAGATTTTGTGGTTAAAAACATAATATGTCGCTATGGTCTACCTAAGAAGATAGTGTCTGACAATGGCACCCAGTTTGACAGCGACATATTTACCGATTTTTGCACTCGGCATGGCATCACCAAAAGCTTCTCCTCGGTAGCCCATCCTCAAGCCAATGGGCAGGTTGAAGCGGTGAACAAAAGATTGAAGGACACTCTAAAGAAGCGCCTGGAGCAAGCTAAGGGTGCTTGGGCAGAAGAGTTACCAGAGGTCCTTTGGTCATATAGGACTACTGCTCGGACGGCAACTGGTCATACTCCATTCTCTTTGGCATATGGGTATGAGGCCATGTTACCTGTGGAGATAGATCCACCCTCTCATAGAAGGACCATGTACAACCAAGAGGAGAACCATCAGTTGTTAGCAGAATCATTGGACTTCCTCGAGGAAAGAAGAGAGGAGGCAAGCCTCAGAGTAGCAGCTCATCAGCAAAAAGTGGCACGCTATTTCAATTCCAGAGTGCGAGATAGAAAGTTCCAGGTCGGAGATCTGGTCCTAAGGAAGGTGTCTGTTAGAGACCCAGCAGCTGGTGTGCTAGGACCAAACTGGGAAGGACCGTATCAAATTGAACAAGTCTTACCGCCTGGCACCTACAAGCTCGCTCGGTTGAATGGGGAGCTAATTAGGAACTACTGGAACGGCGAGCACTTGAGAAAATATTATCAATAAATACTGCTTGCAGAGTAGTAGCTTTGTATCAAGTGCTTAACTTGTTATTTAAAGTTTTTTGTTGGTGAACTGGTTATTTGCTAACCAGTCGCATTATTTTGAACAATGTATTTTGTTTGGAACTCGTTGTTAGACACGTTTTGTCACTTATTATTACGAGTAATAAAAGAGACCACGCGCAGCGTGGTCGAATCTTGCTACAAATTTTGCATATGTGTTGATTATTTTTGCTTGGCAGTGTTCAACTGTCATAATGATTTAAACAAAAAAGGTCTTCTAAAAGCTAAGTGTAAATGTATGCCGGACAGTGTTCAACTGGTCGATATCATGATATGAAGGACCAACGTTTAAATAATGTTTTTGTAGTGATCAACTACTAAGATAGTTAGTATATTTTATGTGTTTCACGAGTAGTAACTACTCAAACAAATTCGGTCAAGTAGCAAGTGATCAAGGATTTATCAACCCTCAATCACTTGGGGGGCACATAGGGTATACTGATATGTATTTCAACACAGGCAATAAGAACACGAGCAAATATATTTGTTTGGGCTGACTTGTAAGCTTGGAAGTCTAAAAGAAAAAGCCATTAAGCTAACTTTGTTTTACAAAGCTTAAGTAACTTAGAATTTTTCAAATTTTAAGTTAGAAACGGATATTCGTGTAATAAAAAATTTATGCTCATAAAAAGTTAGAGCAATAAGAGCATGAGGAAGTATATTTAGTATGGACTTATGGAATGATAAAAATTTCTAAGTCAAAAAACTAAATACTCATGTGAAACTAAAGGCATCTAAGAACTTTGCTATGTACAATAAAAACTTAATAGTTTAAAGTTGTCGACAAAGAAAGAGTAAAGTGCTAAGTGTCAAAATAGCTCACTAGTTCGAGCAACAAAATACAAAGTAAAGTAAACTATGATGAACTACGAGAGGGAGTCACTGGCGGGCACCTCTAGTGGGTTGATCGACTCCCTCCTCGGCATCAGCTGCCCCTCTCGCTCGGAATGATAAAGCAGAGGAGGCGGGGGTGAGTGCAGGAGGATTGGCAGCTTCTTCAGCGGCCCTTGCTTCACATCTGGCAAGCTCCTCTGCCTGGGCCTCCTTGGAGAAACAATCAAGATTGAGAGGTTTGTTCAATTGCCAGACCTTATAAAAGCAGTCGAAACTGGCCTCCTCAAAGCGAATCAAGTCAAGCTCCTTTTCTTGTTTCAGCTCTTCGTTCTCGCTGATTAACCTCTCATTATCTCGAGCTAACTCTTTGTTCTCGAGGGACTGCTTCTCCAATTGAGTTGTCAAGGAAGCGTTGTTTTGAGCCTGCTTCTGGTTCTCATCAGAAAGCTTCTTGAGAGACTCGTCCCGTTCAGCTACGGTCCTCTCTGCTTGCTCCAGCTTGGATTTGGCCTCCACCAGTTGATCGTTCAGCACCTTGATCAACTCCTTGTAGTCTACGGCTCGGAGCTGAGCGTGACCAATGGTGACAAGTGACTGCACGGAAAACAAAAGGTTATTACATGCAGAAATACTAATAATAAATTGTCCTAAGAGAAAATACTTACCTTCATCAGTTGAGCAAGTCCTCTCTTCAAGACGACTTCAACACTAAGCCGAGGGTAGGATTCTAAGCTTTGGAGCGTTGAAGCATCGTGGCCGATCTCCTCGAGAAGTCCCTTGCCTTGGTCACTAATAGCACTAAAGAGCTCGCTCGAACTACCCTGGTGAGTAGGAGTTAGGCTCGCAGAAGGAGGAAGGGAAGAGGGAGTCAATGGCGGAAGTTTAATCGGTCCCTCAGTTTGCCTCCCTTGACTGGGCGATGCTACTTTCTGAATCTTCTGTGGGGGCATAGAGCCACTTCCATCACCAGTTTTCCTCTTTGAAGCAACGCACTCTCTGAACATGTCTGAATCTGCAAAGGATGAAAACACAAGGTTGTTAGAGATATAAACATAATGAAATATGTACAAGTGTATACTAAAATTTTGTTACTCTCGAATCACCAAGCTATAAAATTTTTTCCTATGTTCACTAGACATGTCTTACCTGCGTTGAGGATCTGATCAAGGAACTCATCCTCGTCGTCCGAGGATGAGCTAAGTTCCCCCTCAACCTGGATAGCCTTTCCTTTCCCAGGCTGAGCAGGAATAGTAGATCTGCGTTGAGGTTCGGGTTCTCTAATGACTAAGTCGCCAGGTCTACGAGAAAGCGGAGAAGGTCCAGGAGAAAGCTGATCAGTCATTAGCTCCGTTCCCGCGTTGGACTGATCGGTAGTGTCGTTCTCCCCGGTGGTACTTTCCACCGCCAAATCTTGGTCACATGGCACCAGGCCCACCATCTGAAGGAAGTCCAGGGTGACCAATTTTTTCACATCCTTCTCTTTAAGACTCATGTTAGCCAACTTCTGGGCCCGCTTGAACATCTCTTTAGTAGGTAAAGGTCGCTCGAATGGACCCGAGCGTGTAAAGGCCAAATTGTTGGCCTCAATGTCCAATGTAAGGAAGTATTCTTTATGATACTTCCCGGGGTTCGATTTATGAGAAATACCGTTGAAATATGTAATCCCCCTGTGCCTATGATAGAAGTGGAAGAAGCCTGAGTTGTTGTGGGAAGGATTGGTCCTAAGATCAAACAGGTAATGCACCTCATGAGGGGTGGGCTCGTCCCAACCATTCAGAAAGTACAGGATGTACAACGCCAAGAGTGCCTAGATCCCATTCGGTGCGATCTGGAATGGGGAGATGTTGAAGTAATCTGCTACAGACCGGAAATAGATGTGTAGCGGGAGTGTTGCTCCAGCGTGCACATGATGCCTGGACCAGGCGCAGTATATTCCGCCGGGCCTATTGGTTCTTTGGTGTGAGCTCGGACATATCACGTTTGCCCCGCTCAAGCCTAAAGCTTCAATGTGTTTCTGGAACAGCGCGGGATTAAGTTTTGAAGCCTCAGTAATGAACCAGGAGGGTTCTTCTTCTCCCTCATTACGTGGCTTCTGGACAGCCAAATCCTGGATCGCCGTAGCAAATTCCTGATAAGGTTTTCTGGAAGTCGTGGTAGTGCGAGTATGATTGCGCTTTACCACCTTCTGCACCGCTCTGCGGGCAACCTGCGGATCATGTTCCTGAGGGAGCCTGTTAGATTGCTTCACCCTCATCGTCGACTGAGAAGCTTGTCGAAGGAACTGTTCCTTGTGGAGAAGATACAAGGCTGAGCGAGGGAGGATCTGCTTGAAACGGCGAAGAAGGTCCTCAGGAGTGCAACCAGTAGACGAGTCTGGTGAGGAATCGCTATTTAAGGGAGTCTCGATTGTTTGCGGGGCGGATGTTTCGGAGTCCGTATGATTGTCACCTCCCCTATAGTCAGAGCGATTCATCTACAAAAATGAATAAAAAATGGGGAGGTGAGTAACCATACAGAAAAAATTCATCAAAAATAAGAGTTAATTTTATACTTGGAAAATTTTGTCTAAGTTATAAAAATATAACACATATGGAAAAAATAATTTTAATGCTCAAGAGTGCCTAAAAAGTACTTGGGGTGTTGAACTTGTTAAAGTTTATAGAAAGGGGCACTTTTGAGGTTTTCCTATAAGATTAAATGCCTTATGCGTGTAAGTTAACATGCTAAGAGGGTGGTTATGCATTTGGAAGGAAAGAAGGCCAAGGCCTAAGAAATTAAGTGTGGTCTGATCGGACCACATTTTGGGCTCAAGGGTGGTCTTATCTAAAGGCCTCCGATCAGATGCCTAGACCCACTAAGTGGGCATGACCAAAGGGGCGTACGAGCCACAGGAAGTTGGAGACAGTCCAATCGGACCGTGTGCTTACAGGTGACTTAGCCTATTGTATTCGATCGAATGCCAAGATATGGTTGGATACTCATGACCCAGGAAGCGTTCGACAGCCATGGGAGTCTAAGGAGACGTCTAGCCCTGCCTCCGCGCGATCCCAGCGTGAAGTCCCCCGGAGGTCCGATCGGACGTAGCACGCCCGAGGAGAGGATATGCACTCACGGTCCGTGTCCAGCGCTTTATGCCTCCGAAACTCCTAGCCAGCAGCAATACTTTCTGTCCGATCGGGCATGGGTGTCTAAAGGGGTTCAAAATTAGCTGTCAAGGGAGTTGGGCTCTTAGATGTAAAGGAAAGTGTGGTCCGATCGGACCACACACTTGCCTAAAAAAATTTCAAGGCCCGATCGGACATGATCACTCACCTCGTTCAAAAGAGATGCACGCCTCAAGCTTCAGCCACAGCTCACCATCTCCGATCGAACGTGAGCCCCCGTGGAGGACAAAGTGTGGTCCGATCGGACCACACGTATACTCAGAAATTTTTGGCAAAATCATGTAGACAAAGTCCCTAATTGCACACCTTGCCTACCCCAAATCCAAATCAAATGGGCAAAGCCCTAAAATCCCTAGTTTAAACACATTCCTTCATTCACACATACAAAAAACAAGATCAAAGCATAAAAATGAAAGGTTTTTCTTCATGTTATTAGAAACCCATTACACTATCAAAACCCTCAAAACCCATATTCATATTCATGTCAAAATAGCCAATTTGTCTTGAAATTCCTATGAAATTAGGGGTAAATTCGGGTTGCCCATGCCACAAACATCATCAAGACAACAAGCAAACACATTATACAAAACATTCACAAGAATCTCAAGAACAAGCAATGCTAGGGGGTTCGGCCATGGCAGATTTTTCTTAGAAAATTTCTAAATAAAAAAAAATATAACAATATAAGAGGCATGGAAAAGAAGACTTACCCAAGGTTGGAGGACTTTGGGTTTGCTTGAAGGTTGCTTGAAGATGAAGAGCTCCCCTTGAAGCTTGTGGAATCGGCAAGAAGAAGAAACCCTTGGGGATTTCGGCCAAAAGAAAAGATGAGAGGTTTTTGAGAGTAATTTTTGTATGTGTAAAGTAGAGAGTGTAAAGTGGGGATATTTAAAGGGAAAAAAGTGGGTTTTTTATTTACTTTTGGACCTTTGGCATTCTGGGACTATTTTTCTCTCCACGATCATGGGTGGATTTTTGCAGTGATCGTGGGTCTGCTGCATGAAGATGAACAGTTATTATTTTTTATAATGACGTCAGCTGGAGAAAAATTTTATTACGTGAATGAATCATATAATAAACTTGGGGGGCAAATGTTATCCCAAAAATTTGAAAAGAATGATGTGGCAATAAAATTGGCACATGGCATGAGTTAGTGGGGTGATCTGGCTTAGCAATGGCCCAATACATCAGTTAAGAAATTGGACAGATAGTCAAGACAAATACACCCAACTGAAGAGAATATTTGGTCTAGGGGTTGCTTGGCTCAGACCCCAGTTTGAAGACCCTAATAATTGATTTGAAGCCAAGTCCAAGAAGATTGAAGGAGAGATGTGGATTTTGGTTCAAGGAATAAAAGCAATAGGTCCGATCGGACCTAAGCTTAGGGAACCTCTTGATATTTTGGCTCGAACGTGTCCAAAGAGAATGACTAAGGCTTAAGTTTTAGTCAAGGGGAAAGCCACATAATGGCCGATCAGGTATGCCATGGAAGAGGTAGGATTGGGCTTGAACGAGGTGAGAAGGAGGAGGAAAGTAGGCTCGGACCACCTTCGTCCGAGGAGAAGGGTGCAAGGTCCGATCGGACCTTGGATGAACAAGGAAGGCTCGGACCATTTTGGTCCGAGGAGAAGAGCATTGTGTCCGATCGGACATGATACCCATGGGGGTGCCTTGGACCATTTTGGTCCGAGGAGATGGAATAAAGGAGATGGCTCGGACCACCTTGGTCCGAGGAGATGGCATGAAGAGATGGCTCGGACCACCTTGGTCCGAGGAGGAGAGTACAAGGTCTGATCCGACCTTGACTGAAGGAAATGAGCTCAGACTTGCCCGAGGTAAGGAGCAAAGGAAGTGGACTCAGACCACCTTAGTCCGAGGAGAGCCATGCATATACCACCTTTGACCCACGAAAAGCATGAAGGGGTAATCAACATGCATGTGAGACTACGTCAAACTTCCCGAAACGACTTCAGTGAGAATTGGTCTAAGCATCCGGGAATCTCTCACTCCTCACTTGAATTTAGGATCAGTTGTATTTCAAACATTTATTTTGTAATATAAATATAAGGTGAATAATAAAATATCCTTATCTAAAGGGGATATCAGTTGAGAATCCCAGGTCTATAAATAGAGGGTTGGGAGGATCGTAAAAGGACTTTTTGGCAAAATTAAGAGTTAACCTGTGTTCTAGAGAGAGAAAGTGTTTTTCCCTGAGAGAACCCCTTTTTGTATTCTGGAATATTTTGCAATGAAGAAACTCAGTTGACATTGTTCATCTGATTTTAATTGTGAATATAGTAATAAAATCTCTGAGTGGATTAGGCTATTACCGATTATCGGGGTTGAACCACTATAAAATCTCGTGTTATTTACTTTCATTGATAAAAGCTGTCTGTTGTCGTTATTAATTCTCTTGAAGGCTTTTCGTAGTTGACGTTCTTACGTCGTTGGCTAAAATCACAGTCAACAATATCCTTGACCATTATCATTATCATTTTATTAGTACGGTTTATCATTAAGCATTAATCCATCCTAGTTATTCATATAATTCACTGTGGGTAGAGGTCTCCCCAGTCTCAGAAGGCGGCTCTTGTTGAAGTCAAGCCTTGAACTTCTCGAGATATGGCTCCCACACCTCGGGGGCCAGGAAAGAGAAGTTGCCATCTTGATTGTAGGCCCAGCAATGGGAAAGCATAGCCTCCATGGAGGACCTGGAAGACACCCTTTATGCTTTGATGGTAGCCTCGGCCTCCAGCTGTTTAGCCTTGGCTTCCGTGAGTTCACCCTTCACAGCAGCCAAGGAAGCCTGCACAACCTGCTCTCCTTCTTGGGTAGCCGTCAAGGCAGCCTTGGCACTTTGCTCTTGTTGTTGGGCGGCTGCGAGAGCGGCTGAGTGGTCTGGAGCTCAGCCCTGAACTCTTTATTCCTGGCCCTGGTCCGAGCTAGGATGCGATGAAGGGCCAAAGCCACCTGCAAAAATGTAAAGAAAGTTAAGCGCGTGCTGGGAAGAAAACCAAAGAGTAAATTTAACTAAGTGTGCTTACCGTGAGGTTCATCCCCAGCGCGGACTTTATGACATTCTCGAGACTCCTCGCCTCGATCTCCCTTAAGTCCGTCGGATTGGATTTGTAAAAATGCTCAATTCGCGGTCTCATAAACCGTTCCCCGGAAGGTGTGTGGGATTTTCTCTAGATCTTGGGCGTTGATCGAGATGCACACGATGGGAGTGGGGACTGGCGAAGCTCCGGCTGGTGCCACCTGGTCCCGAGAACTGGGGCCTCTTCACAAGTGGCCCAGAGGTGGGATTCCCCTCCTGGAAGATGGAGCGCAGGTCACTGTCACCGGGCTGTGCCATCTCCTCGCCTGAAACAAGAAGAACAGGACGTTATTACACATGTAAAGTTGTTATATCACAGGAAATCTAAAGGTATATTGAAAAAGTCCTACCCTCCGAGCTAGAGGAGGAGTCTATTGCCATGACCTCCGGCCTCAAAACTTCTATAGGGGAGGGGGGAGTCTAAGTCTACTACTTCGTGAATCAAAGGGGGTTCTGGGTCAGGATCTGCCTCAGGACTGGACTCCTCTACGTATTGTTTGAGTCCTGGAGCAACTATACCCTCGAGAAGGGAGGGCCACGACCTAAGGTTGGTCCCATACTCCTCAAAAAAGGCCGACCTAAAAGACAAAGTGCTGTCTACTGCTATGGTACCCCTAGGATGACCCATGTCATGACGCAGTACTAATCGATCTATGCATTGGAGCAAGGTTATGTTACGGTCTAGGTCGTTTTGGTGGTGGTGTATGAGCTGACTTGGGTTAAACCTAGCTAGCCTAAGGTCTGCGGCAGCCCTGTCTAGGTCCCAAAAAGGGTATGGGTTAACTTGGCCGGAGGGACCGGTTGCTGCCCCTGACTGAGCTCGGTCCAAATCAGGGTTTCGAGCAGCCTCTGGAGTTCGCCTCTTCCGCACGAGTGGCACCTCGACCTCTTCCTCCTGCTCATTGCCGCCGTTGACCGCGGCATCGCCCTCAGGAATAGGTGCCAGCACGCGGGCTACTGGATGATTGGCCCGCGTCCTCCTCAAGGCCAGAGTTTGGCTTGCAGAGATTAACTTACATGCCAACATCGTGTCATTAGACACGAGCTGACGATAGTCCTTCTCACTAGGCGGAAGCCCCGCCAGGGTATCATATTGACCCCCAAGGGTCACAGATTTGGCAGTCCTCGCGAAAATGGCTGCATGATGATGCTCCAGTCAATATACACGCGAAAAGACAAAAAAAGATAAAAGTAATAATAATTACGGGAGCTGAAAATGGAAAGGAAGCTTACAAGGACGGTTGAAGTAATGGTACTCGCAGTTGCAAAACCCATTCGACATAAAGAATTGATCTTTGAAGTCGTTGGGATGGCTGGGAAGTTCGATAATCGCAGATGAGTTCGGGAAGCGGGTTAGGTAGTAGAACCCATCGCCTCCTCCCCTTTGATCCGGGCTGGCCTTGAGGCAGAAGAAGTAAAGAATGTCTGCCGGAGTGGGGACCTCCCACTCATGCGTCAGAAAAAGATACCTCAACCCCGTCAACAGACGATAGGAATTCGAAGGAAGTTGAAATGGTGCCAACTTCACGTAATTTAGAAAGTCGGCAAAGTACTGATTAAGGGGGAGGAAGGCCCTGGCCCTGAGATGCTCATCGCTCCAGGCCGTGAAGTCTTCATCGAGGGGTGCGCAGCTCCTCTCACTCTCAAAGGGAGGTCGGGCAATAAGAACGCCGGTCCCAATCTCGATGTTATGGGACAATATTATCTTGTTGACTCTCCCTTGGGTCGTGATCTTCGAGACTATCCTCTCCGCCTCAAAGTAAGCATTAGGTCCCACCTCGATATCCTTCTCCACCGTGGGATCGAACTAGGGGATGGGGGACTCCACCACGACCTCCTTCCCTTTGCTGGATTGTTGGGACGACAAGCCGGCCGTGCTTTTCTTAGGCACACTCCTTTTGGGCCCCATCTGATCGCCTAGCTAACAAGAACGATGAAATACTTAGTAGGCGACCTAAAAGCTATGAAAGGACAAGCAACGCGAGAAGAACAAGGGTTTTTCATGCACGAGATGAGGTAATCTCAGCTCGCAGTGTGAAGCCACGCGCTGTCATGGAAACGCGCCTAAGTTCCAACAGATCCCTAATATTCAGGGATCCTTATGTCAGGAGGGTCAGATTATTACTTACCTTGGGGGAGAGGTTTTGAGAGAAAAACCACCTAGGAAGCGTGATCCCTAAGATACCTAGTTTTAAACCCTAAAAGCCTCTCATCTTCCATATCTCGAATGGGTATTTCCTAAATTAACCCTAAAATTTACCCCAAAAAATTTACCTAGAAATTTACCCAGAAATTACCTAGTTATGAACATCACAATCCTAGACATGTTTTTGGGTCTACTCAATATTCCTAAAATCGGAACCTATGCTCCAAAAGCTAGTCAGAAACAACCTACTATTTATGGCTATGAGATGTAGATTTGCATGGCAAAGAAAACGGTAAATCAAAACATACGAAAAGCAGGAAACTTACAATATATTTTTTGAACGAAGGTTGCAGGCAACGTAGAAGTAGGAGTCCTGAAGGAATCCTTAAGACTAGACTTCGGAAAGATTTTTGTGGCGAGAGTATGGGGATTTTTGGGATTATAATTAGAAGAAGAAGAAGAGCTTTTGAAATTCAGAAGAAAGAAAATAAAGGAAAATTTTGAATGAATGATGATGAGTACTGAAAACTACCAACCCTATTTATACGTAAGAGGCTTGAGGAAACGAGGACCGTCCGATCAAATTAATGCGAGATACGAGGGTCATAACTCGAAAGACGAAACGACAAAAAAAGGTGGCCGGGCCATTTAATACAATCCTCGAAACCCGAACAGACGACAATCACGGCGTTCCACGTGTCCGATACTCAAATAATGGACAGGGTCCGAATGATCACAATAGGAGTTTAAAAGTCCCTACCGTGTAAGTCCGAAGTGATGTCATGGAGCACGAGCAGGGACTTAGGGGGCAAATGTACGCCCTGAAAATTCAGCACGTACCTTGTTGAGACAGCTCGGATACAACAGGCTAATAAAAAGCCATAATCTATGCACCACGTGCTCACCTCTCATCTGAGAACATTCGGTGTCATCCCCTATACAAATAGCTCGAGCTATTGAGATATTCAGTAACCTATCACCAGGAACCATTTTGTGTAAAATGGCATCTGTTGACGCGGTTCTTCGCCAACAGGTAATTAAGGAAAGAAGAGAAAGGGATTAGTGCTTAGGTTGAACCGAAACAGATATATGATCTTAGGAAATGAAATGGCTACTCAAGACACGTTTTTTAAGTGGTTCAAAGGTTAAAATCATTCTACTCCACTAGTCAATATTATTGCTATATTCTGGGTATACGATTACAGGGTATTTCTTACAAGAGAGAATCCAACCCCTATTAACTCCCAGGGTCTCCATATTTATAGGAGAAGGCACCTGGGAGTTGGTAAGAAGGTCATCCCATGACCTTCTTACCTATCGTATCAACTCTGTGACATTCATGATTAATTCCTAAACTTGACACATAAGTGTGGTCAAATCAATAGGTAAGGAGATAATGGGCCGCACAGCCCAACCCAGTCGTGGATGTCTGAATACGCATGTTCCTGCTGCGTGTCCGAGAAGTCAGGGGCATATCAGACACGTGATATCTGATATGTGCACGTTTACCTTGCGTGTGTTGACTTTACAAAGGGTCATAGTCTCCAGGTCCAGCTCAGACCACGATCTGGATATCTAACTCGACCTTCGGCTTTCAGAGTTCGAACTCAGTCTTAGGCAATCTCGGCGAACCCTTGGGGTTACCCCGAGCTAAGGAGGTACGACCTTATGACGGAAGCTCCGGTTTTGGGGATGCCCACGAGATAATCATGATTAGGCCGCGGCTCAGCTCGCTAATTAGCCCGTGGGAAAACCAGGGCGTACATCTGCCCCCCAAGCCCCTGCTCGTGGTATACCACGTCGGATAAGGCCACAGTAGGGGCTTTTAGGCTTCCCCATGAACTCTTCACATTCCACCTCTTGCGCAGGCGCCTGATACGTGGAACATCGTGGGTGGTGATGGTACGTCTTACGAGAACCGCATTTAATGGCCTAGCCTATGCCCAGCCGTCGTTTCGTATATCAAGTGGAGGGCCTCGGATCCCTCATCAGGGCCATCCAACGGCCCTCTTTACGTGACCCTTCACGTATATAAAAGGGGTGGCCACCCTACGCATGGGCCACCCTTTCATTTGAAATTTCACAGAACTTCTTTCCTTCTTCTCTCTTCATCTCAGAAGAAAAAGAAACCCTCTTCTCTGCGACCGCCATTCTCAGTGTTCAAGAAGCTCAGGCGTGAGGATTCCTTCGAATATTTGGAGACAGAAACTCCTACGAAGCTCCAATCTAGGCAACACCTTCACTCACCTCCCCACCAAACATTGTAAGTCTCTTGACCATGCGTGTTTTGAAAATATTTTTCACTGTAGCTTAGGTAAATATTTACTGTAGCCACATGCAAGGGTTTACTGGTTTTTGTGGGTATGAAGGGTGAAAGCCTTTTAGGTTAGGGTATTTTCCTATAGGAAATCATTTAGGAGTATGGTTTATAGGATGTATTTTCTGGGGAAAATTTCTGGGTAGGAGTTTTGGAATTTTGGGTGCAAAATCGGGTAGCTTAGGGGACATGCTTCACAGGCGGTTTTGCAATTTTTGCCTACTGAAACTTTCCCCCCAAGGCAAATTCTATCTTGACCCTCCTGACACACGAATTCCGAGTAATTGGGGATCTGTTGGGAGCACAGACGCGTGTTCATTGAACCGCGTGGTCCCACTCTCCACGAGATGGGCTTACCTCAGCTCGTGCAAATAACATTTGATTTTTCCTCATGCTTGGGTCGCCTTTTCTGAAATATTTTCTTTTGTTCGCTAGGCGACCAGATGGCACCGAAGAGGAACGCTTCCAAGCAGACCGTCAGCAGCTCGGCCTCCCAGAAAGACAAAGGAAAGGTGGTGATGCCGGACTCCCCGATCCCCAACTTTGGGCCGGCAATGGAGCAGTAGCTCGAGGTGGCTCCTGATGCGTTCTTCGAGGCGAAGAAGATCGTCTCAAAGATCACCGACCAGACGAAGATCAATAAGATATTCCTCTCCCACAACATCGCGCTGGGGAGGACGTCAGTGATTGCCTGACCTCCCGCGGAAGGCAAGTGGAGCTGCGCGCCGCTTGATGAGGCATTCGCGGACTGGAGCGGCGAGCATTTCAAGGCGGGGGCATTCCTTCCGCTAGACCAGTACTTCGCTGACTTCCTAAATTATGTGAAGTTGGCCCCATTCCAACTCACCCCCAACTCTTATCGGTTGTTGGCGGGGTTGAGATATTTATTTTTGAAGCACAAGTGGGAGGTCCCCACTCCAGCAGACATTTTGTACTTCTTCTGCCTCAAGGCCAGCCCGGATCAGCGGGGGCGAGGCGACGGGTTTTACTACTTAACCCGATTTCCCAATACGGCTGCGGTCATCGAGCTGCCCAGCCACCCCAACGACTTCAAGGATTAATTATTCATGTCAACGGGGTTCAGGAACTGCGAGCTCCAATACTTCAATCATCCTCGTAAGTGTTTTTCATCATTAGCTCGTAAGTTAAGTGTCGTTTCAGCTCCTCCCGTATCCCTTTCTGACTTAGACTAATTCTGCAGCCATCTTCGCGAGGACAGAGAAATCTGTGACCCTTGGGGCCCAATACGAGAAGCTGGCAGGCTTGCCTCCCAGTGAGAAAGATTACTGCGTGCTCGTAATAGACGAGATGATGGTAGCCTGCAAGCTGATTTTCCCAAATCAGACTTTGAACCTCAGGAGGCCCCGGGGGCTTCCCCCAGCTCGCGACACCAGACCCATCATCGTGGAGGAGGTCGCGGGAGATGAAGATGAGGAGGATGAGGGCGACGAAGTTCCCCTCGTGAGGAATAGGAAGCGGGCTTTGGAGGTCGCCTAGAGGACGGGCGAGGAGAGGATCCAATCCGGAGCAGCCGCGGGTCCTTCTGGCCAAGGTAACCTTTACATGGCTTTTTATTATTGCACTTTGCCCTGTTTTTTCTCTCTTTTTTCTAAGGCAATTGTCTTTTCACCTTCGCAGAGCGCCATTGCCCTTCACCGGAGCATCGCCAGGACCAAAACTCAGCTCGAGGACATGAAGAGCGAGCACCAGACTACCCTACAGGCGGCTAAGGATGCCTTGGCAGCCTCGCAGGCCGAGTTGGAAAAAACCCGCTCGAAGGTCCAAGAGCTCGAGACCTCCCTCGCCACCTCGCGGACAGACCTAGATGCCGCGAAGGCTGAGGCTCAGGTCGCCCAGGCCGCCCTAGAGGCTGAGTAGACAACTTCGGAAAAGTCCCTGGAAGACCTTTTCTACCATTGTTGGGCCTACAATCCAGACGCTGACTTCTCCTTCCTGTCAGCGAGCCTCTAGGAGCGCTTGCTGGTGAAGTTCCAAGCTCGCCTTGATAAGGAAGCACCCTCCGAGGCCAGGGAAGGCTTTGGCGCGGCTGAGCAAGGCAAGACGGCGACCTCTAAGGGGCCACCTGGCGGAGCCTAGGGCGTTTCTCCTCTTGTGCCCTTCACTATTTTTTAATATTTTTTGTGTAACCTTTGCATGAGGTGCTTCCACCTCGAGACAATTTGATTCAACGTTTTTAATTGATCCTCTTTCTTGCCCTTACACATTTTGGTTACAATTTTTTGAAAAACTTAGTTCGCATTAACTTTTATCCATATCTCGAGCACTTTAGGAAGAACAACAATCAATAGATTTAAATCAACTTCTAAGTTTTATGACCCTGTTATGACTAGGAACTTATTTTGAAAACTTAGTTTGCGTTAACTTTTATCCATATCTCGAGCTCTTTAGGAAGAACAACGATCAATAGATTTAAATCAACTTCTAAGTTTTATGACCCGGTTATGACCAGGAACTTATTTTGAAAACTTAGTTCGCGTTAACTTTTATCCATATCTCGAGCTCTTTAGGAAGACCAAAGATCACTAGATTTAAATCAACTTCTAAGTTTTATGACCTGGTTATGACCAGGAACTTATTTTGAAAACTTAGTTCGCGTTAATCTTTATCCATATCTCGAGCTCTCTAGGAAGAACAACGATCAATAGATTTAAATCAACTTCTAAGTTTTATGACCCGGTTATGACCAGGAACTTATTTTGAAAACTTAGTTCGCGTTAATCTTTATCCATATCTCGAGCTCTCTAGGAAGAACAATGATCAATAGATTTAAATCAACTTCTAAGTTTTATGACCCGGTTATGACCAGGAACTTATTTTGAAAACATAGTTCGCGTTAACTTTTATCCATATCTCGAGCTCTTTAGGAAGAACAACGATCAATAGATTTAAATCAACTTCTAAGTTTTATGACCCGGTTATGACCAGGAACTTATTTTGAAAACTTAGTTCGCGTTAACTTTTATCCATATCTCGAGCTCTTTAGGAAGAACAACGATCAATAGATTTAAATCAACTTCTAAGTTTTTATGACCCGATTATATCCAGGATAGGACTTAGTTAGCGTTAATCCTTATCAATATCTCGCATTTTTTAAGAAAAACAACGGTCAATCGATATGAATCAACTTCTAAGTCATTAAGGAGACCTGGTTATATCCAGGTACCATATGCCCCCGAAGTAACTGGGAAAGGGTCTTTCGTGGTTACTTTAGATTACACTTGCAAACATGTACAAAAAGTTGATTCTCATTCATACATAAAAAATGGCCTTCCAGGCCTTACAAGTGAATCATTGATAATATTTCTTTAAATGGATGGCGTTCCAAGTCCGCGGGACTGCTCCTCCATCAAGCCGAGCTAACTTATAAGTTCCCTCCTTAATGATTTCGATGACCTGGTACGGTCCTTCCCAGTTTGGTCCCAAGACTCCATCTTTGGGATCTTTCCCGGCCAGGAAAATTCTCCTTAGGACCAAGTCGCCAATGCTAAAGGCGCGCTTTTTGACTTTGGTGTTGAAGTAGCGAGTGATTTTCTGCTGATAATGGGCGAGCTGTAGTTGCAAATCTTCTCGCCTTTCATCAACTAGGTCAAGGGAATTGCACAGTAGCTCGTGGTTTCGGTCCTGGTCGTAAGATTGGACCCTATGCGAAAGCACTTTAACCTCCACGGGGAGGAATGCCTCACTCCCAAAGGTTAGGGAAAAAGGAGTATGACTCGTCGGAGTCCGATGTGAGGTCCGGTATGCCCATAGGACCTGGGGGAGCTGTTCTGGCCAGACCCCCTTCGCTTCATCTAATCTCTTCTTGAGGCTCGCCTTTAGAGTCTTGTTGACAACTTCGACCTGGACATTGGCCTGAGGATAGGCCACGGAGGAGAAACTTTTCGCAATTCCGTACCTTTCACAAAACTCGGTGAACAGGTCGCTGTCAAACTGAGTACCATTATCGGAGACAATCTTCTTGGGCAGGCCGAATCGACAGATAATGCTTTTAACCACGAAGTCAAGCACTTTTTTGGACGTTATTGTTGCCAAAGGTTCTGCCTCAGCCCACTTCGTAAAGTAGTCGATGGCTACCGCGGCGTAACGAACCCCGCCCTTTCCAGTGGGAAGGGCACCAACCAAGTCTATCCCCCAAACGGAAAACGGCCATGGGGACGAGATCATCTTTAGCTCAACTGGAGGAGCTCGGGCAACTGCGGCGAATCGCTGGCACTTTTCGCACTTCTTCACGTATGAGATCGAGTCTTTCGACAGAGTTGGCCAGTAATACCCTTGCCTCAGGACCTTTAAGGCCAAGCTCTGCCCCCCAGTGTGGTCTCTGCAAAAACCCTCGTGCACCTCCCGTAGGATGGCCTTTGCTTCACCTGGAAGAACACATCGTAGGAGAGGCAGGGAGTGCCCACGCCGGTATAACACCCCGTCTACTATCGTATACCTGGGAGCTTGATAGAGTACTCACTGTGCATCATTACGCCCTTCAGGCAGCTTTCCCTCGACGAGATACTCAATGATGGGGGTCATCCAGGTCGGCCTGGCGTCGATCATCTCAACCTCCGTCCTTACTTCTTCTATACTTGGTTTCTCCAAGAATTCTACTGGTACTAACCCCAAGGTCTCCGTCTCCCCAGAGGTGGCGAGCTTGGCAAGAGCATCTGCGTTAGCGTTCTGCTCCCGAGGTATCTGTTCGATCGAGCCTCGCTCAAACGCGGACAGCTTAACTTTTACCCTTGCCAGATAGGCGGCCATCTTGGGTCCACGTGCTTGATATTCACCCAGAACCTGGTTTACCACGAGCTGGGAGTCACTGAAGCACTGGACGGAGCCCGCCTTCAACTCCTGGGCTATCCTCAGCCCGCCCAGCAAAGCTTCGTATTCAGCCTCGTTGTTGGAGGCCTTGAACCCGAATCTCAGTGCCGAGTGGAATCTATGTCCCTCGGGGGATATCAAAATGATTCCAGCTCCGGATCCGTTCTCGTTGGATGAACCATCCACAAAGATCCTCCACGACGCCTGGGTCGAGGTGACCTGGGGTGCGTCTTCTGCGGGATCCTCCTGGAATCTGGTGCATTCTGCCATAAAATCGGCTAGGGCCTGACTTTTTATAGCAGTTCGCGGAGTGTACAGAATCTTGAACTGACTGAGTTCGATGGCCCACTTTAACAAACGTCTCGATGCTTCAGGTTTTTGCAAAATCTGCCTTAAAGGCTGATCGGTCATGACGTGTATCGAGTGGGACTGGAAGTACGGCCTGAGCTTTCGCGAGGCCGTGATAAGGCAGAACGCCAATTTCTCCATCAACGGGTATCGGGATTCAGCCCCGAGAAGTCTCTTGCTGATGTAGTAGACTGGTCTCTGAACTCGGTCTTCTTCTCGTACCAACACGGCACTAGCTGCATCCTCAGTGACAACCAGGTAGAGAATAAGAGGTTCTCCTGCTTTGGGTTTGGATAATACGAGTGGCTCGGCCAGGTGTGCCTTCAGATCAAGGAATGCGCTTTCGCATTCTTCTGTCCATTCAAACTTCTTGTTTCCTCGGAGAAGGTTGTAGAATGGCAAACACTTATCGGTGGACTTGGAAATAAACCGATTGAGGGCCGCCACTCTTCCTGTCAGGCCTTGGACATCTTTTCGTGACCTGGGCGATGGAAGCTCGAGCAGTGATCTGATCTTGTCGGGGTTTGCTTCGATTCCTCGGGTATTGACGATGAACCCCAGGAATTTCCCTGACGCGACACCAAAAGTGCACTTCTGCGGATTAAGCCTCATGCCATACTCCCATAGTATCTTAAAACATTCTTCCAGGTCAGAAACATGGTCGTCGGCAGTCTTTGACTTGACTAGCATTTCATCAACGTACACTTCCATATTTTTTCCGATCTGGTCCGCGAACATTCTATTGACTAACCTTTGGTAGGTAGCTCCGGCGTTCTTCAGCTCGAACGGCATGACCTTGTAACAATAAACGTTTGTTGGGGTCATGAAGCTGGTGTGTTCCTGGTCCGCCGGATTCATGGTGATCTGATTGTAGCCTGGGTACGCGTCCATAAAGGACATGAGCTCGTGCCCCGTCGTGGCGTCTACCAGCTGGTCAATCCTTGGCAGTGGAAAACAATCCTTGGGGCAGGCTTTATTCAGGTCAGAGAAGTCTATGCAGGTCCGCCATTTTCCGTTGGGCTTCAGGACCAGCACGGGGTTGGCGACCCACGTTGGAAACTTGGCTTCACGGATAAAGCCGCATTTCTTGAGTCGAGCCACCTCTTCCTTCAAGGCTTCAGCTCGAGCTGTTCTTAGGCGTTTTGCTTCTGGGACTTGGTGGGAATGCTTTTATCCAGATGAAGTGTATGCATGATGACACTCGGGCCGATTCCCACCATGTCCTCGTGGGACCAGGCAAACACGTCCAGGTTATCCTGCAAAAATCTAGTCAGCTCCTCCTTCCTCTTGCTACAGAGGTTTTTCCCGAGTTTGATCATCCGTGATGGGTTATGGGGATCAATATTTACTTCCTCGAGCTCCTCAATCGCCTGGAGCTCGGATCTGTCCTCGCCTATTCGGGGGTCAATATCCTCACTTAAGACGACATTTTCCCCTTCGGCGCTTTGAGGTTTTTCAATCTCAGGATTAGCTAAGGGTTCCTGAGATTTCTCTTCACCACCTTGAATGGCCATTGCCAGCTACCCGGGTTTAGATTTTCCCTTCATAGAAATGCTGTAGCATTCCCTGGCAGCGAGCTGATCGCCGTGAATAGTGCATATTCCCGTGGAAGTAGGGAATTTCATCGCGAGGTGGCGAATGGAAGTGACGGCCTCAAACGCCATGAGCGTAGGTCACCCCAAGATCGCGTTGTATGCAGCGGAGCAATCGATGACCACGAATTCGAGGAGCTTGGAGACTGTCCGAGATCCTTCTCCTAGGGTGATCACCAACTCGATCATCCCTATTGCTGCTGATCCCTCTCCCGAAAAACCATACAGCATCATGGAGGTCGCCTTCAGCTCAGCGACGGTTAAACCCATCTTTTCTAATGTGGATCGGAACAGGAGGATCACCAAGCTCCCGTTGTCGATCAGCACCCTCCTCACCCTCTGATTGGTGAGCTGAACTGCCACGACCAAAGGGTCATTGTGAGGGAACTGGACATGGCCCGCATCTTCCTCCGTAAAAATAATCGGTTGTTTCTCCAACCGCTGTTGTTTTGACTGGCGCTGCTCCGGGACGAACTCTATTTCGTTATGAGCCTTTAGTTCATTCACGTATCTCTTCTGGGCACCCCTGCTCGTGTCGGCCATGTGCAGACCTCCAGAGATGGTGGATATCTCCCCTCCAACCACGGGAGGAGGGACGTCCTGATCTACACGAGGCCCGGGCTGACTGGCCGGGACTTCTGGGGCAGGTCGACTTGCTGAAACCCTATTTAGCGCGTATTGATCCAAGGGGCCAGCTCGGATGAGAGTCTTGATCTCATCTTTTAGATGCCTACAATCGTCGGTATTGTGGCCAACATCGTTATGAAAACGGGAAAACTTGGAGGTGTCTCTCTTCCCCTTATGATGCTTTAATGGCTCCGGCCTCTTCCAGGGGACTCGAGTAAAGTTAGCTAGGAAGATATTCTCCCTAGACTGGGTGAGCTCTGTATAAGTCACGAACACGGGCTTGACTTTTTCTACGGACTTATTATTCTTTTGGCCGTGTTGACCGTTTTCGCCATTTCCCTTTCTTTTGCCTCCACCGGGCTGGTTGTTCTGTGTGACGTTTTGGGTCGCTGCCACGACCTCTGTCCCCACTCCAGCAGGCTGTTTGGGGACCTGGCTGGTTCCCGCAGCTGAGGCTTCAGCTTCCTCCAAGTTAATCCATTCTTGGGCCCTGTTAAGGAATTCGTTAACCGAGTTGACTCCCTTCCTTTGTATATCTTAACAGAGATCTCCTCCGACGAGGATTCCAGTTCTCATGGCCATGAGCTTGGAGCTATCATCTGCGTCCTTGGCTTGAGCAGCGACGTTCGCAAATCTGGTCAGGTAGGCCTTCAGAGTCTCACCGGGCTGCTGCCTTACGTTAGCCAGGGAGTCGGCCTGAACACGGGCGGCCTGGGAGGCTCGGAATGCCCTTTTGAAATCTGCCAAGAAAGTCTTCCAGGAGCTGATTGACTGTCTTTTACTTTGCTTGAACCACTGCCTGGCAGGTCCAGTCAGTGTGGAAGGGAAGATTAAACATCTCAGCTCGAGCCAATGTTGTGGGCCATCATTAGGGTGTTGAACATCCCTAGATGGTCCGATGGGTCTCCGTCCCCATTGAACTTTGACAAGTGCGGCATACGGAAACCAGATGGGTACGCCGTTGCTGCTATGCTGGGGGCGAAGAGTTCCATCTCGTCCCCTGAATCATATTCATCTTTTTCTTTTTCTGACAGGAGCTTCCTCATCAGCTCTTCCATCTGAGTCGGGCGCTCGAGGGTTTGGTCCTGATGTCCTTGGTTATTCCGAGGTTGTTCAACAGCTCCGGATCCATTGTACATATTTGGTGGGTTATTGCCCCTCCTATCTTGAGATAGGTTATTTGGGGCATTCCCTCCGTTACGTACCTCGGACAGGGCCCCCCCTGAGCGAGCGTGGCTGTGTCCTCCTACTGGTTCCCCCCTATGAGAGTTAAGGCGATCTCGTAGATCGCCTCCCTGGGTGGTTTGATGACTTTGTGCCGAACTCAAACGCTGACGCAGGTCTCCCCCAGAGAGATCACTCCGGCGACTGCCGGTCCAGTGGCTCCTGCTAGATAGGCTTGGAGTCCGCCCTTAGTGGTGATGATCTGGGATTTCCCTTGGCGCCCTGCTACGCCGGGAAGGTCCAGCTGATGGCGGGTTTCTCCTACTACTCCCATAGGCTGGGATATCTCGGACTGGCCGAGGAGGAGACAGATATCTGATTGGAGACGGAGGATGCCTGACTGGAGAAGCGATCCTAGTTCTGTCAGGACGGATCAAATTTGGTGGGGGCCTTTCGGCCCTGCCAACTTGCTGGTCCTGCGTCTGGCGATCTGGATGAGCGCAGGACGGTTGTTGGGGACGGGCTGATGTTGCGAGCCCTCCCTGGATCTCCTTCGGGAATTTCCTCGAGCTCCCCTTGGTGCTCTCAAGGATGGCTGGGAGCTAGGAGTTGACGTTCTGACCGAACGGCTGTATTGCTGTTGCCTGGCTCCAGGCACTTCTTCAAAGCTTGCCTCTCGATGGTGTGATGAGGGAGTGGAGTTGGCTGTCGGAAGTATATCCGAGCGGCTATGCCTGGACCGGTTACCCCGGCGAGACTTAGGAGCCTCGCCTTGCCTCTCTCCGACGTTAGCATCGGTTGTGAGAGGGGGTAGTCGGGCCAGCACATCCTTGATCTGCTGGTTAGCTATTGCTAGCTGGCTCCTCAGCTGAGCGTTCTCCATCTCCACCGCCGTGTAATAACACGGGTTTGGATTAGGTGGCCGGGGGGCCGAACTTCCGGTGTCATCTTGGCCCACCGGCTGCTTTCCTGGCCGCTGTTGGGCCTCAGGAACTTGTTCACCAGGGATGGCAATATGATGAGCCTCCTGCCCATCATGTTGTTCTGTCTCGTTACCGTGCCTGGATCGAGTAGTCACCATAGTTGGGTGCTTGCGATAGCACTAACCAAACTTGCTCTCAATGAAAGCACCGAACTGTTGACGTGGTACTTCGCCAACAGGTAATTAAGGAAAGAAGAGAAAGGGATTAGTGCTTAGGTTGAATCGAAACAGATATATGATCTTAGGAAATGAAATGGCTACTCAAGACATGTTTTTTAAGTGGTTCAAATGTTAAAATCCTTCTACTCCACTAGTCAATATTATTGCTATATTCTGGATATACGATTACAGGGTATTTCTTACAAGAGAGAATCCAACCCCTATTAACTCCCAGGGTCTCCATATTTATAGGAGAAGGCACCTGGGAGTTGGTAAGAAGGTCATCCCATGACCTTCTTACCTATCGTATCAACTCTGTGACATTCATGATTAATTCATAAACCTGACACATAAGTGTGGTCAAATCAATAGGTAAGGAGATAATGGGCCGCACGGCCCAACCCAGTCGTGGGTGTCTGAATACGCACGTTCCTGCTGTGTGTCCGAGAAGTCAGGGGCATATCGGACACGTGATGTCTGATATGTGCACGTTTACCTTGCGTGTGTTGACTTTACAAAGGGTCATAGTCTCCAGGTCCAGCTCGGACAAAGATCTGGATACCTAACTCGACCTTCGGCTTTCAGAGTCCGGACTCAGTCTTAGGCAATCTCGGTGAACCCTTGGGGTTACCCCGAGCTAAGGAGGTACGACCTTATGACGGAAGCTCCGGTTTTGGGGATGCCCACGAGATAATCATGATTAGGCCGCGGCTCAGCTCGCTAATCAGCCCGTGGGAAAATCAGGGCGTACAGCATCAAAAGGCACGAGCTAACATTACGTTAAGCTCGTGATACGCCAAAGGTCTGACGTACCTCAGGGTCTTTATAAAGTTGACCACGCAATATAAACGTGCATAAAACAGACATCACGTGTCTGTTTTATTCTCAAATTCCCGGATACGCAATATAAACGTGCGTGATCAGACACCACACGCCTGATTTAGGCCATGCAGCCCATTACCTTTTTTATCTGTTGATTAGACCACACTTCAATGTAAAATTTAGATATTAATCATCAATGTTGCAGAGATGATGTGAAGGATCAAGAGATCACGGGATGACCCCAATACCTACCCAGAGATCATTCTCCTATAAATACCAGGATCCTGGGTAGTGCAAGGGGTTGGATTCTTTTTGTATTGCAAATATTCTTTCTGTATTTCTATTCTTTCTGTAAAAATAGAGATAAGTTTATAGCAATAATATCGACTCGTGGACTAGGGGGATTTTAACCTCCGAACCACGTAAAAATGAGTGATAATTTTCTTGGCAGCTAATTGCCAATATCCTTGAGCATTATCATTATCATTTTCTTAGTACAGTTTATCATTAAGTATTAATCCATCCTAGTTATTCATATAATTCACTGTTAGCGAAAAATCGCGTCAACATTACCCTATATATTATAGTAATAATAATATTTTATAACATTTAAATTTATATTAATATAATTATAAAAAAATCTAGTCTTGTATTACATATAATTATAATAATACTATTTTATAATATTTAAATTTATATTAATATAATTACTAAATATTTATCTACTATATTTTTTTAATTAGTTTTAAAAGTATATTCTGTGATATATATATATATTCTGTTAAATTAAAAAAAAAATTGTTATAAACACATTTGTTTATATAAAAGAGATATATAATGATATTTTAAAATATAATATATATTTTATTATTTTGAAACAACTATATATAACAAAATTTTGAAAAAAATAAATCAAATCAACAAATCCAAGCTCAAAATAGTTGTAAGTACAAATATTGACCTTGGTGTTGGCTTAGTTTTAGGGCTTTGTTTAGTATCCGATTATTCTATATAAAAAATGAAAAATATGGGGAAACAATTTGTTTTGAAAAATGTAGAATCTCTAACGTCTATTTTGTCCTTCACCGTAACAATGACAACTCCACCGTAAAATGACCAAATATAATACTCTTTCCATGACCATTTTCCTCTTGCATGTGTGAGCCTAATCACATCCCATAATTTTCAATTAAAATAAGCACGCCTGACTCTAACCATCGGTTGGTCAGGCTTGTGCTTAGGATCCCATCCCAATAAAAAAGATCTTAAATTTTAGAAAAATATATTTTTTTCCATTTATATAAGGCTATGATTTTTCTTCTTCAAAAATACAATGTATAATTATTATAAAAATATCATATTTTGTATTGGACTCTAATGCTTCAAGCCCACCTTTCTCCAAAGATAACCCTTAAAATTGGGGGCTTGTCAGAGAGCTTTAGCCTAGAAGATAACTCTTTGGAATTGGACATTTTCATGGCCTATCTCTAGTAAGTTCTAGCCCAAGAGCTCCATCCATGAAATGGGCATTTTATATATCTATATTACAGCTTTGTTATAGATAAAATAATGAGAAATCTACAAAAAAATGTACTAAAAGTTAAAAAAAAATCTGAAAAATACGGTGCATTACAAAAATATGGAATTTTTGGATAAAAACACGGAATGACAAAATTGTAAACACGGAGTGGCAAAATCATAAATAAAAGCTGTAAAATACAATTTTTTGTGAACAACATTTACAAACTAGTAAATATCTGTTACAAACTTGTAAATATCTGTTACGTGTTTGTAAATAATATTTACAAAATCCGTTATAGAATTGTAGATTTTTTTTTGTTTTTTTGTAGATAAAACTTACAAACAAATTTATAACTAAATTTTTTATTTTTGTAACAATAGGTTACAAATCTAGCTTTACAACTAAGAAATATATTTTTGTAACTAATATTTACGAAAATATTTTATAGTTAAGAAATCATAAACAAAATATACATAAAAATATTATATTTTTCTATATTATTACAATATTGTACCAAAAAATTACATGAACCATCATATTTATGCTATACAACTTAAAAATACAAATTTCAGATATTCATTATTTATAAAATACTTTATTGAATGTAGTGGTGAAATACAATATTTTTTTTAAACAAGTTTTACATTTTTGTAACAACAATTTACAAAACTAATTTCACAACTAAAAAGTTTATTTTTGTAACTCACGTTTACATAAATATTTATAAATTTATTTAACATAATTATTACAAAGATTTACAAAACTAATTTTTTAACTTTAAATATATTTTTGTAACAAAACTTGAAACTTGGATTATATTATGATTTTGGTTTAACATTGAGTGTTGAGACTTGACTAGTTATGATTTAAAAAATATATATAATATTTTTATAAAGAATCATAATATTGTGATTATCTTTAACTATATATTGTAACATATAGTTATTAATATTAATTTTAATTAACATCAAATTGTAATTTGTATAAATATTTATTTTAATATTAATAAATAAATTCTTTTTAAATAAAAATAAATTAATCTACTTTATTGAAGATAGTAGCTATGATGTTATCACATTTATTATTATATTATTTGTTAAGCTTGAATTTTTATTAAAAATGGACACAAAAAGACAAAAAAAAAAATTAACACGTACAAATCTAAACGTAATAAGTGAGAGAGAATAATTTATATATATTATCTCTTATTGTGAAAGCGTGTGAGTATAAATATAAATACATAATTGAAATTACAAGGGTAAGCATATATACCCTTGGAAAGAACCGTAATTTTGTAATTTATTTAATATATTGTATAAAACAAATTTTTTTTTAAAATTACGGTGTTATATGTAATTAATCCTAAAATAATATAGGATTTTTCTTTAGTATGGGCTAAAAAAAAAAGCGCACTGGTGTACCTCTTTTGCGTTTCCTTATTGTGAATAATTTTCGGTAAAATTTTTTTATAACCATGTTTATTTTAGTTATTTAGAACATTATGCAAATTTTCAGAAAATTTCGAATAATTTACAGTGCTGAAAACAAGGCTCAAACACGTCGTTGCACATGTAACTAATTTTTTTATGCACGTGGAAAACAACTTGTTTGAACCTAGTTATCAATACTATAAAATTTTTAGAATTTTTTGAAAATTTGCAAGATATTCTAAATAACTACAATATACATGGTCATACAAAAAATGACGTTGAAAATTGTTCACGATAGGAGATCACAAAAAATGTGCACTATAGTACGCCTTTTTTTCAAGCCCCTACCATATAAACAACCAAATAATATACTCAAAATTGATACGTTTTTGTCATATATAACATATTAAATTAACTAAATAAAAAATTACACTGTTCCTAAATTATTTACTAACAATAATTAGGAAGTATTGTATATAAGAATAATGTTGATTTTATGTAATGCGCATACCAACAATAATAATGCAATGATTTTATATAAGCTAGCCTTGCAGGACTAGTTGAGACTGATTAGCCAAGCCAACCTCATATTTGGAAGGAAAGCAAAGTTAAAAAAAAAAGTGTAGAAAAGATAAAAGCCTAAAATCATATGAAAATGAAAATAAAAATACAAAACGTAATAGAGGGTGAAATGAAATTCTATGCAACATTATTATTTTAGATCAATTTGGATTAGACCTTGGGGCTGCGACTCAAGCATTACTCAATAGAAGTGCAATTTATCTAATGTTGTTGAGATTAATTCTTGAAATAATAATAATAATAATAATAATAATAATAATAATAATAATAATTTCTTGTTGTCTAATGTTATTTGCTTAATTTTAACAACGTTTTTCCAGCCCAAGGTTGGGAAGATATTTGTCATTCCCCAAAGACTTCTTCACTTTACTACCTTCAAAATTTAGTTGTACCTATTTAGAGAAGTCTGGTAGCAACAAGAAGAGGAATAAGAAATCTAAAATGGGAGTTAAGGTTTACATGATTTTTAGTTTTTTTTTTTAAAATATTACTTAAAATTAAAAATATTTTTAATTATCTATTGTGTATGTATATTTTTAGTTTTATCAGTTGGACGAATCATTATATATCAATTAGCAAAAAGATGATAAGACGAGTATTTTTGTGGTCAGAGAAAAAGATTAATAAGTATAAGTATGTTATCAATATTCCATAAAAAATAAAAATAAATCATTTGATTCTTTTGTGTGCATTGTGATTTGTGAATTGGAAACCCATAACTATAAAATTACTTTATTTTTTTTGGTAACTATAAAATTACTTTATTCTTCATTTATTTATTAATATATTAAGAGAATCACTTAATTTTGTTCATGAAAAAACAAAATACCTCTCCAAATATCTTGAAACTACAGCCCTTGTAGAGTTATGCTCCCTGAACCATCTCTTTGTAACATAAATGCCCTTGAATTATGAAAATCATTACAAATATTTTGTTACATTTTGTTCATTTTTTAAGCAGTTTGTTATGTAGCCACATGTCACATACAGTTATAGTACGAGGGTCTATTAAACTGAGTGAATTAAATCGAAATCGAGTTTATTAACGCTAAACATACAAAAATTAGTTATAAGAATATAGATACATATTATATAAATTTTTCATTATACTACTATTTATGTATGTATTTGTCTGTTAGGATTGTCAAATCCTGTCATATTAGTGCAACATCAGTGCTACATGAGTAAACTATTTAAAATAAATGAACGAAATGCAATATAATGGGCACATTTAACTACTACAAAAAATGATTTTTAGGGCACGCCCCCCGCGAGTCCTCTATTTGAAAGCCTTAAAAAGTGAGGTTTTTTAAGACTCGCGTTGCGACCTAGAATGGCCGAGTTTGCACTATGATTTCTCGGACCTCCATGAATTCCGATGAACGTCGGCTTCCAATTCCGATGACCCTTGAGTCCGATCCTTTAGTGGGTTTTGACGCCCAAAGCACAAGGAATGGAGTGGTGGTGGTCGTTTAGGTTGGGGTGGCTTGAGGTGGTCGGAAAACACTCCAAAGGGTATGGGAAACTTAGAACCATCGCAACTTCAAACGAATCTACGTAGCGGAGGAGGGCGCGTGTGGGGTTGGGCTCACGAGGGTCGAAGGTCGGCGACCTTCTCCATCGCCTAGTCCAGCGTGTGTCGACGGTGGACAGCGGCAGGGCGGCGATTGGGCCTGTAGTGATGCAGGCGGGAGAGAGAAGGAAGGAGAATCGTGGGAAGAGAGAGGGAATCCAAGGAAGAGAGAGGGAAAAGTGAGGGCTGAGTGTTTTTATTTTTTTTCTTATTTAATTCATAATAAAACTTTTGCTAAAAAAATTTTTAGGACTCACATCACTAATTAGGGCTCGCACTGCGTGTCCTAAAAGATATTTTTTAAGGACTCTGACTGAGTGTCCTAAAAAATCTAGGAGATGTTTTTAGGAATCACATCTAGGTGACTGCCCTCAAAAATGTCCTAAAAGCCAGTTTTTGTAGTAGTGCTTACAATAGTTGCTATAGGTCAGGGAGAATTTTTGCCACAAAAAAAAAATCAGAGGGCAAAATTTTACAGAGGGCATAGTTCAGGGGAAAAATTTCCTATTTATTGTAGTTAAGAATTATGTCACAATATTTGTGTAACGCCCTGCTAATTAAGTTCCATTACCACGTGTGTTTAAAATTAGTGATGGACTTGCTAAATGAGTCAATTGGACTAAAACATGTGATTAAGCCACTAAGGGTTTAGGTATTAAAAATTTTGGTCAAGAAATAAACATTTCCATTAAAAGAAAACTTTAGTCTTTACATGGGATCCCAAAATACAAGTTTAAAAGTTTGTTAAAACTCAAGGACTACAAAATAAGTCAGCCTAAGCGACAAAATAGGTCTAACCTTAGTTCCCCTGTGATATCTTGGTCGTGGTGGTTGAGCGGACTACATATGTACACATCACCTCTAATGCTCTCCAACTCATGGCTGGCCAAACTTTTCCTTATCCTTATCTACACCACAAAGAACCCGTGAGCCAAAAGACTCAGCAAGAAAAAACATTAACAAATTTAGATAGTCCATAGAACATAACATCATGCTTAACAGTAATAACTGGAACCAAGCACGAACACTGTACAAGTAAGTGACCATAGGGTCACACAAGTGTGTGTCGCACTCCCATTCATTCATATGACATCCGAGCAAGTCAAGTGCATAATGCACTCCCAGGGTGGCCTAGCCATAACGGCCTACGCTTAACGCGCATATTGCCGATCACGGCTTATGAGCCAAGCCTTACAGACCCTCGACTTATAAGTCGAGCCTTGGAAACCCTCAACTTATAAGTCGAGCCCCTTTTAACCAAATATACCATTGGCTTATAAGTTGATCCACATAATACATTCATCATACACATAGATACAATGCATTACAATATACTAAAATAGATTTACACATGCATAATTATAATCATGCTTATTAGCTGGGCCTGAGCCCTAATCACGTTTACACTTAACAAATGGGCCAAGCCCCAATCATATTATATTAATAGTTGGGCCAAGCCTCAATCATATTATATTAATAGTTGGGCCAAGCCCCAATCATATATCTCATGCATCGGGTGCAGTTTTCTTATCTCGATCCTTGTTCAAATAGTGGAATGACCACGAGCGCTAATCCTGACCCGAGCCTGGTGGAAACCCTAGTCACAATACAAGTATATGTTCACTAGGACTTAACCCTAGAACCCAAGTTTCAAACCAAACTCCAACTCTTAAAACCATGGTTCTTAGTTAATGGGGTGCTAAAAATGTCCCTCGAGCCCCCAAGTGGGCTCCCATGTCAAAATCCCTGAGCCCCTGGGCCTAGCCCTAAAAATCAGCATTTCATCATTTCGGGGTCCCTAGCACGGTTGTACCTACCTTTGGCGCAGTCGCGCCCACAGAAATATTGGGACTTCTGGACCATTGGTGCGGTTGCACCAACCCCTAGTGTGGTCGCACCCCTCCACTCGAGCCCCAAAATTGGAACCTAATTTCCCATTTCTGGGACACTAGCGCGGTCGCGCTAGGTCCCTAGAATCTAAAAAGTTTCCTAGAACATAAGTGTTCTTCCGCAAATCGCAACTTTGCGATTTCCAACCAATTCGAGACCTCAAATTGGACCCATCCAAGTGTTTCTAAGATAATTCCAGCCACATAAACTATACACTAAACCTAGGCAACAAAACCTACAAATCAAACCATCCTAAACACCACATACAACTCAATTAGGAAATCAAAACCATCAAACTCAAGAAAACCACTTGAATACCAAAACAGAGGAACCTCACCTCAAAATTTTGAATTTCAAAAGTGGCGATGACCTTAGAAGTTGTATCCCTAAACCATAGTTGCAATTCCTCAAGAAATGGCTCAAAATCTCCCAAATTCTAGCTTGATTAATCCTTGGAGTGCCTTGTGTTCTTTAAAGGAAAAATGCTCCCAAGCCAAAGAGAAAATTGTTTGAACGTGTGAGCCTAAGTGCAGCTGCCCCTTGCTATCTAATGTAGTCAAATGACCACATTGCCCCTTGCCCCTTTTTGCCTTAAAAGTTACCCTCAAGGGAAATTTATTCATTTGGCATAATTCCCGCTAACCTCAAATGATCTCATCCTCATGGTGAAGACCGCAAACCCAGGGCTTGGTAAAGCGCCTGGGTAGTCATGGCCGCTATTTGTTTAGCTTGTTGGCTGTTTTGTTATATGCTAATTGATAGATATGCATATGTTAATTGTTTTGTGTTGAGTTTTCTTGCTGGGCTTCAGCTCACGGGTGCTCTATGGTGCAGGTAAGGGTAAGGGAAAGGTCGACCAACCACGAGTATGGAGAGCGTGGAGCGATGGGTACATGTTCAACCTACCTGGCTGCCATGGCCAGGGTATTTTTGGGATATGCAATGTATAGACTTGAATTTTTGTCGCCTAGTCGACCCTAAATGTATTTTGAGTTGTAAATAATTTCTAAACAGTATTGTTGGATCCCAAATGTTTAATATTTAGTATTTTCAATGAATGATCACGGTTTTATATTTAATTCCTTTAAACAACCTTCAACATAGTTTAGCTACACTTTTAACCTAAAAGCCTCGATTAGCGAGTGATTGGCACATTATAAACTCACTTAGTAACAACTCTAAAGAAGTTGGGCGTTACAACTTGGTATCAGAGTGAGCCAAGGTTTATGGTTCCTGGAGATCGACCGAAAATGTACGCTCGCTGCCAATGACAAGCTCGACTCAGGGTTTGTTGGTAATTATGGAATTATATGCTTGATTGCGTGTTAAATGCCCTGTTTGCCTGATTATGTTAAATAGAGCATGATGAATCTGTTAACATATGCATGATATTAGGGCATGGCCCTTGATTGTTGTATGTTATCTATGTTATGTGGACTGCTGTTTATGGTTGGTTGACGTGAATTGGGAGGTGGTTTTGGATGTTGTTATCATGCTTGATGAGCGGCATCATTGATTGCAGGCATATTATTGTGATGCCTCAACGATCAATCAGGCTTCGCGACAATAGGGCTGAGGAAGACAACCAGGGTCTAGACCCTTCACTTGCCCCACCGAATTGGCAACAGTTATTTGTTGAGATGGAAGCTAGACTTCACCGAACAGAAGAAGTGCTTCGACAATTGAGGCAACATGCCCCTCCTTAGGGCATTGGGTTGCAGGTTCCACAGGCTGAGGCACCAGTGTCAGCCTAGCCTGTTGTAGAAAATAGATGGGAACCTTTGTATGAGAGGTTCAGGAAGCAGCATCCTCCCACCTTTAAGGGTGGACCAGACCCACTGCAGGCAAAACAGTGGATGAACATGATTTCTTCCATTCTGGATTTCATGAGGGTGGAAGGGAATGAGAGGGCAGCCTACGCCATCTATATGTTAAGAGAAGATGCTTGCATCTAGTGGGATGTAGTGTCCCAGAGAAGGAATGTTGCAGTTATGACTTGTGAATAGTTCAGGAACATTTTCAATGAGAAGTATTATAGTGTCGTAGTCTGAGCAGCAAAGGTTGATGAGTTTACCAACCTGACTCAGTACTAGATGATGGTTACTGAGTATGCCTTGAGGTAGGACCGGTTGGCGAAGTTCACGTCGGATTTGGTGCCGACTGATATGGCACGAAGGGATCAATTTTTGCGGGGATTGAATGTAATTATCGCCCGTGACGTTAGGATAACTTTGGATCTAGAGACTACAACGTATGCACAGGCAGTGGACGAGGCTCTTACAGCTGAGGGGGCCAAGGATCAGATATGGAGAGAAGGCGCTGCTAGGCGCGATGCTTGGAGGACGATGCCTGCTTTCACCGGATCTAGTCAGGGTAGTGGCCCCAGACTCTTTTGTTCCTCCTAGCTCAGATAGGAGGGCACGAGGTGCTTTCAGTGGCCGTTAGGGCGGGGGAGACAACTGGAGGAGTTTCCCAGTGTGTCCTCGGTGCAGACGACGACATTGGGGAAAGTGCATGATTAGGGCCTGCTTTACTTGTGAGAGTATTAGTCATTTGAAGAAGGACTGCCCACAAGCCAGGAAAGAGGAGCCGAAGCAGAGCGGCAGTCTCGCTTCTGCCAGCGTATTCACCTTGACCCAGACTGAGGTTGAGGCTAGCCCCTAGGTCAGATTTCTTGTGCTGGTTCTTCTTTTACTGCATTGATGGATTCAGGGGCTACTCATTCATTTGTTTCTGCTAGAGTGATAGATTAGCAGTGTAGACCTAGTGATTTGTATGCCAGGGGATTTCAGACTTTGTTTCCGATTGGGGAACTGGTAGTCTCTAGGAGATGGGTTAGAGCATTGCCAGTAGAGATAGACAGTAGAGAGTTTTCTGTTAATCTGATTGAGTTAGCGATGGATGAGTTCGATATGATCCTGGGGATGGATTGGTTATCGAAGTACGGGGCGACGATTGACGGCAAGCACGAGATGGTAACTTTTGAACCAAAAGGGGAGGTACCATTTGTATTCGTGGGGATGGTGAGTGGACCGCGAGTACCTATGATCTCGGTACTGAAGGCTAGAGACCTAATCTAGGAGGGTTGCATAGGATTCCTAGCAAACATTATGAATACCTCTAGAGTTGTGTCGGTTGGACCGAATGAGACTGGTATGTGAATTTCTAGATTTGTTCCCCGCAGACTTGCTAGGGTTGCCGCTACAACAGGAGATCGAGTTTGTTATAAAGTTGGCACCAGGGGTGGAGCTAGTATCTAGGACACCTTATAGAATGGCTCCGGCAGAGTTGAAGGAACTGAAGATTCAGTTGCAAGAGTTACTAGATTTGGGATTCATTAGACCGAGTTTCTCACCATGGGGTGCTCCAGTGTTGTTCGTCAAGAAGAAGGATGGATCTTTAAGAATGTGTATTGATTACAGGGAGCTGAACAGCTAGGATCGACGACTTGTTTGACCAGCTACAGGGGAAGACATTGTTCTCTAAGTTGAACTTCAGTCAGGCTACCACCAATTAAGGATTAAAGAGGAGGACATACCAAAGACCGCTTTCCACACGACATATGGACACTATGAATTCCTGGTTATGTCCTTTGGATTAACCAACGCCCCAGCAACTTTTATGGATTTCATGAATAGGGTCTTCAAGGAATATTTGGACAAGTTTGTGATTGTGTTTATTGATGACATACTAGTGTACTCCCAGCCAGAGACAAAGCACAAGCAACATTTATGCTTGGTATTACTGCAGTTAAGGGAGCATAAGTTGTATGCTAAGTTTAGCAAGTGTGAGTTTCGGCTACCGCAAGTAACATTTCTAGGTCATATTGTCAATAAGGAGGGGATTCTAGTTGACCCAAGCAAGATTGAGGTAGTGAGAGATTGGCCTAGGCAGAGCAGTGTACCATAAGTTAGGAGCTTCTTAGGATTGGCAGGGTACTATTGGCGGTTCATCGAGGGATTCTCCAAGATAGCCACACCATTGACCAAATTGACATGAAAGAAGACTAAGTAGGTGTGGACAGACATGTGTGCGTACAGTTTCAAGGAATTGAAGCGGCGACTGATCACCGCTCCAGTATTGAGTCTGCCATCAGACAATGAGAAGTTTATAGTCTATTGTGATGCTTCTAGATAGGGTTTGGGATGTGTACTGATGCAAGCCAGAAAGGTGATAGCCAACGCATCGAGATAGCTAAAGGAGTATGAGCAGAGATATCCCACGCATGATCTAGAATTGGCAGCGGTGGTATTTGCTCTTAAGGTTTGGAGACATTATTTATATGGTGAGAAATTCAAAATATACATCGACCATAAGAGTTTGAAGTACTTCTTTACTCAAAAGGATCTGAATATGCACCAGAGATGTTGGCTGGAATTGGTAAAGTATTACGATTGTGATATTTTATACCATCCTGGGAAGGACAATGTAGTGGCCGACGCACTGAGTCGGAAGGGCCAAGGACAGTTGTTCAGTTTGAGACAGATATCAGATAAGTTAGCTGAAGAGATGACTAGTGTAGGTATAGAGTTGATGGTTGGTCAGTTAGCCAACATCACTCTTCAGTCTACCCTCCTTGAGAGGATCAAGGAAGCACAGGGGGAGGATCCCCAGTTGAGAGAGCACAAAGAGAATGTCTTAGCCGGAATGGCTAAAGACTTCTCTATTTCTGAGATGGGATTATTGAAGTACAAAGGTCGAATTTGCGTTTCGATGGATTTTGGTATTCGACGAGAGATCTTGGATGAGTCTCATACCACTCCCTATTCTTTACATCTGGATACGAAGAAGATGTACTTGAGAACTTTGTATTGGTGGTCGGGAGTGAAGAGGGATGTGGTAGATTATGTGGCCAAGTGTTTGACTTGTCAACAGGTAAAGGCTGAGCATCAGAGGCCAGCAGGGTTGCTGCAACCTCTAGGGATTCCAAAGTGGATGTGGGAGGATATCACCATGGAATTCGTGGTTGGATTGCCGAAGACCGTGGGACAACATGATTCTGTGTGGGTAATTGTGGATAGGTATACCAAATCCGCCCACTTTTTTCCTGTGAGGACGACTTATACTGTGGAGTAGTATGTTGAATTGTATGTGAAGGAAATTGAACGACTTCATGGGGCTTCGAGGTTGATAGTATCTGACAGAGACCCCACCTTCACCTCCAAGTTTTGGGAGAGCCTGGAGAAGGCTATGGGCATGCAGTTGCGGTTTAGTACCGCTTATCATCCTTAGACGGATGGACAGACTGAGAGGATGATTCAAATACTAGAGGATATGCTATGAGCCTGTGTGCTAGATTTTGGGGGATCTTGGAGTATGTATCTCCCTTTAATTGAGTTTTTGTACAATAACAGTTATTAGGCAACTATCAGAGTTGCTCCGTATGTGTAACGCCCTGGTTACCCTAGAACAGTTATGGTGAACTGGAAATTTAACTCGCTACCCTAGTCGTTTGGTTAAAAACGTGCTTCTAAATGTTATTAACAGGCTAAGGTGGAAAACCAATCAAAAGGAAAGGATATATTTTATTTAGAACCTTAAAACTGTTCATGGGCCCATAAAAAACATTTACAAGTTATTTATAACTCAAAATGGTCATTACTGTTTAAATTTACAACCCGCTGACCTAAGCGGAAAAAATAGGGTAAACCCCCTAGTTCCTCTGAGAAATCCTTGGCCGTGGTGGTCAAGCGGCCGCATATGTACACATCACAACCTAAGCTCTCCACTCAAGGCTGGGTGAGATTTTCTTTCCCTTTACCTGCACCACATAGCACCCATGAGCCAAAGCCCAGCAAGAAAACACAATATATCATGAATATAGTATCAACAATGATCATAATAATCATTCAGGACTTTAAGTCCAAAACAGATGAGTGACAGTTGAAAAGTCACTAAGGTGGGTTTCATTCCCTCTAGCCATGTGACGATAGGGTCACTGGGGCTTTACAGATAAGTGATCCTTTCACTAGCTTAAACATGATAGGTGCTTGATGAATAGTCACCAACATAACTTACCTCATGACCATAGAGTCATAACCATGGGATTTTGCTCCCTAGCCATGTGAAAAACAGTCACCTAGGCCTTAGGCCCTCGCTCTAAGCAACTAGTCATAGACTAGACAAGCCTTTATAAGTTTCATCGACCTTAGGGTCAGTCCAGCATTAATGCTTTAGAGTCATTCAATGCTGATATCGATTAGATCTAATATTTTATCGGCCCTGCGTTCAGGATGCTTATGCCATTTCTGACTCTCAGGTTAGTAATATGCGACCAGTGCCGTCCCTGACTAATCAGTGCCATACACGAGTAAGCAAGCTCTTCTAAGCATTTAATATGAAATAAATGTCCACATTTATCAACCAACATGCCTCAACAAAAATCATGCATGTCATATACACGGGGTGTAGTTTTCTTAACTCTGATTCGAGCGAGAATGAATAAAAGAACGACCCTTGAGAATGATCTGACTTTTAGCCCTTTAGCGGTCACCTAGTCATAACAAAATATGGGATACCATCAATAAAATGAACAACAAGGGTTCCCAAACCAATATCTATCCTCCGGGACATCAATCCCCACTAATCCGGGTTGTAGGAACAATCCCGAGGCCTAAAACCAAGCTCCCGATGTCAAAAAACTCAAACGGCCTCAAAACTACCCAAGAGCCGCGACCCTAGCCCTTGAGCCGCAGCCCCCAGCCACACCAGGTGCAAGGGCCGCGGCGCCTACTACCCAGTGCCGCGATGCCCAGCAAGGCCAAAACCTCTCCAACTGCTTCTTCGAGCTTGGGCCGTAACGCCCAAGAACAGGGCCGTGGCCCCCCACCCAGAACCAACCAAGAACTCGATCTCCTTCATCCCAAACCTTCCAAAAACATACCTAAACAGTTCCAAATCCAAAAATCGAAGTTCCCAAACTTCCCAATGAACCAAAACCATCAAATCCAGAGGCTCAAACGAACTAAAAACTCAACGATTCACAAAATCCAATTCAAAGCTTAGAAACTCTAAAAACTCAAAACTTAGATTACCTTTTATTGGGTTGTTTTCCATCAAATCCTTCGGTCAAGAAGCTTCTAATCTTTCCTAGGATCGCTATGCCTCGATCATCGCTTGATTCCGACTCCTAGAACTCGAGATTTCTTCGAAATTGCCTCGAACGGTAAAATGAACTAACGAGAAGAGAGAAAGTATTTTCTAACGTACGGTTCTATCTGACAAGCTACTTTAAGCTTAAGTAACCTCAAATGAAACCTAGTGCTTGGGGTCCCAAAAAAATTCTCGGGGGCATTACAGTCAAAACTTCCAGAATTTCCTCCTGATCTCAATAACTCCCAATTTATCATCAAATAACATTCCCATTACTCAATATCGCAAAAAAAGACCACGTCATGACAAGACCGCTAATTTGAAATATAAGACTGTCTCATGCCGAATATCTAGAATATATCTCCATAATAATGGAATCTCATTCCTAACTCACAATATGCACCAAAATACACAAGTATGCCCTCAACGGGCCAAATTACCAAAACACCCTAATAATCAAATGTGAACCCACATGCATGCATATAACATCATATTATAATATAATTCACATAAACATGCATATAATCATTTAATGGCATAATTAAACAGTTATGGCCCTCCCGGCCTACTAATCCAGCCATTAAACCGCATTAGGGATTTCGGGGCATTACAACTATCCCCTCCTTACAGAAATTTCATCCTCGAAATTTACCTGAATAGCTCGGGATACTGACTCTGCATATCTGACTCCAGCTCCTAGGTCGCTTCCTCGACCTTGCTGTTCCTCCACAATACCTTAACCAAAGGTATCGTCTTATTCCTGAGGACCTTATCCTTTTTGTCATGTATCTGGACTGGCTGCTCCTCAAAGGAGAGATCTGCCTCAAGTTCTAGATCTTCATAGCTCAAAATATGATTCACATCAGATACATACCTCCGAAGAGCTGAAATGTGAAACACATTATGCACGGTGGATAACACCGGTGGCAAGGCCAACCTGTAAGCCACCTGACCAATCATCTCCAGGATCTCAAATGGACCTACAAACCTAGGGCTCAACTTGCCCTTCTTCCTAAACCTTCTCACCCCTTTCCATGGTGAGACTCTAAGGAAGACATAGTCCCCCACTTGGAACTCCACGTTCCTACGTTTGGGATCTGCATAACTCTTCTGCCTACTCTGAGAAGCGAGCATCCGAGCTTAAATCTTCTCAATGGCCTCACCGGTCCTCTGAACTGCCTCAGGACCCAAGTATCTCCTTTCACCTGTCTCATCCCAATTAATGGGAGATCTGCACTTCCTACCATACAACATCTCATAAGGTGCTACTCTAATGGTAGATTGATAACTTTTGTTGTAGGAGAACTCTATCAAAGGTAAATACTTGCACCAAGATCCACCAAAGTCCAGCACACATGCCCGCAGCATGTCTTCCAATATCTGGATTGTCCACTCAGATTGCCCATCTGTCTGAGGATGATAAGCAGTACTGAACTTCAACTGTGTACCCATGGCCTTCTATAAGCTCCCCCAGAACATGGAAGTAAAAGTAGGGTCCCGATCTGGCACGATCGACCTTGGCGCTCCGTGAAGGCGCACGATCCCTCTCACATAGAGATCTGCATACTGATTAACTGTATAAGTAGTCCTCACTGGCAAGAAGTGAGCTAACTTGGTGTAGCGATCCACTATCACCCAAATAGAATCATGCTGACCAATAGTCCTGGGTAAGCCCACCACGAAATTCATCGTGATATCTTCCCAGTTCCACTCTGGGATATCCAGAGGCTGCAATAACCCTGCTGGCCTCTGATGCTCAGCCTTGACCTGTTGACATGTCAAGCACTTAGCCACATACTCTACTACATCTCTCTTCATCCCTGGCCACCAATACAACGATCTCATATCCTGATACATCTTCGTGGTGCCTAGATGCAAAGAGTAAGGTGTAGTATGAGATTCGTCCAGAATCTCTCGCCTCAAAGCAGTGTCTAACGAAACACATATCTGCCCCTTGTATCTCAACAAGCCTAACTCAGACACTGTATAATCTCTGGATGCTTCAGCCAAAACATCCTCTCTGATCTTGATCAGCTGTGGATCACTCAATTGACCCTCCTTGATTCTTTCCAATAGTGTAGACTGTAGCTAAATATTAGCCAACTGGCCCACCAGCAACTCTATACCACCTCTGGTCATATCATCAGCCAACTCTCTGGCTATCAGCCTCACACCATAACTCTGTCTCGGACCCTTCCGGCTTAAAGCATCAGCTACCACGTTGGCTTTTCCTGATGATACAAAATCTCACAATCATAATCTTTTACTAACTCCAGCCAACGCCTTTGTCTCATATTCAGATCTTTCTGGGTGAAGAAGTATTATATGCTCTTGTGGTCTGTATAGATCTCACACTTCTCCCCATAGAGATAATGCCTCCATATCTTTAAAGCAAAAACCACAGCCGCCAACTCCAAATCATGAGTGGGATATCTCTTTTCATACTCCTTCAGCTGACGAGAGGCATAGGCAATTACCTTTTCTGACTGCATCAAAACACAGCCCAAACCCTGATGAGAAGCATCACAATAAATCACAAACTTCTCCGGATCTATCAAGAGACTCAGAATCGGAGCTGTAATCAATCTCTGCTTCAATTCCTGGAAGATGTTCTCACACTTATCTGACCACACAAATTTCCGACTCTTACGTGTCAGCTCAGTCAACGAAGTAGCAATCTTTGACAACTCTTCCACAAAACGCCTATAATAACCTGCCAATCCAAGGAAACATCTAACCTCGGAAGCATTCTTTGGCCTTGGCCAATCTTTGATTGCTGGATCTACCTTAATCCCCTCCTTACTGACAATGTGCCCAAGAAAGGATACCTGAGATAACCAGAACTCACATTTCTTGAACTTTGAGAACAATCTGTGTTCCCTCAGTCTTTGTAGAACCAACCTCAGATGCTTCTCATGCTCTGACTCAGACTGAGAATATACTAGAATATCATCAATGAAGATGATCACAAATTGGTCCAGATAATCCTTGAACACTCTGTTCATCAGATCCATAAAAGCAGCAGGGCATTGGTCAATCCAAAAGACATGACTAAGAACTCATAATGCCCATACCTGGTACGAAAAATAGTCTTCGGTATGTCTCCCTCCTTGACCCTCAACTGATGATAACCAGATCAAAGGTCAATCTTTGAGAATACCGTCTTACCTTGCAACTGATCGAACAGATCATCTATCCTTGGCAAAGGATATGATAACTCTACAAAATAGAGTTATTTTACCATGTTTTACATGCTAATTGTTGCTTAGTTCATGAGTTTTTAATTAACTTATTAAGTTTTTATGTAATTTTTAATTTATTAGTCTTATTGTAGTTTTCTAGATTTTTATATGTTTTTATAGATATGTTATTATAATATGTTGTAGTTTAATTATTTAAAATTAGTATTGTTAGTTTGAATGCTAAAAATATGATTTTATTGAAATTAAATGTTATGTAAATTAAATTTTAATTAATGTTTTCATGGGAGTTATATGATATATTTTATTAATGAAAATATTTAATTTTAATTTAGTTTATAATTTATTGTGTAGGAAAATTATTGCCCTTGAAAAGCAAGAAAATCAAAGGAAAGATGGTAATTTTGAAAGAAAGTAACAAGAAAAATGGTGTTTCTCCAAAAGCCCAACCACGTGAGGCCCACTCTAGGCCCAACCCGTGGCCCCCCCTCCAACACCCAACCACCACATTGCTGCCATTTCCCTTATTGAGCCCAACAAAAATGCAATTTGTCCCTTTGTCCCCTATGACAAAAATGCCAACTTTTTACCCTTTTTCCTACACATTTTCACCACAACATCATCATTACACCCTATAATTTACCTCTACATACCATATTTATTTTATTTAATTAATCTAATCAATTTAATTAATTTAAATTGATTATTTTAATAAACTCACTTTGGCTATAAATATGGACTTTCAAGACCATTTTTGGGGTGCTTAATTTTTTGGTTACCATCTTTTTCTCTCATTTTCTCTCTACCATTCTCTCTTCCATTTGGGTTTTTCAAGAGCATTTTGCAAGTATGTATGTCATTTATTTTGTAATTTCTATTCTAGTTATGTGCTTCTAATCTTTTTCATAAGATTATTAAGATCATGATGAAGCAACTTGTAACTAGGTAATATTTATGTTGTATGTTGATTTCCCTTGTAATGCAACAAAGTCTATGGATTTTTCTTCTTCATATATTTCTTTCATCTTAAATATCTTGTATTTTAGATTGTTAGAACATTTTTACACTTTGTTCTTCATTAGTGCATAAACATAATATTCTTTGTGTAAGATGTGTCATTAAATTGTACACATCCATGCTTAGAACAAAAATATTATGTTTTGCCTTATAAATAATGTTCATTGATTTATTTGTTATTTCATTAGATTGATTTACACTAAATGCTTTGAAATTATAATTTTGAAAAGTGAAGAAAAATCCTATCTTTTTATAAGAAAATTGTGCTTAAAATTATAAATATTTTTGGAAAATGATAGTTTAAATTATTTTAACTATCACTAAAACTTGGGAATCAATATACTAATAAATATTATTAAACTTACATTTTGTGGATTCTAGTATCTTAATAATCTTTTCTTTTAATACTTATTTTCAACTCATTATTGGTTTATTTTCATTATCTTAAAAAGCTTTATTTTTCAATATTTCATTTTATGTTCATACTATTAAAACTCATCAATCTTTGGAACTAGGTTAGAATTTATTACTTTTGATTTAAAATAGTTTCATTTTCGATTTTAGACAACTCCTTTGGGTTCGACATCCTTGCTTACGATCACTATTCTATATGGACGATTCGTGTGCTTGCGATATATAAATTTTTAAACATACCCGTTTACGGTCCATCAGGATACTTGTTCTTGATTGTCAGCTTATTCAATTCTCTGTAATCAATGCACATCCTCAGAGAACCATCCTTCTTCTTTACAAACAGAATTGGCGCACCCCAAGGTGAGAAACTAGGTCTGATAAAACCCAAATCTAACAGTTCTTGCAACTGTACTTTTAATTCTTTCAACTCAGCTGGGGCCATTCTGTAAGGTGTTCAAGACACTGGCTCCGTCCCTGGTGCCAGTTCTATAACAAACTTAATTTCTCGGTGTGGTGGCAACCCCAGCAAATCTTCTGGAAACACATCCAGGAATTCACAAACAAGTCTGGTCTCTTCTGGTCTCACTGGCACGACCTGGGTGGTATCAACCACACTGGCCAAGAATCCAATGCAACCTCCTTACAAAAGATCCCTAGCCCTCAAAACAGAAATCATTGGTATGCAAGGTCCATGCACAATACCAACAAACACAAAAGGATCTTCACCTTCAGGCTCAAAGGTGACCATCTTCCTTCTGCAATCAATGGTTTCCCCATACTTTGCTAACCAATCCATACCCAATATCATATTGAGTCAGTCATAACAAACTCTATCAAATCCACTAATAACTCTCTGCCCTCTACTGTCACTGGCAAAGATCCGATCCATCTCCTGGATACCACTAACTCCCCAGTGGGTAACAAAGTTCCAAACCCCACAACATAAAAATCACAGGGTCTACACAATCTATCAATAATACTACTAGCAACAAAAGAGTGTGTAGCACCAGAATCAATCAAAACATTATAAGGGATTCCAACACTAAGAAGCTGACTTGTAACAACTGAGGGAGAAGCCTCATCTTCTGCTTCTGTCAATGGAAACACTCAAGCTGGGGCCGAGCTGTCCACTTTCTTGGGTTCTTCTTTTCTTGCCTTAGGGACATCCTTCTTAAAATGACCTACTGCTCCACACAAGTAGTAGGACTTTGCCCTACACTCTCCCAAATGACGCCTCTTGCATCTACGACACTTAGGACGAGTCTTCCAGGCTTCACTATCACCTTGACAACCTATTGAAATACCATGGGGTCGCTTATCAGGACCTGGAACTGGGAAGGTGTCAGGAACCTTCCTCTTCTGATCACTAGGGCCTCCACCCCTACTTGAACCCATAAATGGAGGACCTATCCTCCCAAACTCCTTTCTAGCTGCACCGTCTCACCAGATCTTGTTCTCTGCACTCTCAACTGTGAGTGCCTTCTCAACCACCTGTGCATAGGTAGTAACCCCAGCCACAGTGGTAATACGTACATCACGGGCTAATCTGGGCTGTAGCCCCTACAGAAATATCTCTCTTCTGATCCCATCAGTGGGCACCAGCTCCATGGAAAATTTCACCAAACGATCAAATTTCATGGCATACTCAGTGACTGACAAACCTCCTTGAAGTAGCCTAATGAATTCCTCAGCTTTTGCCACCCTGATGGAATCATTGTAATATTTCTTGTTGAACAGAGTCTGAAACTCTTCCCAGCTCAGGGCATTAACATTTCTGGTCTAGGTAATAACCTCCCACTAGATTCGGGTATCCTCCCGAAACATATAAATGGCACAAGCCACCCTCTCGTTACCAGTCACCCTCATGAAATCTAGGATGGTGGTAATCATAGTCATCCACTGCTTTGCCTTGGCAGGATCTGCGTTGCCCTAAAAAATTGGAGGTTACTGCTTCTTGAACCTTTCATAAAGAGGCTCCCATTTGTTTCCAACCTTAGGCAGCTGCCCAGCTGCTGGCACCGACACAGGAGGTGACTCTGATACACTGGCCACTACAAGTGCTTGCTGTTGTCTCAGGAGATGAAGCTTTTCTCCCTGTCTCAACACTGTAGCCTACAGATCGCTAATTATCTGCTGCCAGTTTACAGGAGCTGGCTGTGGAATCTTTCCTTGGTCATTCTCTTGACCCTGATTGTTATTATTCTGGCCTTGATCACTCTGGCCAACTGACATTTCTGTTTGCCCTAGATTCATTCTTATCACTGATACCTTGCTGAAACAATGATATATACGGCCAATCAGGTAATAATAACTAAACTTATTGCCGCCTTACGGTCCAAGAACAAACAGACAATTATCATATTCCACAGTCATACAATTATACAAGTAGATACATGTTTATAGCATTTAGCACTTAGCATGTATGACATAATAATCCACAATCAACAATACTAATAAGTATGTTCCAGTAATTTCAGTACTATTTAGCACACGGTTGCTGAGAATGTATTAGTCAGGGCATAGGTTTAACATGGTGTCTCATGCATACAGGTAAAGTATATATACTATATTTAAGAAATTATACATATAACTACATAAATAGTTACCAAACCATGAGTTGAGCTTGACTTCAATGATGAGTGTACATGCCCAGCCAGTCTACAGGAACCCTAACCTTGGCATGCTCTGATACCAAGTTGTAACGCCCTGGTTACCCCAGAACAGTTACAGTGAACCGGAAATTTAACTCGTTACCCGAGTCCTTTGGTTAAAAACGTGCCTCTAAGTGTTATTAATAGGCTAAGGTGGAAAACCAATCAAAAGGAAAGGATATATTTTATTTAGAACATAAAACTGTTCATAGGCCCATCAAAAACATTTACAAGTTATTTACAACTCAAAATGGTCATTACTGTCTAAATTTACAACCTGGCGACCTAAGCGACAAAAATAGGGTAAACCCCTAGTTCCTTTGAGAACTCTTTGGACGTGGTGGTCAAGCGGCCGCATATGTACACATCACCACCTAAGCTCTCCACTCAAGGCTGGGTGAGCTTTTCTTTCCCTTTACCTGCACCACATAGCGCTCATGAGCCAAAGTCCAGCAAGAAAACACAATATATCATGAATATAGTATCAACAATGATCATAATAATCATTCAGGACTTTTAGTCCAAAACAGATGAGTGACAGTTGAAAGTCACTAAGGTGGGTTCCGTTCCCTCTAGCCATGTGACGATAGGGTCACCGGGGCTTTACAGATAAGTGATCCTTTCACTAGCTAAAACAGGATAGGCGCTTGATTACTAGTCACCAACAGAACCTATCTCATGACCATAGATTCATAACCATGGGATTCTGCTCCCTAGCCATGTGACAAACATTCACCTAGGCCTTAGGCCCTCGCTCTGAGCAACTAGTCTTAGACTAGACAAGCGCTTATAAGTTTCACCGACCTTAGGGTCAGTCTAGCATTAATGCTCTAGTGTCATTCAATGCTGATATCGATTAGATCTAATATTTTATCGGCCCTGCGTTCAGGACGCTTATGCCGTTTCTGACTCTCAGGTTAGTAATATGCGACCAGTGTCGTCCCTGACTAATCAGTTCCATACACGAGTAAGCAAGCTCTGCTTAGCATTTAATATGCAATCAATGTCCACATTTATCAACCAACATGCCTCAACAATAATCATGCATGTCATATACACGGTGTGCAGTTTTCTTACCTCTGATTCGAGTGAGAATGAATAAAAGAACGACCCTTGAGAACGATCTGACTTTTAGCCCTTTAGCGTTCACCTAGTCGTAGCCAAATATGGGACACCATCAATAAAATGAACAATAAGGGTTCCCAAACCAAGATCTAGCCTCCGGGACATCAATCCCCACTAATCCAGGTAGTAAGAACAATCCCGAGGCCTAAAACCAAGTTCCTGAGGTCAAAACACTCAAACGGCCTCAAAACTATCCAAGAGTCGCGGCCCTAGCACCTTGAGCCGCAGTCCCCAGCCACACCAGGAGCAAGGGCCGCGGCGCCCACTACCCAGTGCTGCTGTGCCCAGCAAGGTCAAAACCTCTCCAGCTGCTTCTTCGAGCTTGGGTCGCGGCCCCCCACCCAGAACCAACCAAGAACTCGATTTCCTTCTTCCCGAACCTTCCAAAAACATACCCAAACACTTCCAAATCCAAAAATCAAAGTTCCCAAACTTCCCAATGATGGAAAACCATCAAATCCCAAGGCTCAAACGAACCAAAATCTCAACGATTCACAAAATCCAATTCAAAGCTTAGAAACTCTAAAAACTCAAAACTTAAAAATTAGATTACCTTTGATTGGGTTGTTTTCTATCAAATCCTTCAGTCGAGAAGCTTCTAATCTTTCCTAGGATCGCTTTGCCTCGATCCTCGCTTGATTCCGACTCCTAGAACTTAAGATTTCTTCAAAATTGCCTCGAACGGTAAAATGAACTAACGAGAAGAGAAGAAGTATTTTCTAACGTACGGTTCTATCTGACAAGCTACTTCAAGCTTAAGTAACCTCAAATAAAACCTAGTGCTCGGGGTCCCAAAAAAACTCCCGGGGGCATTACAGTCAAAACTTCCACAATTTCCTCATGATCTCAATAACTCTCAATTTATCATCAAATAACATTTCCATTACTCAATATCCCAATAAAAGACCCTGTTGTGACAAGACCGCTAATTTGAAATATAAGACCATCTCTTGCCGAATATCTAGAATATATCTCCATAATAATGGAATCTCATTCATAACTCACAATATGCACCAAAATACACAAGTATGCCCTCAACGGGCCAAATTACCAAAACACCCTAATAATCAAATGTGGACCCACATGCATGCATATAACATCATATTATAATATAATTCACATAAGCATGCACATAATCATTTAATGGCATAATTAAACAGTTATGGCCCTCCCGGCCTACTAATCCAGCCATTAAACTGCATTAGGGATTTTGGGGCATTACAGTATGAGATGTTATATGGGAGGAAGTGCAGATCACCTATCCCTTGGGATGAGATGGGTGAGAGGAAATTCCAGGGTCCTGAGATTTTTCAGAGGACCAATGAGACGATTGAATAGATTAGAGCTCAAATGCTTGCCTCCTAGAGTCACCAGAAGAGTTACTTAGACTTGAGACGCATGCGTGTAGAGTTTCAAGTTGGTGACCATGTATTTCTCAGAGTTTCTCCCTTGAGGGGAGTGGAATGGTTTGGTTTACGGGGAAAGCTGAGCCCTAGATTTGTTGTCCCCTTTGAAATTCTGGAACAGGTTGGAGAGGTAGCTTACACATTGGCGATGCCTCCATCTCTATCAGGGGTTCACAATGTGTTTCATGTATCCATGGTCCAGAAGTATGTATCAGATTCTGTGCATGTATTGAGTTATGAAAACTTGGAGCTTGACTAGGATTTATCATATGAGGAGAAGCTATTCAGATTCTTGACCTAAATGATAAAGTCTTGCGGAGGAAGACCATCGCCTTAGTGAAAGTGCTGTGGAGGAACAACAAAGTGGAAGAGGCAACTTGGGAACCTGAGATAGATACTCGGGATCGGTATCCCGAGTTATTTAGGTAATTTCGAGGATGAAATTTCTGTAAGGAGGGGATAGTTGTAGCGTCCCAAATTTGCTAATAAGGCTTAGGGCCTTGATTAGCGTGCTTGGAGGGCAATAATTGATTTAATTATGTTAGTAAATGAATTTGATGATTAAGTGATTAAAAATGCATGTTTAGGTGGATTAAATATGCATATGGGCCCCATTTGGTTGTTAGGGGCATATTTGTAATTTTAGCCCGTTGAGGGAATAAATATATTTGTGTATATTGTGATTGATACCAAATGTGAGTGGTGATATATTTGTGATGCACGAATCTGAGACAGTCCTAGGGAGCAGTTTAGCTAGAAAGTCACAACGGGATCGAATACCCAGCTTGGGAGGAGCCTAGGGCTTTTTTGGGGATATAATATGTGTTTGGAATTTATTGAGTAACGTGTAGTAGTTTGGTAATTATTTGGATATGTCGGGATTAAACGAGATTTATAGGAACATTTGAGGAATTAACGGGATTTGACAATTGACGAAATTTCCCTGATGTTATTTAATGACTTAGATAACTTAAGGGGCATTTTAGACTTTTGCTAAGATTGACTATGCATTCAGATGATTTGAGAAAAAACTAGACTTAAGTGAAGGATAAAATCAACACTCTCAACTTCTTCTCTCTCTCGGTTCTCTCTCATCCTCTAGAAGACTCAGCTGGTTTTTGGAATCTTGGAGGAGAAACTCAGCAACTAAACCTTGGAACTTGGGAAGGATAAGCCTAGGGTGCTGGAGTACTAGTCTAAGCTCGAAATCATCCTTGAGGTAAGGAACATAGCACTGAATTATTTGAGTTTCTGCTGAGTTTTGTTAGAATTATAGGTTTGCATGTAAATTGGATTTTTAAGTTTAATTTTGGATATTGGCTAAGTTTATGAGGTTATCTATAAACTTGTTATGGGGCCTAGATTGTGTGGAAGGAAAGTCCAGGCTTAATTATGGGTTTAGATATTGAGTTGGGTTGATTTTAGCTGAATTGGCTCGAGGAAAATGCAGAAAGAAATGGTGATTTTCTGGGTTTGGAGGCTCGAGCCGCGGCTCGTGTGTGTCAAAGAGGCCGGAAGCCTCTGTCTGTCCAGGCACGCCGCGGCCAAAGGATGGGAGCGTCGCGGCCTGTGTCCCACAATTGTGAGGCATTTTTCCTCTGACTTGGGTGCACCGTGGCCCTTAGGGGGCTGGGCCGCGGCTCAAGTTCGAAGTATTGACTGTTTGAAGATATTTAGCTCGGGAACCCAAATGTTAAGGTTCAGGAAGGATTTTACCACCCGGATTGGTAGAATCCAAGGTCCCGGAGGCTAGAATTATATCCCAAAGTTTTTCATTGGTTTAGAGCTTGATGGATGGCTATTTTTAATGTGTTGTGACTAGGTTTTCAGCGAGGCTCGATTTAGAGGACTGTGCTCGAGATTGCAATGCTCAAGAAGCTTGGGACACAGGTAAGAAAACCATTGTACCCGTAGAGCAGGTTGTGGTCCTGTTGTTTATATTGCAGGGCATGGCCCTATGTGATTGAATTGTGGGGCATAGACCTATTGTTTATGTTTAGTATATGTTTAAATTTTTGTTGATATTATGCTATGTATTGCATATTTGTGAATGAACGACGAAGGTCGGGAACGATGAAGGCTGGGAGTGGCGAAGGCCGAGAACGGTAGGAAGCCGAGTATGGCAAGGGGTCGGGAACGATGTCAAGCACATGGAGTGCAAAGTCGAGTATGAAAAGGGCTGGGAGCGGCGCAAGCACGCGGAGTGTAAAGCCGAGCATGGCAAGGGTCGGGACGACATTGAGCATGCGTAGTGTGAGCCGTTAGGGCGAGACCCTCTTAAGATGATAGAGTCATCCTCACGGTGAAGATTGCAAACCCAGGGCCTGGTAAAGCACCTGGGACAACATGGCCGCTATGTGTTTAGCTTGTTGGCTGTTTTGTTATATGTTGATTGATAGATATGCATATGTTAATTATTTTGTGTTGAGTTTTCTTGCTGGGCTTCAGCTCACGGGTGCTCTATGGTGTAGGTAAGGGCAAGGGAAAGGTCGACCAACCATGAGTATGGAGAGCGTGGAGCGATGGGTACATGTTCGGCCTACTTGGCTGCCATGGCCAGGGGTATTTTTGGGAAATGCAATGTATAGACTTGAATTTTTGTTGCCTAGTCGACCCTAAATGTATTTTGAGTTGTAAATATTTTCTAAACAGTAATTTGGGATCCCAAATGTTTAATGTTTAGTATTTTCAATGAATGATCACATTTTTATATTTAATGCCTTTAAACGAACTTCAACACAGTTTAGCTACACTTTTAACCTAAAAATCTCGATTTGCAAGTGATTGGCAAATCCCCGGGACCCCGGGACATTGGCTTCCGCCAATAGTGGATATGAACTCACTTAGTAACAACTCTAAGGAAGGAGGGCGTTACACATAGTCTCCCACCTGGAACTCCACGTTCCTGCACTTTGGATCTGCATAACTTTTTTGTCTACTCTGTGATGCGAGCATTCGAGCTCTGATCTTCTCGATAGCCTCATTGGTCCTCTGAACTGCCTCAAGACCCAAATATCTATGTTCACCCATCTCATCCTAGTGAATGGGTGATCTGTATGTCCTACCATATAACATCTCATATGGAGTCACTCCGATGGTTGCCTGGTAGCTGTTGTTGTAGGAAATCTCTATCAGAGGTAAATACTTACTCTAGGACCCTTCAAAGTCCAGTCCACATGCTCTCAGCATGTCCTCCATATACCTGGATAGTCCTCTCAGACTAACCATCGGTCTGAGGATGATAAGTTGTACTAAACTTCAGCTGTGTGCCCATTGCTTTCTACAAACTTCCCCAAAACTTGGACTTAAATGTGGGGTCTCAATCTGACATGATCGACCTCGGAGATCCATGAAAATGCACTATCTCTCTCACATAGAGATATGCATACTGCTCAACTGTATAAGCCACCATCACTAGTAGGAAGTGAGTTGATTTGGTGTATCTGTCTACAATAACCCACATCAAATCGTGTTGACCCACCGTCCTGGGCAATCCCACCACAAAATCTATTGTGATGTCTTCCCACTTTCACCTGGGATATCCAGTGGTTGTAGTAGCCCCACTAGTCTCTGATGTTCAACCTTGATTTGTTGACTCGTCAAGCACTTGGCCACATACTCGGTTACGTTCCTCTTCATCCCCGACCACCAATATAAAGTCCACAGGTCCTGGTACATCTTCGTGGTGCCGGGATCCAAAGAGTATGAGGTATAATGAGATTCATCCAAAATATCTCATCTGATAACACTATCCATTGGAACACATATCCAACCTTTATATCTTAGTAAACCCATATCTAATATTGTATAGTCCCTAGCTACTCCAGCTAGGAATTCCTCTATAATCTTCATCAGTTGTGGCTTTTTTAACTGACTCTCCTTTATCCTCTCTAGAAGAGAAGACTGCAGGGCAACGTTGGCTAACTGGCCCACTATTAACTCGATCTCTGCTCTAGTTATATCCTCTGCCAACTCCTTGGATATTTGTCTCAAATTGTATAATTGTCCCGAAGCTTTCTGACTTAGGACACTTGCCACCACGTTGGCTTTCCCTGGATGATAAAGGATGTCACAATCATAGTCCTTTACCAGTTCAAACCAATGCCTTTGCCTCATATTCAAATCCTTTTGTGTAAATAAGTACTTGAGGCTCTTGTGGTCCGTATATATCTCACACTTCACTCCATAAAGGTAATGCCTCCATACCCTTAATGCAAAGACCACTGCTTCTAACTCTAGATCATGAGTAAGATACCTCTACTCATAATCCTTCAACTGGCGTGATGCATAAGCAATCACCTTGCCTGCCTGCATAAGGACACAACCTAACCCTTGCCTTGAGGTATCACAATAAAATACGAATTTCTTCTGATCTGTCGAAAGACACAAGACTGGAGAGGTAATCAAATGCTGCTTTAATTCCTGGAAGTTGTTCTCGCATCTATCTCACCACGTAAACTTCTGAGTCTCGCGCGTCAACTCTGTCAGTGGGGAAGCTATTCTTGAGAACCCTTCCACAAACCTCCTATAATAACCTGCCAATCTAAGGAAAATTCTAATCTCAAAGGAATTCATTGGCCTTGGCCAATCTCTGACAACCTCAATCTTAGCTGAGTCTACCTTGATTCAATCTTTGCTAACAATATAACCCAAGAAAGTCACCTGAGGTAACCAGAACTCACACTTCCTGAACTTGGTAAATAATCTGTGCTCTCTTAGCCTTTGTAAGACCAACCTGAGGTGTTGCTCATGCTGGGAATAGTGTCCTTAAAGCAATTGTAGTTGACAAATAATTTAAATGAAATAAATAATTGAATTGAATTATAATATATATCGACTATGTCCGATATTATATTGATAATATTAAGTAAATATCAGAAAATTCCAAAGTTTATCTATGTGGTCTTAATCTCATATTGGTATAAGAGGATCGAGATTAAGATAATAAACTTAAAACAATTCGCAGTAAAATAAAGTTATGGAATCTTTAGATTAATTAATGCTAGTACAATTAGCTAGTATTATGAATACAAGTGACCTAGATCCGAGTCACTAGTGTAGTAGGACACTTTAGTGAAGGTGCCTTATATATAGTGATATATAGATTTGGACTAGATGTGATTTGTTAATACTTGTTTAAAAACCGTTTCATAGTATTAATCAAACACATCAAACAATGATCATATACACGATGATCTTAATCCTGAGGTTGCTATGAACTCCCATATATGTCAGTTGATCCTTTGATTCATGCATTAAGGTTTGTCAGAATGATCAGGCTAAGAATAATTATGTTGGGGACTCAATGATATATATGGCTGGGGACATAGTTTAACAGATATGGAATCTATACCTTCTTATAGAATGAATAATAGTTCCCTATTGTGTTGACTTTTGGAAATGAAAAGGTTATGAGCGCTCACATCGCAAACTTGTTGTGACAGAACCTTGACTAGTAAAGTCAATGGTACTCTAGGAATTGTTGGATTAGCTTATACAGGATCTTTATTTATTTTCATGTATATCTAATATTAAAAAAATTAATACGAGATAGCCTAAAGCATGTTTCTAAAATTGAATTAAAAAAGAAACAAAGAATAGAATACTTACAGTATACGCAACAGAATTAAAGAGTCCTTCCTTCAGTTTCTCTTACTCTTGTATCCTCTCTGTCGCAGAGTATTATTAAGAAACTGAACCGATCTTCTATTTTCTTCACAATCTTCCAATGTATCCTTAGAACCACCTAGACTAGTGTGGGCAATTCTCAACACATGAGATAGATATAGAGAGAAGAAGAGAAAATAACAAAGAGGCTTAGAAAAGGACTTGTGTTTAGAGAGAATCTAAAACTATCATAAAATCTGACTTGTGATTTATTAAACTTATGTTTTGACTTCTCTCTAAGTACTCCTTTTATAGACTCAATTAGGCCATTTAATTTAATTAAAAAATCAATAAAATAATAGCCATTTTGAAACGCTAGGTCGAAATTATCATGGGCTATAGGCCCGTGAAATTTCCCATTTGATTATAAGCCCATTGGACTTAAAATCAAGGCCTGTATTATTTTCTATTGATTTAATTATTTAAATACTTTATCAAATTAATTATTTATAATTTGAACCTTGATTTAAATTTATTTATTAATTTAGATACCAATTTTTCTTAATTAATAAATCTGCTATAATTTCTCTTTTCTTCTCAAAATTACACAACTCTGTGAAACTATCCAAAATTGACCTGGTCAACTTTGATAATTATAATTGATGATTAAATCAATAAATTGAGACTATCTAGATGATTTCATCCAAGGTACAATGGGGACCATGGGCCTATGAAATCAAGCTCCAATAAGTTATCATAAATCTAACAAATAAATTTACTAACTTATTAATTCCTCGTGACTCCACTATAGACTCGGAATTGCACTCTTGAATCCATAGAACGCTCTATAACAAATATAGATACGCTATTAATTATCCATTGTTACAATTACAATTGTCACTCAATCCTCTATAGACGGTCTACAATGAGATATGACTAAAACACCATTTTACCCCTCATTGTATTTTATCCTTAAAACACTTAGTTCCTTGTAAATGATATTTCAGTAAATTAATTTAATTACTGAAATGAGATCTCTATCATTTAACACCTTGAACCAAACTAAAAGGAAACTATCTTTTCACTTCTTCATCAGAAGCTAAGATGTTCATATCTATGATTAACACTCCCACTCAATTATACTACCGAGTTCCCAAGATGTAAGTATGGGCTAGTCCGTAGGGTAAGATGGTAATGAACAAGTCAAAGAACTCAAATAATACAATCAGTTAGAATACTAACCACTCAGAATTGAGATTGAATTGACCTATGGTCAACTATATGATATGACTAGAATAGATAATAACAGTATGTTTACTTATCTTATCAACTGTCAATATCGGTCCAGTCCGATGTAACAAATATATCCGATCTTATCTACTTTGCTAATGTTTTGGAAAGAACATAACACTGTAATGTGTAAGTAGATCATATCGTAGATTGGCAAGTCAGTGTAAATCTGGTGCACTGACTAATCTTAGGACTAACTTATTTTGAACATATAATCATATTTATATTCCACTGTGATGACGTCACTATAAATAAGATAAGCTATATGCTCGGGATTTAATAGAAGTTTATATTAAACAAATCATGAAAATAAAACATGTGAGCAAAGTGATTGACCAAGTCAAAAAATGATTTCTATTCTTTTATTGATAATAAAATGAGATTACAAAGAATTTGGGTTTTAATTAGGGCATAAAACCCCAACAAAAGATATAGCTAAAATGGTAATTTTATTCCATTTTAATTATGAACCATTAATAGAGGATTAACGTTGTATGTAATGATTATATCAATGGACACTTCATTCTTTAATAAAGTACTCAGAAAATATATGCCTATAATTATCAAGATTTCAATCTCATATTTATAGTGGAGTAATCATGAGATTAATTAATATGATTATTTAATCAAAGAGGTTTTTATTAATAATCTAATATTTATTGGAGCTTGATATTATAGGTCCATAGGTACCTAGGGTGGCACTATCAACACTATATTAAGGTAAGAGTTAACACAAGGGTATAACTGTAATTTGGAAATTTGAGAAGAATTTTATTCTTCGTGTCATGTATACAATTATATGATAATTGAGGTTGAATAATTAATTTGGAATTAATTATTAATTTTCAAAAATATATTTATTAATTTAAATATATAAAATTTCCAATTTCATATATATAAATAAATTAATTAATTTTTGAAATTAATGATTATATTTTAGTGGGAGAAAATAAAATTGGTAAGTCAAAAATAGTTTTTGATTTATTGAATTTTAAAAGATGATGATAATTATTGACCATGATTTTGGCCAACGACGAGTAGACGCAAAAATGACAACGAAGACAATAGCCTTGAATAGAAAATAAAAACAACACGACCAATTTTATAGTGGTTCAGCCCCAATTTGTTGGTAATAGCCTAATCCACTTGGAGTTATTATATATGTACCTACACTTAAGATTAGATGAACCTGAGCCAATTCAGTTTCTTAAGTATAAGCTGAAATTACAAAGTTTCTCTCTTTAAGTTCTCTCAAAAAATGCCCCAAGTCACAGTCACAAAGTCTCAAAATTAGAGAGTCTAAAAGTTTCCAAAAGATCAGATCCCCTAAAATGACGCCATGAGCTTTTTATTTATAGGCTCATGGATCGTACATGAAAAATATCACGTTTTGACGGAGTCCTTGGTTGTTTTAACCAATTTTATTTAATAAATTAATAAAAAAATTCAAATTACAACAATATAGCTATTACTTCAGGATATCTGAGAGATTCGCACAGTAGTTACAGACAATTCTGGTTGTGGTTGTTACTAAGATTATGTAAAGTATACACTGGGCAACTAACTCTTGAGACTCTGAGATACCTGGTTGCCTAAATCTTCCTTCTGATGTAGTTGGTCGGGTAAATCTCATTTCTAATATAGCTGGTCGAGTAGATCTCCTTTCAGATGTTGCTGGTCGGGTAAATCTCCTTTCTGATGTTGCTGGTCGGGTAGATATCATTTATGATGTTGCTCGTCGGGTAAATCACTCACTGACCAGGCAAATTCATATCTGGTCGAGTAAATTACTTCCTGACCAGGTAAATTATTACCTAGTCGGGTAAAATACTCCCTGACCAGAAAAATTCATATCTACTCAGGTAAATCACTTCATGACCAGGTAAATTCTTAACTGGTCGGGTAAAACATTTCCTGACCAGGAAAATTCATACCTGGTCAGGTAAATCACTTGCTAACCAGGAAAATTCTTACTCGGTCGGTTAAAGGACTTCCTGACTAGGTAAATTCTTATTTGGTCTGGTAAAACACTCCCCGACCAGGCAAATTCATACCTAGTTGGGTAAATCACTTCCTGACTAGGTAAATTCTTATCTTTTTGGCCAATCTTCTTCTGACCAGTGACATGACGACTCTGTAGGTCATCTTCTATCCCTTACACTTCCCTTCGCCAACATGTTCATTGACCATTATTGTGCCACTTGATGACCATGCAATGCCACTTGTCACTTCTGATTGACACATCATCGAACTGAAATTTTGGGGATAACATTTGCCCCCCAAGTTTATTATTTGATTTTATCTTATAATATACTTTTTTCTCTAACTGGTAGTTATTCACGTCGTCCAAAAACATGTGCCTGGTCATAACTTTCTTAAATAATAAAAGTACGACCAATTGAATCCCAAAAATTGAATAACCAATCAGAGATTTAGTGAATATCCTAGTAGTTGATTCCACGTGGTAACTTACCAATAACCTTAATGTTTTCTGTGTCCCAAAATTCCAAAAATGATTTTCTATATTGCATTTTCAAATAAACCCACGATTGAACTTTTCAGTCCATGAAAACGACAGTTATCAGTTTCCCAAATAGTGGGATAATGGGATAATGAGAGAAAGGAAATACTAGGAGTTGTAAGGTAATTGAGGGTTTCCCTCTTTCTCCATAAATAAGCCCACGCATGCCTTTCCTTCTCAAGCCGAAAAATATATCACAAAAACAAATCCTCCTTGTCTTGGCCGATTCTCCCCCAAAGTTCCCAAGAGTGCTCCATTTTCTTCAAGTAAATAAAAGGCGTCTTTCAAGAACTCAAAGGCTCTTCCATCCACTTGGGTAAGTGTTCTCTTCTTCAACTTCACTTTTGAACATTTTGAAGCTTTCAAATTCTGCACACACTTTGCTAGAACTTGTGGTAGCCGAAACCCTCTTTTGGAATGCTCTATTTGCAATTTTTGTGATGAATCTTTGAAGGATAGTGCTTTTGTGGATATTTTGATGTAGTTTAGGCTTTGGGTTAGCCAATTTCACTTCCAATTTCATGAAATTTTAGAGAAAAAATAATTTCCCATCTTCCATTGCACTTTCAGGTTCATGGGTTTGTATGAACTTTGAAGTTTTCTTGAAACTTTTTGAAACCCTTGAAATTCCCTTTTTGATATTGTTTGTGTGCCCCATGAATAAGAAAACGTGTTTGTGCCCCACATTTTTAGCCGATTGAATATGTTGAAATAGGCCTTGACTGCTCGAATTTTTTGGCAAACCCAATCGGGTATTCCTTATAAGTTGTTCGGAACACTTGTGAGGTGCTTGGAATGAGCTGCTCATTTCACCCCAGTCAATTACGCTTTTTGGGCTGTTAAGATTCGCGCTTAGCCCCTCGTAAACCTCCTAGCCACTCAGAATACACCTAGCTGCTTACCTCCTCGGAAACCTTCTAGCCGATCGGGTTACCAGTTTATCCCCTCGGTTTCCCCGCATAGCTCCTCGGAACTCCCTGGCCACTCGGGTAGCTTTGGCTGCCTTGTCTCCTCATAATTCTTCCAGGATGATCGGTATGGGCTTTAGACGCTCAGAAACCTTCTACTTGGTCATGTTTTAGCCGATCGGGTATACTCCACCTCATATATACTTTTATCTAGGCAGTAAAATGTTTTCACTGCTTAGAGAAATTATTCACTGGGCAGTAAATATTTTTACTTTGCATTCATTTTCTATTTGGTTTACTCACCTCCCCATATTTTTTATAGATGAATCGTTTCAACTACAAGGGAGGTGACAACCAAACAGACTCCGATTCTTTATCTCCCAAGTCAAGTGACACTCCTCAGAGCAGCGATTCTTCACCAAAATGTCATAGTAAACGAACTCCTGAGGACCATCTTTGTCGTCTCAAGAAAATCCTTCCTCGGTCATCTTTATATTTCCTTCATGAAGAGCAGTTCCTTAAGCAGCAACTTAACCAATGAGGGTGAAAAATTCCAATCGACTTCCTCAAGACCAAGATCTCTAAGTAGCTTGAAGAGCGACACAAAAGGTAGTGGAACGAGAACCCCTCGCGGGAGAGAATTCAGTAGAAGAAACTGATATTGAAGCCTCTTCAAGGCCTCCCCTCCAAGTGCGGAAAGCTGGTTGTACGCCCTAAATATCCACAGGTTATGAGCGAGATAGGAAAGGGCATATTTATATCAGCCACATGGAAGCCACCTACCCGGAGCTGCTGTTACAAGGCTCTACCTCTTTAGTTCGAGATAGCAAAAGGTTCAGTGATTACTAAGGGATCGGATCAGCAGCGTGGACACCACAAGTAGAGACTACATCAAGCTCGGGGTACGAGCTTGAGTTGGCACCTCTGGTCCTTCATAAAGTCAACCACGCAATGTAAACATGCATATATCAGACATCACGTGTCTACTCCATTCCTGAATTCTCGAACACGCAACATAAACGTGCGTGTTCAGGCATCCCACGACTGGGTTGGGCCATGCAGCCCATTATCCCCTTACCTATTGATTAGACCACACTTCATTGTCAGGTTTTAGGAATTAATCATGAATGTCACAGAAGTGACATGATGGGTAAGAAGGTCACGGAATGACCTCCTTTGCCAACATCGAGGTGCCCTCTCCCTATAAATATGGAGACCCTGGGAGTTGCAAAGGGTTGGCTTCTAATTTGTAAAGAAATACCCTATGAATAATATCAGAGATATATCAATAATATTGGCTGGTGGACTAGAAGGATTAAAACCTTTGAACCACCTAAAAAAAGTATTCGAGTTATAATTTTCCTTTGAGATCATTCATCTGTTACGGTTCATTACTTAGCACTAATCTCTCTCCTTATTCATATAATTATCTGTTGCTGAAGAACCGCGTCAACAGTTTGGTGCTTTCATTGAGAGCTTTTAGATTGGTGCTATCACAAATACCCAACCATGGTAGTCACCCGCTCAAGACATGGTAAAGAGGCGGACCAACGTGATGGGAAGGAGGCCCATCATGCCGCCATGACCGATGATCAGAACCCTGAGGTTCAGCAGCGGCCGGGCAAGCAGCCGATGGGCCAAGACGACACTGGAAGTTCGGCTCCCCAGCCGCCCAATCCGAACCCGGATTTCTACACGGTGGTAGAAATGGAGAATGCACAGTTGAGGAGTCAGCTGGCGAAAGCTAACCAGCAGATTCAAGAGGTTTTGGCCCGACTACCCCCTCTTACAACCGATGCCAAAGTCAGAAAGAGGCATGGTGAGACTCATAAGTCCCGCCGGGGTAACTGGTCTAGGCCTAGTCAGTCGGTCAGGCCCCCAGCATCAAATTCTACTCCCACGTCGCACCACCGGGAGACCACATTTGAGGAACTTCCTCGGACCGAGCAGCAGTTCAACCGATCGGTCCAGACCTCAACTCCCAGCTCACTTCCGCCCTCGAACGCACCCAGGAGGACTCGAGGAAGTTTGCGAAGGAGATTCGGGGAGGGCTCGCGACGACAGCCCGCCCCGGCCAACCGTCCTGCACCCCGCTCAAACCGCCGGGCGTAGGACGTGGAGGATGGTAGAGCGGAGCAGCCGCGACCTAACTTGACCCACCTTGACAGGACTAGGATCGCATCCCCGGTCAAGCATCCTCCCTCACCAATAAGATACCCATCTCCTCCCCGGCCGGTCTGAGACATTCCGGCTCATGGGAGCAGCAGGAGAAATCCTCCTTCCTCCGGACCTTCCAATCGTAGTCGGGCGCTCAGGGAAGTCCCGGATCCTCACCCCTAGCGGCGGGCTCCGAGCTTTTCAAATGGAAGTTACTGGACTGGGAGTCGTCGAAGTGACATCTCCGGCGGAGACCTACATCATCGCTTAAGCTCAGCGCAAAGCCCTCAGGACGCCCCAAGGGGCAACCTCCGAGATCGTCTAAACTCTCAAAGAGGAGACCCAGTTGGAAATGGTAGTCATGCTCGCCAAGGGGAAGGCCTACCTGAAGTATGTGATAGCGGGAACGTCCCATATAACCTGTCTCAAGATAGGAGGGAAAATAACCCGCCTAACGCATACCATGGAACCGGAGCTGTTGAACAGCCTCGGAACAACCAAGGAAGTCAAGACAAAACCCTTGAGCGTCTGGCTCAGATGGAAGAGCTAATGAGGAAGCTCTTATCAGAAAAAGAAAAAGATGAGTACGACTCGGGTGACGAACTCGAGCTCTTCACCCCCAGCATAGCGGCTACGGTGTATCCACCTGGTTTCTGTATGCCTCACTTGTCCAAATTCAACAGAGACGGGGACCCGTCAGATCTGGGTATGTTCAGCACCTTGATGATGGCCCACAACATTGGTCCCGAGCTTAGATGTTTAAGATTTCCTTCCACCTTGACTGGGTCGGCCAGGAAATGGTTCAAGCAGAGTAAAAAGCAATCAATTAGCTCATGGAAAACCTTCTCTGCTGATTTCAAGAGAGCATTTCGAGCTTCTCAGGCTACCCGCGTCTAGGCCGACACCCTAGCGAACGTAAAGCAGCAGCCCGACGAGCCGTTGAAGGCTTACCTGAGCAGATTCGCAAATGTCGCTGCTCGAGCCAGAGACGCAGATGACAGCTCCAAGCTCATGGCCTTGAGGACTGGGATCCTCGTCGGAGGCGGACTCTGGGAGGAGATACAGAGAAAGGGAGTCAGCACCGTGAACGAGTTTCTAAATAGGGCCCATGGATGGATAAACCTGGAGGAGGCACGAGCATCAGCCGCAGGAACCAGCCAGGCCCCTGAATAGCCCGCTAGAGTGGGAACGGATATCGTGACAGCGACACAAACCGTTACACAGAATAACCAGTTTGGTGGAGGCAAGAGAAAAGGGAGCAGCGAGGGCGGCCAGCACGGCCCAAAGAAGAACAAGTCCGTAGAAAAATTTAAGCCGTTCTACGCGACTTATACCGAGCTCACACACACTAGGGAGAACATTTTCCTAGCAAACTCTGCTCGCCTCCCCTGGAAGAAGCCGGAACCGTTGAAGCACCAAAATGGTAAGCGGGACCCCTCCAAGTTTTGTCGGTTCCACAGCGACATTGGCCACAACACTAATGATTGTAGGCACTTGAAGGATGAGATCGAAAATTTCATCAGAGCCAGACCCTTGGCTTAGTATGCGCGGAATAGAGTTCCCACCGGCCATCCAGCTCCGGAAGTCCCGATAAGTCAGCTCGGGTCTTGGGTAGATCAGGCCATCCCTCCTCCCGTGATAGGAGGAGAGATCTCCACGATCTCTGGTGGCCCCCATCTGGCCGGCACAAGCAGAGGTGCCCAGAAGAGATACGTCAACGAACTTAAGGCTCATAATGGAGTGGAGTTTGTCCTTGAGCAGCATCTACCCAAACAGCAACGATTGGAGAGGCAACCAATCATATTCACCGAGGAAGATGCCAGCCACGTCCAGTTCCCTCATAATGACCCTCTGGTCGTAGCCATTCAGCTCGCTAATCGGAGGGTTAGGAGAGTACTGGTCGATAATGGGAGCTCGGTAAACCTACTGTTTCGATCCACGCTGGAAAAGATGGGTTTATCTGTCACCGAGCTGAAAGCCACCTCCATGATGTTATACGACTTCTCTGGAGAAGGGTCGGCGACAATAGGAATGATCGAGCTGGTGATCACCTTGGGAGAGGGACCTCGGACAGTCTCGAAACTCCTCGAGTTTGTGGTCATCGATTGTCCCGCCGCATACAATGCTATTTTGGATTGACCTACATTGATAGCGTTTGAAGCCATAACCTCCATCTGCCACCTTGCGCTGAAATTCCCCTCTTCCTCGGGGATATGCACGGTCCGAGGTGATCAGCTCGCTGCCAGGGAATGCTACATCATTTCTATGAAGGGAAAATCAAAACCCGGGGAGGTAACGGTGACCATCCAGGGCGGAAATGAGGAATCTCATGAAATTGTGTCTAATCCTGAGATTGAAAAACCTCAGAGTGCCAAAGGGGAGAATATCATCTTAAATAATGATATCGACCCCAGAATAGGCGAGGATAGATCCGAGCTCCAGGACATCGAAGAACTCGAGGAGGTAAACATCGATCTGCAAGATCCACGAAGGTGGTAAAGCTCAGGAAAAATCTATGTAGCGAAAGGAAGGCAGAGCTGACAAAGTTTCTGCAGGAGAATTTGGATGCGTTCACCTAGTCTCATGAAGACATGGTAGGGATCAGTCTGAGCGTCATCATGCACACCCTCCACTTGGACAAGAGCGTGCATGCGAAATCCCAAAAACAAAGGCGCCTAGGAACAGCCCGAGCTGAGGCCCTAGAAGAGGAAATGGCCCGGCTCTTAAAGTGTGGCTTTATCTGTGAGGCAAAATTCTTGATCTGGGTCGCCAATCCTGTGTTGGTCCCAAAGCCCAACAGGAAATGGCGGACCTGCATCGAATTCTTCGATCTGAACAAAGCCTGCCCCAAAGACTGCTTCCCCTTGCCAAGGATCGACCAATTGGTAGACGCCACGGCGGGGCACGAGCTCATGTATTTTATGGATGCATATTCGGGCTATAATCAGATCGCCATGAATCCAGCAGACCATGAACACACTAGCTTCATGACCCCAACTAACGTTTATTGTTACAAGGTCATGCCCTTCGGGCTGAAGAACGCCGGAGCTACATACCAGAGGTTGGTAAATAGGATGTTTGCCAACCAGATCGGGAAGAACATGGAAGTGTATGTTGACGACATGCGGGTCAAGTCGAAAACTGCCGATAACCATGTTTTCGATCTGGGGGAATGCTTTAAGATATTGAGAGAATACAACATGAGGCTTAACCCCCAATAATGTACTTTCGGAGTCGCATCAGGAAAATTCCTGGGTTTCATTGTCAATACCAGGGGAATAGAAGCAAACCCCGATAAGATCAGGTCGCTGCTCGAGATGCCCTCACCTCGGTCGCGAAAGGACGTTCAAAGCCTAACAGGAAGGGTGGCGGCCCTTAATCGGTTTATTTCTAAATCTACCGACAAGTGTCTGCCATTCTACAACCTGCTCCGGGGGAATAAGAAGTTCGAGTGGACCGAGGAATGCGAATTTGCCATACTTAACCTGAAAGCACATTTAGCCGAGCCACCCGTATTATCCAAACCAACAGCAGGAGAGCCTCTTTTCCTTTACTTAGCTGTCACAGAAGATGCAGCTAGCGCCGTCTTAGTGTGAGAAGAGGACCGACCTCAAAAGACAGTCTATTACATCAGCAAGAGGTTTCTCAGAGCTGAATCCCGGTATCCGTTGATGGAGAAGATGGCTTTCTGTCTCATTACGGCCTCCCGAAAGCTCAGGCTGTATTTCCAGTCCCACTCAATACAAGTCATAACCGATCAGCCTTTAAGGCAGGTTTTGCAAAAACCTGAAGCATTGGGACGTCTGTTGAAATGGGCTATTGAGCTCAGCCAATTTGAGATTTTGTACATACCGCGAACTGCAATAAAAAGCCAGGCCCTGGCTGATTTTGTGGCAGAGTGCATAGGATTCCGAGAAGATCCTATGGAAGAGTCAACCCAGGCCTCCTTAGTCCAAGCCTCATGGAAGGTCTTCATAGATGGCTCGTCTAACGAGAACGGATCTGGGGCTGGAATCATATTGATATCCCCAGAAGGACATCGATTCCACTCGGCGTTGCGATTCAGATTCAAAGCGTCCAACAACAAGGCTGAATACGAAGCTTTACTGGCCGGGCTAAGGGTCGCCCAAGAGCTGAAGGCCAGCTCCGTCCAGTGTTACAGCGATTCCCAGCTCGCGGTAAACCAAGTGTTAGGGGAATACCAAGCACGCGGAACCTAGATGGATACTTATCTGGCCAAGGTAAAGAGCGAGCTGTCCGCATTTGGGCGTGGCTCAATTCAGCAGATACCGCGGGAGCAGAATGCCAACGCGGACGCCCTGGCAAAGCTCGCTACCTCTAGGGAGACGGGGACTTTGGGTTTAGTGCCAGTAGATTTCTTGGAGAAGCTAAGCATAGAGGAAGTCGGGGCGGAGGTTGAGATGATCGACACCAGACCGACCTGGATGACCCCTATCCTCGAATATCTCACAGCAGGAAAGTTACCTGAAGAGCGAAATGACGCAAGGCGAGTACTTTACCAGGCTCCAAGGTATACAGTGATAGATGGGATATTATACCGGCGGGGACACTCTTTACCTCTTCTACGGTGTGTTCTGCCAGACCATTTTGCAGGAGGTGCACGAGGGTTTCTGCGGAGATCACACTTGGGGGCAAAGCCTGGCCCTGAAGATATTTAGGCAAGGGTATTACTGGCCCACTCTGTCAAAGGACTCGATCTCTTATGTCAAAAAATGTGACAAGTGCCAGCGATTTTCCACAGTTGCCCGAGCTCCCTCGGTCAAGCTAAAGATGATCTCGTCCCCATGGCCATTCGCGGTCTGGGGGATTGACTTGGTTGGTGCCCTCCCTACTGGAAATGGAGGAGTTCGTTACGCGGTGGTGGCTATCGAATACTTCACCAAATGGGCAGAAGCAGAGCCCCTGGCAACGATCACTTCAAAAAGAGTCCTCGACTTCGTCATCAAGAGCATTATTTGCCGATTCGGGCTGCCAAAGAAGATCGTGTCAGATAATGGAACGCAGTTCGATAGCGACCTCTTCACCGAATTCTGTGAGAGGTACAACATTGTTAAAAGCTTCTCCTCCGTGGCCTATCCCCAGGCCAATGGGCAGGTCGAGGCCGTCAATAAGACGCTAAAGGCAAGCCTTAAGAAAAGACTGGACGAAGCCAAGGGAGTCTGGACAGAACAGCTCCCCCAGGTACTGTTGGCATACCGGACCTCGCATCGAATGCCGACGGGTCATACTCCTTTCTCCCTGGCTTTCGGGAGTGAGGCAATCCTTCCTGTCGAAGTAAAGGTAGCCTTGCATAGAGTCTAGGTATTTGACCAAGACCACAATGGTGAATTGCTCTGCGCGTCCCTCGACCTGATTGACGAAAGACGAGAAGATTCCCAACTCCAGCTCGCGCATTATCTACAAAACATTACTCTTTATTTCAACTCAAAGGTCAGGAAACACGCCTTTAGCATTGGCGACTTGGTCCTCAGAAGAGTCTTGCTAGCCAGTAAGGATCCCAAGGACGGAGTATTGGGACTGAACTGGGAAGGGCCCTACCAAACAATTGAGGTCATAAAAGAAGGAACCTATAAGCTAGCTCGGCTCAATGATACCTTTGTAAGGCTTGACCAGAAAAGCCGTCCTTTGTTTATTAAGTAATGAGAATTAAATCTTTTTACATTATTCTGTATATTTGTGGATGTAATGTCAAGTAACCACGAAAGACCCTTTCCTAATTACTTGGGGGGCATATGTCCTGGATATAACCAGGTCGTCCTAAAAACTTAGAAGTTAATCCAAATTGGTTGATCGATGTTTTTCTTAAAAAGCACGAGATATCGATAAAGGATTAACGTGAACTAAGTTGTATCCTGGATATAACCAGGTCGTCCTAAAAACTTAGAAGTTAGTTCAAATTGGTTGATCGATGCTTTTCTTAAAAAGCACGAGATATCGATAAAGGAATAACACGAACTAAGTTTTCAAATTAATGTCTTGGATACAACCAGGTCCTAAAACTTAGAAGTTAGTTCAAATTGGTTGATCGATGTTTTTCTTTAAAAAAAGCACGAGATATCGATTAAGGATTAACACGAACTAAGTTTTCAAATTAATGCCCTGGATACAACCAGGTCCTAAAACTTAGAAGTTAGTTCAAATTGATTGATCAATGTTTTTCTTAAAAAGCACGAGATATCGATAAAGGATTAACACAAACTAAGTTTTCAAATTAATGCCCTGGATACAACCAGGTCCTAAAACTTAGAAGTTATTTCAAATTGGTTGATCGATGTTTTCTTAAAAAGCACGAGATATCGATAAAGGATTAACACAAACTAAGTTTTTAAATTAATGTCCTGGATACAACCAGGACTTAAGTCTTAGAAGTTGGTTCAAGTTGATTAACAGATGTTTTTTCCTAGAAAAGCATAAGATGTCAATCACAACACCAACAGAAACTAAGTAATCACCGAGTGCATAAAAGAGAAGTAACCATAAGGTCAGGGCAAAAATATGTAAATGAATTGAAATAAAGTTGGGGGTACCAATTGTTTCGAGGATAAAAACCTCATAATATAAAGTTACAAATGAAAAAAAAAAAGAAAAGGGTAAATGATAAAAGGAAAGGAGAAAAATCCTAAGCCTCGCCAGGCCACTCTGCTGAAGTCACCCCCTCGCCATCCTGCTCGGTGGCAGTGGAAGTCTCCCCGGTCTCGGAAGGCGCCTCTTGTTGTAGGCGAGCTTTAAACTTCGCCAAAAAGGACCCCCACATGTCCGGCCCCAGGAAGGAGAAGTCACCATCCAGGTTGAAGACCCAGCAGTGGTACAGCATAGCCTCCATGGAGGAGCTGGAAGCTGCCCTCTCCGCCGCCAGAGCAGCCTTGGCCTCCTCGACCTCGACCTTCGCGGCATCTAGGGCGGCCTGGGCAGCCTTGGCATCCTCGAGCTCGATCTTCATGGCGTCTAGGGAAACCTTGGTGGCCTCGGCCTCCTGCAGCTTGGTCGGGATGCCTCCAGCTCGGTCTGCGCAACAACCGAAGCGGCCTGCGCGACCCTCTCTTTTCCCGGGCAGTTTCCAGAGCCGCCTTGGCATCCCGCTCCTGTTGTTGAGTAGATGCAAGGGCAACCTGAGTAGCCTGGTGCTCGCCCCTGATATCCTCAATCCTGGCCCTGGACCGAGATATGCTCCAGTGGAGGGCCAAAGCCGCTTGCAAGACCAAAAGATAATAAGGCAAGTGCCTTAGAAAAAAAAAGAGAAACACACAAATAGGAAGAACCAGTGGCAAAGCCAACTTACCGTGAGGGTCATCCCCAATGAAGACTCCATCACGTTCTCGGGGCTCCTTGTCTCGATCTCCCGCAAATCCCTTGAGGTGGCCTTGTAGCAATGGTCCACCATGTAGATCACGGTTTCGTAGACCGTCCCCCTAAAGACCTCGGGGACTTTCTCCAAGGCCTGGGGGTTGACCGGGACACGCACCCTGGGAGTCGTAGCTGACAAGGTCCCAGTGGGCACCTCCGGTTCCTGAATAGAGACAGGAGGTCGCGGAGGAGGTGGGGCCATCTTCTCCACGGCAGGAGGGGATGGAGGCACTTTCTCCAAGGCAGCAGGGCCTTGGTTTTTTCCCTTAGCAGGAGATTTGGAGGTAGTCCTGGCAGCTTTCTTCGCCAACCGGAGCCTCTTCACCATGGGCCCGGAAGACCCGGAGGAAGGGTTTCTTCCCTGGAACATAGCTCGAAGATCATTTCCCCCGGGCTGCGACATCTCCTCGTCTAAAACAAAAACAGCAAAGCATTAATATGCATGTAAAAATATTTGTGCAAAATAAAAAAAAGAAATCAGAGCTGAAGTATGTATTGAAAAGGGTCCTACCCTCCGAGCTAGATGAGGAACCTATTGCCACGACCTCTGGCCCCAGAGCTTCTATGGGGGAGTCTAAGATAATGACTTCACGAGCTAGAGGAGGCTCTGGATCTGGATCCGCCTTGGGACTGGACTCTTCTACGTATTGCCTAAGGCCCGAAGCTACTACACCCTCCAGGAGGGAGGGCCACGATCTAAGATTGGTCCCGTACTCCTCAAAAAAGGCCGACCTAAAGGCCAAGGTATTATCTACAACTATAGTACCCCTAGGGCGGCTCATGTCATAACACAGCACGAGCTGGTCGACACATTAGAGTAGGGTGACGTTGCGGTCTGGGTCGTTTTGGTGGTGATGAACGGGTTGGCTGGGGTTAAACCTAGCAAGCCGCATGTAACGCCCTGGATAGCCAAGACTGCTACACTGTGTACTTGTAAAGTACAAGACTAGCTAATCAAGTCATTAATTTAAAAACGTGTCATTAGTTTAAGTGTTCTAGGGTTAAAAGACATTTTGGTCTCAAAAGATACATTTTATAACTTAATAAACAGTTTACAAAAGGGATCCCCAAAAGATCAGTGTTTAAAAGCTGGTTTGCAAAACTCAGCAGTTAAAAGTATACATTAGCCTTACTAAGGCAAAATACAAGGTTCTGGTCCTCTTGTCCCTGTGACCTCCTCAATCGTGGCGGCTGAGCGGCCTGCCATGTACATTCTCCCTGCAGAGCTCTCCAATCAAGGCTAATCGAACTTCCCTTTGCCTTTACCTGCACCACGCAGCACCCGTGAGCCGAGGCCCAGCAAGAAAACAACATACACAACACATACAACAATCTCAAACGGACATTCTAGTAAGCATGTTCAGTTATCAAATCCATAGCATATAAGCATATTTCAAGGTACAAGCAACTTCAACCACACTTAGATCATTCAACAATCTCATCTATAGCCAAATACAATATTCAGTTTACACAGATACTAGGACTGACACCTTAGGCCACACCCTCTGTTTAACCCACTGACTCTGGCCCGCTTAAACCGAGCTCAGTGCATAATAAGCTATCCTCGGATACCAGTGTCCGAGCCGTGCCAATTGCACAAGTTAACCATGGCACGCTTAGGCCGTTGGTTTACAATTTACATGGCATAATACCATTCTTTCACTCATGTATATTAGGGAGCCCTTAGTCCCGTTCAAATATTCAACCGGGTGTAGTTTTCTTACCTTTAATCTTTTTAGTTTTGGATTATGAGCAATGCTCCTCAAGCAAGATCCGATCCCGAACCTAATCCTTTATCACCTAGTCACAACCAAAGTATAGGGTCTCATTAAAACTCAAATTAGGGTTTCTGGTCACAAAACAAACTTCCGGGAAAATAAATCCCACCAAGCACGGTGGTGGAATGGTTCCCGAGCTTCCTAGGCTTGATCTAAGTCCTTAAAAACCCCAAAAGATCAAGTGGGAAACCAAGGGCTGTGGCCCTTCCCTTCGTGCCCATAAAACCCATCATTTTAAAGCTCAAAACCTCAGCCAAAACCACCCCTAAGCTTCCTACTTCAACACCCAACATATCCTCAACTCATGCTACACAATTTCAACAGAAACTCAGCTCAATAAATCATAGAAAATTCACTTCCAACCCTTGAAACTCTAAGATCATAAACACCCAATTATAATCAGTCAAAACTCAAACTCAAATCATCAATTCATGAAACAAAGCTTACCTTCTTGATTGAACCCTTCCCTTAGCCAAAACCCAGCTGATTCCAAGGATTTCCCCAGCTCAATTCCACCCTAATCATCAATTGAACAATACCTCAATACCCAGTTGAAACTCAAGTTCTAACCACAAGAAAAAGGAAATTCATGCTTACCTTGGTCTTGATTTAATCCTTGGTTGTCTACTAAGCTAATCCCCAAGGTTGCTCCTGAATTCCTCTAAATTTCTAGCAATTCTTCAGCTCCAATTCTCCAACTCCCTTGAGTGTTTCTAATTTGGTTCCCTTTGTTTTTCTTAAGAGTAAGAGTGAGAGTAACCAGCTGAGTAGGAAATTAGGTCGGTTTATATTTTTTCCTAAAGGTTTCCTAACCTTTGTCTTACTTGTTAAACTAATCCCAAGGCTCAGGGTGCCGGAACCGTCCCCGAAGCCAAAACGGTAAAATCCCCCAATATTCCCACCTAGACATCCTAACCTCAAATATATCTCCATATATTTATTTTCATAACCCGATAGTCCAAATAGCTACCCGATACCTAAAGTTCCCCTGACTTGTCCATAGTCATATCTTAACTCCCGTTGTGACTTTTCCCGCTATCTGACCCTAGGATCGTCTCGAGTTGCGCTCTATGAACCTGCCCACATAATAATGTGGTTCTCACATACATCACATAAATATTTCATATTATCACATGATATCATTAATTATCATATAATCATCATCAATCACATATTCACACATTTAAGTCAATAGTATTCACTCTAATCCCATTTATGCCCTCCCGGCACACTAATCAAGGACCTTAAGCCTTATTAGCAAATTTGGGTTGTTACACCGTAGGTTTGCAGTGGCCCTATCTAAGTCCCTAAATAAATAAGGGTTACCTTGGCCGGAGGGGCCGACTGCTGCCCCGGACTGGGTCCTCTCTGCATTGACTTCCTGGGCGACCTCCGGAGCCCGCTTCCGGCGCACGAGGGGCACCTTGTCCTCATCCTTACCCGAGGCCTCCTCCTTGGGGATGGGCGCCATCTCGCAAGTAGCGGGGATGGTCCGCGATCTCCTCAAGGAAAGAGTTTGGCCCAGAGAAATCAACTTACACGCTAGCATCGTCTCGTCAGACATGAGCTGGCAGTAATCTTTTTCACTTGGGGGGAGCCTCGCCAAGGTTTCGTATTGACCCCCTAGGGTCACTGACTTGGCCGTCCTCGCGAAAATAGCTGCATGATAGTTTCTAAGTCAGGAACAAATAAAAATAGGCTAATCAGCAATCAACTTACGAGCTGAGTGTAGAAGGAACTTACGAGGACGGTTGAAGTAATGGTATTCGCAGTTGTGAAACCCCTTTGACATGAAGAACTGATCCTTAAAGTCATTGCGGTGGCTGGGCAGCTCGATGACCGCAGCCGAATTGGGAAAATAGGTCAGGTAGTAAAACCCGTCACCTCGCCCCCGTTGCTCTGGGCTGGCTTTGAGGCAAAAGAAGTAAAGGATGTCCGCCGGCGTGGGGACCTCTCATTCCTGCTTCAGGAATAAATACTTCAACCACTGCTTAAGGAGTTAGGGGGGAGCTGGAAGGGGGCTAGCTTCACGTAATTTAAAAAATCCGAGAAGTACTTGTCCAGCGGAAGGAAGGCCCCAGCCTTGAGATGCTCATCGCTCCAGGCGGCATACTCCTCGTCGAGCGGCGCGCAGCTTCGCTCGCCCTCAAGGGGAGGTCGGGCGCCCTCCCTATCTCAAAATTATGGGAAAGCATAATTTTATTAACTTTCCCCTGGGTGGTGACCTTCGAGGCGATCCTCTCGGCCTCGAAAAAGGCGTCGGGCCCCACCTCGACCTCCTTCTCCACGGTGGGACCAAAGTGTGGAATTGGAGAGTCCGTTGCCACCTCTTTCCCCTTACTGGTTTGCTGGGAGGACGAGTTTCCAACACTCTTCTTAGAAGCTCCCTTCTTGGGTCCCATCTGGTCGCCTAACGAACAAAGAAGAAAATTTAGAAAAGGCGACCTAAGCATAAGAAAGAATCTAGCGCGAAGGGTTTCTTTTACACGGGCTGAGGTAATCTCAGCCCGCGGCGAGTGAGACCACGCGGTTCTATGAACACGCGCCTGCGCTCCCAACGGGTCCCCGATTACTCGGAATCCGTGTGTCAGGAGGGTCAGAATAAAAGTTTGCCTTGGAAGGAAAGTTTTGAAAGGAAAAACCTCCTGTGAAGCGTGTTCCCTAAGCTACCCGGTTTTTGCACCCTAAAAACTGGTTGTTCCAAACAGGCATAAAATTTTTTTACCCAGAAAATCACCCCAGAAGTTGTATCCTATGAGTCATGCTCCTAAGCAGTTTTTCCTACGGTCGATACCCCTAGGATAAAAACGTACGCATAAAATACCAGCAAAGAAAAACAAAGGACCAACAACCTACTGCATGCGACTAAAGAGAAAGTTTACCTAAGAAAGAGAAAGGGAAAACATTTAAAGTGTGCAACAAATGGAGGACTTACAGAAATTTTTTGCTGTGTAAAGACTAAAAGGAGCGTCTGGGTTGAAATCCTGCTGGAATCGCTAGTAACGGAGTCACGAAAGAGCCCTCGTGTCTGAACCTCTGGAACGTTGGGAATAGTGACCGGAAGAAAGAAAGGGTTTTGAGACTGAGAAGAAAGAAGGAAATGAGAAATTTTTTAAATGAAAGGGTGGATCATGCGAAAGGTGGCCAGCCTTATATATACGTAAAAGGCCAAAGGATGAGGGCCGTTCGATTGTCTTGATGTGGGATACGAGGATCACTACTCGAAAGACGAAACGACGGCAGAAGATAGGCTAGGCCATTTAATGCGGTTCTCAGAAGACGGACCGTCACCAAACACGATGCTCTACGTATTCGATACCAGCGTAATGGGCGGAATATGAAGAGTCCACAAAGAAGCCTAAAAGCCCCCACTGTGGCCCCAGGTGATGTCCTATGCCACGAGCAGGGGCTTGGGGGGCAAATGTACGCCCTAAATATCCACGGGTTATTAGCGAGCTAGGAAAGGGCATAATTATATCAGCCACGTGGAAGCCACCTACCCGAAGCTGCTGTTACAAGGCTCTACCTCTTTAGTTCGAGATAGCAAAAGGTTTAGTGATTACTAAGGGATCAGATCAGCAGCGTGGACACCACGACCTGAGACTACATCAAGCTCGGGGTACGAGCTTGAGTTGGCACCTCTGGTCCTTCATAAAGTCAACCACGCAATGTAAACGTGCATATATCAGACATCACGTGTCTACTCCATTCCTGAATTCTCGGACACGTCGCATAAACGTGCGTGTTCAGGCACCCCACGACTGGGTTGGGCCATGCGGCCCATTATCCTCCTTACCTATTGATTAGACCACACTTCATTGTCAGGTTTTAGGAATTAATCATGAATGTCACAGAAGTGACATGATGGGTAAGAAGGTCAGAAAATGACCTCCTTTGCCAACACCTAGGTGCCCTCTCCCTATAAATATGGAGACCCTGGGATTTGCAAAGGGTTGGCTTCTAATTTGTAAAGAAATACCCTGTAAAGAATATCAAAGATATATCAATAATATTGGCTGGTGGACTAGAAGGATTTTAACCTTTGAACCACCTAAAAAAAGTATTCGAGTTATAATTATCCTTTGAGATCATTCATCTGTTACGGTTCATTACTTAGCACTAATCTCTCTCCTTATTCATATAATTATCTATTGCCGAAGAACCGCGTCAACACTGGTAATCCCAAGAAAAAGGCTACCCAGACTTTTGCAACAGAGATCTAACAAACTGCTGCACCCAAACCAAGGAAAGAAGAAGATCGTGTGCCTTCTTGGTTTGTAGCTTAAGCCTCCAAGCTGACTCCAAAATGCTCAATAGACACATTTAGACTTTGGGCCTTGAAGGAGTGAACGTGATATGTTTGCACCCTCACCAGAGAGCCTATTACGCATAGTCTAGATATCAGATCTATGTAGGAGCTACTATCCCTTTGCATTCTTTCTTTCGGTCAATAACAGATTACTTTAATGTTTCTCCCTTATAGATAGCTCTAAATGGGATACAATCCCTGTCTGCTCTATACATTCTCTACCACTTCTAGAGCTAGAACCCACCTACTCCTCACAAGGTACACTATTTGTTCGAATTTAGGACCAATCCCAGCCACAAGAATACAAGTTTTTTCCACCTTTTTCATAGGCAAAAAGAGGTTAAGTATCTTCATGGTATTGCTCATAAATCGAACCCTGGAAAGTATTATATGGAATACTTGTTAGGAATGAGTTTCCTAATACGCAACAGAATGGTGGTGTGTTGACCTAGTGTACAACAAATTTTTTTATAACATATTTAAACTATCTTTAAATATGCGAATCCTTTAATATACACATATTAATCATAAGCAAGAAAAGAATAGAAAACATACCTCTTGATGCCTATCAAGTGTCCTTGATATCTTTTCGTAATTTGAACGAACTTCATATCCAAGCTACTCCCAGGTACTCACACCAAGATCTTCCACAATGTTCTCTACACCTGAAGTGTGTGGGCACTTGGAGAATAAATGATAGTTAATTTATGATTCTACTTGATGTACTCAACACATGAGATCAAGAGAATAGGCCTGAAATTAGTTCTATATCTTTTTCAGGGAGATATAGAAAAGTATCGTTCTTTTCTTTAGAGCGAATAACATAATGTCTTTTATTTTCTCATAAGTCTAACTTAAATAGAAAATATTTAAATTTTAAAAAATAAATCTGTAAGCAATTTACAATTTATCTTTTAATTAATGAATTATCTCATTAATGAAAATATCCAAAAACTAACTTTTGAATTTTCAATTAATTAATTAATTAAATAAATAAAATCGGAAAATCTATTCCTGAAAAATGTGTAGTACACGCCACACACAGTCCATGGACTGTGTGTGCCGTGTACCACCCTATATTTTAGAGATATTTGATTTTTCCATAATTATTTAATTATTTATTGAAACTACCTTATCAGATAATATCCAACAACCTGATAATTAATTCAAATTTGAATTAATTATCTTTCTAACTAATTATCATGTATAATTAAATATTTGAATAAATATCAATATTTTAAATTCAAATCCAATTTGAAATTATCATATTATTATCTCCCACTCAAATAAAGATATTTTATTAATTCTACCAATTAATTAAAACCAATTTAAATTAAATAATAATTTCGAAATTAAATATTTAATTTATTATAATTTCAAAAATTATAATTAATTATTTAATATAATTTCGAAAATAAATTTAATTATTTAATATAATTTAAAAAATTACATAATAATTAAATATTAATTAATTTTGTTAATTACAAATAATTTGTAATTAATTAATTAATCACTATTATCACGTAATTCCATATTTGGCCCGAAGAACAAATTTCTTCTTAAATATGTCTTTCAACCATTTTTCCATTTATATCAACTCTGACCTTGAATAGTGTTGATAGAGCCGCTGTTTGGACCTATGGACCTATAATTCCAAGCTTCAATAAATTTGAGATTATTAATTAAACTCTTTAATCAAATAATCTTAATTTATTAATCTCATGATTACTCCACTATAAATATGAGACTACGCTATTGTAATTATAGACATTTCATTTACTAAGTACTTTATAATAATAAAATGTCCATTGATATAATCATTACATACAAATTAACCCTATAATAATGGTTCATAATTAATCGGGAATTAAATTACCGTTTTACCCTTTTAATTATATCTTCTTTCCTTAAGTACCATTGACTTTACTAGCACTACAAGAAATCTGACATTTACCTACCAATTTCTTACCTACATATATATATTGGTAGGCAAAATTACTTTTACCTACCAAAAATTTAATTGTCCGCACTATTGGTAGGTAAATATTGGTAATTATAAAATTTTCTAGAATTATATTTTTTGTACCATAATATTGGTAGGTAATGAGTTTTTCCTACGAATATATTGGAGGGAAATTTTTCAAATTTTGAAGCTTATTTTTCCCACCAATTTTATTTTTTTTTTAAATTAAAATTAATGTTGATGTGGAGAACATTAACATTATAATACTCAATCTCTTTTCATAAAAATATAATCATATACATTTATATATAAAAAAACACAAATATAATTATATGAATATAAATATTATTTAATAAAAAAATAAATAAATCTTTTATAAACCTAAACCTAAAAACACTATCACTCAAAATCTCAAATCCCTCTTTCTCTTCAGTACTCGCCTCTCTTCTCTGCTTCCCCATCGATGAACCAGGTTCATTCCAGCCGCCTCCCCATCGACGAACATTGTCACTCCCAGTCGCCTCCCCATCGATGAACCCATCTGCCTCCCTATTCGTCAGACCCAGTCACCTCCGCCGCCTCGCAACCAGGCCCCTCCCAGCCGCCTCCCCATCGACGAACACTGTCACTCCTAGTTGCCTCCCCATCGATGAACCCATCCGCCTCCCTATTCGCCAGACCCAGTCACTTTCGCCGCCTCTCTCTTCGTCAAATCCCTCTTGCTCTCTGTTGTCGCAGTTGTTGTAGTCTATGCAACAATACTTGCTATTGGTTTCGTCATCGTTCCTTGCCTTTACTTTGCTCGACTTGTAAGTCCATTGATTTTTTTCTCGTGATCTTCTCTGCTTCAGCCATTACCAATTGTAAGTCCATTGATTTTATTTTTATTGTGTTATCTGCCTCAAAATATTATTGTATTTTACTTTTGTTAATTTTTTTTTTCAGATGGTGTTGTTGCAAGAATAGGCTTACAACTGTTGGTAGCGGATTGATGAGGCTTGGTGGATTGAACGATTGGGTGGGTTGTTGGTTGAGGTATATTCATAATACTATTTATGAAAATCCCCTAAATCTGAATGATTAATGATGAGTTGTAATTTTTGAGGCAATTTTTATGTGTTTGAGTATGTTTTGGTTCTGTTATTTGATCTGAGGCATATTTTTTCTATGTTTATGTACTGCCATATGTTTTCGATTTGAGATTTTTGAATTGTATTATAATTCAGTGTTTCTCTTTAGTTGTAAGGTTTGGTTCTGTTCTTAGCAATGAATCTGTTTCAATGTCTATATATGAAGGAGTCTGTTTTAGTAAGGATTTGATATAATATATTTTGTTTGGTACTTTGATTATGATATTTGTATTCAAATTTAGTGTTTCTCTTTGATTTTAAGATATGGTTCTGTTTTGAGCAATGGTTCTGTTTTGAGCAATGAATATGTTTTAAATGGATCTCTTTTGAGAAAGGATTTGATTTAATTATTTTGTTTGGTACTTTGTTTATGATATTTGTATTCAAATTTATTGTGTGCAAGTGTTTGATCTGATGTAACAATTAGTTCGAGTGGTTCTATTTACATCTTGCTATGTTGTTAGTTTTGGGCATTTTGCTTTTGACAGTGGCATCACAGCTTGGTTCTATTTTCTAGTGAAGCAATACTTCTTTCTCCTTAAATGTCTATTAGCTTGAATTTTTATATATGTGTGTCTATTAGAAATGCTTTGCAGCTTGTGTCTTAGTTTATTTAGATATGGTCTTTGATCTCTTTATGAGATTAAATTTCCAGTGCTTGAGTATTTTTGGATATGATCTATCTTTTTTCAGAACATATTACCTTAATGTGTCATACTTTTTTAAGAACATATTACCTTCATAGTCAATGAAGTTTAAATAATATAATTAAAAGAGGACAACAAAAATTGAAATTAAGGGACTTTAAATGATTTGTATTCAGATTAGGGACTCTGCTTTTTGGTTTGTATTTTCTTCATTGTTGTCTTCATTTGGGCTTTGGATACTTCTTGTATTTATGAATTACAAGCTTGGTTGTGATAAAATGAAAAGCTTTAAATGTCACAGTTTGTGGCTCTAGAATGTCTTGTATATCTTCATTTTTATCTTGTTTGAAAGCAATAGTTATTAATATTGATGAGTTTTTATTATCTGTGTAATATTGCCTACTGTGATGGTGAACATTTATCAGTTCTTTGCATTTTGTGTGATTTTGAAATTAAAAGTTTCGATATGATTTAGATATATGGCATATCCAAAGTCCAATGCCCCTTTTCAAATATGATTTAGATTTATAAATTTGGTATAGACTCATCTGCCTAATTTGGCTATGCTGATATATTAAGTACTTTAATGAGGTTTATGTGCTTTATTGGATTGAGGTATTAAGTTGTGTTCTAGAGTTTTGTTTCATTTTCTAGATTATTGTTTCAAATGTTCGATGCATATTGCCTATTAAATGTAGTTTTGAATGTTGACTTATATTTTCTTTTTCCGATTTGGATCATTTTGCTACTTTGAATTTTTTTTTTGCCTGTGATGTTGATAAATGATGTTGGTGATTATGGGACTTGATGTGTGCTCATATATTTGTTTTTTAATATATGATGGTATATCAAGTGTCATAAATGCCCATAATAATAAGTCATATTTTCTGAAATCATTATGATGATTAAATTGGGGATAACTATTGTGTTGAGTTTAATTATATTTTCCCATTGTTGCCAACCCAAACCCCACCTCCAACCATCTTCGTTGTCCACCTCACAAAGACATCATCGACATTCACAAGTTCGAGAAAAAGGATGCTCTCGTGTAATAAATTGGGGATAACTATTGTGTTGAGTTTAATTATATTTTCCCATTGTTGCCAACTCGAACCCCACCTCCAACCATCGTCGTTGTCCATCTCACAAAGACATCATCGACATTCACAAGTTCGAGAAAAAGGATGCTCTCGTGTAATAATCTCAAAGTGAAGAATAGACTTGTAATGGACTTGTTGATATTTTTTATGAAATGTAATTAGTTTAACACTCGTCTTTAATAAGCAATGATATTTTATAATATATGTTTATTTATTTTATTATTAATGTTAAATAATTTATTTGAGTTCGGTTCGGGAGTCACAAGATGATTGTATGGTTTTTTTCTAGTTTATTTCTAATATAGAACATTTATAAATAACTGTTATTATTTTTTACCTACACATAACTATTAAATTTGACCAAAATATAAATTGTGTAACAGACCAATAAAATCATGCTATGTGGGCTAATAAAATGACCCCACATGGTCCAATAATATTGTGCCACGTAGACCAATAAAATGATGCCACGTGGACTAATAAAATGATGCCACGTGTATGCTACTATGAAAACCATGTCATCAGACACGTAGGATGACAAGTCATCAAACACGTCATCTGATGACTCATCAATTGATTTATAACTTAGTGGGGTCCACTGATTCTTTTACCTACCAGTATTAATAAGTGTAGGTAAAGATTCTTTCCCCACTAACCTTTACCTACTAGTCTCTACCAATTCAATATTGGTAGGTAAACCATATTACCCACCATTAGGCTAGTTTTACCTACACTTATAATTGGTAGGTAAAGACCCCATTTTCTTGTAGTTAGTGAAGGTTAATTCATTACTAAATTATGAATTTGAGCTCAATAACCTTTAAGTCTCAAAAAGTCAACCCTTAAGAGAACCATTATTCAATCTCTTATGAGAATGTATAGATTTCATATCTGTATACTATGTCCCCAGCCATTTACATTAATGAGTTCCCAAGACAAAAGTTTCTAGCCTCATCATTCTAACAGACTCTAACGAGTGAATCAAAGAACTCATATAACATAAACATGAGTTCATGGTAACTTCAGGATTAAGATCTATTTGTATACGATCATCAGTTGATATATTTAATTAATACTTCAAAAGGGTATTTAACTAAGTATTAATAAACATATCTGGTCCAGTTCTATATATTCTCTAATATATAAAGTACATCTACTAAAGTGTCCTACTACACTAGTGATCCAGTTCTAGATCACATGTATTCATAATACTAGTTGACCGTACTTGCAGTAATTAATCTAAAGATTCCATAACTTTATTTTACTGCGAACTATTCAAGTTCATTTATCTCAAACACAATCCTCTCGTACCAATACGCGTTTGAGATTAAATATATAAACTTAAGAATTTTTCTGATATTTACATAATATTATCACAGAATAATATAGTCCATAAAATATATGCATAACAAATTCAATTTATTTATTTATTTCTTAAAACAATGTCTACTACATATGCTTTCAGGGCACAATTCCCAACAATACTTTCTTACTCCAGTCATTAAAGCCAACAACCTAGCTTTTATGCATGTGGGCCCTTTTTATCAATCTCTCCCAACTAAGGAAATGCATTCCTGGGCAGAGGATCTCACTAACATGCCCATTGAGGAGAAGGATGTTGAGCGGTTGGTCACCTTAAAGAATCTTCAATTGGTGGGGTTGTTACAGAACGACCAAGACATTGTTGTGGGCAACATTACTCATGAAGCAAACACGACTGACCAGTCAAATGTAGATATCGAAGTAGTGAATGACCAGTTATCTCCTGAACCATCTTCTCAGCCACGCCGACCAGGTGATCTTATCATTAAAGAACCTCTTCATGAAGATCCTCACTGACACGCCTTCCCTACCAGGCCTGGAAAAGGGAAAAGCATTAAGCTCCTCAGAAAAGACAACTCATTGTCGGAAGACGAGGATGACATTTTCGATGAAATTTTGAACTCAGGTTTTTCTGCTAATAGTAACCATAGTTACATTGCTATGAATGATTATGATGAAAGTCTGTAGATTCATGTGGTCACAGTAAAATTTTCATTCACTTATATTTATTTCTTGTTTCCACTGATTGGGTTTTTGCTTTACTTTTTTGCAAATCCTGTCATGTTTAGACAGTTCAACACTCCCTCTACCTGAAAGAGGAAAATTGGTGAAGGTAGCAGCTTGAATCCTCCAAGAAAGATCGTGAGGATTGTACACCACCAAACTAGGGGAGACCATCTGAATAGTTAGTCACAATCCCACGCTTGACTCCTTTGTCTATTCCACCTTCTGCCAGCCTAAAAGTTACCCGACTAGACGGCTTGAGTGAGCCCCTTCGCATTGCTGGTGAGTATGGAAAAAAGTTATTAGACCACCTTCTTCACCATGAAATGACAACTCAGACCTTTGAGACTCCACCCCGACAAAGCGTTGAAGTTGTCCTTCACAAAGGCCTCGCTGAAATAATATGTGTAAGTATCTTATTATAAAAAGTGCTCACTTTCTTATCGATTGTTCTTATTGTGAATACACTTTCTATTATCTATTTCAAGGATTCATCACTATTAGTCATGCTCAACGCCGAGCTATTGATTATAAGGATTTGGTCAAGGTCTTAAATGATCAATTGGTGGAAGCCCAGGCAAAGATTGAAACTGTGATTATGTTTGAGAAAGATCTCCAAGAAAAGACTGAGCAGGCAGAAAAAGTAGTTGCTGATTGGGATAGATCTCTGAAAGAGTTGGCTGATGAGAACAATAAGAAAATCCAGGCCAACAAGATGTTGATAGACCAGCTGGCGGAAAAAACTCAAGAAAATGAAGAGCTAAAACAAGACAAGGAAACTGATCTGGCTCGTTACGAAGAATTTTGCTTCAACTGCTTCTATCAGATATGGAAGTTAAACAAGCTTCTCAACTTTGACTTTCTCTTTGAAGAGGCAAGGGAGGAAGAGCTTGCCAAATGTGAAGCCAAGGCCACCGATGAGGCAACCCTTCCATCTGGTGCTGTGCCTGCCTCTTCTTCTCTATCATTCTGGCCAGAGGAGGTTCCGGATGTTGAGGATGGTGTTGACCTGCTAGAGACCAATTTACCCGAATAGTAAACATGCTTAGCTGACCAGGGAGCCTCCTACCTGACCAGTAAAAACTTTATACCTGGCCAATAGTTTACTTGTTTTTCTTATACTTTTGTGAAGAAATCTTCTACTTATCAGGATGGTTTGCTCGTATGACAAAGCTGTTGGCATTTATACTTTACTTTTATTTTTTTAACTTAAAACATTTTAAGTCTTTTTAGAATTTAAACATTATAAGTTTTTTGTGAATAGTAAAGTCACTCTGATTTATGCCTTATATATTTTCGCATGAGTACTTAGTTTTATTTAACTTAGAAATTATATATATTTCACAAGTTTTTACTAAGTATACTTCCTCACACTCTTATTGCTCTAAATAGTTTTGAGCAGAATAATTATATTCACATGAATGTTTGTTTCTAACTTCATTTTTCTAAAGGCAGAAAAATTCAAAGTTACTTAATCTTTGTTATACAAGTTAGCTTAATGGCCATTTTCGACTTCAAAAAATTACAAGTCAGCCTAAAAACAAACACCTTAACTCATGCTCTTATTTCTTGTGTTAAATTATAAACCAATATACCCTATGTGCCCCCCAAGTGATCCTTGGTCACTTACTACTTGACCGAATTTATTCGAGCAGTTAATTACTCATGAAACACATAGAATATATGGGAAATATTCGAGCAGTTGAACACTGCTTGAACGCACCGACCAGTTTAATGTCCGATTTTATTGACCAGTTGAACACTGTTTGGATAATTAACACACATGCATATTTGTAGCAATAATCGACCATGTTGCGTGTAGTCTTTTTTATTACTCGTAATATAAAAGTGACAAAACGTGTCTAAAAATGAGTCTTAACCAAAAAATAGGTGATCGGTCGGCTAATGACCAACCCCTTGACAAACTTAAATAACAAGTTGAACACTTGAAACTAAGCTATCACTCTGAAAGTGGATTCCAGTAGTTCCTGATCAATGTCCTTTCAGCCAAGAAAGTTTGTAAGTACTGGGATGAGAAACTTGCTTGATCTGGTAAGGTCCCTCCCAATTTGGTCCTAGCACTCTAGCTGCTGGGTCTTTGACGAACACCTTTCTCAGGACCAAATCTTCGACCTGGAACGTTCGATCTTTCACCCTGGAATTGACGTAGCGAGATACTTTATATACCAATATACTCTATGTGCCCCTAAGTGATCAAAATTTAATTACTCGGGAAACACATGTGAATAAATGGAAATTTTTTGAGCAATTGAACACTGCCTGATTTTACAGACGAGTTGAACACTGATCGAATCTACGCACCAGTTGAACACGGTTCAAGTATGTCGAGCAGTTGAACACTACTTGATTTACCGAACAGTTGAACATTGCTCGATTTTACCTACCAGTTGAGCACTGTTTGAGTATACCAACCAGTTGAACACTACTTGATTTTACTGACCAGTGAATACTGTCCAATTTTACTGACCTGTGAACACTGCCCGATTTTACCGACCAGTTGAACATTGCCCAATTTGATCGACTAGTTGAACACTGTTAAAGTTTGTTGAGCAGTTGAACACTACTTGATTTACTGACCAGTTGAAGACTGCTCGATTTTATCGACCAGTTGAGCATTGTTCTAGTATACCAACCAGTTAAACACTACTTAATTTTACCGACCAGTGAACACTGCCCGATTTTACCGACCAGTTGAACACTGCCCTATTTTATCGACCAGTTGAATACTACTCGATTTTTCCGACCAGCTGAACTCTACTCGATTTTACTGACTAGTTGAACACTGCCCAATTTTATGGACCAGTTGAACATTGCTCGATTTTACTGACCAGTTGAACACTGCTTAATTTTACAGAAAGGGCTAACATTCATATGGTCGATGCCATCCGATCTGATAGATCAATTTGTCAAGCTCTACACCGCGGGCGCCAGTACGTCAAGATGAGCTTGAATAACTAGTTGGGCATTCCCGACCAGTGTACTTCCATCTAGTATTTCTACTTGATCGTCAGGGCGGACATGACCTTGCTCTTCGACCAGGGGATTTTCTTTTTGTTGCTGATGACATCTCGCAAATCTCTCCGGGTAGCATGTCCTCTTAGCTGGTCGAACGCTGTACTTTTTGATTTTTCCTTATCAGACGGTTTATTGCACGGGACCAACTCTTTTACACTATGCTGCTGGTCGAGATGTAGCGGCGGTTTTTCAAGGCGAACTGGGCGGTCTTCTCTTCCTTCTCGTTGGTCAATGCCATCTTTTTCCTTTGACCGGTCAGTTTGATGATTATCAGCCTCATCTCGACCATATTCATCTTTGTATTAGGGAATTTTCTTGTCTTGAGGAGCTCTGGTCTGGTTATTCCCTGACGCGATTTTCTTACTACCCGACCAGTGACTTCCTGATTGGGAAATTTCTGACCGGTGGCTTCTCGTAGGGGTTCTAGAATTCTCTCTTTGCATTGACCCAATTCTATAGCGAGTGCCATCATCTGTCTGATCAGTCTGATTACTTCGACTCCGATCAGGTCCTCGTGAGTTCGTCTTCCTAGCAGGGGACTTCTGACCAACATTGTCGTTTCGTGCTCCCTGGGCAGCAGTTCGTGTTGCATCTTGAGTCTTGGCTTGGGCCAACTGGGTAGCCACTTCTAGAGCGAGTGATGCCTCACAATGTCATTTGTTAGCTTCCTCCTGTCATCGTCTGATCTCTTCACTTCTGGCATCCATATCCCGCTTTTGCTGTTCGAACGCAACCTTCTGCCTGGCCATTTCTTTAGCGAAAGACTCTTGCCGGAAATTGAATTGCATCATCTCTTCTTCTTGAAAAACTCCCATGGTTTCCTAGAGTTATTCAACCTTTGGCTTAGTGTCAGGATTCTCAGGTCGAGTAGGACCTTCTGGTCTAACAGTTTCTTTTGCAGTTGACGTACCAGGCTTCTTGGGCGCCATAATGGTAGGATGGTAGTGTGTATCTTCTATTTAGGCTCTCAATGAAAGCACCAAAAATCTTGACCATGATTTTGGCCAACGACGAGTAGACACAAAAACTACAATGAAGACAATAGCCTTGAATAGAAAATAAAAATGACACGACCAATTTTGTAGTGGTTCAACCCTAATTTGTTGGTAATATCCTAATCCACTTGGAGTTGTTATATATGTACCTACACTTAAGATCAGATGAACCTGAGCCAATTGAGTTTCTTAAGTATAAGTTGAAAAATACAAAGTGTCTCTCTCCAAGTTCTCTCAGAAAATGCCCCAAGAATACCCCAAGTCACAGTCCCAAAGTCTCAAAATTAGAGAGTCTAAAAGTCTCCGAAAGATCAGATCCCCTAAAATGATGCCATGAACTCTTTATTTATAGGCTCATGGATCATACATGAAAAATCTCCCGTTTTGACGGAGTCCTTGGTTGTTTCAACCAATTTTATTTAATAAAGTAATAAAAAATTCAAATTACAACAATATAGCTATTACTTCGGGATATCTGAGAGATTCGCGTAGTAGTTACGGGAAATTCTGGTTGTAGTTATCACTGAGAATCTGTAAAGTAGTCATTGGGTAGCTAACTCTTGAGACTCTGACATACCTGGTTGCCTGAATCTTCCTTTTGATGTAGCTGGTCGGGTAAATCTCCTTTTCGATGTAACTGGTCGAGTAGATCTCCTTTCTGATGTTGCTGGTCGGGTAAATCTCCTTTCTAATGTTGCTGGTCGGGTAGATCTCCTTTCTGATGTTGCTGGTCAAGTAAATCACTCACTGACCAGGCGAATTCATATCTGGTCAGGTAAATTCGTAACTGGTCGGGTAAAATACTCCCTGACCAGGAAAATTCACATCTGCTCGGGTAAATCACTTCCTGGCCATGTAAATTCTTATCTGGTCGGGTAAAACACTCCCTGACCAGGAAAATTCATATCTGGTAACGTAAATCACTTCCTGACCAAGCAAATTCATACTTGGTCGGGTAAATCACTTCCTGAACAGGTAAATTCTTATTTTTTCGGCCAATCTTCTTCTGACCAGTGACATGATGACTCTGTAGGTCATCTTCTAACCCTTACACTACCCTTGGCCAACATGTTCATTGACCATTATTGTGCCACTTGATGACCATGCATTGCCACTTGTCACTTCTAATTGCCACGTGATCGAACCGAAATTTCAGGGATAACAATAATGATGATCATCAATTTGAATTTTGAATTTAAAATTTAAATTTTGAAATATGATTGTTATCTTTTCCTTAAAAGGATAAATACCTTATTTTGTGGGAGATTATGTTTAGTTAAATAAATAAATAAAAGAAAAATGTAATATCCCTAAAAAAGGATATAGCAGTACAAGCATGACACAATCCAATGACTATGCCATGCGTGTACCAACTGCACTGATATTGTATCAATGTTGTTTCTATTTTATTTATTTAATTAATTAATAATTTAAAAATAGTTTTTTAAATTTGGTAAGTTAGATATTTACCTAAAATCAAATCCTATCATCATTATGATATTACTATTATTATTAGAAATAATAATATATATATATATATGATATAGAATAATAAAAAGAAAAAAAAACACAAACCCAAACACAACAACACAATACACAATTCAAAATAGTTCTCAAGATTTTTTATCAGAGAAAAAGTCTTTCTTCTTCTTCTTCTTCTTTATTCTAGCCATTCTCAGACCATAATCCAAGTTTTCATGTGTTGAGAAGTACTTGTGTTTCCTGAAATTGCAAACCCATGTTCTCTATGTTCCCATACACATCTTGTGGTTTAGAGAACACTCTGGAAGATCGTGGTTTGAGTGCTTAAAGCTTTGGATATGAAGATCGATAAATATACGAAAAGACTCAAGGACACTTGATAGGCTTCAATGGGTAAAAGTTCATGTTCTTGTATGTTTATGTGTTTATATGTTATATATAAATATATTGTATCTTTATATATATGTTGCATGATTAATAATATTGTATATTGATGTTTCTGGATTGATGTTTTCTTGGTCATATAAACTGTTTATATGATTAATGAAATTTTTTATTGTTGTATACAATGGGCCCACCATACTCGTTTCGCTGCGTGCTCTGAATATTTTTCCAACAATTGGTATCTGAGCAGGTCATTAATCTATACATATTATTAATTGTTGTGTGGGATTATATGCATTTTTATATTATATGTTATATATGTTAGAATTGATGGATATTTATTTTCATGATGATAGATTCTTAAGGGTTGTTCTTAAAATTTATAGATGAAAGATGTAAGCCTTATTGGGGGATAGGAATTTTGTAATTTTTTCTTAAAAAATTATGAGTAAAATTAAGTTGTGGCCCGAGCCCTGAGCTGCTGCCTACGCACCAGCCCAGCCCATGCATGCCTGCACACCATACCCCTGTGCCAGGCACCGTGCCCCTGCTGCCCAGCTAGTGTGCCCACGTGCGCGCCCAGCACCGCGCCCCTGCGCCCAGCCACCGCGCCCCAGCCCGCACCCTGCTTGCGCTCAGCCGCCGGACCACCCTCCTTGCTGCTGCACCCATGATACAACCTAGGGTTTGTTAGTGTGTTGTCACCATAATTATTTTTTAATTACTCATTTAATTAAAAATAAAAAATTGAATTAAAATGATTTTAATTTGGAAATTTCTTTAATTGAAATAATGTTAAGTATTTTCCCTAATTAAAAAAGGTTTTAGTTGTTATATTCCATAATTAAAAGTGTTTTAATTAAAATATCCAAAATTAAAATTATCTTAAATTTTAATTTATTAAAATCAAATTTTTTAATTTTATTTTAATTAAATTAGCCAAATTCAAATTGAGCCTTAGAAACTTTTGGGTGTTAAAACTCAATGTTTAATTATTTTAAAGGTTTGTTTAAAACAATTAAAAAGTTGTATAATTTAAAATGGATATGGAAAATGGTGGCATTGTCTCAACAAGACTACATCTCAAGGTTCAAGATCAATGTGTTCTTATCAGGCCTTAGTTAGTCTAGGTTATATTTTCATGTATTTTTTTTTTGCAAGTGTTGTAATTTTTCTAAAAATACCCAAAAGTTACCATACTCGCTTTTATTTACTTATTATAGATGTTTCAATGTGATTAAAATGTTTAATATTTTGTCATGCATTATAACATGCCATTCATATACCCACACAGTATGCAATTAACATGCATTACATTCGTGTAGAAACATGCTATTAGGAACATCCTATATTTGGTTATATGCTTATATAAGATAAATCATATAAAAATAAATTTAGTCTTAATTAGTTAAGATGGTAAATCAAAATGAAAGTTGTTTAATTTGTTGTTTTAATTAAAAACATTTTATTAAAATAAAAAATATATTCTCTTAATTAAAGCAAAATTAGACTTAGAATTAACAGCAAAATTTTGTTTTGTTTTGCTTAATTGGATTAATAATTATTAGAATATCATTCGGTAAAAATAATTAAATTTATTTTTACAACTAAATTAAAAAATATTGATTTTTTGAAAAACACACTTTTCCAAAATAGTGAGTGGGAGAGGGAGTTAAGATGATAAGTCCCATGGTCTTCATTATTGATTGAACACCGAGAGGCATAGGAAGGGCCTTGTGTCACCTCCGTTTGCGGCCTCCCTAAGGAAAGACTTCCAAATACGTTTATTTTATCTCAAGGTTGACTTCTCTTATGAGAATATAATTAGGGATGTAATTCAAGTTTGACTGACCCTAAGACACACTCTTGATTTAAGTCATTGATTGAAAATAATGGGTTACACTCCAAAGGTGTATCTAGGCTTTTGAGCACGACTAGTGCATCTTGACCGAACTAGAGGTAGTTCATAAGTCAAAAGAGAAAAAAACATTTTTAAGTTTTCACTTATGAAATTGAGATTTGTCTCAAAATTAATTTGGAGTTAGTCTGACCTACCCCAAGGCGGTCCATTAATTTTCAAATTAATTTATCATGGATTAGTATATATTGTTATGTGTTTTTATATGTTGCATTCATGCATCATATTTACTTTTCCAAATAAAATATGATATTTGTTATATGTTTTAATTCATTATATTTTATTTTATTTATTTCCAGCAACAATGGTTAATTCTCTTAATCTTGATCAAGAACCTCAAAATGAGAAAGAACCAGTGAATCCTCGTGATGGCCACCTAAGTACTTTTATTTTAGATTCAACAATCTAGATATTTGGTACAAAAACATACAAATAATTCTGAGTGAACTAAAAGTGTATGATGCAATCATTGATGTACCACCAAATGAGCCATCAACTTTTTCTGATTATGATAGTCATAGATAATATGCAGATTGGATGAAGATTTGATTATTTGACTCGTCATTGCATACTGAAGATTGTGCCTGATATTAAATCGAGATATGTGAACCTTAAATCCACATACGAGATATGGGAAAGGATCAAAAAAGATTCTTTTGATCGCTTAAGAAGTTTGCAAGAAGAAATGGTAAATATGATTTTCTCATCTCCTTTTAATATATTTGAATAGTTGATTCAAATTTTTATGCTACCATATTTTTGTCTTGTTTTCAGGTACGCATAATTCAAGAAAAGAAAAGAATGCGAAAGAAAAACAATAAAAGAATTATAGATTGGTAGTTCTAGAATTTTTTCTAGAAACTATGTTTTTAGATTCCTTTATTTCATGAATGAACAAGTTTAGTATTTCTTTTGAATAATAAATTCAGTTGTTATTTTGAATTATAATTGTTCCACCTATTTCATTAATGAGTATAAATGATAATTATGAATTATTTATAATTGTGCAAATCATAGATTTAATAAGACATCTTATTCCAACCACCAATTAAGTGAAACATATATGTGAATTACTTTTAAGATTGACTTATAATTAATTAGACACATAAAACATATAAAAGACAGTATTTTATTGCAACCATTTAATGGTTCTCTCCTTGTTTATATAGTCTATTAATTAAAGTTAACCAAAAGACCTTTCTCTAATAAAGACTCAAAAATCACATAATCGTTTAGCTAATACATAAAGATGTATGTTGAACATTTTAATGTTCAAAGCTAAAAGAAATAATAAATAGTGAGTCAATATTGATTGACGTTTATTTTATATATGTTTAACTATGATTGAATGCAAGGAAAATTTCTAGAAATTTTCATGCATCAGTCAAAGTAAAGTCACTTAGAGACTTGTTTGATCTAATCAAAACAATGTCTAAACTTGAAATTGGAATTCAAGTAATTTGCGTGTGAACTTGGAATTCAAACCCAATTCACATACAACTAGAATGCTAAGCAAAATTAATATTTTAGAAATATAATTTAATCATATTAGATAAGATTATATTCATAATGAGTAATCGTTATCATCTTTATTATTTCCAGAATCAGCTTTCATAACTGTTGTAACGCCCTGGTTACCCCAAGACAGTTACGGTGAACTTTGAACCATGAATTTAACTCGCTAACCGAGTTCTTTGGTTAAAAACGTGCTTCTAGGTGTTATTAATAGGTTAAGGTGGAAAACCAATCAAAAGGAAATGATCTATTTTATTTAAAACATAAAACTGTTCATGGGCCCATAAAAATGTTTACAAGTTATTTACAATACAAAATGGTCATTACAGTTTGAAATTTACAATTTGCCGATCTAAGCGGCAAAAATAGGGTAAACCCCCTAGTTCCCCTGAGAACTCCTTGTCCGTGGTGGTCAAGCGGCCACATATGTACACATCACCACCTAAGTTCTCCACTCAAGGCTGGGTGAGCTTTTCATTCCCTTTACCTGCACCACATAGCACCCATGAGCCAAAGCCCAGCAAGAAAACTCAATACTGCATGAATATAATATCAAACGATGATCATAATAACCATCCAGGACTTTCAGTCCATAACAGAGGAGTGACAGTTGAAAAAGTCACTAAGGTGGGTTCCGTTCCCATTACAAATAAGTGATCATTTCACTAGCTTGAACGAGGTAGGTATCTGATGAAATAGTCACCAGCATAAACCTACCGAGTCACCATAGAGTCACTTCTGTGGGATTCTGTTCCCTTAGCCATGTGACAAAACAGTTACCTAGGCCTTTGGCCCTGGCTCTGAGTAACTAGTCATAGACTAGACAAACGCTTATAATTTTCATGGAACTTAGGGTCGGCCCAACATTAATGCTCCATATAAATCATTCAATGCTGATATCGATTAGATCTAATCTTTTATCGGCTCTGCGTTCATGACGCTTATGCTGTTTCTGACTCTTAGGTCAGTAACACACGACCAATGTTCATACCGTTGTGAACCTGACTAGTAAGTCACAGCCTCACAGACGGATCTGACACCATTGTCGATCCTGACTAGTAAGTCAGTGCCATTCACAAGTAAGCAAGATTTGTTAAGCATTTAATTTGCAATCAACATCCACATTTACACATCAACATGCCTCTATAATAACCACGCATGTCATACACATAGGGTGAAGTTTTCTTTCCTCTGGTTCGAGTGAGAATGAGTAAAAGAATGACCCTTGAGAACGATATTTATTATAGTCCCTTAGCGGTCACCTATTCATAACCAAATATGGGATTCCATCAATAAAATGAATAACAAATGTTCCCGAACAACAACTTAGCCTCCAGAACATCGAATCCCACTAAACTGTGTTGTAGGAACGATCCCGAGGCGTAAGATTGAGTTCCCATGATCAAAACACCTATTTGGCCTAAAAAACCCTCAAGAGCTGCGGCCCCAAAACCCTGAGCCGCAGCCCCCAGCCAAGACAGGAGCACCAGGGGCAAGCACCGCGGCATAACATACCCAGTACCACAGCCCCCAGTCCTCCTCAACTCCACCGTCCTTAGCATCAAGCTCAGGCAGCGACGCTCAAGAACAGGGTCGCGGCCCCACCTGGGAAACCTACCATAACTCCAATTTCTCACCTTTTAAATCTTCCAAAAACCTACTTAAACATCTCCAATTCCAAAAATCAAAGTTCTGAAACATCCCAATGATCCAAAATCATCAACTCCTGAGGCTCAAACAAATCAAAAACTCATCAACACACAAAATCCAAATCAAAGCTTAGAAACTCTAAAACTCAAAACTTAAAGCTTGGATTACCTTTGATTGTGTTGTTTCTCGCTAATTCCTTCGGTCAACAAGCTTCTAATCTTTCCTAGGATAGCTATGCCTCAATCCTCGCTTGATTCCGACTCCTAGAACTCAAGTTTTCTTCGAAATTGCAACGAATGGTAAAAAGAACTAACGGGAGAAAGAGTAAGGTGTTTGAACGTAAGTTTCTTTATGACACACTACTTCAAGCTTAAGTAACCTTAAATAAATCCTAATGCTTGGGGTCCCAAAAACACCCCCGGGGACAAAATAGTCAAAACTCCCAGAATTTCCTCTTGATCTCAATAACTCCCAATATATCCTCAAATAAACATTCTCATTATCCAATATCCCAATAATTGACCTCGTTATGACAAAACCGCTAACTTGCAACCTAAGATCGTCTCATGCCGAATAGCTCGAATATATCCACATAATAATGGGATCTCATCCATAAATCATAACATGCACCACAATATACAAATATGCCCTCAACGAGCCAAATTACCAAAATGCCCTTATAATCAAATGTGGACCCACATGCATGCGTTTAACATCATACTATAATATAATTCACATAAACATGTATATAATAGTTTAATGGCATAATAAAACAATTATGGCCCTCCCGGCCTACTAATCCTACCACTAAAGTGCATTAGGGATTTTGGAGCATTACAACTATCCCTTCCTTACAAAAATTTCTTCCTCGAAATTTACCTGAATAGCTCGAAATACTGACTCTGCATATCTGACTCCAGCTCCTAGGTCGCTTCCTCGACCTTGCTGTTCCTCCACAATACCTTAACCAAATGTATCGTCTTATTTCTAAGGACCTTGTCCTTTCTGTCAAGTATCTGGACTGGCTGCTCTTCAAGGGAGAGATCTGCCTCAAGCTCCAGATCTTCATAACTCAAAACATGAGTCACATCAGATACATACTTCTGAAGAGGTGAAACGTGAAACACATTATGCACGACTGACAATGCTAGAGGTAAGGCCAACCTGTAAGCCACCTGACCAATCCTCTCCAAGATCTCAAATGGACCTACAAATCTAGGGCTCAGCTTGCCCTTCTTCCCAAATCTCCTCACCCCTTTCCATGGCGAGACTCTAAGGAAGACATAGTCCCCCACTTGGAACTCCACGTTCCTGCGCTTGGGATCTGCATAACATTTATGTCTACTCTGAGAAGTGAGCATCCGAGCTCTAATCTTCTCAATGGCCTCACTGGTCCTTTGAACTGCCTCGGGACCCAAGTATCTCCTTTCACCTGTCTCATCCCAATGAATGGGAGATCTGCACTTCCTACCATACAACATCTCATAAGGTGCAACCCCAATGGTAGACTGATAATTGTTGTTGTAGGAAAAGCTCTATCAATGGTAGATACTTACTCCAAGATCCCCCAAAGTCCAGCACACATGCTCGCAACATGTCTTCCAATATTTGGATCGTACTCTCAGATTTCCCATCTGTCTGAGGATGATAAGCAGTACTGAACTTCAACTGTGTTCCCATGGCTTTCTGTAAGCTCCCCCAAAACTTGGAAGTAAAAGTGGGGTCCCGATCTGACACGATCGACCTCGGTGCTCCATGGAGGCGCACGATCTCTCTCACATAGAGATCTGCATACTGATCAGATGTATATGTAGTCCTCACTGGCAAGAAGTGAGCTAACTTGGTATAACGATCCACTATCACCCAAATAGAATCATGCTGACCAATAGTCCTGGGGAACCCCACCACGAAATCCATCGTGATGTCCTCCCATTTCCACTATGGGATATCCAGAGGCTGCAATAACTCTATCGGCCTCTGATGCTCAGCCTTGACCTGTTGACATGTCATGCACTTAGCCACGTATTCCACTACATCCATCTTCATCCCCAGCCACCAATACAACGATCTCACATCCTGATACATCTTCGTGGTGCCTGGATGCAAAGAGTAAGGTGTAGTATGAGATGCATCCAGAATCTCTCGCCTCAAAGCAGTGTCTAACGAAACACATATTCGCCCCTTGTACTGCAACAAGCCCAAATTAGACACTGTATAATCTCTGGATGCTCCAGCCAAAACATCCTCTCTGATCTTGATCAGCTGTGGATCACTCAACTGACCCTCTTTGATTCTCTCCAACAGTGTAGACTGTAGCGTAATATTGGCCAACTGGCCCACCAACAACTCTATACCAGCTCTGGTCATATCATTAGCTAACTCTCTGGCTATCAGCCTTGCACCATAAATCTACCCCGGACCCTTCCGGTTTAAAGCATCAACTACCACGTTGGCTTTTCCTGGATGATACAAAATCTCATAGTCATAATCTTTTACTAACTCCAGCCAACACCTTTGTCTCATATTCAAATCTTTCTGCGTGAAGAAGTATTTCAGGCTCTTGTTGTCTGTATAAATCTCACACTTCTCCCCATAAAGATAATGCCTCCATACCCTTAAAGCAAAGACCACAACCAGCAACTCCAAATCATGAGTGGGATATCTCTTTTCATACTCCTTCAACTGACGTGAGGCATAAGTAATTACCCTCTCTAACTGCATCAGAACAGAGCCCAAACCTTGATGAGAAGCATCACAGTAAATCACAAATTTCTTCTGGTCTGTTGGAAAACTCAAAACTAGAGCTGTAATCAATCTCTGCTTCAGATCCGAGAAGCTGTTCTCACACTTGTCTGACAACACAAATTTCTGATTCTTACGTGTCAGCTCAGTCAATGAAGTAGCAATTTTTGAGAACCCTTCCACGAAACGCCTATAATAACCTGCCAATCCAAGGAAACTTCTAACCTCAAAAGCATTCTTTAGCCTTGGCCAATCTCTAACTGCCTCAACCTTTGCTGGATCTACCTTAATCCCCTCCTTATTGACAATATGCCCAAGAAAGGATACATGAGATAACCAGAACTCATATTTCTTGAACTTTGCAAACAATCAGTGTTCCCTCAGTCTCTGTAGAACCAACCTCAGATGTTGCTCATGCTCTGACTCAGACTGAGAATATACTAGGATATCATTGATGAAGACGATCACAAACTGGTCCAGATAATCCTTGAACACTTTGTTCATAAGATCCGTAAAAGCAACTAGGGCATTAGTCAATCCAAAAGACATGACTAAGAACTCATAATGCCCATACCTAGTATGAAAAGCAATCTTCGTTATGTTTCCCTCCTTGACCCTCAACTGATGATAACCAGAACGAAGATCGATCTTTGAGAATACCTTCTTACCTTGCAACTGATCAAATAGATCATCTATTCTTGGCAAAGGATACTTGTTCTTAATTGTTAACTTATTCAATTCTCTGTAATCAATACACATCCTCAGAGAACCATCCTTCTTTTTCACAAACAAAACTGGCGCTCCCCAAGGTGAGAAACTAGGTCTAATAAAACCCAAATCCAAGAGCTCTTGCAACTATACCTTTAATTCTTTCAACTCAGCTGGGGCCATTCTGTAAGGTGCTCTAGATACTAGCTACGTCCCTGGTGCTAGTTCTATCATGAACTTTATTTCTCTATGTGGTGGCAACCCTGGCAAATCTTCTGGAAACACATCCAGGAATTCACAAACTAATCCGATCTCTTCTGGTCTCACTGGCATGACATGAGTGGTGTCAACCACACTGGCTAAGAATCCAATGCAACCTCCTTGCAATAGATCTCTAGCCCTCAGAACATAAATCAGAGGTATGCGAGGTCCATGCACAGTACCAACAAACACAAAAGGATCCTCACCTTCAGGCTCAATGGTGACCATCTTCCTTCTGCAATCAATGGTTTCCGCATACTTTACCAACCAATCCATACCCAATATCATATCGAAGTCAGTCATAACCAACTCTATCAATTCCACTGACAACTTTCTGCCCTCCACTGTCACTGGCAAAGTTCTGACCCATCTCCTGGATACCACTAATTCCCCAGTGGATAATAAAGTTCCAAACCCCACAGCATAAAAATCACAGGGTCTACACAGTCTATCAATAATTCTACTAGCAACAAAAGAATGTGTAGCACGAGAATCAATCAAAACATTATAAGGGCTTCCAGCACTAAGAAGCTGACCTGTAACAACTGAGGGAGAAGCCTCAGCAACTGCTTGTGTCACGCGAACACTTGAGATGGGGCCGAGCTATCCGCTTTCCTAGGTTCTTCTTTTCTTGCCTTAGGGCAATCTTTCTTTAGATAGCCCACTACTCCACACAAAAAGCAGGCCCTTGCCCTACACTCTCCCAAATGACGCCTCTTACATCTAAGGCATTCAAGATAAGACTTCTAGGCCTCACTACCACCTTGACGACCCATTGAAATACCACGAGGTTGCCTATCAGAACCTGGAACTGGGAAGGTGTCAGGAACCTTCCTCTTCTGATCACTGGGGCATCCACCCCTACCAAAAACCATAAATGGAGGACATGTCCTCCTGAACTCCTTTCTGGTTGCATTATCTTGCCAGATCTTGTTCTCTGCACTCTCAGCTATGAGTGCCTTCTCAACCACCTGTGCATAGGTAGTAACCCTTGCCACAGTGCTAATGCGAACATCTCAAGCTAATCTAAGTTGTAGCCCCTGGAGAAATCTCTCCCTCCTGGTCCCATCAGTGTGCACCAGTTCCAAGGAAAACTTTTCCAATCGGTTAAACTTCAAGGCATACTCAGTCACAGACAAACCCCCTTGAAGTAACTTAATGAACTCCTTAGCCTTTGCCGTCCTGATGCCATCATTATAATATTTCTCGTTGAACAGAGTCTGAAACTCTTCCCAACTCAAGGCATTGATGTTTCTGGTCTGGGTTATAACCTCCCACCAAATTCGGGCATCCTCCTGAAACATATATGTGGCCCAAGCCACCCTCTCGTTACCAGTCACCCTCATGAAGTCCAGGATGGTGGTAATCATGCTCATCCACTGCTCAGTTTTGGTAGGATTTGCACTACCTTAAAAAATTGGAGGTTGTTGCTTTCTGAAGCTTTCATAGAGAGGCTCCCCTTTTTTACCAACCTCAGGCAGGTGCTCAACTGCTGGCACCAATACAGGAGGTGCCTCAGATACACTGGCTACTGCAGGAACCTGCTCTTGTCTCAGGAGGCGGAGTTCTTTTCCCTACCTCAGTACTGTAGCGTGCAGCTCATTAAATAATTGCTGCCAGTTCGCAGGAGCATGCTGTGGAATCTGACCCTGGACATTCTCCTGACCCTGATTATTATTCTTCTGGCCTTGATCACCCTGGCCGGATGACGTATCAGTCTGTCCTGGATTCATTCTTATCAACTTATACTGTGCTGCAATAGTCAATACGGCCAGTTAGATAGTGATAACTTAATCTCTTGCCGCCACACGGTCCGAGAACAAGCAGATAACTATCATAATCCATAGTCATACAAATATACAAATAGATACATGATTATAGCATTTAGCACTTATCATGTATCACATAATAGTTCCCAATCAACAATACTAATGAGTATGTTCCAGCAATATCAGTACTATTTAGCACACGGTTGATGAAGATGCAGTATTCAGGGCACAGTCTTAACATGGTGTCTCATGTAAACAGGTAAAGCATTTATACTATATTTAAGCAGTTATACATATAACTACATAAATAGTTACCAAACCATGAGTCGAGCTTGTCTTCAGTGGTGAGTGTACATGCCTAGCCAGTCTACAGGAACCCTAAACCTTGGTACACTCTGATACCAAGATGTAACGCCCTGGTTACCCCAAGACAGTTACAGTGAACTTTGAACCATGAATTTAACTCGCTAACCGAGTTCTTTGGTTAAAAACGTGCTTCTAGGTGTTATTAATAGGTTAAGGTGGAAAACCAATCAAAAGGAAATGATATATTTTATTTAAAACATAAAACTGTTCATGGGCCCATAAAAATGTTTACAAGTTATTTACGATACAAAATGGTCATTACAGTTTGAAATTTACAACCCACCGATCTAAGCAGCAAAAATAGGGTAAACCCCCTACTTCCCCTGAGAACTCCTTGGCTGTGGTGGTCAAGCGGCCGCATATGTACACATCACCACCTAAGCTCTCCACTCAAGGCTGGGTGAGCTTTTCTTTCCCTTTACCTGCACCACATAGCACCCATGAGCTAGAGCGCAGCAAGAAAACTCAATACTGCATGAATATAATATCAAACGATGATCATAATAACCATCCAGGACTTTCAGTCCATAACAGAGGAGTGGCAATTGAAAAAGTCACTAAGGTGGGTTTCATTCCCATTACAAATAAGTGATCATTTCACTAGCTTGAACGAGGTAGGTATCTGATGAAATAGTCACCAGCATAAACCTACCGAGTGACCATAGAGTCACTTCTATGGGATTTCATTCCCTTAGCCACGTGACAAAATAGTCACCTAGGCCTTTGGCCCTGGCTCTGAGTAACTAGTCATAGACTAGACAAGCGCTTATAATTTTCATCGAACTTAGGGTCGGTCCAGCATTAATGCTCCATATAAGTCATTCAATGCTGATATCGATTAGATCTAATCTTTTATCGGCTTTGCGTTCATGACGCTTATGCTGTTTCTGACTCTTAGGTCAGTAACACACGACCAGTGTTCATACCGTTGTGAACTTGACTAGTAAGTCACAGCCTCACAGACGAATTTGACACCATTGTCGATCCTGACTAGTAAGTCAATGCCATTCACAAGTAAGCAAGATTTGCTAAGCATTTAATATGCAATAAATGTCGACATTTACACATCAACATGCCTCTATAATAACCATGCATGTCATACACATAGGGTGCAGTTTTCTTACCTCTGGCTTGAGCGAGAATGAGTAAAAGAACGACCCTTGAGAACGATCTGTCTTTTAGTCCCTTAGCGATCACCTAGTCATAACCAAATATGGGATTCCATAAATAAAATGAATAGCAAAGGTTCCTGAACCAAAACTTAGCCAAGGGAACATTGAATCCCACTAAACCGTGTAGTAGGAACGATCCCGAGGCGTAAGATTGAGTTCCCATGATCAAAACACCTATGTGGTCTAAAAAACCCTCAAGAGCTGTGGCCCCAAAACCCTGAGCCGCAGCCCCCAGCCAAGATAGGAGCATCAGGGGCAAGCGTCGCGGCACACCTTACCCAGTGCCGCAGTCCCCCAGTCCTCTTCAACTCCACCGTCCTCCGCATCAAGCTCGGGCCGCGACGCCCAAGAACAGAGCCACGACCCCACCTGGGAAAACTGCCATAACTCCGATATCTCATCTTTTAAACCTTCCTAAAACCTACTTAAACATCTCCAAATCCAAAAATCAAAGTTCCCAAAAATCCCGATGATCCAAAATCATCAAATCCTGAGCTCAAACAAATCAAAAACTCATCAACAGACAAAATCCAAATCAAAGCTTAGAAACTTTAAAACTCAAAACTTAAAGCTTGGATTACCTTTGATTGGGTTATTTCTCGCTAAATTCTTTGGTCAAGAAGCTTCTAATCTTTCGTAGGATCGCTATGCCTCGATCCTCGCTTGATTCCGACTCCTAGAACTCAAGTTTTCTTCGAAATTGCAACGAACGGTAGAAATAACTAATGGGAGAAAGAGTAAGTGTTTGAACGTAAGTTTCTTTCTGACAGACTACTTCAAGCTTAAGTAACCTCAAATAAATCCTAATGCTCGGGGTCCCAAAAACACCCCCGGGGACAAAATAGTCAAAACTCCCATAATTTCCTCCTGATCTCAATAACTCCCAATATATCCTCAAATAAACATTCTCATTATCCAATATCCCAATAATTGACCCCGTTATGACGAAACTGCTAACTTGCAACCTAAGATTGTCTCATGCCGAATAGCTTGAATATATCCACATAATAATGGGATCTCATCCATAAATCACAACGTGCACCAAAATATACAAATATGCCTTCAATGGGCCAAATGACCAAAATGCCCTTATAATCAAATGTGGACCCACATTCATGCGTTTAACATCATACTATAATATAATTTACATAAACATGCATATAATAGTTTAATGTCATAATAAAACTGTTATGGCCCTCCTGACCTACTAATCCAACCAATAAACTGCATTAGGGATTTTGGGGCATTACAACTGTGGAGGAGACACATTAATCTGGAAATGTATTAGACATTTCAGATTTGTATGTTTCACCACAAAAGTCGATATATAATATCTACGAGCAATTAAATAGGCTATTTGATTTAGTTGAGTTCTTTGTCATTCTGGAAAGGTTTTCAGATTAGAATAAACAACAAGTATCTCATTATGAAAGCAATGGAGATACAACTATTCTAGAATAACTAGAATTCATGAGAAGGTAAAGCACATGAAATGAAATATCATTTAATTCAAGACAATTTTACATAATTGATGTAATGATCTTGAAGATAACTTCAAAAACAATTTCTTTCAAAACCGTTACAAAGATTTGTTAGAAAAATTCGGTCAGGAGAATATGATTGACATATTAAAAAGATATGCCTCAATTTGCTTTAGAGCAAATGAGAGATTGTTGGGAATAGTGCCCTTAAAGCAATTGTAGTTGACAAATGTTTTAAATGAAACAAATAATTGAATTGAATTATAATATATATCGACTATGTCCGATATTATATTGATAATATTAAGTAAATATCAGAAAATTCCAAAGTTTATCTATGTGGTCTTAATTTTATATTGGTATGAGAGGATCGAGATTAAGATAATAAACTTAAAACAGTTCACAGTAAAATAAAGTTATGGAATCTTTAGATTAATTATTGTTAGTACGGTTCGCTGGTATTATGAATTCAAGTGACCTAGATCCGGATCACTAGTGTAGTAGGACACTTTAGAGAATGTGCTTTATATATAGTGATATATAGAACTGGATCAGATGTGATTTGTTAATACTTGTTTAAACACTATTTCATAGTATTAATTAAACACATCAAATGATGATCATATACACGATGATCTTAATCCTGAGGTTGCTATGAACATCCCATATATGTCATCTGATCCTTTAACTCATGCGTTAAGGTTTGTCAGAATGATCAGGCTAAGAACAATTATTTTGGGGACTCAATAATATATATGGCTGGGGACTCAATGATATATATGGCTGGGGACATAGTTTAACAGATATGGAATCTATACCTTTTTATAGATTGAATAAAGGTTCCCTATTGGGTTGACTTTTGGAACTGAAAAGGATGAGCACTCACATCGCAAACTTGCTGTGACACAACCTTCACTAGTAAAGTCAATGGTACTCTAGGAACAAGATATAGCTAAAAGGGTAAAACAGTAATTTTATTCCCTTTTAATTATGAACCATTAATAGAGGATTAACGTTGTCTATAATAATTATATCAATGGACACTTTATTCTTTAATAAAGTAATCAGTAAATATATGTCAATAATTATCAAGAGTTCAATCTCATATTTATAGTGGAGAATTATGAGATTAATAAATATGATTATTTAATCAAAGATCTTTGATTAATAATCTAATATATATTAGAGCTTGATATTATAGGTCCATAGGTCCCCAGGGTGGCTCTATCAACATCATATCAAGGTAAAAGTTGATACAAGGGTATAACTGTAATTTGGAATTTGAGAAGAATTTTATTCTTTGGGTCAAGTATACAATTAATGATAATTGAGGTTGAAAAATTAATTTGGAGTTAATTATAAATTTTTGAAAATATATGTATTAATTTAAATATATAAAATTTTGAATTTCATATATATAAATAAATAAATAAAATTTTGAAATGAATTATTTTATTTGAGTTGGAGAAAATAAAATTGGTAAGTCAAAAATAGTTTTTGATTTATTGAATTTTAAAAGATGATGATAATGATGATCATCAATTTAAATTTTGAATTTAAATTTTAAATTTTAAAATATGGTTGTCATATTTTCCTTACAATGATAAATACCTTATTTTGTGGGAGAATGATTTTAGTTAAATAAATAAATAAAAGAAAAATGCAATATCCCTGAAAAGGGATATAGTAGATACAGTCCAAAGACTATGCCATGCGTGTACCAACTGCACTGATATTGTATCAGTATTGTTTTTATTTTATTTAATTAATTAATTAATACTTTGAAAATAGTTTTTCCAAATTTGGTAAATTAGATATTTACCTAAAATCAAATCCTATCATCATTATGATATTATTATTAGGAATAATAAGGTAATAGAATAATCTCTCTCTATATATATGATATAGAATAATAAGAAGAAAAACAAATGAAAACAAAAACAAAAACACAAACACAAACACAAACACAACAACACAATACATAATTGAGAATAGTTCTCAGGATTTTTGTCAGACAAAAGTTCTTCCTTCTTCTTCTTCTTTATGCTAGCGATTCTTAGATCATAATCCAAGTTCTCATGTGTTGAGAAATACTTGTGATTCCTAAAATTGCAAACCCATGTTCTCTATGTGCCCACACACATCTTGAGGTGTAGAGAACACTCCAGATGATCGTGGTTTGAGTGCTTAAAGCTTTGGATAGGAAGATCGATAAATATACGAAAAGACTCAAGGACACTTGATAGGCTTCAAGAGGTAAAAGTTCATGTTCTTGTATGTTTATATATTTATATGTTATATATAAATATATTGTATATTTATATATATGTTGCATGATTAATAATATTTTGTATTAAAGTTTCTGGATGTATGTTTTCTGTATACAATGGGCCCACCATGCTCGTTTCGTTGCGTGCTCTTAATGTTTTTCCAATAGTTCATGCTCTTCCTCTGACTGTGAATATACTAAGATATCATCGATAAAGACGATCACAAACCTATCCAGATAATCCTTGAACACCCTGTTCATCAGGTCCATGAAGGTTGCCGGGGCATTAGGCAAACCAAATGAAATGACGAGGAACTCATAATGCCCATATCTGGTATGAAATGTTGTCTTTGTTATGTCTTCTTCCTTGTTACTCAACTGGTGATAACCAGATCAAAGATCTATCTTCAAGAACACCATTTTACCCAACAACTGATCCAATAGGTCTTCTATCCTTGGCAGAGGATACATGTTCTTAATGGTTAACTTATTCAGTTCCTTGTAGTCTATGCACATCCTCAGAGAACCATCCTTCTTCTTCACAAATAGGACTGGCGCACCCCATGACAAAAAAATGGGTTTGATAAAACCCAAGTCTAAAAATTCCTGTAATTGTAAGTTCAATTCTCTCAACTCTGCTGGGGCCATTTTAGAAGGTTCCCTAGACACTGGCTCTGACCCTAGTACTAGCTAAATAACAGATTCTATCTCCCTATGTGGCGACAACCCTGGTAAGTCCTCTGGGAACACTTCTAGGAATTCACAGACTAACCAAGTCTCTTCTGGTTCCACTGGTTTGACCTGAGTGGTATCCACCACGCTGGCCAATAATCCTATGCAACCTCCTCGCAATAGGTCTCTAGCCCTAAATGCTGAAATCACAGGCACTCGGGGTCCATAAACAGTGCTAACGGATACGAAGGGGTCCTCACCCTCAGGCTCGAAGGTTACCATCTTCTTTTGACAATCAATGGTTTCCCCAAATCTAGCTAACTAGTCCATCCCCAAAATCATATCAAAGTCGATCATAACTAGCTCTATCAAGTAAACCGATAACTCCTTGCCATCCACTATCACTGGCAATGATCTGACCCATCTCCTTGAAACCACCAACACCCCAATGGGTAATAATGTCCCAAGGCCCACAAAATAATAATCACATGGCCTACACGGCCTATCAATAACCCTATTAGAGACATAAGAGTGTGTAGCACCAGAGTAAATCAGTACAGTATAAGAAATGCCAACACTAGAAAACTGACTTGTGACCACTGAGGGCCTAGCCTCAGCCTTAGCCTGCGTCAGCGCAAACACTCAAGCTGGAGTCGAGCTTTTCGAATTTTTCAGTTCCTCTTTCTTCATTCTTGGGAAGTCCTTCTTGGGATGCCCCACAATCCCATGTAAGAAGTAGGCCTTCGCCTGACACTCCCTTAGATGATGCCTTCTGCATCTAGCGCACTCTGGATATGTCCTCCAGTTTTCATTGTCGCACTGGCGGCCAATCTGTACACCCCGTGGTCTTTTATCAGGACCGAAAGCCAAAACAGTATCCAAGGTCTTCCTTTTTTGGTCACTAGGGCCTTCGCCCCTACCTGATCCTGTAAAGGGAGGTCTCATCCTCATGATATCCCTTCTGGCCGCGTTCTTGTGCCAGATATTGTTCTCAACGCCCTCTGTAGTAAAGGCTCTCTCTACTACCTAAGCGTATGTCATCACTCCAAGTATTGTGGTAATTCTGACATCCCGGGCTATCATAGGTTGTATCTTCTGAAGGAATCTTTCCTTCCTTGTCCCATCAGTGGGCACCTAGTCTACCGCGAACTTGGCCAATCTATCGAACTTCAGGGAGTATTTTGTCATTAACATACTCCCTTACAACAGTCTACTGAATTCCTTAGCCTTTGCAGCTTTAATTGCCTCACTATAATACTTCTCGTTAAATAGAGTTCTATACTCTTCCCTGTTCATTGTGGTTACATCCCTAGTCTGGGACACCACCTCCCACTAGATTCGGGCATCCTCTCAAAACATGTACATGGCACATGCCACTCTCTCATTGCCCACCACCCTCATAAAGACTAGAATGGATGTAATCATAGCCATCCACTGCTCTGCCTTGAGTGGATCTGTGCTACCCTAAAAAATCAAAGGGTGTTTTTTCCTGAGTCGTTCATATACCAACTCCCAACGGTTTCCTATCTTTGTTTGCTGTTGTACGCCCGGTATTGGAGCAGCAGGTGGGCCCTCTCACGCAGCGTTCCCTGCCAGAATTTGTTGTTGCCTCAACTAGTAAATTTCTTCATCTTGCCTCTGGAGCCTAGCTTGCATATCAAAAAGCACATGTTGCCAGTTTTAAAGAGCTGGTGGAGGGTTCTGACCTTGGTCATTACTTCCAACCTGGTTCTCAGCATCAGGTGGCTCATTAGATTGCCCTGGAAGCATACTTCCAAGTCTATCTGCAATCAATGACTCTACTTATCAGGCAGTAATAACAATATCCCATGTCAACCCACGGTTCAAAACTGATCGAATAAGCATTCACACGCAACAACAATGCTAATAAGCACCCCAGTAATTTACTCATATACAATCATGTTAATAAGCAAAGCGATTCATAATCATGCTCAAACAAGATGCTAATAAGCATGTTCTTAACATTTGTAAACATTAGCAATGCTAATAAGCACATTCCTGACATTCATATACATAACATAATGCTATTAAGCAATTCTAACACTCAATGGCAAGAAGAATGCTAATAAGCATTTTTTGGCATGCATAGACAGATAGCGATGCTAATAAGTATTCCTTTTAGCATTTAACGATGCTAATAAGCATCTCCTAGCATACAAGCACATATCACAGCGATAATAAGCATTTCTGACATTTAAGAACAATAATGATGCTTATAAGCGATCCTACAACATTTATAATCCACTATTGTGCAAATAAGCACATCTTTAACACGCATGCAACAGTCAAGGGCCAGGCCCTATCAGAATAGCTCATGCTTTCTATTTAAACAAGCAGGTAAGACATATATATTTCATTTAAGAAATTGCACACATAACTATACTAATAATTACCAAACCTTGAGTCGAGCTTGTCCTTAGTGGCGAGTGTACATGCCCAGTCCATCATCAGGAACCCTTAAACCTTGGTAGCTCTGATACCAAGTTGTAACGCCCTACTAATTAGGGCCCATTACCACATGTATTTAAAATTAGTGTTGGACTCGCTAAACGAGTCAATTGGACTAAAACATGTGATTAAGCCACTAAGGGTTCATGTATTAAAAAATTTGGTCAAGAAATAAACATTTCCATTAAAAGAAAACTTTAGTCTTTACATGGGATCCCAAAATACAAGTTTGAAAGTTTTCTACAACTTAGGGACTACAAAATAAGTCGGCCTAAGTGGCAAAACAAGTCCAACCCTAGTTCCCCTGTGATATCTCAGTCATGGCGACCGAGAGAACTGCATATGTACACGTCACCTCTAATGCTCTCCAACTCATGGCTAGCCAAGCTTTTCCTTACCCTTACCTACACCACAAAGCATCTGTGAGCCAAAAGACTCAGCAAGAAAACACATTAACAAATTCATATAGTCCACTGAACATAACAACATGCTTAACAGTAATAACTGCAACCAAGCATACACACTGTACAAGTAAGTGACCATAGGGTCACACAAGTACATGTCACACTTCCATTCATTCATATGGCATCCGAGCCAGTCAAGTGCATAATGCACTCCCGGGGTGGCCTAGCAATAACGGCCTATGCTCAACGCGCATAATGTCGATCATAGCTTATAAGCCAAGCCTTACAGACCCTGAACTTATTAGTCGAGCCTTGGAAACCCTCGACTTATAAGCCGAGCCCCTTTTAACCAAATATACCCTTGACTTATAAGTCAATCCACATATTACATTCATCATACACATAGATACAATGTATTATAGTATACTAAAATAGATATACACAGACATAATTATAATCACACTCATTAGATGGGCCCAAGCCCTAATCACGTTTACACTTAACAAATGGGACAAGACCCAATCATACATCTCATGCATCGAGTGTAGTTTTCTTACCTCAATCCTCCTGCAAATAATGGAACAACCCCGAGCGCTAATCCTGACCCGAGCCTGGCGGAAACTCTAGTCACAACACAAGTACATGTTCATCAAGACTTAACCCTAGAGCATGAGTTCCAAACCGAACTCCAACTCTTAAAACCATGGTTCCTAGTTAACAGGGCACTAAAAATGTCCCCCGAGCCCCCAAGCGGGCTCCCAAGTAAAAAACATTTCATCATTTCGAGGCCCCTGGCGCGGTCGCGCCTACCCTTGGCGTGGTCGCGCCCATAGAAATATTGGGACTTCTGGACCATTGGCGTGGTCGCACTTACCCCTGGCGCGATCGCACCTCTCCACTTGAGCCCCAAAATTGGAACCCAATTTCCTCTTTTCTGGGACACTACCGCGGTCGTACCCAACCTAGCGTGGTCGCGATTAGGTCCCCATAACCTAAAAGTTTGCCCATAACATAAGTGTTCTTCCCCAAATCACAACTCTACAATTTCTAGCCAATTCCAAACCTCAAATCTGACCCATCTAAGTGTTTCAAACATAATTCCAGCCACAGAAACTATACACTAAGCCTAGGCAAAAAAACCTACTAATCAAACCATCCCAAAAACCACATACAACTCAATTAGGAAATCAAAACCATAAAACTCAAGAACACCACTTGAATACCAAAACAGAGGAACCTCACCTCAAAATTTAGAATTTATGAAGTGGTGATGACCGTAGAAGTTGTAGCCCTAAACCACAGTTGCAATTCCTCAAGAAATGGCTCCAAATCTCAAAACTTCTAACTTGATTAATCCTTGGAGTGCCCTGTGTGCTTCAAAGGAAAAATGCTACCAAGCCAAAGAGAAAAGTGTTTGAATGTGTGAGCCTAAGTGCAGCTGCCCCTTGCTATTTAATGTGGTCAAATGACCATATTTCCCCTTGCACTTTTTTTACCTTAAAAGTTACCCTGAAGGGAAATTTAGTCATTTGGCATAATTCCCGCTAACCTCAAATTATCTCATACAATCCCAAATAAATCTATCAAACCAATGTTCCTCATTTAATTCCCGGTAATTTACCAAAATACCCCTAAGCTCACCCTAAGCCGGGTATTTTACCCCGTTGTGACTTTTCCACTAACTAGCTCCCTAGGATCGCCTCGTGCCGGGTAACTCAAATATATCCACATAATAATGTGATTGCAATCATATATCAGACATATTTACAATTATACCCTCAATGAGTCAAAATTACAAAAATGCCTTCTAATAAGAAACAGGCCCACATGCATATTTAATACACCTAAATGTGCAAGCATAATCATATCATAATACAATTAACATAATAACATGCTGATAACACATAAGCACTCAATTAATTCAATTATTGCCTCCCGGCCCCCTAATTTAGGCACTAAGCCATATTAGGGAATTTGGGGCATTACAATTTGCATATTCTAATTTTATTAAAGTTAAAATTATTAAAAAAATCAAAGACCTTTCAATACAATTTTATTAGGGTTTTGCTATAAAAGGAAAATTTCTTTGACCATTCCAAGTTGCTCACAAAACACAATTTTTTCCATATATTCTAATTTTATTAAATTTAAAATATATTTAAAATTATAAACCTTTAAATACAATTTTATTGGGCTTTTCTCAAGAGAAATGCTAAGAGGGCACATGAAAATGAAACATCACTATGGATGCAATCTAATATGTGGCCCACACTATTTAATTTAATAATTAATATTGAGTATCGCTAACCAATATAAAGAACCACCTCATGTGGTGTTGAACACCTTAAGGTGCCTAATTGCAACACTATTTTGCCAAAGAATGACAATTTCTTTGACCTACGTTGAAATTTTTTTGCAAGCTACTCACAACACCCATCTTTGTCTGTAACGCCTTACTAATCAGGAACGTTACACTATGTAATTTTAAATGGTGCATAACTCGCTAAATGAGTAATTTGGATTGAAATCGTGTAACTAAAACTAAACCAAGGATTAGGTATTAATAATTTTGGTCAAGAACAACAATTTCATTAAAAGGTTTAGATTTGTAGACGGGATCCCAAAAGGGTTTATAAACTAACACATTAACAACATAAACACCAAATGTTGGCCTAGGCGGTGAAATTCTGGGTTCAACCCAAGTTCCAGCAAGTAGTTTCGACTGTGGCAGTCGAGCAGGCCGCATATGTACACTCCGCCCTTGAAGCTCTCCAACTCAGAGCTAGTCCAGCTATTCCTTGCCCTTACCTGAACCATAGAGCACCCATGAGCTGAGGCCCAGCAAGTTAACCTCACAATGCATATCAATATTCAAATACTCAAAAGAACTAAACACATGCTTCACAATTATCCAATGCATTTAAATTTGTAAAAACTTTCCACACTTTACAAAGATGTTCATATAATCAATTACACGGCTTAGGAAGACAGTCCTGCCGAACGGCCCTACCCAGCTAAATGCGTACACAAGCATTCTTCTCACAGTTCATGCCAAAAAAGTGGGGACTGCACCCTCCAAAGTAAACTCACCTTCTCAGCCTGCGATCCACACGCTTTTCCGGTCAGACCCATACTCAATACGATGGCTGTTTGACCCCACGTTCAACACGTTGGTCAGAAATCAGTTATATCATACATTAACTGATAGCACAAGGCTAATAAGCATATAGAATTTAATTCAAACAAGCATCCATAGAGCCAAATTGGGGCTCCCTTGCCATATTCCCTTTTTAGATACCCTTAGAGTAGTCAAGCATACCTCGCGGTTTATATTTCAGGTGACCATGGAGTCGTACAAGCGTATATCACGTTCTGGGTTGGCCTAGCCACAATGACATGCTTCAGCACACTATTGTCATCCTCGACTTATAACCCAAGCTTCTTATTCCACATAAGCGACTATAAAGTCACACAAGAGTCCATTGCCCTAGAACATGGGATTATAGAGTCACCCTGGGGCCCATTTCCCTATCCTCTGTATAACCAGCCTTATAGTTGGCCCAACGTACCTGGTGCTTTGATTTCCAAATGACCATAGGGTTGGTCAAGCGTATATCACGCTCCTGTTTAGGCCTAACCATGTCGTCCTGCGTTGAGTGCGCTATTGTCGCCCTTGACTTATAAGTCAATCCTTTCAACTAGCGCTTGGCGCGCCATTGTCGTCCTTGACTTATAAGTCAAGCCTTTAAACCAGCACTCAGCGCGCTATTGTCGTCCTTGACTTATAAGTCAAGCCTTTTAACCAAACAATACAGACGAGCATACATCATTCAACAATTATCCAGATACCGAGCATTCAAACATGCTTAATCAAACAATCACAAGCATAACCATAATCATGTTCCTTTGAAGGGGCCCGAGAACTAATAATAACCATGCTCAGTAATCGGGCTAAGCCTTAATCACATATAACACGTATTGGGTGCAGTTTTCTTACCTCAGGTCCGAGCGCAACGTAAAATAAGAACGACCCTCGAGCACGATCCTGATCCAAGCCCAAGCGGTAATACTAGTCACAATCATAATATAGAATCTCGTCAATAACGAGCAAATAAGGGATTTCAGACTGAGTCCTAGCCCCCAGAGCGTTGCATTCTACTAAACCGGGTAGTAGAATCGATCCTGAGCCCTTAGGTTTGAGTCCCCGTGACTCAAAACCTACTTTGTAAAATATTCCCATTTTGAGCCGCGACACCCGTCACAGGTGCTACAGCTCTCCACAAGTCAAAGAGCCCAGCCTTTCCTTTATCTGGACACGGGCCGTGGCGCAGCCCAGCAGGCACCGCAACACGATGGTGGTTCAGGGAACCGCCAAGGCTCTTGAGTTCATAAGGGTCGCGACGCCCTAAGAACAAGACCACAACACGAACCTGCGAACACAATGTTTCTCCGATCCAAATCTTCCAAAACTCACCCCAAAACAGTACCAAACCCACAATTCAATCCCAAAACATCATCAGTATATCCCACGCAACAAAACCCAACTTTTAAATAGATTAAAAACTCATCAAAACCAAAGAATTCAATCAAGCTTAAGAAACTTAATAAAACAAAAAACTCAAAAGTTTAGGAGCTTTAATTACCTCTAATAAATCTATTTCCAACTAAATTCCCAGGCTATCAAGCTTCTATTCTTCCCTAGAATCATTATGACTCTAACCTTGCTTGAATCCGAGCTCTAAAACTCGAGCTTCCATCGAAAACGCTAACGAGCATGAAGATTCAACGAGAGAGAGAGAACGAGAGTGAGACATGAGTGTAATCTGAATTAATGAACTCAGCTGAACCCTTATATATGAACGATCCCAAATGACGAAAATACCCACACTCAACCCGATTTTCTCTCAACAACCCATAAGGGTAAAAATGTCATTCTCACTCTCTAATCGCGCTCTATACCCGAGTTTCCCCAGATAATTTTGCTAAACCTAAAACATTGCTATTTCTCCCAAAATATGACTCACATTACAATGACTCCCGGTGGCTCTCCAGATCACCAAAATGCCTCTTGGCTCGCCCTGAGGCGGGTATAAATTCCCCGTTGTGACTAAACCGCTATCTTGCTCGAAAGGATCAACTCTTGCCGAATATCTCAAATATACCCAAATAACAATGTGGGATCAACATATAACACATATAATTACAGATTTACCCACAATGGGTTAAAATTACGAAAAATGCCATTCTTAATAGAAACTGGCCTATAAGTACATTCAACACATGTAAACATGCATAATTAGTCATATTATAATATAACCCATGTAATTCACATAATCACATAATTAATCAATTAAATTCACATAACAGCCCAATATTGCCCTTCTGGCCCCCTAATCAAGGCATTAAGCCTTATTTAGAATTTTGGGACGTTACAACTATCCCCTCCTCAAAGAAATTTCGCCATCGAAATTTATCTGAACAATTCGGAATACTCATTCTCGAATATCTGTCTCAAATTCCCGGGTCGCTTACTCGACTTTACCGCTCATCCATAATAGATAAACCAGAGAACTAATCCTGTCCCTCAAGACTTTATCTTTCTTATGTAGGATTTGAATTGGTCGTTCCTCATAGACTAACTCTGTCTGTGGTTCTAGATCCTTTCCAAGACCTCAAAGGTCTCACAAATAATCACTTTGCCTTTATCCAAACTGCTTTACTTCTCTCAAAAGTGAACTTGAAGGAAGGCATAGTGTAACGACCCAAATTTGCTAATATGGCTTAGGGCCTTGATTAGCGTGCCTGGAGGCAATAAGTGATTTACTGTTATAATATGTGAATTTTTGTGGGTATGAGATTAGAAATGCATGTTTAGGTGAATTAAATATGTATGTGGGCCCCGTTTGGTTATTAAGGGCATGTTTGTAATTTTAGCCCATTGAGGGCGTAAATGTGATAATTGTAATAATTGTGATATACTTGTGATATATCTATGTTGCACGATCCGAGACAGTCCTAAGGAGCTGTTAGCCAGAAAGTCACAACGGGGTCAAAAATCCAACTCGGGTTGAGTCGAGGGGTATTTCGGGTATTAGACATTTTATGGGATTATCGGGTTATGGAAATAAATATTTGGAGATATATTCAAGGTTAGAATGTTTGGGAGGGAATATTGGGGAAATTTACCATTTTTCCCTCGGGGACGTTTTCGGCACCCCGAGCTTTGAGGTAACCTTAAAGACCTAAGTTAAATAAAACAGAATTCAGGAAACACTTAGAAACTTGGAGAAACCGACCCAAACATCTTCTTCCTTTTCTCTCTTTTTCTCTAAACCATACTAAGGGAAACTTTGAGGAGATTAAGCTAGGAAACTCATAATTCAAGGCTGGAGCTTTGGGGGATTGAAGCTTGGAACTAAAAAGATTAGCTCAGAGATTTAATTAAAGAAAAGTAAGCCTCTAACTTGATGAATTATATTGGTTTCTGCTGATATTTTAGAGTAATGCATGTGTGTTGGGTGAAGAATCATCTTTGAGGTTAATGAGGTTTTGAGCTAGAATTCTTGTTAGGTTTTGTTGCTGAGTTCATGGTATAACTTCTGTGATGGTTAGCTTGAGTTATTGGGATGATTTTGGGATAAATTGGATGGGTTTTCGTGGCAAAAATTGAAGATTTTTCTGGGTTCGAAGGGTCAGGCCGCGACATTGTTCTTGCTGAGCCGCGGCCCTCCGAAGCATTTTGGTGGCCAGGAAGAAGGCGGGCCGCGTCATACCCTTGCTTTAGCCGCAGCGTGCCTGCCCTGTTTTGGGGTTGCTCTCTGGTTGGGGGCGGGCTGCGGCTCTTAGTGCATTTTTGGGCTTTTAAGAGGTTTTAGGCTTGGGAATCCAAAGGTTAAGGCTCGGGATGGATTTTATCACCCGGATTGATAGAATTCAAGGTCCCGGAGACTAGAATTATGACCCAAAGTTATTTAATGGATTAGAATTTGATGGATTGATATTGTTGGTGCGTTGTGACTAGGGTTTCAGCGAGGCTCGGACTAGGGGACTGTGCTCGGGACATCGGTGCTTGGAAAGCTAGGGACACAGGTAAGAAAACTGTTGTACCCGTAGAGCGTGTGTTGCAGGGCACAGTCCTATATGTGATTGTGTTGCAGGGCGTAGCCCTTTGATTGAGTTTATTCATGTTTAAGTATAGGTCTAATTATGCTATGTGTGCATATATGTGAATGAACGGCAAGAGCCGAGAATGGCGAGGGCTGGGAACGGCGAAGGCCGAGAACGGAAAGAACCGGGAACGGCGAAGGCCAGGAACAGCGAAGGCCGAGAGCGGCAAGGCTGAGAATGGCAAGGGACCGGAAGCAGCGTTTAGCATGCGGAGTGCGAGTTACCAGGGCGAGACCCTAAAGGATACCTAGGATATCCTCACGGTATGGACCGCAAACCCAGGGCTTGGTAAAGCTCCTGGGACGGCATGGACGTATGTGATTAGCCTGGTGATGGCTTTAATATATGTTGAATGTTAAATATGCATATGTTATCTGCTTGTGAAGGTTTTCTTGCTGGGCTTCAGCTCACGAGTGCTCTGTGGTACAGGTAAGGGCAAGGGAAAAATCGACCAACCATGAGTACGGAGAGCGTGAAGCGACGCGTACATGTTTGGCCTGCTTGGCTGCCACGGCCAAGGGTATTTTAGGAGATGGTTGTATTAAACCTAGTTTTTTCGTTTAGTCGACCTTAATCATATTTTTGAGTTGTAAATATTTCTAAACAATATTTTGGGATCCCAACTGTTATACGCTTTATGGTTTTCTATGAATGGAACTATTTTCAAAGTATATGACTCTGTTTATGGTTTAGTTACACTTTTGTCTTAAAACCTTGATTAGCGAGTTAATTGTACGTTTTAAACTCACTTAGTAACGACTCTAAGGAAGTAGGGCATTACAACTTGGTATTAGAGCGAGCCAATGTTTATGGTTTGTGGAGAACGAACGAACATGTACGCTCGCTGTTAGTGACAAGCTCGACTCAGGGTTGGTTGGTAATGATTGACTTATATGCTTGAATATATGCTTGAATGCCCTGTCTGCCTGCTTATTTCATATATAGCATGATGAATGAGTTAACATATGCATGATGTCAGGGCATGGCCCGTTGTGTGTTATATGCTATCTGTATGTTATGTTGACTGTTGTTTATGGTTGACTGTATGGTTTGGGAGGTGGTTTTGGATGTTGTTATCATGCCTGATGAGTGGCGTCGTTGATTGTAGGCATATTTGTTGAGATGCCTCGACAATCATCTAGACTCCGCGGCAGTAGGGATGAGGATGACAACTAGGGTCAGGGTCCTCCACCTACCCCACAGAATTGGCAACAGATGTTTGCCGAAATGGAAGCAAGACTGCAACAAACAGAGGAAGAACTTCAACAGTTGAGGCAGCATGCCCCTCCATAGGTCATTGGGTTGCCAGTGCCGGTTCAACCTGTTGTTGAGAACAGGTGGGAACCTTTATATGAGAGGTTCAGGAAGCAGCATCCTCCCACCTTTGAGGGTGGATCAGACCCACTGCGAACAGAGCAGTGGATGAATACAGTTTCCTCTATTCTGGATTTTATGAGGGTTGAGGGGAATGAGAGGGTAGCTTGTGCTAGCTACATGTTTAGAGAGGATGCCCGCATCTGGTAGGATGTAGTAGTTCAGAGGAGGAATGTGGCAGTTCTGACCTAGGAAGAGTTCAAAAACATCTTTAACGAGAAATACTATAGTGTAGCAGTCCGAGCTGCAAAGGTTGACGAGTTCATCGATCTGACTCAGAATCGGTTGACAGTTACTGAGTATGCTTTGGGATTTGATCGGTTAGCGATGTTTGCACCAGATTTAGTGCCCACGAATGCGGCAAGGAGAGACATATTTGTACGGGGGTTGAATGTTATGATCGCCCACGATGTGAAGATTACCTTGGATCCAGAGACTACTACCTATGCTCAGGTTGTAGACAAGGCCCTTACGGCTGAGGGGGTCGATGACCAGATTTGGAGAGAGAGCGCTGTTGGGCGCGATGCTATGAGGACAGCGCCTAAATTACTAATGAGGCTTAAGGGCCTTGATTAGTGTGTCGGGAGGGCATAATTGGTTTATGTGTGATTTAAATGGTTAAATGAATGATTATGTGATGAGCATGCTTATATGATTATATGGATATATGAGTATTAGGATGCATGTAGGCCCTGTTTAGCTTATAGAGGCCTATTTGTAATTTTGGCTCGTTGAGGGCATAAGCGTGAATATTTGTGATTTGAGACCACATTATTATGTGGATATATTTGCAGCTGGTGACTCGAGGCGATCCTAGTGAGTGTTTTAGTGAAAAAGTCACGGTGGGGATTTGTACCCGGCTCAGGGGGAGCCTGGGGGTATTTTTTTGAACTTGAAAAAAAATATATATTGGAGACTATTTGACATTGGGAAAAATAATTGGTGATTGGTTAGGTGACGGGATTTAAGCGATAATTACTAGGGACACTTGAGGAATTGGTGGGAATTGGGAACAAATGACCAAAATGCCCTTAAAATGTTTAATGGCTTAGGTTTTAATGGGAGGGCAAAATGGTCATTTGATAGTTAGAAAAAGGATAAGGGTTATACTGCTTTTTATACTTAGTGGAAGCTGTAGAAAGTTTTAGAAGTTGAAGGAAAGAAAGAAAGAAGAAGAAAAAAACAGAGTACATGACCTCTCTCTCTCTCTCTCTCTCGAATGTTTGTCTTCCTCACCATTTCTTATGGAATTTGAAGCTGTAAACTCAAAGAGAGTCTAAGTTAAGTCTTGGAACTTGGATCCTGGAGGTAATTGAAGAGGGTTAGCTAGGATTAACTATTAAATTAAGGTAAGGTTTGAGGTTGTTTTTTAGATTTCTTAGTTTTGATGAGATTGATTTCTGAACTTGAGCTTTGGAAGGAAATTAAGGGATTTGAGCTTTGGGAACTGAGGAGCTAAAGGCTGGAAGAGCATAGAGGGCTACCTAGGGTCGAATTCTCCATTAAAGGTAACAATTCTGGACTTGATCATTTGAGTTTCTAGGTTGTTTCTGATGAGTTCTTGGGTTTCAAACTCAATTCTTGTTTTTCTATGTTTAATGATGCATGTGGCCAAGTTGGATGTTGTTGGGCCATGTGGGATGAGATGTAGGGGATGGTAGGCTTAATTTGAAGTGTGATTGAGGTCTGGAGGGGTTTTAGGGAGTTTTGGCTCGGGGAAATTTGAAGGAAGAACTCAGAGTGATGTTGGTGTTGTCTGTAGCGTTGTAGCGCTAGCATTAGAGCGCTATAGCACTATGCTTGGTTCAGAGGGGAATTTTTGTCTCTACTTGTAGCACTGTAGCGCCCACTTTGTGGTGCTATAGCGCTACCCTACCTCCAGAAGTGGATTTTGGATATTTTCTTAGTGTTTTTGGCTTGGAAGCTCGGGGGTCGATTCCACCACCCTGTTTAGTGGAATTGGGGTTTCTCGAGGGCTCGAGATTATTCCCAAGGTTAGGTTACATAATTGAATGTTAATGAGGGTTCTATGTTACGTTTATGACTAGGTGTTCGCTAGGGCTCGGACGGGATCGTGCTCAAGGATCGCGCTCGGAATCAAAGGTAAGAAACTGCACTCAGTTATGTGGTTATGTTGGGATTAAGAGTTCCCTATATTTTTATGTGATGTCATAAGATGGTATTATGCCATGGGGACATGTGATAAACGACCTAAGAGTGTCGAAATCAATATTTGTGCACAGGGCGTGGCTCGGCCACTGGTAGCTGAGGTTAAGTACATAATCACTGAGCTCGGCCTAAGCAAGCCGGAGTCAATGGGATAATGAGAGGGTGTGGCCTAAGGGCGTCGACCCTGGATTTTGGTGTGATATGTTTATTGTTGTGTTAAACTGATGGTTGTGACGAGTTTGATATTTGAATAACTGATTATTGGCTTGTAGGTTGGTATCATTGTTTATGTGAGCAATGACCTGTTGTATATGTTGTATATCTGATTGATGATTTGTGAATTATTTGTTTGTTGGTTGTCACTTATGCTATGCATTATATTTTTCTTGCTGGGCCTTGGCTCACGGGTGCTACATGGTGCAGGTAAAGGCTAGGGCAAGATGAACCAGTCCTGAGTAGGAGAGCTCTGGGACTAAATGTACATAGTCAGTTGATTGAACGCCATGACCGAGGGATGGTACAGGGATCGGAGACCCTAAAATTTCTATTTTGCCCTTAGAGTAGCCAGTAGTTGTATATATCCTGGAATTTTGTAAACTGTCCTTAAACTCTATTTCTTTTGGGATCCCATATATGAAATGTTTATTTAAATGAAATGTATCTTTTATGACCAAAATCTTTTAACCCTAGTTCAGTTATAGTTTCAGTAACATGTTTCTAACTAAATGACTTGATTAGCAAGTCTTGCACCTTTATAAACACACAGTGTAACGGTCTTGGCTACCTAGGGCGTTACAACTAGGAATCCTGTAAATGCTAACGGGTTCTTTCTCTTGAACTCAAAGGTCACCACCTTTCCTTACAGTCTATGATTTCCCCCATAGTAGGCTGGTCATTCAATGCCCCACATCATGGAAGATCTTGACATGATAATCACATAATCTACGCAATCTGTCTATGCCTCTACTAGATACGATGAAATACATAATACCAAAACCAACCAACATAGTATAAGAAGTGTAATGACACAAAATTGCTAATAGGACTTAGGGCCTTGATTAGCAAGACGGGAGGGCATAATTGGTTTATATGTATGTTTAATTGGTTAAATGTGTGACTACGTGGCATGCAAGATTAATATGATTATTTTAATATATTATATGCATGTTTATGAGTACTAGATATGCATGCGGACCCTTTATAGCGTATAAGGGCATATTTGTAATTTTGGACCGTTGAGGACATAAATGTGATTATGTGTGATAAATAGTTAAGACCACATTATTATGTGGATATATTTACAGTATATGGCTCGAGACGGTCCTAGTGAGCAGATTAGCGAAATAGTCACATCAGGGTTTAATACCCAGCTCGGGGAGAGCCTAGGGGTATTTTGGGAACTTGGAGAATATTTTGGGGTTTATTGAGTAATGAGAAAGTAGTTGGTAATTAATTAGATGTGGCGGGGTTAATTGGTTAACATTCGGAACAATTGAGGTGTTAGCGGGAATTTGTGAAAAGACTATTCTACCCTTAGAAATCATTAGAAGGTTGAATTAACTTAAGGGGAAAAAGGTCTTTTTAGGGGTTAAGAGATATACTCAGAGGTCTAGGAAGTAATCAGAAACTCTAGGAAAAATTCTCACACCTTCCCTTTCCCTCTCACTCACGAGTCTCTCTCTCTTTGTACCTTGATGCAAAGGAAGAAAAACAGAGAAGAATTTGGGTCTTAAGTTGGGAATTTTGGAAGAAATTCAGCTGGTGAAAACTTGGACATTTCAGCTCCAGGATTGAAAGTTTGAAGCTGAGGAATTGGGATGCAACCTGCGGTAAGAATTTGTGTTAGTTTCTCTAGAATTTTGTTGGAAACCATGTTTAGGTTTGAGTTTGCATGAGGCTTATTTTTGTTAGTTGATTTTGAGTGTTAGGAAGAATAGAAATTATTTATAACGCTGGATATGATGTTTATGTTATGGGGATAAGGATTCTGGGTTTGGTTCTAAATTTGGCTAAAAGTTTGGTTGAATTTTTGAGGTACTTGGCTGGGAAGGATGAGGAGAAAACCCAGAAATTATGGGTACGTGGTGGCGCGCCGCAACCCAGCTCATGGGCGTCGTGGCCCGCATGTCCGGAATGCCTTGGGAGGGCTCTATGTTTTGAGGGCGCGCTGCAACCCTAGGTTGGCAAGTTGTGACCCGCCTCCCCCAGATGCGTGGGGGGTTGTGTCTCTGACTTGAGGGTGCACCGCGACCCCTAGGGCCAGGTCGTGGCCCGCCTAGGTGATTTTGGCCTAGGTTTGTTTTTACGGTTAGTAAGGCTCGGGAGTTCAAACCTTAGCGCTCGAGACGATTTCTACTTCCCCGTTTAGTAGAAATCAAGGTCCCGGTGGCTAGCTTTTGTTACCTAAGTATTTATTTGGGTTTAGAATTCATGATTACCAATTGATTTTGTGACTAGGTTTATCGCCAAGGCTCAAGACTGAGGATCGTGCTAGGGACCGTTTTATATTCTTCGCTTGGGATTCAAGGTAAGAAAACTGCACCCTTCTGTGGTTGTGAGCAGGACTGAGGTTCCCAATTATTGAATGCTTGTACTGTGTGCTTGCAAGATTAGTGTGATATACGAGAATGAACAGCCTAAGAGAGTTGGGGCTAACAGTAAGCGTACTGAACGCAGCTCGGCCTAAGCGAGTCGGGGTCAGCAAGATCAATAGGGGGCTCGGCCTAAGTGTGCCAACCCTGAATATTTGTGAAATCGAGATTATGTGTTTATTATTGATTAGTTGAATATTCGTACCCTATTTTATGGTTGAATTGACTAAGATAAGCTTTATCGAATACCATTATTGCTACAAGTATCTGTTGCTTTCTTTGGTTTTCAGGTTGAGCCTTGGCTCACAGGTGCTACATGGTGTAGGTAAAGGTAAAGGAAAGTTGGACCAACCATGAGTTGGAGACCTCTAGGGGCTAGGTGTACATTGTCAGCTGCTCATCTGCCACGGTCGAGGGAAAGTACAGGGACAAAGCCTTAAAATTTGTATTTTTCCATTAGAGTGGCTTTTGGTTGTATAAAACTTTTGAGGATTATAAATTATCACTTATACCCTGTTTTTTTTTATCCCATGTATTAAACATCCGTTTTAATGAAAATTAATTGTTTATGTTCAAAATATTTTAACCGTAACCTGATGGTTGACTTTAGGAACACATTTTTGTTCAAATGACTGGATTAGCAAATCTTGCACTATTTCAAATACATAGTGTAACGGTCTTGGTTATCCAGGGCGTTACAAGAAGAATCACACAAGAAGGCTAACATGTTACCACTGAGGGGCGAGCTTCACCCTCTGATCGCATCAGGGCAAACACTCAAGTTGTAGTCATGTTGGTTGCCCTCTTTGATTCTTCGTCCTTAGTCATGGGCAATTCTTCCTGCAATTCCCAACCACCCCACATAAGAAGCATGCCCTCGCTCGAAATTCTCCTAGATGATGCCTCTTGGACCGAGCGCTCTTTGGGTAAATCTTCCAGTGCTCGCCCCGTCCTGATGGTTACTCTGAGCAACATGGCACCCCTTCTCTGGTTCAGGGGTGCTAAATGTGTCTTTAATTTTTATTTCTAATTATTGGGGCCTCCACCCCTATCCGAACCAATAAATGAATGTGCCATTATCTGAGCCTCGTGCCCCACCGTGCTCTCCCTCCATATCTCATTTATTGTGCCCTCTACAACAAGGGCCCCCTACCACTTGAGCATAGGTAGAGATCTCATGAATTGGGGTGACTCTAATGCCCTGAGCTATTCCAAAATTCAGTCCTCGAAAAAATCACTCTTTTCGAGCTACTTCTATCGGCACCAAGTCAAAAGCGAATTGAACCAACCCATCAAATTTATGGACATACTTTGTGACTATCATGTTGCCCTGAACTAGGTTCACGAATTCATTCATCTTTGCAGTCCTAACTGTGTCACTGTAATATCTCTCATTGAACAATTATCTGAATTCTTCCCAACCCATCATAATAAATTTCCAGGTCTGGGATACCACTCCCTACCAAGTCCAATCATCATCCCGTAACATGTACGTGGCACAGACCACTCTGTCGTTGCCTACCACCCCCAAATAATCAAGGATGGAGCTAATCATGTCCATCCATTGTTCAGCCCTGAATGGATCTAGGCCTCCGTCAAAAGCTGGAGGGTAATGTTTCTGGAATCTCTCATACAATAGTTCCCATCTGTTCTTAACCCCAGGCCGAGCCAATGTCGGTGCCACCCTGACATTACTAATGAAGCAGCGTTGCCTGGCAGAACCTGCTGCCTCAACCACCTGATCTCTTCCTCTTACCCCCACAATCCTGCTTGCATATCTACAAACACTTGCTGCCAATTCCAAGGGGTAGGTTGAGGGTTCTGACCCTGATTATCATTCTCGACCTCTATATAAATGTCCCTTAGTCCCACTAACTGCCTTGGGTACATAACTTTTGAGGTTGTCTGCAGTCAACGACTTGACCTATCAAACATGATAATCATATCCAGGAGCCACCCCACAAGAAAAACCAAACAACACAGCATTCACATACAACAATAATGTTATAGCACATGCACATACTACTCATGCATCAATATATAAGCCCTGCTCTTAACGAATATAATTATCATGCTCTCTATTCTAGCATGCATATAAGGCACATATATGTTAATTAAGTAGTTAAACACATAACTGCATTAATGATTACCAACCTTGATTCTAGCTTATCTTTAGCGGCGAGTGTATATGCCCAACCAGTCTTCAGGAACTCTTAAACCTACACCACTCTGATACCAAGTTGTAACGCCCTACTAATTAGGACCGTTACACTGTGTACTTTTAAATGGTGCTTAACTCACTAAATGAGTAATTCAGACTGAAATCGTGTAACTGAAACTAACAAAAGGATTAGGTATTAAAACTGTTGGTCAACAACAACCATTTCATTAAAAGGTTTAGATTCATATACGGGATCCCAAAAAGTTTTATAAACTGACACATGAACAACATAAACACCAAAAGACGGCCTAGGCAGCAAAATTCCGGGTTCAACCAGAGTTCCAGCAAGTCGAGCAAGCCGCATATGTACACCATTCGAGATCCTGGAAAGGGTCGGTCAGGTAGCCTATAGGTTGGCATTACCTCTGGCATTGTCAGCTGTGCACAACGTGTTTCATATCTCGATGCTATGGAAGTATGTTTATGGTGATACTCATGTGCTGAGTTATGATGATCTGGAGCTGCAGTCAGATTTGTCCTTTGAGGAGCAGCCAATCCAGATATTAGATAGAAAGGACAAGGTCCTGAGGAATAAAGTTATACCTTTGGTGAAGGTATTATGGAGGAACAACAAGGTCGAGGAGGCGACCTGGGAGTTGGAGTCAACTATGCGGGATCAGTATCCCGAGCTGTTCAGGTAAAATTTCGATGACGAAAATCCTATAAGGAGGGGATAGTTGTAACATCCCAAATTTCCTAATAGGGCTTAGTGCCTGGATTAGGGGGTTGGGAGGAAATACTTGAGTTATTATGTGAATTATATTATAATATAATCATGCTTGTATTTTAAAGATATTAAATGTGTATGTGGGCCCGTATCTTATAAGAAGGGTATATTAGTAATTTGACCCGTTTGGGGTATAAATGCGAATATGTGCTTGTGTGATTGAGACCACATTGTTATGTGGATATATTTGGGTTACTTGACGAGAGGCGATCCCGATGAGCAAGTTAGCGGAAAAGTCACAATGGGGTTTTAATACTCGGCTCGGGTTAAGCTTAGGGGTATTTTATTGATTTAGTATATTACCAGGTACTAGTGGGTAATGGAAGATTTAATGGTCACTATTTTGTGGAAGTTGGGGATTTAGAGAAACACTTGAGGATTTACTGGAAGTGGCAATTGACGGAATTTCCCTTGAGGTCATTAAAGGACTTAAATTGGTGGAAGGGTAATTTGGACTTTTTGGTAAAAGGGATATATGACTTTGGCAGCTGGAATCTAGACTTATTCAGAAAGAAAACAAAGAAGGGAAACTCTCTTTCCCGTAGCTCTCTCTCTCTCTTTCTCTCTTTGGAAAATTGGGGGATTTTGGATAATTGAAGGAGAAAAACATAGGAGGTTGGGGATTTGGTGTTCAAGACTAAACTAGGAGCAACTTGGGAGCATAAGACAACCATTTGAGGTAAGAATTACTCTGAACTTTCAGATTAAATTCAGTTAGTTGAAGCTTTTCTGGAACTTTTGGTTTGGGTTTGAATCTTGGGGATTTTGATGAGTTGTATCTTGATTATTAGCTGGGTTTTACTGGTGGGAATGAATATATAAGTTGTGGTAAGTGAATTGAAGGATTGGGATGAAATATAGGTAGGTTTTGGCCGGGTTCGGCTGAAGGAAACCCAGAAATTTCTAGTTCATGGTGATGAGTCGCGGCCTGCGAAGAGGATTTTGAACCAGTAAGGCTCGGATGCAGGGGCGGGCCGAGGCGCCTCAGGGGCGCGCGTTGGTTTCCATGGAGGCCGAGCCTCTGGAATTAGAGGCAAGCCGCGGCTCGGGTGTGAGGGGTCGCGGCTCTTAAGGGGAAAATTGACCTTAATTGATTTTTTAGGTTGGAAACTTAACCGTTTGGGCTTGGGATCGATTCTACTTCCTTGATAAGTGGAATTCGATGTTTCGGAGACTAAGGGTTGGTCTGGGAGTTGTGATTTACCTGTTATTGATGGGAACTTCCTTATTACGGTTGTGACTAAGTTTTCGCTAAGGGCTTGGATCAGGGATCGTACTCAGTGGGTCGTCACTAATAACCTGCATACGGACCAGAGGTAAGAATACTACACCTGTTATGTGAATGCATGATTAGAGCTTAGTTAAGGTGATGAACATGATTATAATTATGTTGCGAATGTCTGATTAGGTATGCTGTAACGTGCATAATTATGATTATGCTTATGACTGTTGAGTGAATGTATTATAATGCATTGTGTGAGTATCTGTTAAGTATGCTATATGAAACATGTGGCTGTCTGTTATGACTATGAGGCTTAGTTTATAAACTAGGGTATCATTAGAATGTTAAGTGGGGATCAATATTGGCTGGTGGACTAGAAGGATTTTAACCTTTGAACCACCTAAAAAAGTATTCATGTTATAATTTTACTTTGTGATCATTCATCTATTACGGTTCATTACTTAGCACTAATCCCTCTCCTTATTCATATAATGATCTGTTGCCAAAGAGCCGCGTCAACAGTTTGGTGCTTTCATTGAGAGCTGTTAGATTGGTGCTATCGCAAGTACCCAACCATGGTAGTCACTCGCTCAAGACATGGTAACGAGGCGGACCAACGTGATGGGCAGGAGGCCCATCATGCCACCATGACTGATGATCAGAACCCTGAGGTTCAGCAGCGGCCGGGCAAGCTGCCAATGGGCCAAGACGACAATGGAAGTTTGGCTCCCCGGCCGCCCAATCCGAACCCAGATTTCTACACGGTGGTAGAAATGGAAAATTCTCAGTTGAGGAGTCAGCTGGCGAAAGCTAACCAGCAGATTCAAGAGGTTTTGGCCCGGCTACCCCCTCTTACAACCGACGCCAACGTCGGAAAAAGGCAAGGCGGGACTCATAAGTCCCTTCGGGGTAACCGGTCCAGGCCCAGTCGATCGATCAGACCCCCAACATCAAACTCTACTCCCACGTCGCACCATCGGGAGACCTCATTTGAGGAACTTCCTAGGGCCGAGCAGCAGTTCAGCCGATCGGTCCAAACCTCAATTCCCAGCTCACTTCCGCCCTTGAGCGCACCTAGGAGGGTCGAGGAAGCTCGTGAAGAAGATTCGGGGAGGGCTCGCGACGACAGCCCGCCCCGGCCAGCCGTCCTGCACCCCGCTTAGACCGCCGGGCGCAAGATGTGGAGGATGGCCGAGCGGAGCGGCCGCGACCTAACTTGATCCACTCTGACGGGACTAGGATCGCATCCCCAGTCAGACATCCTCCTTCACCAATAAGATACCCATCTCCTCCCCATCCAGTCCAAGACATTCCGGCTCATGGGAGCAGTAGGAGAAATCCTCCTTCTGTCGGACCTTCCCATCGTAGCCAGGCGCCAAGGGAAGTCCCGGATCCTCACCCCCAGCGGCGGGTTCCGAGCTTCTCAAATGGAAGTTACTAGACCGGGAGTCGTCGAAGTGACATCTCCGGCGGAGGCCTGCGCCATCGCTTGAACTCGGCGCAGAGCCCTCAGGCCGCCCCAAGGGGCGACCTCCGAGATCGCCTAAATTCTCAAAGAGGAGACCCAGTTGGAAATGGCAGTCGGGCTCGCCAAGGGAAGGTCTGTCTGAAGTACGTGACAGCGGGAACGTCCGATATAACCTATCTCAAGATAGGAGGGACAATAACCCGCCTAACACGTACCATGGAACCGGAGCTGTTGAACAGCCCTGGAACAACCAAGAAAGTCAGGACAAAACCCTTGAGCGTCTGGCTCAAATGGAAGAGCTGATGAGGAAGCTCTTATCAGAAAAAGAAAAAGATGAGTACGACTCGAGGGACGAACTCGAGCTCTTCACCCCCAGCATAGCGGCTACGGTGTACCCACCTGGTTTCCGTATGCCTCACTTGTCCAAATTCAACGGAGACGGGGACCCGTCACAACATTTGGGTATGTTCAACACCTTGATGATGGCCCACAACATTGGTCCCGAGCTGAGATGTTTAATATTTCCTTCCACCTTGACTGGGCCGGCCAGGAAATGGTTCAAGCAGAGTAAAAAGCAATCAATCAGCTCATGGAAAACCTTCTCTACTGACTTCAAGAGAGCATTCCGAGCTTCTCAGGCTGCCCGCGTCAAGGCTAACACCCTAGCGAACGTAAGGCAGCAACCCGATGAGCCATTGAAGGCTTACCTGAGCAGATTCACAAATGTCGCTGCTCGAGCCAGAGACGCAGATGACAGTTCCAAGCTCATGTCCTTGAGGACTGGGATCCTCGTCGGAGGCGGACTCTGGGAGAAAATACAGAGAAAGGGATTCAACACTGTAAATGAGTTTTTAAATAGGGCCCAGGGGTGGATAAACCTGGAGGAGGTGCGAGCATTAGCTACAGGGACCAGCCAGGCCCCTGAGCAGCCCGCTGGAGTGGGAACGGAGGTCGTGACAGTGACGCAAGCCGTTACACAGAATAACAAGTTTGATCGAGGCAAGAGAAAAGGGAGCAGCGACGGTGGCCAGCACAGCCCAAAGAAGAACAAGTCCGTAGATAAATTTAAGCCGGTCTACGCGACTTATACCGAGCTCACACACACTAGGGAGAACATCTTCCTAGCAAACTCTGCTCGCCTCCCCTAGAAGAAGCTAGAACCGTTGAAGCACCAGAAGGGTAAGCGAGAACCCTCCAAAAAATTTCGGTTCCACAACGACATTGGCCACAACACCGATGATTGAAGGTACCTGAAGGATGAGATTGAGACTCTCATCAAAGCTGGACCCTTGGCTCAATATGCGCGTAATAGAGTTCCCGCAGGCCATCTAGCTCTGGAAGTCCCGATAAGTCAGCCCGGGTCTCGGGTGGATCAGGACGTCCCTCCTCCCGTGATAGGAGGAGAGATCTCCATGATCTCCGGTGGCCCCCATCTAGCTGGCATGAGCAGAGGTGCCCAGAAGAGATACGTCAACGAACTTAAGGCTCATAATCGAGTGGAGTTCGTCCCTGAGAAGCATCTACCCAAACAGCAACGATTGGAGAGGCAACCAATCATATTCACTGAGGAAGATGCCAGCCACGTCCAGTTCCCTCATAACGACCCTCTTGTCGTAGTCGTTCAGCTCACTAACTGGAGGGTTAGGAGAGTACTGGTTGATAATGGAAGCTCGGTAAACCTACTATTCCGGTCCACGTTGGAAAAGATGGGTTTATCTATCACCGAGCTGAAAGCCACCTCCATGATGCTATACGGATTCTCTGGTGAAGGATCGGTGGCAATAGGAACGATCGAGCTGGTGATCACCTTGGGAGAGGGACCTCGGACAGTCTCAAAACTCCTCGAGTTTGTGGTCATCGATTGTCCCGCCGCGTATAATGCCATTTTGGGCCGACCTACATTGATAGCGTTTGAAGCCATAACCTCCATCCGCCACCTCGCGCTGAAATTCCCCTCTTCCTCGGGGATATGTATGGTCTGGGGTGATCAGCTTGCTGCCGCGGAATGTTATAGCATTTCTATGAAGGGAAAATCAAAACCCAAGCAGGTAACGATGACCATCCAGAGCGGAAATGAGGAATCTCAGGAACTTGTGCATAATCCTGAGATTGAAAAACCTCAGAGCGCCAAAGGGGAGAATATCATCCTAAATAATGATATCGACCCCAGAATAGGCGAGGATAGATCCGAGCTACAAGCCATCGAAGAGCTCGAGGAGGTAAACATCGATCCACAAGATCCCACGAAGGTGGTAAAGCTCGGGAAGAATCTATGTAGCAAAAGGAAGGCGGAGCTGATTAAGTTTCTGCAGGAGAATCTAGACGTGTTCACCTAGTCTCATGAAGACATGGTCGAGATCAGTCCGAGCGTCATCATGCACACCCTCCACTTGGATAAGAGCGTGCCTGCGAAATCCCAGAAATAAAGGCGCCTAGGAACAACCCGAGCTGAGGCCCTCGAAGAGGAAGTAGCCCGGCTCTTAAAGTGTGGTTTTATCCGTGAGCCAAAGTTCCCAGTCTGGGTCACCAATCCTGTGTTGGTCCCGAAGCCCAACGAGAAATGGCGGACCTGCATCGACTTCTCCAACCTGAATAAAGTCTTCCCCAAAGACTGCTTCCCTTTGCCAAGGATCGACCAATTGGTAGACGCCACGGCGGGGCACGAGCTCATGTGTTTTATGGATGCATATTCGGACTATAATCAGATCGCCATGAATCTAGCAGACCAGGAACACACTAGCTTCATGACCCCAACTAACGTTTATTGTTACAAGGTCATTCCCTTCGGGCTGAAGAACGCCAGAGCTACATACCAGAGGTTGGTAAATAGGATGTTTGCCAACCAGATCAGGAAGAACATGGTAGTGTATGTTGACGACATGCTGGTCAAGTCGAAAACTGCCGATAACCATGTTTCCGATCTGGAAGAATGCTTTAAAATATTGAGAGAGTACGACATGAGGCTTAACCCCCAAAAATGTACTTTCGGGGTCGCATTAGGGAAATTCCTAGGTTTCATTGTCAATACCAGGGGAATTGAATCAAACCCCGACAAGATCAGGTCGCTGCTCGAGATGCCCTCACCTCGGTCGCGAAAGGACGTTCAGATCCTGACAGGAAGGGTGGCGGCCCTTAATCGGTTTATTTCTAAATCTACCGACAAGTGTCTGCCATTCTATAACCTGCTCCAGAGGAATAAGAAGTTCGAGTGGACCGAGGAGTGCGAACTTGCCTTCCTCGACCTGAAAGCGCATCTAGCCGAGCCGCCCGTATTATCCAAACCAACGGCAGGAGAGCCTCTTTTCCTTTACCTAGCTGTCACGGAAGATGCAGCTAGCGCCGTCTTAGTCCGAGAAAAGGACCAATCTCAAAAGCCAGTCTATTACATTAGCAAGAGGCTTCTCGGGGCTGAGTCCCGGTATCCGTTGATGGAGAAGATGGCTTTCTGTCTCATTACGGCCTCCCGAAAGCTCAGGCCGTATTTCCAGTCCCATTCAATACACGTCATAACCGATCAGCCTTTAAGGTAGGTTTTGCAAAAACCTAAAGCATCGGGACGTCTGTTGAAGTGGGCTATTGAGCTCAGCCAGTTCGAGATTTTGTACATACCGCGAACTGCAATAAAAAGCCAGGCCCTGGCTGATTTTTGGGCAGAATGTACAGGATTCCAAGAAGATCCTGTGGAAGAGTCAGCCCAGACCCCCTTAGCCCAGGCCTCCTTAGTCCAGGCCTCATGGAAGGTCTTCGTAGATGGCTCGTCTAACGAGAACAGATCCGGGGCTGGAATCATTTTGATATCCTCAGAAGGACATTGATTCCACTCGGTGTTGCGATTCAGGTTCAAAGCGTCCAATAACGAGGATGAATATGAAGCTTTACTGGCCCGGCTAAGGGTGGCCCAATAGCTGAAGGCTAGCTCCGTCCAGTGTTACAGCGATTCCTAGCTCATGGTAAACCAAGTGTTAGGGGAATACCAAGCACGGGGAACCAAGATGGCTGCTTTCCTGGCCAAGACAAAGAGCGAGCTGTCCGCATTTGAGCGTGGCTCAATTGTGCAGATACTGCGGGAGCAGAACGCTAACGCGGATGCCCTAGAAAAGTTTGCTACCTCTAGGGAGACAGAGACTTTGGGTTTAGTGCCGGTAGAGTTCTTGGAGAAACCAATCATAGAAGTCGGGGCGGAGGTCGAGATGATCGACGCCAGTCCGACCTGGATGACCCCCATCCTCGAATATCTCATCGCAGGAAAGTTACCTAAAGAGCGAAATGACGCAAGGCAGGTACTTTACTAGGCTCCAAGGTATACAGTGATAGATGGGACATTATATCGGCATGGAAATTCTCTACCTCTCCTACGGTGTGTTCTGCCAAGCGAAGCGAAGACCATTTTGCAGGAAGTGCTTTGCGGAGATCACACTGAGGGGCAAAGCCTAGCCCTGAAAGTATTAAGGCAAGGGTATTACTGGCCCACTCTGTCAAAGGACTCGATCTCCTACGTCAAAAAATGTGACAAGTGCCAGCGATTTGCCACAATTGCACAAGCTCCCACGATCGAGCTGAAGATGATCTCGTCCCCGTGGCCATTCACGGTCTGGGGGATTGACTTGGTTGGTGCCCTCGCTACTGGAAAGGGAGGAGTTCGTTACGCGGTAGTGGCTATCGACTACTTCACCAAGTGGGAAGAAGCAGAGCCCCTAGCAACGATCACTTCAAAAAGAGTTCTCGACTTCGTGGTCAAGAGCATTATCTGCCGTTTCGGACTGCCAAAGAAGATCGTGTCAGATAATGGGACGCAGTTCGATAGCGACCTCTTCACCGAATTCTGTGAGAGGCACGGCATTGTTAAGAGCTTCTCCTCCGTGGCCTACCCCCAGGCCAATGGGCAGGTCGAGGCCGTCAATAAGACGCTAAAGGCAAGCCTTAAGAAAAGACTGGATGAAGCCAAGGGAGTCTGGCCTGAACATCTCCCCCAGGTACTGTGGGCATACCATACCTCGAATCGAACGCCGACGGGTCATACTCCTTTCTCCCTGGCCTTCGGGAGTGAGGCAGTCCTTCCCATCGAAGTAAAGGTAGCCTCACATAGAGTCTAGGAATTTGACCAAGACCGCAATCACGAATTACTCTGCGCGTTTCTCGACCTGATTGACGAAAGACGAGAAGATTCCCAGCTACAGCTCGTGCATTATCAACAAAAGATCACTCATTATTTCAACTCAAAGGTCAAGAAACGCGCCTTTAGCGTTGGTGACCTGGTCCTCAAAAGAGTCTTCCTAGCCAGTAAGGATCCCAAAGACGGAGTATTGGGACCGAACTGGGAAGGGCCCTACCAAATAACCGAGGTCATAAAAGAAGGAACCAACAAGTTAGCTTGGCTTAATGGAGAAGCAGTCCCACAAACTTGGAACGCTATCCATTTGAAGAAATATTATCAATGATACCTTTGTAAGGCTTAATCAGAAAAGCCGTCATTTGTTTATTAAGTAATGAGAATTAAATCTTTTTAGATTATTATGTATATTTGTGGATGTAATGTCAAGTAACCACGAAAGACCCTTTCCTAATTACTTGGGGGCATATGTCCTGGATATAACCAGGTCGTCCTAAAAACTTAGAAGTTGATCTAAATTGATTGATCGATGTTTTTCTTAAAAAACACGAGATATCGATAAAGGATTAATGCGAACTAAGTTGTATCCTGGATATAACCAGGTCATCCTAAAAATTTAGAAGTTAATTCAAATTGATTGATCGATGTTTTTCTTAAAAAGCACGAGATATTGATAAACGATTAACACAAACTAAGTTTTCAAATTAATGTCCTGGATTCAACCAGGTCCTAAAACTTAGAAGTTAGTTCAAATTGGTTGATCGATGTTTTTCTTAAAAAGCACGAGATATCGATAAAGGATTAACGCGAACTAAATTGTATCCTGGATATAACCAGGTCATCCTAAAAACTTAGAAGTTAATTCAAATTGATTGATCGATGTTTTTCTTAAAAAGCACGAGATATCGATAAAGGATTACCACGAACTAAGTTTTCAAATTAATGTCATGGATTCAACCAGGTCCTAAAACTTATAAGTTAGTTCAAATTGGTTGATCGATGTTTTTCTTAAAAAGCACGAGATATCGATAAAGGATTAACACGGACTAAGTTTTCAAATTAATGTCCTGGATTCAACCGGGTCCTAAAACTTAGAAGTTAGTTCAAATTGGTTGATCGATGTTTTTCTTTAAAAGCACGAGATATCAATAAAGGATTAACACGAACTAAGTTTTCAAATGAATGTCCTGAATACAACCAGGACTTAAGTCTTAGAAGTTGGTATAAGTTGATTAACATGTTTTTTCCTAGAAAAGCATAAGATGTCAATCACGACACCAACAAAAACTAAGTTATCATCAAATGCATAGAAGAGAAATAACCGTAAGATCGAGGCAAAAATATGTAAATCAATTGAAATAAAGTTGAGGAAATCAACTGTCTCAAGGTTAAAAAACCTCATAATATAAAATTACAAAAAACAAGTAAATGATAAAAGGAAAGAGGAGAAAAGTCCTATGCCCTACCAGGCCGCTCTGATGAGGTCAACCCCTCGCCATCCTGCTCGGTGGCAGTGGAAGTCTGCCCGGTCTCGGAGGGCGCCTCTTGTTGAAGGCGAGCTTTGAAATTCTCCAGGAAGGACTCCCATACGTCCAGCCCCAAGAAGGAGAAGTCACCCTCTAGGTTGAAGACCCAGCAGTGGTACAACATAGCCTCCATGGAGGAGCTGGAAGCTGCCCTCTCCGCTGCCAGAGCAACCTTGGCCTCCTCGACCTCGACCTTCGCAGTGTCCAGTGCGGCCCGGGCAGCCTTGGCCTCCTTGAGCTAGATCTTCGCGGCGTCTAGGGCGACCTTGGTGGCCTCGGCCTCCTGCAGCTTGGTCCGAGATGCCTCCAGCTCGGTCTGCGCAGCAACCGAAGCAGCCTGCGCAACCTTCTCATTTTCCCGGGCAGTTGCCAGGGCCGCCTTGGCATCCCTTTCCTGTTGTTGAGCAGATACGAAGGCGAACTGGGCAGCCTGGTGCTCACCCCTGATCTCCTCGATCTTGGCCGGGGACCGAGATATGCTCCGATGGAGGGCCAAAGCCGCCTGCAAGATCAAAAGATAATAAGGCAAGTGCCTTAGAAAAAAAATAATACAAACAAACAGAGAGTACCAGTGGCAAAGCCAACTTACCATGAGGGTCATCCCCAATGAAGACTCCATCACGTTCTCGGGGCTCCTTATCTCGATCTCCCGCAGATCCCTCAAGGTGGCATTGTAGCAATGGTCCATCATGTAGGTCGCGGACTCGTAGACTGTCCCCCTAAAGACATCGGGGATTTTCTCCAAGGCCTGGGGTTGACCGGGACGTGCACCTCGAGGGTCGAAGCTAACAAGGTCCCAGTGGGCACCTCCAGTTCCCGAATAGAGATAGGAGCTCGCGGAGGAGGTGGGGGCATCTTCTCCATGGCAGGAGGGGGTGGAGGCACTTTCTCTAGAGCAACCGGGGCTTGGTTTTTCCCCTTGGCAGGAGATTTGGAGGTAGTCTTGACAGTTTTCTTCGCGTACCGGAGCCTCTTCACCATGGGCCCAGAAGACCCGGAGGAAGGGTTTCCTCCTTGGAACATAGCTCGAAGATCATTTCCCCCGGGCTGCGACATCTCCTCTGTTGAAACAGAGACAACAAAGCATTAATATACATGTAAAAATATTTGTGCAAAACAACAAAAAAATAGAAAGCAGATCTTAAGTATGTATTGAAAGGGGTCCTACCCTCCGAGCTAGAGGAGGAATCTATGGTCACGACCTCCGGCCCCGGAGCTTCAATGAGGGAGTCTAAGATAACGACTTCACGAGCTAGAGGAGGCTCTGGGTCCGGATCCGCCTCGGGACTGGACTCTTCTACGTACTGCCTAAGACCTGGAGCTACTACACCCTCCAGGAGGGAGGGCCACGACCTAAGATTGGTCCCGTACTCCTCGAAAAAGGCCAACCTAAAGGCCAAGGTATTATCTACAACTATAGTACCCCTAGAGCGGCTCATGTCATAACACAGCACGAGCTGGTCGACGCATTGGAGTAGGGTGATGTCGCGGTTTGGGTCATTTTGGTGGCGATGAACGGGTTGGCTGGGGTTAAACCTAGAAATCCGTAGGTCTGCAATGGCCCTATCTAAGTCCCTAAATAAATAAGGGTTACCTTGGCCGGAGGGGCCGGCTGCTGCCCCGGACTGGGCCCTCTCTGCATTGACTTCTTGGGCGACCTCCAAAGCCCGCTTCTGCCGCACGAGGGGCACCTCGTCCTCCTCGTCCTCATCCTCACCCATGGCCTCCTCCTCTGGGATGGGTGCCATCTCGCGAGCAGCGGGGATGGTTCGCGATCTCCTCAAGGCCAGAGTCTGGCCCAGAGAGATCAACTTACACACCAGCATCGTCTCGTCAGACATGAGCTGGAGGTAATCTTTTTCACATGGGGGGAGCCCTGCCAAGGTTTCATATTGACCCCCAAGGGTCACTGACTTGGCCGTCCTCGCGAAAATAGCTGCATGATAGTCTCTAAGTCAGGAATGAATAAAAGAGGCAATCAACTTACGAGTTGAAAGTAGAAGGAACTTACGAGGAGGGTTAAAATAATAATGTTCACAGTTGCGAAGCCCCTTGGACATGAAGAACTGGTCCTTAAAGTTGTTGGGGTGGCTGGGCAGCTCGATGACCGCAGCCGAATTTGGAAAATGGGTCAGGTAGTAGAACCCGTCACCTCGCCCCTATTGCTCCGGGCTGGCTTTGAGGCAAAAGAATTACAGGATGTCCGCCAGCGTGGGGACCTCCGAATCCTGCTTCAGGAATAAATACTTCAACCCCACTAACAAACGGTAGGAGTTAGGGGGGAGCTGGAAGGGGGCCAGCTTCACGTAATTTAAAAAATCCGCGAAGTACTGGTCCATTACGAGGAAGGCCCCATCCTTGAGATGCTCATCGCTTCAGGCGGCGTACTCCTCGTCGAGCAGCGCGCAGCTCCGCTCACCTTCAAGGGGAGGTCGGGCGTCCAGGGTGCCCCTCCCTATCTCAATGTTATGGGAAAGCATAATTTTGTTGACTTTCCCTTGGGTGATGACCTTCGAGGCGATCCTCTCGGTCTCGAAAAAGGTGTCGAGCCCCACCTCGACCTCCTTCTCCATGGTGGGGCTGAAGTGTGGAATCGGAGAGTCTGTTGCCACCTCCTTTCCTTTGTTGGTTTGCTGGGAAGACGAGCTGCCAGCACTCTTCTTGGGTGTGCTCTTCTTAGGTCCCATCTGGTCGCCTAACGAACAAAGAAGAAAATTTCTAAAAGGCGACCTAAGTATAAGAAAGAATCCAGTGCGAAGGGTTTCCTTTACACGGGCAGAGGTAATCTCAGCCCGCAGCGAGTGAGACCACGCGGTTCTATGAACACGCGCTTGTGCTCCCAACGGGTCCCCGATTACTCAGAATCCGTGTGTCAGGAGGGTCAGAATAAAAGTTTTCCTTGGAAGGAAAGTTTCGAAAGGCAAGACCGCCTGTGAAGCGTGTTCTCTAAGCTACCTGGTTTTTGCACCCTAAAAACTGGTTGTTCCAAACAGGCATAAAAAATTTTACCCAGAAAATCACCCCAGAAGTTGTGTCCTATGAGTCATGCTCCTAAACAGTTTTTCCTACGGTCGATACCCCTAGGATAAAAACCTACGCATAAAATACCAGCAAAGAAAAACAAAAAACCAACAACCTACTGCATGCGGCTACAGAGAAAGTTTACCTAAGCAACAGTAAGGGAAAAAATTTAAAACATGCAGCAAATAGAGGACTTACAAAAATTGTTTGCTGTGTAAAGACTGAAAGGAACATCTGGATCAAAGTCTTGTTGGAATCGCTGGTAACGGAGTCTTGAAGGAGCTCTCATGTCTGAACCTCTGGAACGTTGGGAATAGTGACCGAAAGAAAGGGTTTTGAGACTAAGAAGATGAGAAAATTTTCAAATGAAAGGGTGGCTCATGCGAAAGGTGGCCAGCCTTTTATATACGTAAAAGGCCAAAAGATGAGGGCTATTCGATTGTCTTGATGTAGGATACGAGGATCACTACTCGAGAGATCAAACGACGGCCGAAGATAGGCTAGGCCATTTAATGCGGTTCTCGGAAGACGGACCGTCACCAACCACGATGCTCCATGTATTCGATACCAGCGTAATGGGAGGAATATAAAGAGTCCACAAAGAAGCCTAAAAGCCCCCACTGTGGCCCCAGGAGAAGTCATATGCCACGAGTAGAGGCTTGGGGGGCAAATGTACACCCTAAATATCCACGGGTCATTAGCAAGCTGAGAAAGGGCATAATTATATCAGCCACATGGAAGCCACCTACCCGGAGCTGCTGTTACAAGGCCCTGCCTCTTTAGCTCGAGGTAACCAAAGGTTTAGTGAGATTACTAAGGCGTTGGGTCAGCAGTGTGGACACCACGGGCTAAGAATATATCAAGCTCGAGATACGAGCTGGAGATGGCACCTCTGACCATTAATAAAGTCAACCACACAATGTAAACGTGCATATATCAGACATCACATGTCTACTCCATTCCTGAATTCTCGGACACACAGCATAAACGTGCGTGTTCAGGCACCCACGACTGGGTTGGGCCATGCGGCCCATTATCCCCCTTACCTATTGATTAGACTACACTTCATTGTCAGGTTTTAGGAATTAATCATGAATGTCACAGAAGTGACATGATGGGTAAGAAGGTCACGGGATGACCTCCCTTGCCAACACCCAGGTGCCCTCTCCCTATAAATATGGAGACCCTGGGAGTTGCAAAGGGTTGGCCTCTATTTTGTAAAGAAATATCCTGTAAAGAATATCATAAATACATCAATAATATTGGCTGGTGGACTAGAAGGATTTTAACCTTTGAACCACCTAAAAAAGTATTCGTGTTATAATTTTACTTTGAGATCATTCATCTATTACGGTTCATTACTTAGCACTAATCCCTCTCCTTATTCATATAATTATCTGTTGTCGAAGAACCGCGTCAACATATTATAATGCATTGTGTGATTATCTATTAAGTATGCTATATGAAACATGTGGCTGTCTGTTATGACTGTGAGGCTTAGTTTATAAACTAGGGTATCATTAGAATGTTAAGTGGGGATCAACTTATTAGTTGAGAATATGATGGGCTCTGGGAGATTCTTAATAGTTGAAAATCCCAAGGCTTCAACTTATAAGTTGGAGGCATGTGGTGGCTTGACTTATAAGTCAAGGGTATAAGTAACTTAGTTTATAAGCTAAGATTGGCATAATGCATGTGGAGTGCAGGCCACCATGGCTGGGCCACCCTGGGAGTGCAACATGCGCTTGACTGGCTCGGATGCCAACAACTTGAAAGAAAGTGCGATAACTTGTGTGACTCTATGGTCTCCAATTGGGTTTAATGAATGCGCTGGATTCAGTTATTACTGTTTGATGGTTGTTTTATTCACTGAACTGTTGATTATGTTTTCTTGCTGAGTTTTCTGGCTCACAGGTGCTTTGTGGTGCAGGTAACGGTAAAGAGAAGCTCAACCAGCTCGACCACCACGACTGAGATGCTCAGAGGAACTAGGGTTAAACCCAGCTTTTTCCGCTTAGGACGGCTTAATGTGTAATCTGAGTTTTGTAACAAGCTTTTAAACTAATTGTTGACCGCGTTTTTGGCCAACGATGTGAGAACGTCAAAAACGATAAAACATTCAAGAGAAATTAAACGACACAGACGATCTTATAAAGAAAGTAAATAACACACGTACTTTTTATAGTGGTTCAGCCCCAATGTGTTGGTAATAGCCTAATCCACTTAGAGTTGTGATTATAGATCTGTACTCAAGATCAGATGAACTGAGCCAACTGAGTTTCTTCAGTACAGATTACAAGAATACAATAATTCTTTCAGATAGAAGCACTTTCTCTCTCTAGAAAATTCAGACCCAAAATTTCCAAAAGTCCCTTTCTGATCCCATAAGCCATATATTTATAGGCTTAGGATCATACATCTGATATTCCCTAGAATCGGGATATTTTATTATTCTTATTATATTTAAATTACAAAAATATTCAAAATGTAATAGAACACCAAATTTGTGGGAAGAATGAGAGATTCCCGCATATGCCAAGACCGATTCTTGTTGAAGCCGTTTTTGGGAACCTTGATGTAGTCTGTTCTACCTGGTTGATGAATATCACTTTCTGGTCGGCCATACCTTTACTGGACAATTATGCTCTTGACTGGTAGGACATGCACTTGGCTGGTAGGACATGCACTTAGCTGGTAGGACATGCACTCCATCGATTGGCCAAACACCTCACTAGTCGGCCATGCACTCAACCGGTCTAACATGACACATCTCTGGTCTAACATGGGACATCTCTGGTCTAGCATGACATTTCTCTGGTCTAACATGGCACATCTCTGGTCTAACATGGCACATCTCTGGTCTAGCATGACATTTCTCTGGTCTAACATGGCACATCTCTGGTCTAACATGGCAGATCTCTAGCTAGTCAAAATTCTTCAATGGCCTACTCGGCTACTCTTAAGCCAGATCACTTTATCACAACTCTGAGGAGCCAATATATTTATTGACTTATTAATGTGTCTTTTACGGACCATGTACTGCCACTTGTCACCTATATTGTCACGTCATCGATCTCCATTTTTTGGGGATAACACTAATGTTTTTGGGATCCCATGTAAAGAACTGGTTATTAACTTAATGGAAATGTTTATGAAATGATCAAAAGTTTTTAATAGCCAAACCTTAGTGGCTTAATCACATATTTAGTCCAAATGAATTGTTAGTAAGTCCAGCACTGGTTTCAAAACACACCTGGTAATGGACCCTAATTAGCAGGGCGTTACAGAAGCATTCCACTCACGGTTCATGCCAGAAAAGTGGGGATTGCACCCTCTAAAGCAAACTCACATTCACGGCCTACGATCCACACGTTTTGCTGGTCAGTCCCACACTCAATGCGCTGGCTTTGAGACCCCACATTCCACTTGTTTGTCGGAAATCAGTTATATCATACATTCACCGATAGCTTAAGGCTAATGAGCATATTGAATTTAACGTAAACAAGCGGCCATAGAGCCAAACCGGGGCCCCCTTGCCCTTTTCCCTTTTTAGCTAGCCTTAGAGCTAGTCAAGCACACCTCACACTTTATATTTCAGGCGACTGTGGGGTCGTACAAGCATATATCACGCTTCTAGGTTGGCCTAGCCACAATGACTTGCGTTTAGCACGCTATTGTCATCCTCGACTTATAAGCCAAGCTTCTTATTCCACATAAGTGACTATAGAGTCACACGAGAGTCCATTACCCTAGGACATGGGATTATAGAGTCACCTAGAGGCCCATTGCCCTATCCTCTATATAACTAGTCTTAGATTTGGTCCAGCGTACCTGGCGCTTTGATTTCCAAATGACCATAGGGTCGGTCAAGCATATATCATGCTCCTGGTTAGGCCTAACCATATCAGCCTACGCTCAGTGCGCTATTGCCTCCCTTGACTTATAAGTCAACCCTTTCAACTAGCGCTCAGCGCGGCATTGCCGTCCTTGACTTATAAGTCAAGCCTTTCAACCAGCGCTCATTGTTCTATTGACATCCTTGACTTATAAGTCAAGCCTTTTAACCAGACAATATAGACGAGCATACATCATTCAACAATTATCCAGATGCAGAGCATTCAAAAATGCTTAATCAAACAATCACAGGAATGACCATAATCATGCTTATTTGCAGGGGCCCGGGCCCTAATCATAACCATGCTCAGCAATTGGGCTAAGCCCTAATCACATATAATACGTATTGGGTGCAATTTTCTTAGCACAGGTCCAAGCGCAACGTAAAATAAGAACGACCCTCGAACACGATCCTGATCCGAGCCCTAGTGGTAATACTAGTCACAATCATAATATAGAATCTCGTCAATAACGAGCAAATAAAGGCTTTCAGACCGAGTCCTAGCCCCTGAGACGTCACATTCTACTAAACCGGGTAGTAGAATCGATCCCAATCCCTTAGGTTTGAGTCCCCGTCACTCAAAACCTACTTTGGCCAATATTCCTATTTTGAGCCAGAACTTTACCCACGGTGGGTTAAAATTATGAAAAATGCCCTTCTTAACAAAAACGACCCTCTAAACACATTCAACACATGTAAACATGCACAATCAGTCATATTATAATACAACCCATGTATTTCACATAATCACATAATTAATCAATTAAATTCACATAATAGCCCAATATTGCCCTTCTAGCCCCCTAATCAAGGCACTAAGCCTTATAAGAATTATGGGATGTTACATTGTCCTTCTTGGAAAGTTCAGTCCCTTTGAAGAAAGTGAGCATACTAGCCATTTTCCAATGAGATCTTCATTATGTAACTTGATGCTACCAATTAGTCCAAACAACCTTAGCCTTTGGCTTAAAAACAACTCTCATGCTAGCAAAAATACTAAAAGAACTCAATCTCACCTCATCTCCAAATCCCCACCAAAATTTTCTCATGAACTCCAACACTATGAGGGGCAATGAATAGATGCCAATCTCTTGACATCAGCTCCAAGATTTTGATGCTTCAAAACCAAACTTTCATTGCCTTGATCGATATGTTCAACACCAACAATCTCAGTAGTAACAGTTGCTCCCAACCCTGCTAATACAAGTGCATCCCTCCCTTAAATTTGCTCCAACAAAGGAAGCACCAGATAAGGATTTGGGAAATGAGAATTAAAAAATATATATAAATGAGTTAGCACCACTTAAACATCTTTATGTCAACTCAAAACATTAAAAAATGATTAATGTTATAAAGCATCTTAAGATGCTTAACACTATAGAAGGTAGCACTATATGTGTGGTTGATTTCAAAATTGGATCCCACCTATTATAATTCAATAAATTATGTTGGAGACCACCAACTACACATAAAGTATCACACACCACATAAGGTGACACTATATGTGTAGTTGTATTCAAAACTGGATCCTACCTATTATCACCTCATGTGGTGTTGGGTATCTTGAGGTGTCTTATAACAACTCTTGAATAAAATATACCATGTTGTTTGGTTACCTTCCTCTATCTTTTCCAGAAACTAAAGCAGTGTTTCATAAACCTAGATCCTTGATCAAGCTTTACCAGCTCGTTTGCTAGCAGAAAAACAGAGCACAAAAGAGTGCAAAAAGTATTTGTATGTATATACTTTTGCCATAGTATATCAATTTTATTCATGTATAAAACTAGCATTTTTTTTCTTTTTTTTTTTTGAAGCATTAAGCAAATAAGCATTAGAATGAACCCTTTTTAAAACGTGTTATGAGTGAAAGACTAGATGATCATATACCATGACTCATGCGATTTTCGAAAGAGCATTCCTCTAGACACTGCCAAAATCTGAAGTAAAAATCAGCTAGCATTCATGTAAATAAGAGAAAACAAATCATTGAAAAAAGTTAACATACTTCCAAGTTATTGTGTGACAATTGTCTGATTGTACAACCAACACCCTGCAACTTTTCAATCAAACATAACAAATCAGAATGAATGACATGCAACATAGAGATGCATGAACGAGTTATAGTAGAAACGAGCATAAACAAGCCTGCTTCTATATGATCAGGGGAAAGTTATATTCAGAACCATGTAAGCCAGACTTTCCTTTGATAACAATCTAGTTAGTTCCAACTCCTTTAATATATGCTCCACTGTTGCTCAGAAAATGAGCAAGGCTAACCACTTCAAGTTCCTGTGGTGAAATAGTGACAAAAAAAACTTAATTCTTTTATGTTCATTTAGTTATAACATTTTTCAATCAGAATCAACGTGTTAGTACTTTTGCAACATTTGAAAGTTCAGTCACTCCATCAGCTAAACATGCTGCCATCATAAGAGTTTCGGTTGCACCAACCAGTCCTCTTCCATTTGCAGCATATGCTTGTGCTTTTCCATCCCTGTAATTATATGAGATTCGTAAGACAATGTAGTAAATTAATTCTCCAAATCCTCAATTCTTATTATATTTAAAGGTTGTTGACCCTTGAATTGGTCAACGACACGGAGTCAAGTAAAATGATGAAAATGAGATGAAATCAAGACGAAAAGATAAATGACACAAAAATATTTATAGTGGTTCATCCCAGTAAATGGTAATAACTTACATCCACTTAGTGTTCTTATTGATGTAGAATCCCAAGAACTGTGATCAATGAACTCAGGGTTCACGAGTTTCACCAGTTTAAAGATGAATACAAGTATGGCGGATAAAAACACTCTAATTCTCTCTTAGAATTCTCAAGTTTAGAAAGTCTCCCAAAAAGACAAAAAGTCCCCCTCTTGAGCCCTTTGATTCTTATTTATAGGCTCAAGGAGTTTTACATGGGCCGATGGGCCTTAATGACACTTAATACAGGCATATCTAAATAATTTGGAAATCGCAATTAATACGTAATTATAAGATTACATATCTGAAGGAAATAAATGAAAAGATATGACCGGACTGGTCACCCATAAATATGATGTCTGATGAGCCAATTCTTTTCTGGTCGATGGTCAACCAAACCATGCTCACTTAAATGGTCACCTGTATTCCACGTGTGTGTTAATTCTGCCACACCATTAGGTAGTCCTTTTTTGGGTAAACAAAGGTCAAGTTTTTATTTTTTCTTTTTTGAAAAGTGGTTATGTTAGTTAGGCAACCACTTATCCAATATGAGTGGTATGCTTCTACAAATAGACTTGTCCTCTCATTTTGTAAAGATGGCATGTTTTAGAGAGCTAAGTTGAGTACACTAAAGAAAGAAGGCAACTGTGAGAATTCCCTTGAGAAAGATCTTGTTAGTGATCGAGTGTAAGGGGCTTTGCGAGAGAGTTTGAAGATCATGTTTGAGAGGTTTTTGTATTTGAGTGTTTGTGATCTTAGTGTGTTGTTCTGCTACTGCCAAAGGGTGTAACTCAATTTTTTATAATGGAAGCTCCCTGGATGTAGGCTAGATTCCTCTAGCTGAACCAATATAATTGTGGTGTTTTGTTTTTTTGTTCTTTATGTTGTCATTGATACTAACTACATTGTTTGTGTTAAGTTTAAGTTGAATACTTTGTTGTGATTGAGTATTAACAAGTTTTAGGTAAGTGTTGAACTCAGTTTACAACATATAAGAACGATTCTCCTTTGTTCTTCTCTTCTTATTGTCAAGAAAGAGTGAAAATTTAAGCGAAAGAAGATATTTACGGATTACTATGAGAGGAAACTATATATTCTGTGAATTATTTTACACTAGCTACAAGTTGTTAATTGACTATTTCTTTTGGGAATATACCATTTTGGTCTTCTTAATTCAAGCAAAATACTAAATATATCTCTCGATTATAAAAAAAAAAAAAATTAACTCTTGTGTTTTATTATTTATTCCGAAATGGTGACATGGACTTATTTTTTGTCAAAATCAATTTTTAAAAGACCCTTCTTCACTCGTTTATAAATTTTATTTATAATTAAATTATAAAAAAAACTTAAATACATAATTAAACAAAACATAAAATCACATTTTTATATAGTGTTGTTAGAAAAAGGTAAATAAAGAAGAAAGGCGTGAGAACTGCTCTCTTCCTCTCCATGGTGAGACGTAAGAAGGTAATTCAGAAGCCAGTTTCTTCATCTTCAGAGGTTGGGATCGATTCATCTAAGGGATTGAATAATGAAGAGGTGAAATCTAAGAATCTTAGTGTTAAGCAATCGGCTGAGGAAGTCTTTGCGGATACTGTGGCTGAATTCTCTGAGGCTATTGAAGAAGATGGGTTAGATTCTGCTAACGCTGGAAAGATTGATGAGGGCATCAGTTTGGACGAATCCGCTCAGGCGAAGGACGGAGACAAGCTAACTTTTCAAGATCTGGCCAAGGATAAGTGGACTCAATTTCGGGATGATTTTACGCAGCCAAATGGAGTGAAATTGTCCTATGAGGAACCTATGCTCAGGGATGGGAAACTGATAGCTCAATTGGATCTGGAGGAAATTGAAGAGCAGGCTTCCTTTTGGAATACAGCTATAGTTTGCATCGTGCTTGGAGCTAATCCACCGATTGCAGTGTTTGAAGGATTCATTCGTAGAATGTGGGGAAAACTTGGCATTGAAAGGGTGGCTAGGATGAATGCAGGGTTTACGATCGTTAAATTCCGGAATGTAGGTACTAGGGATTTGGTTCTAGAATCTGGAGTGATTCACTTTGATAGGAAGCCTGTTATTCTAAGGCCATGGTTGACAGACATTGATACATTAAGGTTAGTGAAATCGGTTCCAGTTTGGGTTAGATTACATGACTTGGGTCTTCAATATTGGGGAGCAAAATGTTTGAGTGCTCTTGTGAGCACCATTGGTCGACCCATGATGATTGATAAAATAACTAAAGATAGATCTATGGTGAAGTTTGCTAGAGTCCTAGTGGATGTGGAAATATCTGATAAGCTTCCCCATAGTATTAGTTTTTTGAATGAACGTGGTCAATTGATTGAGCAGACTATTGAGTATGAATGGTTGCCTACCAAGTGTTCAGTTTGTAAAAGTCTTGGGCATGCTGCTTCTAGTTGTAGACGGGAACAGAGGTCAGTGTGGCAACCGAAGATGGAACAGGTAGAGGCAGTTGAGAAGGTAGATGAGCACAAACAGGTTGAGTCTGAACCAGTCTCAGATAAAATGGCCTCGAATTCAACAGAACCTGAGATCATTGAGGAGGCATCTGGTGATACTGAGAAGGAGAAAAGTCATTCTACAGAAGATCAGGACCAGGTCTGGACTACTCCCAAAAGAGTGAGTGGAGCTAAGCATATTAACAAGGAAGCCCAACCTAGAAATAATAATCAATACAGTGTGTTACAGGATGGACAATTGGAGGTTTCAAAACATGGTAAGATCACTAAAAAAGCTTCTAATGGAAGGAGGAAATCTGTTGTGCTGGAATGTTAAAGGTCTTAATAATAGGAATAAACAGAAATCTCTTTATGATTTCTGTAGGTCCAATAAAATTGGGTTAGGGGCATTTCTTGAGTCGAAACTTAGGGGTTCTAAAATAGAGGACATGATAACTTCTGTTTTCAGGGATTGGGAGTATTACTCTGTCCCGATTGTAGAAGGGCGAATCTTGCTGGTTTGGAAAGGGGACTTAATTGAAATTTCAGTTCTTGGTGTGGAGGACCAGTTTATTCACTGTACCGTGAAGATTATGGGAGTTATGAAGCAGTTCTGCTTGACAGTAATATATGGTAGGAACCAAATTGAGGAGAGGAAGAGACTTTGGCAAGCCTTAGAATCTTTGAGGTTTCCTGTCCAACCTTGGCTAGTTGTTGGTGATTTTAATGCTATTTTTTATTTTGATGATAGAATTGGTGGTAGACCTATATCTGACATGGAAATGGAAGATGCTTGTGCTTGGAGAGCTAACTGTTTGTTGTCTAAAATCCGTAGGATTGGTGCTCATTACACTTGGTCTAATAAACAGAAGGAAGGGTCTCGCATATTTTCCAAATTGGATAGGGCTTTCAGTAATGAAGCCTGGGCTGATGCTTTCCCTAATTCAGAGGCTTACTTTAACTGGGAAGTTATTTCTAACCATTGTTACTGTGTTATTAAACCTGTTCTTAGTCAGATTTCAGGGGTGAAACCATTTAAATTCTTCAACATGTGGACAAAACAAGAGGAATTTAGAGAGATTGCTCTTAATAGTTGGTGTATTAAGGGATTCCGTTCTGATCTGCTGTGAATTAGTCAGAAATTAAACAGATTGAAGTCAGTGTTGATTCAGTTTAATAAGAGGAAAGTTGGGGATATAACAGATAGATATTTAGAAGCCAAGGAAAAATTTCAGCAAGCTCAATTTTTGCTTCAACAGCAGCCACAATCTATAGAGTTACAGCAAGCAGAACAAGTAGCTTGTTCAGAGTTTAATCACTGTTCGAAGATGCATGAGAGTTTCCTTAGGAAAAGGAGCAAAGTTACTTGGCTGAGATTTGGAGATGACAACACATCTTACTTTTATGCTACTTTAAAACAGAGATCAGCTGTTAATAGAATCACTGCTTATGTGGATGAACATGGCCAGACTATTGATTGTTATGAGGATGTGGTTAAGCATTTTGTTAACCATTTTAAAGGTTTTCTGGGCAGTCCTAGCTCTGCTACTGCTAGGATTCAGCTGAATTGTTTTAAGGTTGGTAACATTTTAAGTTTAGACCAGCAACTCAGTTTGATTAGGCCTTTTTCGAAGAAGGATGTTAAAATGGCCATGTTTAGTATTCATTCTGTTAAAAGTCCAGGAGCTGATGGGTTTGGTTCAGGATTTTTCAAGTATATGTGGAAAGATTTGGGGGATGAGATAACCTCTGCTGTGCTGGGTTTTTTTAATTCAGGCTGCTTGCCTAAGTCCCTTAACAGATCAATTATAGCTCTTATCCCTAAAACTGATTCTCCATCCACAGCAATAGATTATAAACCAATAGCTTGTTGTAACACCTTATACAAGTGCATTTCGAAGATGATGTGTGTGAGATTGTCTACTGTTCTGCCTTTTCTTACTCATCAGAATCAGGGTGCTTTCATTAAGCAAAGATCGTTGGCCCATAATATCTTCATTCTTCAAGATCTTCTCAAAGGTTATTCTAGGAAGAATATCTCAAATAGATGTTTGGTTAAGATGGATCTAAGCAAAGCTTATGATTCCGTTGACTGGTATTTTTTGGAGGATTTACTGAACGCCTATTGTTTCCCTAGTCGTTTCATACATTGGATCATGGTCTGTTTGAAAGGGGCTTCTTACTCTTTATTATTGAATGGCAGACTTCATGGAGGGTTCAGTGGGATGAAAGGCTTGCGACAAGGAGACCCCATTTCTCCTCTGCTTTTTGTATTGATCATGGAGTATCTAACTCGTTTACTGGTTGTAGCTGCCCAGCGCAAGGATTTCAGATTTCATCCTCTCTGTAAACACATGAATCTTGTCAATCTTTGCTTTGCGGATGATCTCATACTCTTTTGTAAGGGTTCCTATACTTCAGTTCAGATTTTGTTTGATGGTTTTCGAAAGTTCAGTCAGATTTCTGGTCTTGCAGTAAACTTATCTAAGTCTCACATATACTTTGGTGGAATTCATTTGGATGAAAGGACAAGAATCATGGATAGCTTGAAGATTGAAGAGGGATCCTTCCCTTTAAAATATCTGGGATTATGTCTTAGACCAACTAAATGGAAGGCTGAGGATTGTGGTTTAATTCTTAAAAAAGTCCAAAATAGATTACATACTTGGTCTAGTAGACATCTTTCTTTGGCAGGGAGATCTCAACTTATACATTCTGTTTTGTTGGGTATTAGGACTTATTGGATGAGCATTTTTTTGCTCCCTCAAAGAGTTATTCAGGAGATTGATAGGTTATGCATGAATTTTCTTTGGGGAGTTAAAGGCAGTCGTAGCAGAGTGCATTTATCATCTTGGGATCAAGTGTGTTTGCCCAAAAGTTTGGATGGGATTGGTTTTAAAGAAGGTTATAAATGGAATATTATATTGATGGCTAAATATATTTGGGTTGTTTCCTCTAAACAGTACTCTCTATGGGTCAAATGGGTAGCTAATATCTATCTCAAAGGGCAAATTTTCTGGTCTTATAATCTACAATCTGATGTTAGTTGGTACTGGAGGAAGCTTATTAAGCTGAGAGATCATTTCTCTCATGATTCATTAAAGGCTTCGGCTTCCAAAGACAAGTTGAATCTTACTAGTCTTTATATGCAACTGGTTCACAAAGAGAAGGTTCATTATGATAAGGTGGTTTGGTGCAAGCTATCTATACCTAAGCACAGATTTATTCTTTGGCAAGTGGTTTTAGGTCACCTTCTTACTCGAGACAACTTGATTAAATGCCATATTCAAATTGAGTCTTGCTTATGTTCTGTTTGTGAATTAGACAAGGAGTCGCATGATCATCTGTTTTTTAGGTGTCCTTTCTCTCAGCAGGTGATGTATCAAGTTCAGTCCTGGTTGGGGCAACTGATATGGCCTCCTAATTACTCAGACTGGCAAAAGTGGATGGATGGTAGACCTAGGGGGATTCATCAAAGGATTAGTGCTGCTGTTCTTGCTGCTTCAGTGTACTACATCTGGTCTGATAGGAATTGGTGTATATTTGAGTCTTATTCTTGTACTATTTCGAAATTGAATTCTTTGATTCTCATGGGGCTTAAAGCCAAATTATTTGATATTAGGAGATCTAAACTTAAGGTTGGTGCGAAGAGTATGGTTGATTTTATTCAACTTTTGTAAAGTTGTTCTGTGTTTTTTCGTTGCTGGTACAGACAGTTTTGTAAGGTGGTTTTTTTGTGGAATATATTTCTCTTCTTATAAAAGAAAATCACATTTTAATTTCTTAATTAAATCAAAATTTACAAAACTTAATTAATTTTTTTTATCACTTTCTCTTATATTGTTTTTCTTTCTCTCTTATCTCAAGATCTCTCTTCGTTTTTTTTAGTTTGGTTATATAAAAGAAAAACTATTTCAAATTTTGTTTTTAATTAAAAGTATTTTTTATTACTTTAATTATTTTTTAAATTAATTTTTAATTTAAAATAATTACGTGGCAAATGACACCTCAACTCTGTACCATAACCCTTAACCTTGTTAACACGTGAAGAGACGATTTTACTAACCATAGGTATTTTTACCAAAAATAAAAAGTTTAAGTTTAAAATTAGAACAATGCGAAACCAGACTATTTACACTGCCAATAACTCTAGATAAAACCATGTGTGTTCCAATTTTAGTTTATTTTATATTTTACCTTGTTATCCCAATTAGCTGCAAACTATTTAAGTAATACACTTTAATAGTGGAAGCTTAATACACACATATATACATGTATAAATCAAGAGAAAACAGCAGAAAATACATGATTTAAGATCAATCATAACTCGAGATAAAATGACAAAAAAACATACTATTTTTTTCATTTTTTCAAGTCATCCAAACAAAAGAAAAACAGTGTAAAGTAAAGAGCTTATTATTATTACCTAAGTCAACAACAGCACCAAGAGCCCTGAACCCACGAACAAAAAGATCAACGGGCAAAGCGACCACCGCAGCGTCGAACCGAGCAAGCAATGGCCCAATCACGAAGAACCCACCTCATATTTTCCCAACTTCTTCCGAACTAGGCTCAAACGACCGAACCCCATCAGTGTTAACCAAGTATACGTCGTTATAAACCTCAACTAGAGAGCTCAAAACGGAAGCCATAGTTCGAGTATCTGACAAACTCGGCACGTTACTGATGTTCGAAGTGCCGGAGCAGCAAAGGGTCGCTGCCAGAATCGGTAAAGCAGCGTTCTTGGAGCCTCTGATGGTGACATGGCCTGAGAGCTCAAAAGGGCCATTAATGGCGAGCTTGTGGTTTTGGGATTGGGAGTAGAGACGAGAAAGGAGTGGTTTTGGGAGTGTTGTGGAGGAACTGGTTATGGAGTTTGGAGGTTTTGGTAAGTTCGAGAATGGTGAGACTTCCATTGGAGAAGAAGAGATTTGCCGCCAATCCTTTCCTTTCCCGTTCTCTCTCTCTCTCTCTCTTTTTTTTTTTTTTCTTTTAATAATATTTTTTATTTTGTTTTTGGGCCTCTATAATTCTTTATTTATAAGAGTTTTGGTTCGATAGAGCCCCCTGCTCAAAATGAACTATTTAGATAGGTAACAGGCAGTGTTAAAAATAGCTAGTTAAAATTTTTAAACAAATAGTCGAAATTTTAGACAACAGCTATTTTACAAAAAAAAAAAATAACAAAACTAAATTAAAGTGCAAAAAATCTCCTAAAAATATGTCATTTTCACGTTTTACTCTTAAAAAATATTATTTATTATTTGTTAGTTGTTATTATAATTTTAGATTAAAAAATTAGTTTTTTTATATAAACAATTATTGAGTGAACCACATGCTCCCTAATAAAACAAAAAAAATAATAAAGAAAATATACCACTATATTTACAATAATAATTTTTTTTCTGTATAAAAGTATTGTTTTTTTGAAATTAACCTTTACATAATTAGTATGTATTTCTTCAAAAAAATATTTGTTAAAATTTTGACGAATATACGCAACGATAATAATTATTTTGTTGAAGAATTGAATTTGAGATGTGAGGTCATATTCAAACCCCATCAAAAGACAGTATAATGAATTTCTGGGATTTATTTATTTTAGATTTTAGTTTTTATTAATTAGTTTTAAAAATTATTTAAAAAAATTATAAATTTATTAATATATTTTAAAGAAAGAGTATTTCTCTCTAGAAAAAAAAAATTTACCCGAACAAGTTTGAACAGTTTTTTTTTAATAAATGTAAATGGGTTTTTTTTTTAATTCAAAATTTAATGTAATAAATACTTAAAATGAAAGAACCCGGAGTGATAGTTTTTTGGGTTTTACTTTAATTCTACGATGGATCTTTTATTTTTTTTAAAATACATGTTTAGACCTTGTATTTTGTCAAATGATTAAAAATAGTCTCCTGAATCTAAATTTGGTCAAAATACTTTTACTCTTAGGCTTTATTTATGGGATAATCTAGTTGGAAAATGTGTGAATCTATAATAGTCATCAATTTTTACGATGTTATATTTGAAAAATATTTCACCTGAATTTAGATACAAGAGACTATTTTTAATAATTTTACAAAATACATGGTCTAAAAATAGATTTTTAAAAATAGGGTCCATTGTGGAATTAAGCGAAAACACAGAGACCCAAAATGGTATAGATCCTAGTTTTTTATTTTGTTAACATTTTTTTCATCAACAGTATATCGAAGTAAGATTAGAGAGTTAAGTACTATATAGACGAGTAAGTTTTTACATGGTTCAACTGTTAATGAGGTCTAATCCACGAGTCACTGTATTGATGAAGAACTTGCAAAGCTCAAATTCTCTTTTGGGTTACAATTTGGCAACATTTTGACTTGCTCAAGTTGTGATATCTTTAACAGTGAATTCCAAGCCCTATTTATAGGCATCTGTGGATGTTTAGTATTATGTAATTAGAGTTAATTTTATTTTCCCCCTAATAGCATGCTAAGAACATGGTTTACATAGATACAAATAGAAAAAAAAGCCTTCAGTACATGAAATGTGCTTGGTCTTTCGTGCTCAACAAGCAAAATGGTTTACTAATATTCTCAAGTTGCCTTAACGGTTGCTAGTTAGAAGATTACATCCGTACGTAGTACAACCAAGTCTTGGGAACTCGCAAGAGGTGTCAGGTAGCGCACCTCCACTTCCTATGTGTGATTTTGTCTTCTGACATTTTTATTTTCGGGTGCACGTGTCAAGGCACACAGTCAACAGCCACACCAGCACAAAGATCCAACTCAAGTGATAGGCATGAATGGTAAATCACCACCCTGTGGTCCTAATGCAATCACACCAACAATGATTGTAAAATGATTGGCATCATTGATCATTATTTATTGTAACCAATTCTGTTAGAGTTTGTTATACGTGTATATAGCCTATTGGAAAAACAATTTTTGTAAAGTTATCTTTTGCAATATAAATATAAGAGCAGACCTCAGTCCTTTTTGAGCTGACTTTTGTTTCATTTATCCCTACATATCCAAATTTTGTCATGGTATCAGAGACGTATGGCCACTGCCTCCATGTCTATGCAAGTCTATTCGGAGGCATTTGTAGCCCTTGAAAGTCTCACTGAAACCCAAGTTAACACACATGAGAGACCAAAAACTGAACTTATGGTCCTGATAGGGTTGTAGACAAGGAAAACATGTAGCTCCAAAGGTTTTGAGAAAGTGGTAGTCAGGTTTCTTAAGAAAGAGGAGTTCATAGGGAGACTTGTGTCTTAAAACCGGAGTAGGGAGTATATTGATAAGATACACAGATGTGTGAAAAGCATCCACCCAATATTTTAAAGGCATCGCATCCTGACCAAGCAAAGTTAACCCCATTCCGACTATATGTCGATGTTTATGCTCAACTCTCCCATTTTGAGTCGAGGTGTGAGGACAAGTGTTTTGAAAAACTATCCCATTTTTTTCAATAATTTTGACAAATGATTGGTATTCTCCTACCCAATCAGACCTAAGGGTCTTGATTTCCCTATCAAATTGGTTCTTAACTAAGGTTTTGAAGTGAGAAAAGGTTGCGACAACACCAGACTTAGCTTTGAGAGGATATAACCAAGTGTAGCGGCTGGAGTCATATATAAAATGTATATAGAATCGATAGTTTGTGTTGGACATAACTGGGGCAGGGCCTCAAATTTCAGAGTGTATAAGTTCTAACAAAGATTTAGCTTTGCTTTAGGAAATGGGAAATGACAGGGCATGAGATTTGCCAAGTTGACATGTATCACAGAACAAAGATTTTTCATTAACTGAAGCTTTTACATTAGAAGCAGCCAACACTTTGTTAAGGACTCGAAGAGAAGGATGGCCTAGATGCCTATGCCATACATCTTTTATGGAAAGTAAAGACTCATCGATGATTGATTGATTTACATTGTTTGAAGACAAAGTAGAAATGACAGTAAAGTTGTCGGGCGCAAGAGTTGTAATGACAATGGAGGAAGGCAACGAGGATGACTGAATGGATGTGGTATCAAGGTGGTACAGGCTGTCTTTAAGTATCCTTGTGAGCAACACCTTCTTTGTGTCATTGTCCTTCACAAAACAATGATCATCATAGAATTCCATTAGAACATTATTATTAGCAATTAATCGAGATACACTCACAAGGTTTTTTGTTATCTTAGGAGCATGTAATGAATGTTTCACATGTAGAGAACCATTAGAGGCAGTAGATAAAAAACTAGAACCTATATATGAGATTGAGAGTTGAGTACCATCACCAAAAATTAATTTATCCTTACCACCATATGGATTCTATTGAGTCAAGTGGCCAGCATCAGATGTAAGGTTATTACTCACACCACTTTCAGCAAACCAAGCGTCGTGATAAAGAGTATCAGGAGAAGCAACAAACATTGAAGGATTGGATGAAGAGGACTGAGTTTGGCGATGATCTGAACCCATTAAAGATTCATAAAACCTGTTGTAGCAAATAACAAAACTGTGACCATACTTACCATAAACCTGGCAAGTTGGTCATGATCATGAACCTGATTCCCCTCCCCCCTCGACCACGAGACCAAGACTAAGGCGCACCAGAGTTAGAAGAGTGAACCCCAGAAGATGGATGAGGAGCACACCATTTGGGGACTGAAGATGAAGAAGATTTGGTTAAAAGGTGTGCTTTTGGAGAATGAGGATCCTTCAGAAGCTTAGAGGAGGAGGAGAGAGCACCCAAACGTTTGAGACGAGTGTTGAAGCTGTAGAATGTCTTGAAGTCAGGCCTAATAATAGACGATATAGCCTCTAACTGAACAACTATGGATAGATATTCGGAATCCAAACCATTCAAGACATTAGTAATAAGTTGAGATTCAAGAGGAAATTCAATAGAATACGAATATAGAACCCTTGCACATGCTTCACCACTCTTTGCCTCCGTGTTTCCTTCTGTAGCATCACCTTGTCCTTCTGCTCCTTTTGTGAGCACCCTCATGGTAAGCACTCCTGCTCCATATTAGTTTCTTTCTGATGCGTCTTTGTCTGCTCTTCACTCTAGTGGTTGTAGTGTCCACAGCGATAGTCATGGTTCTTCAGATCCGGAGTCCCTAGTTGTCCCTATTCCTCTTAGACCTTCCCATCCAATGCTTACTCGGGCCAAAGATGGCATCTACAAGCCAAAGGTATATTTGGGACAATCCCAATGTCGCTCACTACATCCTGAGCCTCACTCTATTTCTGAAGTGCTTGCTATTGAGGGGTGGAAATTGGCTATGCAAGAGGAAATCCAGGCTTTTCAAGCCAACAAAACTTGTTCACTTGTTCTTGCTTTAGATCAGTATAATCTGGTTGGAAATAAATGGGTGTTTAAAGTTAAGACTAATGCTGATAGTTCTTTCCAATGGTTTAAGGCACGACTGGTTGCATAAGGATTTCACTAAAGACCAGGCATATATTTTGGTGGAGCATTTAGTCCTGTAGTTAAGGCCTACACAACTTGATGTGTACTATCCATATCCATGTCCAAACAGTGGCCTATACGATAGATGGACATCAACAAAGCCTTCTTGAATGGCTACTTAGAAGAGGATGTGTACATGTGACAACATGAACATTTTATGGACAAGGATAAGCCAAGTCATGCATGCAAACTGCTCAAGTGTTATATGGCTTAAAACAGGCTCCAAGAGCCTGGTTCAAAAGACTGAAACAAACCTTGCTGCAGTGGCACTTTCAGAACTCAAAGGCAGATAAATCCCTATTTTTTTACAACCAAAATAAGGTGGTGATTTTGGTACTCATTTATGTAGACGACGTCATCGTGATTGGGAACAATACATGGAAGTTATCTCAGTTCATTGCTACAATAAATAAGAGTTTTACCCTGAAAGACTTGGGACCATTAAAATTTTTCCTTGGCATTGAAGTTTTCAGAGATGAAACAAGTATTTACCTCACTCAATCCAAGTATATTGAGGTGCTGCTGCAGAGATACAACATGAAGAATCTAAAACCATGCCCTACTCCAATGGTTGTTGGCAAACCCATCTCTCTAACTGATGGAGAAAAACTCAATAATCCTACAGTATAGAGAAGCCTATTGGGAGCATTACAGTACCTGTGTCACACTCGACCAGACATTTTTTTTGCAGTAAACAAGTTGAGTCAGTTTCATCAAGAACCTACAACAACACATTGGGGTGGAGCTATAAGAATATTGAGATATTTGAAAGGAACCATGCACAATGGTCTTCACATTGGTGAAAGTGACAACCTGAGCACAGTGGGATACTCAGATGCAAATTGAGCTTGCTATCTAGATGTCAGAAGATCGGTTGCAGGTTATTGTGTGCACTTCAGAGATTCCTTGGTGTCTAGGTCATCAAAGAAACAAGTTGTTGTATCAAGATCCACCATTGAATCCAAATATAGAGCCCATGCACATGTTGCAGTCGAGATTTCTTGGATTGAGTCACTACTCAAAGAACTAAAATTTCCCTTGTCATGCAAATCAGTTACATGGTGTGACAACATTAGTGCTGCTACACTTGCCTCAAGCCCAGTGTATCACGCGAGGACAAATCATATCGAACTTGATGCGCATTTTGTCCGAGATAAAGTGTTAAAGAAGGAACTTGAAGTCAAGTATACACCATCAATGGACCAGATAGCTGACTATTTCATAAAGGGCCTCACTTATGAGAGATTTCGATCTCTGGTTCCAAACTCACTGTTCAGACTTCACCCTTTCATTTGAGGGGTGGTGTCAAGGCACACAGTCAGCATCCACACCAGCACAAAGATCCAACTCAGGTGACAGGCATGATTGGTGAATCACCACCCTGTGGTCCTGACGCAATCACACCAACCATGATTGTAAAATGATTGGCATCATTGATCATTTCTTATTGTAACCAGTTCTGTTAGAATTTGTATACGTGTATAGAGCCTACTGGCAAAAAAATTCTTGTAAAGCTATCTTTTGCAATATAAATACAAGAGTAGACCTCAATACTTTTAGAGCTGAGATTTATTTCATTTATCCCTAAATATCCAAATTCTATCTGTGTAGATCCAACAACCACTCTTCTATACTCTTCTGGTCATAGCATCTTCAGCAAGTCTTACCAAGGACGGGGCCTGGTAATTTATGCAAACATCTCAAATGCAAGTTGTTGTTGCCCGAGGAGCTAGTTGGACTACACTCTTAGTATGTCCCAAGTAGCATTAGTTGTTTAATCAGGGATTCGGAGAACTACGTGACAAGCTATTTGCTGAGGCCCAAATATTTAATTTCAAGTGTGACATGTGTCTTAAGACGACCTAGTGCCCCCAAAATGCCACTCACGTGCAAGGTTTTGAAATATACAAGAACATAGATTGTACACTTTTATTAGACCATCTCCTATGGGAGGCGCAAATATTGTACTGTACTTGGCACAAAAAGTCAATAAGTGACATTTTTGGCACAACTTTTACAACTGTGCTCCAATACACAATTGTAATAGTTGATGCAAAAATTAATAATCCATTAAGGCTCATTTAATATTTATTTATTATATGAAGAAAAAAAATAATTTTCTTTCTTATTTTATCATTATCCCACTAAAGAAATAAAAAAAGGAAGTAAAAACTCTACATTCACATTTAATGCTAATAAAAATGACATAAAAGTAAATAAAAAAGTAACCAATTAATGTTATTCAAATATGCAATCATGCTATATTGTGTGCCAAATTTGACATAACTTTTAACTTTTATCATGTGTCAAATTTGGCAATGGTTTTGACACACCATTAGAGCAATTTTTTTAAGTATGCTATATTTTTGCACTAGATCACCAATTTAGCACTCCAATAGAGATGCTCTTAAGTAATATATGGTGTCAGTACCATAATTGACATATATAATGATTCAATATGTTTATAATCAAATGTACACTACAACAAATTCCACTTTTAATGACTCCCTATAATGTCTTAAACTATTGTTGTAAGACATTAAAAATTAGGATGTGTTTTTAATGTCTTATGTTGGGAGACATTGAATATTTTTATTAATGACTAAAATTATAAGTCAGTAAAACAATGGGAAGACGTTGAAAAATGAGGGTCTAACACGTGTCCATGGAGAAGATCCAACGTCTCCCATTAGGAGACGTACTAGGTTTCCAACATCTCCCAATGGGAGACGTTAGATATGTATTAAAAAAAAATAATTAATGCAGCCAGAACTTTCTCTCTCCTCCCATATGCTAATACACGGTTTCCCACTTTTTATATAAAAAATATATTAACTAATTTAGAAAAAAAACAAAACCCTACTTTCCCTTTCTCATTTCTCTTAGCTGCCTCATCACTTCATCTCTATCTCTCTCTCTCTCTCTCTCTTTTTATTTTTGTCTAAAACTTTGTCATCACCTATCTTTCAATCTTCTCTATCTCTATGCATCTCCACTATTTTCTTTCATCTTTCCTCTCGGTTCTCTCTCACTAAACTCTTTGTTTCATTTGTAGGGGTGGCACGGTGGGGCTAAGCTTTCAGCGAGAAAGGGCATGGCGAGCTGGGCTTTTGGCGAGCAAGGGCACGGCGGAGTTGGCTTCCAGTGAGGGTGGGCAAGCGACAAGGACATATATGCAAAGGGCGGGGCTTGGCATGGCTAGGATATTTCATTGAGAGATTGGTTTTATGTTTATATTACTTTGAGTTTTTAGATTTCTATATTTTTAGGTTTCACTTTGATTTCTTGAAATGGAGATGATAGGGTAGATGGAATTTGGGCATTTTACTGAGTTTTTGTTTATTTTTATTTTTTGAGATGTACCTTGAACTTATTGAAAATGAAGATGATGATGGAGTTTGTTCAATGCATTTTACTAGGTTTTTTTTCTTTTCAATTTAGGCAGTTTTACAAATCTGGTAGCTAGATTTACTTTTTTAATGTAATATATTTTTATTTTATTATATAATGACATATAAAAAATCAAAGAAGAAAATAAAATTAATAATTATTTTTCAAATCTCCCCATAAGAGATGTTGAAAGTCTCCCATGTGACTTCCAACGTATCCTATAGGGAGACATGAAAGCCCTATTTTCATGTCTCCCCATAGGAGACGTGGGAAGTCACGTGGGAGATTCTAACATCTCTTATGGGCAAACGTGAAAGACCTACTTTTAATGACTCCTACAACGTCTCCCCTTATGGAAGACATTGTATACTTTTAATGTCTTCTAAGTAGAGTCATAAAACCCCAATTTTATTGTAGAAGTCATTACAACAAATTATTTTTTTAATGACTTCCTATAATGTCTTACACATTAAAAATAAGGATGTGTTTTTAATATCTTATATTGGGAGACATTAAATTTTTTTATCAATGAAAAAAATTGTAAGTCATTAAAACAGTGGGAAGACGTTGAAAAATGAGGGTCTAACATGTGTCCAGGGAGAAGATCCAATGTCTCCCACTATGAGACGTGCTAGGTGTCCAACGTCTCCAAATGGGAGACGTTAGATATGTATCTAAAAATATTAAAAAATAATTAATGCAGCTAGCTCATAATGACTTTCTCTTTCCTCCCATATGTCAGTTATCCCACATCTCCTAGATATGTATTTTTAAAAAATAATTAATGCTGTGAGAACTTTATTTCTCCTCCCATATGCTAATATAAAGTTTCCCACTTTTTATATAAAAAGTATATTAATTAATTAAAAAAACAAAACCTTACTTTCCCTTGCTCATTTCTCATAGTCGCCTTATCACTTCATCTCTATCTCTCTTCTTCTTTTTGTCTTTTTCTCTAAAACTTTCACATCACTTCTCTTCCTCTCTTCCTCTCTTCTCTATCTCTATGAATCGCCATTATTTTCTTTCATCATTCCTCTCGTTTCTCTCTCACTAACCTCTTTGTTTCATTTGTAGGGGTGGCACGACGGGGTTGGGCTTTCGGCGAGCTAGGGCACGATAGGGCTGGGCTTTCAGCAAACAAGGGCACAGTGGGGCTGGGCTTCTGGTGAGTGTGGGCACGCGGTGAGGACATATATGCAAAGGGCGAGGCTTGGCATGGCTGAGAAATTTCAATGAGAGATTTGTTTTATGTTTATATTACTTTGAGCTTTTAGATTTCTATGTTTTTAAGTTTCACTTTGATTTATTGAAATGGAGATGATAGGGTAGATGAAATTTGGGCATTTTCTGAGTTTTTGTTTATTATAATTTTTTGAGATGTACCTTGTACTTATTGAAAATGAAGATGATGATGGAGTTTGCTCAATGTATATTAATGGGTTTGTTTTTTCGATTTGGGCATTTTTACAAATTTGGAAGTTAGATTTATTTTTTTTATATAATCTATTTTAATTTTATTATATAATGACATATATAAAATAAAAAAATAAAAAATTAATAATTACTTTTCACATCTCCCCATAAAAGACGTTTGAAGTCTCCCACGTGACTTCCAATGTCTCCTATAAGGAGATGTGAAAGCCCTATTTTCATGTCTCCCCATAGGAGACGTGGGAAGTTAGATGGGAGACTTCCAACATCTCCTATGGGGAGACGTGAAAGACCTATTTTTAATGACGCATCCTACAACGTCTTTCCTTATAGGAGATATTGTATACTTTTAATGTTTCCCCCATTTTGTACTAGTGGGTATTACAAAATTTTAATTATATTGTATTGAATTAAAATGGATTAATCTTATGTATAGAAATAAAAATTAATAATTACTTTTTACATCTCCCCATAAGAGACGTTGGAAGTCTCCCACGTGACTTCCAACGTCTCCTATAGGGAGACGTGAAAGCCCTATATTTATGTCTCTCCATACGATACGTGGGAAGTCATGTGGGAGACTTCCAACATCTCCTATGAGCAGACGTGTAAGACCTAATTTTAATGACTTCTCCTACAACGTCTTCCCTTATGGAAGACATTATATACTTTTAATTTCTTCCAAGTAGAGTCATAAAACCCCAATTTTGTTGTAGAGGTCACTACAACAAATTCCACTTTTAATGACTCCCTATAATGTCTTATACATTAAAAATTAGGATGTGTTTTTAATGTCTTAAGTTGGGAGACATTCATTTTTTTTATTAATGACTAAAATTATAAGTCATTAAAGAAGTAGGAAGACAATGAAAAATGAGGGTCAAACATGTGTCCAGGGAGAAGATCCAATATCTCCCACTGGGAGGCTTCCAACATCTCCTATGGGGAGACGTGAAAGACCTACTTTTAATGATTCCTCCTACAACGTCTTTCCTTATAGGAGACATTGTATACTTTTAATGTCTCCCCCATTTTGTTGTAGTGGGTATTACAAAAGTTTAATTATATTGTATTGAATTAAATATGATTAATCTTAAATAAATAAATGAATAAAAAATAATAATTACTTTTCATATCTAACCATAAGAGACGTTGGAAGTCTCCCACATGACTTCCAACGGATCCTATAGGGAGACTTGAAAGCTCTATTTTGATGTCTTCCCATAAAAGACATGGGAAGTTACGTGGGAGACTTTCAACATAAACTATGGGGAGATGTGAAAGACATACTATTAATGACTCTTTCTACAACGTCTTTCCTTATGAGAGATATTGTATACTTTTAATGTCTCCCCCATTTTGTTGTAGTGGGTATTACAAAAGTTTAATTATATTGTATTGAATTAAAATGAATTAATCTTAAATATAGAAATAAAAATTAAAAATTAAAAATTACTTTTCACATCTCCCCATAAGAGACGTTGAAAGTCTCCCACGTGAATTCCAACGTCAACTATAGGGAGAAGTGAGAGCCCTATATTTATGTATCCCCATAGGAGACGTGGGAAGTCACGTGGGAGACTTCCAACATCTCCTATGGGCAGACGTGAAAGCCCTAATTTTAATTACTTCTCCTACAACGTCTTCCCTTATGGAAGACATTGTATACTTTTAATGTCTTCCAAGTAGAGTTATAAAACCTAAATTTTGTTGTAAAGGTCACTGCAATAAATTCCACTTTTAATGACTCCCTATAATGTCTTACACATTAAAAATTATGATGTGTTTTTAATGTCTTATGTTGGGAGACATTAATTTTTTTTATTAATGAAAAAAATTATAAGTCATTAAAGAAGTGGGAAAACAATGAAAAATGAGGGTCTAACATGTGTCCAGGGAGAAGATCCAATGTCTCCCACTACGAGACTTCCAACATCTCCTTTGGGGAGACGTGAAAGACATACTTTTAATGATTCCTCCTACAACGTCTTTCCTTATATGAGACATTGTATACTTTTAATGTCTCCCCCATTTTATTGTAGTGGGTATTAGAAAAGTTTAATTATATTGTATTGAATTAAATATGATTAATCTTAAATAAATAAATGAATAAAAATTAATAATTACTTTTCATATCTAACCATAAGAGACTTTGGGAGTCCCCCACATGACTTCCAACGGATCCTATAGGGAGGCTTGAAAGCTCTATTTTGATGTCTTCCGATAAAAGACATGGGAAGTTACGTGGGAGACTTTCAACATCTCCTATGGGGAGACGTGAAAGACATACTATTAATGACTCTTCCTACAACGTCTTTCCTTATGAGAGATATTGTATACTTTTAATGTCTCCCCCATTTTGTTGTAGTGGGTATTAGAAACATTTAATTTTATTGTATTGAATTAAAATGGATTAATCTTAAATATAGAAATAAAAATTGATAATTACTGTTCACATCTCCCCATAAGAGACGTTGGAAGTCTCCCACGTGACTTCCAACGTCTCCTATAGGGAGACGTGAAAGCCCTATATTTATGTCTCCCCATAGGAGATGTGTGAAGTCAAGTGGGAGACTTCCAACATCTCCTATGGGCAGACGTGAATGCCCTAATTTTAATGACTTCTCTTACAACATCTTCCCTTATGGAAGACATTGTATACTTTTAATATCTTCCAAGTAGAGTGATAAAATCCCAATTTTGTTGTAGAGGTCACTACAACAAATTCAACTTTTAATGACTCACTATAATGTCTTACACATTAAAAATTAGGATGTGTTTTTAATGTCTTATGTTGGGAGACATTAATTTTTTTTATTAATGACTAAAGTTATAATTCATTAAAGAAGTGGGAAGACAATGAAAAATGAGGGTCTAACATGTGTCTAGGGAGAAGATCCAATGTCTCCTATTGGGAGACTTCCAACATCTCCTACAGGGAGACGTGAAAGACCTATTTTTAATAATTCCTCCTACAACGTGTTTCCTTATAGGAGACATTGTATACTTTTAATGTCTCCCTCATTTTGTTGTAGTAGGTATTACAAAAGTTTAATTATATTGTATTGAATTAAAAATGATTAATCTTAAACAAATAAATGAATAAAATTTAATAATTACTTTTCATATCTCCCAATAAGAGACGTTGAAAGTCTCCCACATGACTTCCAACGTCTCCTATAGGGAGACTTTAAAGCTCTATTTTGATGTCTTCTCATAAGAGACGTGGGAAGTTACGTGAGAGACTTTCAACATCTCCTATGGGAAGACGTGAAAGACTTACTTTTAATGACTCCTCCTACAACGTCTTTCCTTATGAAAGATATTGTATACTTTTAATGTCTCCTGCATTTTGTTTTAGTGGGTATTACAAAAGTTTAATTATTTTATATTGAATTAAAAATTATTAATCTTAAATAAATAAATAAAATTAATAATTATTTTTCACATCTCCCCATAAAGGACATTGGAAGTCTCCAATGTGATGTCCAACGTCTCCTATAGGGAGACGTGAAAGCCCAATTTCATGTCTCTTCATAAGAGATGTGGGAGACTTCCAACAACTCTTATGTGGAGACGTGAAATGCCTACTTTTAACAATTCCTCCTACAATGCCTTTCTTATGTGAGACATTGTATATTTTTAATGTCTCCACCATTTTGTTGTAGTGGGTATTACAAAAGTTTAATTATATTGTATTGAATTGAATTAAAAAGGATTAATCTTAAATAAATAAATAAAGAGTATATTTTGAACTTCCGAGATGCATGTGGTGCTAAATTACAACACTAGCTAATGATCACTCAATAATTGATTGATTAATTATTTGATTGAATCTAATCAAATCACATTGAAAGAGAAAGGCATAATTAAAAATTATATATGAAAAGTATAATATAAAGTGCACGTTTTATTTTTGGAGTTTCTTATTGGCACCAAATCACAAGATAATGTTTTACGCATTAATAATGGATGAGTTCATCTACTATATCAAAATAATATTCCTTAATAGAGTCTACATTATAAACACGTGTTAAAAAAATATGGCTTATATATATAAATTTTTATTTTTATAAAATTATTCTAACACCCATAAATTATTAGTTTGAGTAACTTATTTTAGATTTTTATTTTGAAAGGTAAATGAAATATTTATTAATAGGTCAATTGTTCATAGTTTATTACAAGAAGATAACACTCATAGATCAAAATCAACCAACATAAGCATACTAAGTTATTTACTATAAACAATAAAAAGAAAATCCTAACGGAAATTTCAACTAAATATTTATTAAGGCACAATCAATCAAACTTCCAATGAATGCGAAGTAACCTAGGTTTCCTTTCTAAATGGGCAAATGACAGATGTTGATTGACTTTTTCATCAACTAATAAAATAAATAGAAGAATTTAAGAAAGAAGAAGAATACTAGATTTTACGTGGATCAGGTTATTAATTAATCATAGTCTACGAGTCACTTGTATTGAAGATGAAGAACTTGCAAAACTCAAGTTTGCTTGGTATTCAGGCAGCATATGGGCTCACTATAAATATTTGAGATCCTTTTACAAGTTGTGCCCTAGTCCTATTTATAGGCAGCTAGGAAGATTAAACTCATTAATTGGAGCTAGTTACAATTATTCATCTCTTAATGAGGTTAGTAATTACATAAATGAGAATATTTTGTATTTAAGAGGCTAGTGGGCCCAAGCGTATCTTAGGTGAGCCTAATACGAGGATGATCAACCTATTACTTTTTTTTATTAGAAAAGTGTCCCTGACGGTGTCGAGGTGCTGGTTGCACGTTTCCCCCATGTCTAGTGTCACAGGCCGGCTATTTGGGTACTCCAAGTAGACGGAACGTGTGCCACTTGCAGACACTTCAAGCTAGCAAGTCAGCCTACAACACACACCTGCAGGCAAACAAACTCAGTGGTTAGCCACATACACATCTTGGACATGCAACGTGCAATAACGAAGTATGAGAAAGCACAAAGCAAGTCATTCCTAGGAACGTCCACCCAACACAAAGCACACAACAAGGCAAGTGGCACGCAATGACCCAACGAAGATAACAAACAAGTAACACATAGGCAATAAAGGAGCATACAAGGGCAAGTATGGATAAACATTGTTTTATTAATATATAGCCTTGATAGGGCAAGGGAGTACACAACTTTGGCCCCTATCTGCTGATGGCCATGGTGCTTCCCTAAGTCACCAGGTCACCCCCCCCCCCTATGGAGCCTTCTAGGGATACAAGGTCTTCCCAGTAACATATATGATTTTTTTCTGGGAGACATGCATAATTACAAAACTGCTACTACCTTATCCCATGAGGTTGCTTGGTGCAAGACTTGACTAATGATCAAGCACCAAGGCATGCTTACTTACAAAATGGCACCATGTGGGTGTGCCAAAGGGGCAGCATGCCATACTCTCCTCCACTCAATTCTTCGGCGTCCTCGACGAAGTAGCTTGTAGATCTTCAATCTTCTGTGTGAGATTCTTCAAGTCTTCCGCCCTCTCCCAGCTAATCTCGTCATCTGCGATCCCCTTTCATTTTACTAGATACTCCTTATGCTTTTTACGGTCAGTGGTGACCGTCCTTTCCGCTAGGATTTCTTCAGGTTGACGCTTGCTCCTTGGCTGAATGATGACTCCTCCTCTGGTTGACTGGTTGCACTCTAGATTTGCTGGATCTTCATGATACGACTTCAAGTTGCTGACGTGAAGGACCAGGTGTATCTTCATCCATGATGGTAGGTCGACTTTATAGGAAGTTAGGCCAACTTTTGAGATGATTGAGACCGGACCCTTGTACTTGCGAACGAGTCTAATGTCTTTGTCTCCTCTGAATCTCAACTGTTCGGGCCTCAACTTGATTAACACTAAGTCACTTGCTTTGAACTCCAGTGGTCTGCGCTTTTGATCTACCCACTTCTTCATTCTTCTTGATGCCTTTTCTAAATAAGCTCGGGCAATCTTTGTCATTTTCTTCCAGTCTTTTGTGAAGTGAAAGGCTCGCGGATTTCGACTGCGGTATTCATCCACTGTGTGGGGAAACAGTGGCTGCTGTCCATTAACAACTTCAAAAGGGCTCTTATTCGATGAAGAACTCTTTGGAGAGTTGAAGCAAAATTGAGCTACATTGAGTAGTTGTGGCCAATTCTTCTGATTGTCATTGACAAAGTGGCGCAAGTACTCCACCAACATCCCGTTGAATCTTTCTGTCTGCCCATCTGTCTGTGGATGGTAGCTCGAGGATATGTTCAGTTGTGACCCCAAGAGACTGAATATTTCGTACCAAAAGGTCCCAGTGAATCTTCCATCTCGGTCACTAACAATGTTCTGGGGCACTCCCAAATATTTGACAATATGCTTGAAGAATTGTCGGGCTGTCTCCTCTGCCGAATAGTACTTTGACACCAGGATGAATGTTGCGTACTTCAAGAATCTGTCCACGACCACCAAGATCACACTTAAATCCCCTGTCTTCGGTAGAATGGTTATAAAGTCAAGCGACACACTCTCCCATGGTCGGCTTGGGACTCGCAACGGTTCCAACAACCCAGGTGTCTTGTTCCTATCGACCTTGTCTTGCTGACAGACAAGACTGGTCTTGGTGTACTCCACTGCATCATCTCGCATTTGTGGCCAGTAGTATCCCTGCTTCAAAAGGGCATGTGTTCTCTGCCACCCTGGATGACCTGCACACAAGGTGTCATGACACTTGCTTAGTAATGTCTTCCACAAATCTCCAGCTTTTGGAGCATACAAGCGACCCCCTTTGGCCCACATAAGATCATTCTCCACCCAGAACTGGTGAGTCTTGCCTTCTTTTACGAGCTTCAGGATGGTTCTGACAACCGGGTCTTTCTCCAGGTTTTCTTTGATGCGCTCCTTGAGTGGAGTGTTCACCACACTAGCCGACAAACTAGCCAAGATCTTTAGATTCGCCAATTCTGCTTTGCGACTCAAGGCGTCAGCTGCTTGGTTCAAGCGTCCTGCCCTGTGCTCAAAATGGAAGTCTAATTCTGCCACGAACTCCTGCCATCGAGCCTGCTTAGGGGTCAGTTTCGGCTGAGTAAGGAAATGACTAACCGCTTCATTATCCATCTTCACCACAAACTTCGACCCCAGCAAGTAATGTATCCATACTCACAAGCAATGGAAAACCGCAAGGAGTTCTATCTCCTGGGTAGTATACCGCCTCTCAACTTCAGACAACTTGCGACTCTCATATGCTATTGGGTGGCCTTCTTGTACTAGTACCCCTCCCAAAGCATAATCTGAGGCATTTGTCTGTACTTCGAAGGGCTTGCTAACATTTGGCAAGGCAAGAACAGGATCCTTCATCATGGCTTCCTTCAAACTCCTGAATGCTTCAGCACACTTGTCAGTCCACGCCCAAGTCACACCCTTTTTCAGTAGCTCGGTCAAGGGTGTCGCTCTTCTTGAGTAGTCGTCCACAAATCGTCTATAGTAGTTGGCTAGGCCCAAGAAAGAGCAGAGTTCTTTCACATTTGTGGGGGCTTTCCATTCTTGGATTGCCCTCACCTTCTCCAGATCCATACGAATTCAGCCACGTTCCACAACGTGGCCTAGGAACTTGATGCTCTCCTGTGCAAATGAGCATTTCTCGTGCTTCACATATAGCTGGTTCTCTCTCAACTTCTGAAACACTTGATCCAAGTGTTCTTGATGCTCTTCAATCATGGCGCTATAAACCACGATATCATCCAAGTACACCACCACGAACTTATCTAGATACTCGTGGAATACTTGGTTCATCAGTGTGCAGAAAGTGGCAGGTGCATTTGTCAACCCAAACGGCATTACTCGGAACTCAAATGCTCCATATCGAGTAACGCACGTTGTCTTTGGTTCATCCCCATCTGCGATCCTCACCTGATAATAGCCTGATCTTAAGTCCAACTTTGTGAAGTATTTGGCTCCACTTAGCTGGTCGAACAAATCAGCGATCAGAGGGATGGGGTAGGTGTTGCAAACTCTCACCTTGTTGAGAGCCCTATAATCAACGCACAGTCTTAAGCTCCCATCGTGCTTCTTCTGGAATAGTACAGGTGCGCCAAATGGCGCCTTCGATGGTCTGATGAAGCCTGCCTCTAATAACTCTTTTAGTTATTTCCTCAACTCTTCTAGCTCAGGAGGTGCCATTCTGTAAGGCGCTTTTGTTGGAGGCTTCGCCCCCGGCACTAGCTCTATCTGATGATCAATCCCTCTCTTTGGTGGCAAGGCTTTGGGGGAGTTTATCTGGCATCACGTCCCCATACATCTTCAAGACCCTCATAATTTCTAGTGGAACAATCTCTTCCACTGATTCTTTAAACACGGTGGGTACTGCTACATAAGTGGGTTCCTGCTTCTTCACACCTTTCTTGAACTGTAAAGCTGATAGAAGCTTCACACCAGGGGGTGGTTTCACCTTTGCGGGCACCATTGAAGGAGTCTCTCCCATTATGAGCAAACTCCCAGTGGCAGGAATTGTGATGGCACATTTCTCGGTTAGGAAGTCCATCCCCAAAACTACATTGATGTCGTCCATATGGACCACCACTAAGTCAGTCTGTCCCTCCCACGTGTCGATTTTAACTTTTACGCCTTTAGCCACGCTAGTTGTGGCCAAGGCCTTGGAGTTGACCGCTTTCATACGGCCTGCATCTTTCTCCAGTTTTAGTCCCAGTCGCTTTGCTTCGAGTTCTGAGATGAAGTTATGGGTGGTGCCAGTGTCGATCATCATGCTTTTGGCGGGCTTGTCGTTGATGGTGGCATCCACGAACATTAGCCCCTTCCCCAGGGCCTTCTTCCCTTTTTCACCATGTTTCTTGAGAGCATTCAATAGGCGGACAATGCCCATGTGTGCATACTCTTCATCTTCCTATTCTCTTTCGCCCTGTTCTTCTTGGCCAATGAGGGTATTCAGCTTGCCCCTGTAAGGGCAAACTGACGACTTATGTGGGCCTTTGTAGAGCAAACAAGCTAGCGGCTTCCTCCCTGCAACAACATCTGTACCGTTGGAAGAACTGGACTCTGCTGTCCTCTTCTCTCCCCCACTCTTGCCCTGCCATGACTTCCCAGACTTCTTACTCCCAGCGCTACTTGAGCTAGTTGGAGGGGTAGCCCTTTTCGATAGGCTGCTCTCCGGAGTGTAGTTTGTTAAGCGTTCAGCAACAGCTTGAGTAGTGGCTAGGTTAGGCACACGCTGTCTTTGAAGTTCTTGCTTGGCCCATGATTTCAATCCCTCGAGGAAGCAGAAGAGCCTGTCTACTTCGGACATGTCCTTAATATCGAGCATTAGTCCCAAAAACTTCTTCACATATTCTCGGACTGTCCCGACTTGTTTAAGCTCTCTCAATTGGCGTCAAGCCATGTATGTGACATTTTCTGGCAAAAATTGCATCTTTAATTCTCTCTTTAGGTCTACCCAAGATGTGATGGTGCACCTACCATTCTTTATGTCGTCATACTTTGTCCTCCACCACACCTTGGCATCCCCAGACAAGTACATGGTAGCCATGGCGACCTTTCCTTCTTCTGAATCGGCCTGCACAGCTCTAAAATACTGTTCCACGTCGAAGAGGAAATTTTTCAAGTCCTTTGCGTCTCTGGTCCCGTTATAGGGCCTCGACTCGGGCACTTTAACTCGGCCATATTCCATACCTATCGGCCCTGTTGCAGGGGCATTCCCAGCCACTCACATGGTTAGGTTTACCTTGGCAGTTAGCTCAGCCATTTCTTCTTTGAGAACGCCAACTGCCTCCCTGCAGTCTTCCATAGTGTCATTTATGGAAACTTGTTGTTCCTTCAACATGCGCTCCACTGCCGCAATGCGCTCTTCCCACAGAGGGGAAACAGAAGTACTTGTTGGAGTGTTTCTTTGCTCCAGTGCGATTATTCTGGGTAGGAGAACATCATTTTCCTTCTCTAGCGCAGTTATGCGATTGCTTGCATCTGACGATCCAGAGTTATGACTTGTAGAGGAAAGATCCCTGACCCTTTCGTCCAGGCCATCTAATTCCCCCACACGCTTTTCAAGTGCTTCGATCCTTTGAGTGTTGCTCACCATTAGTGTGTTTTGCCAAGCTCTTTCTAACTTGGCTCTGATACCAACTGTCACGGGCCGAATATTTGGGTACTCCAAGTAGACAGAACGTGCGGCACTTGCAGACACTTCAAGCTAGCAAGTTAGCCTACAACACACACCAGCAGGCAAACAAACTCAGTGGTTAGCCACATACACATCTCGGACATGGAACAGACAATAACGAAGTATGAGCAAGCATAAAGCAAGTCATTCCTGGGAACGTCCACCCAACACAAAGCACACAACAAGGCAAGTGGCACACAATGGCCCAACGAAGATAACAAACAAGTAACATGTAACACCCTAGATAGCCAAGACCGTTACACTGTGTGTTTATAAAGGTGCAAGACTTGCTAATCAAGTCGTTTAATTTGAAACGTGTCACCGAAACTACAGTTGAACTAGGGTTAAAAGATTTTGGCCTCAAAAGCTTCATTTCTTATAAACAAGCATTTTCTTTACATGGGATCCCAAAAGTAGTAAAGTTAAAATACAGTCTACAAAATTTTAGGACTATAATACAGTTATTAGCCACTCTAAGGCAAAACAGACAATTAAGCTTTTCTCGTCCTGTATCACTCCTCGGCCGTGGCGGCCGAACAGCTGACTATGTACATTCAGCCCCACAGCTCTCCATCTCAGGATTAGTCCAACTTGCCTTTGCCTTTACCTGCACAACATAGCACCCGTGAGCCAAGGCCCAGCAAGAAAACACAATAGCAGAGCATAATCATTAAGCAAACAACTAGATAACTCATACAGTATAAACATATACTCAACAGTTCAGACATTCATGTATTCAGCTTACCAAGTACATCATCTCATATCATTAATCAATTCACATATGATAACTAGGGTTAACACCCTTAGGCCGCACCCTCTATTTATCCCACTGACTCCGGGCTGCTTAAACCGAGCTCAGTGAATATTAAGCTGTCCTCAGCTACCAGTGGCTGAGCCGTGCCCTATGCGCAAGTATTGTTTAAGGAACACTTAGGCCGTTTATCACATGTCCCATGGCATAATACCATCTATGACATTATACAGATATAGGGAGCTCTTAGTCCCATCGCAAACACATAACCGGGTGCAGTTTTCTTACCTTTAGATTCGCCAGCTTTGTTCAATTTGATCCTCAAGCACGATCCCGTCTCAGCCCTAGCGTACACCTAGTCACAGCCATAAATCATAATCATCACCAAACCTCAAATCCAAAACCTAGCCTCAGGACCAATCCCGAGCCCTCGAGGAGCCCTAATTCCACCAAACGAGGTGGTGGAATCAAACCCCGAGCCCCCGGGCAAAAACCCTAAGAAATAAGCCAAAAACCCCTTTCTGGGAACAGGGTAGCGCTACAACGCCCTAAGGAGAGAGATATAGCGCTACAAACAGAGCCAAAAGGCTTTGGAACTTCAGGACCTAGCGCTGTAGCGCCCAGTGACTAGCGCTGTAGCGCTAGTCACAGCACAGCCCAGCACAACTTTTTCTCCTTCGAATTTTCCCTGGCCAAAACTTCTCAAAACTCTGCCAAACCTCAACCAAACTTCAAAACAAGCCTCCCAACATTCTCAACCAATCCCATAAGTACCACCCACATAAAACTCAATCACATGCACCCCAAATCAAGGAAATCACCATAGCTAAACCTAAAGCTCAAAAACTCAATAAGAACAACAACTGAAACCACATAATTCAAGTGACCAAGATCAGAGCTTTTTACCTTAAATAGAGAAGTTCAACCTTAGGCTATTCTCCACTCTTCCTTAGCTTTCACCCCTCAAAGCTTCAGCCTCAATTTCCCTAGAATTCCCACAGAATTCTGCTTAGAAAACCAATTCAACACCAATACCAAGAACTCAATGTCAACCTCAAGATCTTACCTCAATTGATGAGCAACCTCAGCTAGTTTTCCCCCAACTTGATCAAGACCCCAAGTACACAATCTCAGCTTAGAGCTCCTTTGGATTTTAGCCCCAAATTTCCAGAAGAAATTGATGAAGAAGTCCCAAACCGTTCTTGAAAATTGCCCTGTTTTTCCCTTCTTTCATTTTCCTTTTCTTCTTTCTTTTATTTCTTCCCTTCAAAGTTCCAACACTTTCTACACAATCCACTAAGGCATAAAGCCAAAACAACACTTAACTCTTATCCCTTGTAAGTCAAATGACCACAATACCCTCCCATTAAAATTAAGCCCTTAATCCTTCCAAGGGCATTATGGTCATTTATTCCCAATTCCGCTAATTCCTCGAGTGTCTCTAATATTTACCGCTTACTTCCTGACACCTAACTAATCACCAATTATATTCCTCAATATCAAAATAGACCCCAATATATATTCTCTAAATTCCCATAAATACCCCCAGGCTCGTCCCGAGCTGGATATAAATCCCCGCCGTGACTTTTTCGCTAAACCGCTCACTAAGATTGTCTCGAGTCACAGATTACAAATATATCCACATAATAATGTGGTCTCGACAATTTATCACAAATATATACAGTTACGCCCTCAACGGGCCAAAATTACGATTATGCCCTTCTAGCCTAATCAGGGCCTACACGCATACTAATACACATAGTTATGCATCACAGATGTTCAAATAATCACATAACATGCTTTTAAATCATTAAATCACATATAATCCAATTATGCCCTCTCGGTGCACTAATCAAGGCCCTTAAGCCTTATAAGCAAATTTGGGTCGTTACAACTATCCCCTCCTAATGAGAATTTCGTCCTCGAAATTTACCTGAACAACTTGGGATACTGATCCCGCATCGCTGTCTCAAGCTCCCAGGTCGCCTCATTGACCCTACTATGCCTGCATACACCTTAACAAGTGGAATCGTCTTATTCCGTAGTACCTTGTCCCTCTGATCCAAGATCTGAACTGGTTGCTCCTCATAGGCTAGATCTGTCTCCAATTCTAAGTCTTCATACCTTAACACATGAGTCGCATCCGAGATGTACTTCTGGAGCATAGAAATATGGAATATGTCATGGACTCCTGACAGCGATGGTGGCAAGGCTAACCTATAAGCCACCTGACCAATCCTTTCTAGGATCTCAAAAGGTCCGATGAACCTAGGGCTTAGCTTCCCCTTCTTTCCAAACCTCCTTACCCCTGGCAAAGGTGAAACCCGGAGAAGCACGCGGTCCCTAACTTGGAACTCCACGTCTCTATGCTTAGGATCAGTGTAGCTTCTCTGTCTGCTCTATGAGGCGAGCATCCTAGCTTGGATCTTCACTATAGCTTCACTTGTCCTCTGAACCATATCTGGCCCCAAATACTTTCTCTCACCCATCTCATCCCAATGAATGGGTGATCTACATTTCCTTCCATATAACATCTCATAGGGAGCCACTCCAATCGTTGATTGGTAACTATTTTTATAAGAAAATTCAATCAACGGGAGATACTTACTCCATGATCCCTCAAAGTCAATCACACACGCTCTAAGCATATCTTCCAATACCTGAATTGTCCTCTCAGACTGTCTATCAGTCTGAGGATGAAAGGCTGTACTGAACTTCAACTGTGTTCCCATAGCCTTCTGCAAACCACCCCAAAACTTGGAGGTAAAGATAGGATCCTGGTCAGACACTATAGACTTAGGAACTCCATGGAGACGTACGATCTCCCTCACGTACAACTCAGCATACTGATCCACAGTATATGTCGACTTCACTGGAAGAAAATGGGTTGACTTGGTGTATCTGTCCACTATCACCCACACCGAGTCATGAAGCCCTACAATTCTGCGTAAACCTTCCACAAAATCCATCGTAATATCCTCCCATTTCTACTCGGGAATACCCAAAGGCTGAAACAATCCTGCTGGTCGCTGATGTTCAGCTTTCACCTGCTGACAGGTTAAACATCTGGCTACGTACTCTACCACATCCTTCTTCATCCCGGGCCACCAATATAACGTCCGTAGATCCTGGTACATCTTCACGGTACCCGGATGAAGTGAGTATGGCGTCGTATGAGACTCATCAAAAATCTCTCGTCTGATCCCCTCATCATTCGGAACACAAATCCTCCCCTGATACCGAAGGAAACCAACCTCAGAGATAGAATAGTCCTTAGCAACTCCCGCTAAGACATTCTCTCTAACCTCCTGTAACTGAGCGTCTAACAATTTCCCTTCTCTAATCCGCTCTAGCAGGGTCGACTGCAGAGTAATATTGGCCAACCGGCCTACCACTAATTCTATCCCTGCTCTGACCATCTCATCAGCCAACTCTCTCGAGATCTGGGTGGAACTATATAATTGACCTGGGCCTCTCCGGCTCAATGCATCCACCACTACATTGGCTTTCCCTGGATGGTAAAGAATATCGCAATCATAGTCTTTCACTAACTCTAGCCAACGCCTGTGTCTCATGTTCAGGTCGTTCTGTGTAAAGAAGTACTTCAGACTCTTGTGGTCAGTGTATAGCTCACACTTCTCCCCATATAGACAATGTCGCCAAATCTTCAGTGCAAATACCACCGCTGCTAGCTCTAAATCATGGGTAGGATACTGTTGATCACACTCCTTTAGTTTTCGTGAGGCATAAGCTATGACCTTCCCATTCTGCATCAACACACAGCCTAAACCCAACCTCGATGCATCGCAGTAGACAACAAACTTCCCTTCCCTCAAAGGAAGACTCAACACAGGCGCAGTAATAAGTCGTCGCTTCAGCTCTTGGAAACTGTCCTCACACTTGTTTGACCAGATAAACTTTAAATACTCCCGTGTCAATTCTGTCATCGGTGCTGCTATCTTCGAGAATCCTTCCACAAACCATCTATAGTAACCCGCTAAACTAAGAAAAATCCGCACCTCCGAGGCATTCCTTGGCCTCGGCCAATCCCTAACTGCCTCTACCTTAGATGGATCCATCTTAATCCCATCTGCACCCACGATATGTCCAAGGAATGTCACTTCTGGTAACCAAAATTTACATTTCTTAAACTTGGCGTACAACTGATGCTCCCTCAATCTCTGTAGAACCTGTCGAAGATGAAACTCGTGCTTTGATTCTGAACTGGAGTACACTAAGATGTCGTCGATGAAGACAATAACGAACTGATCCAAAAAATCCTTTAACACTGTATTCATTAGGTCCATAAAGGTCGCTGGGGCATTGGTCAAACCAAACAACATGACCAGAAACTCATAGTGTCCGTACCTCATTTGGAAGGCCATCTTTGGTATGTCCTCGTCCTTGATCCTCAGCTGGTGATAACCAGATCGAAGATCAATTTTCAAAAATACTGTCATACCTTGCAGCTGATCGAACAAGTCGTCAATCCTTGGTATGGGGTACTTATTTTTGATAGTCAACTTGTTCAATTCCTTGTAGTCTATAGAAATTCTCAAAGTCCCTTCCTTCTTCTTCACAAAAAAAATTGGAGCACCCCATGGCGAGTAACTAGGCCTAATGAACCCCAAATCCAGAAGCTCCTGCAACTGTATCTTCAATTCTTTCAGTTCTTCCGGTGCCATCCTATATGGTGCGCTCGACACTGGCTCTGTCCCTGGCGCCAACTCAATGCCAAACTGAATCTCTCTATGCGGTGGTAACCCCGGCAAGTCCTCAGGAAACACATCCAAGAACTCGCAAACTAATCTGGTCTCTTCTGGTCCTGCTGGCGAAACCCTGGTGGTATCCACCACACTAGCCAGAAAACGTATACACCCTCCTTGTAACAAATCTCTGGCTCTCAGTGCCGATATCCCGGGTACGCGGGGTCCATGCACCGCTCCCACAAAAACAAAGGGATCCTCACCCTCTTGCTCAAAGGTCACCATCTTCTTCCTGCAATCGATAGTAGCTCCATATCTAACTAGCCAATTGATACCTAAAATCATATCAAAGTCCTCCATACTCAACTCAAGTCTACTGACAATTCTCTTTCGTCAACTATCACTGGCAGTGCTTTAATCCACCTCCTAGAAACTACCAGTTCCCCTGTAGGCAAAATAGTCCCAAACCCTGAAGTACAATACTCACTAGGTCTACACAGTCCATCAATCACCTTACTAGAAACAAACGAATGTGTAGCACCAGAGTCAATCAATACAGTAAAAGGAGTGCCAGCGCTAGAAAGCTGACTTGTCACTACCGAGGGACTAGCCTCGGCCTCTGCCTACGTCAAAGTGAACGCTCGTACTGGAGTTAAGCTGCCCACCTTCCCCTCATCTCCCTTCTTCACTATTGGGCAATCTTTCTTGAGGTGTCCCACCACCCTGCACACGTAACATGCCTTAGCCCGATACTCGCTCGGATGGCATCTTCTGCACCTCGTGCAATTAGGATGAGTCCTCCATGTATCACCGCCTCCCTGACGGCCACCCTGTGTACCCTGACCTCTCCTATCAAGACCAGGAGCAGCCAAAGCATCAGGGGTCTTCCTCTTTAAGTCACTGGGGCCTCCGCCCCTACCAGAACCAAAATATGGAGGCACCACCCTGCGGCCCTTCCGCCTCGCTGCACTCTCTCTCCATATCTTATTCTCCGATTCCTCAGTGGTAAGAGCCTTCTCTACAGCCTGGGCATAAGTCGTCCCTCCAAGAACTGTTGTAATCCTCACATCTCAGGCTATCATAACATTAAGCCCTCTAATAAATCTGTCCTGCCTAGCTACATCAGTAGGCACAAGATCTGGTGCGAATTTCGCAAGTCTGTCAAACTTTAGGGCATATTCTATAACTGTCATACTGCCCTGAACCAGCCCATGAACTTATTGACCTTCGCTGCCCTGATGGCAACATTATAGTACTTCTGACTGAATAGGTCCTCGAATCCTTCCCAAGTCAGAGTAGTAACATCTCTGGTCTGTGATGCCACCTCCCACCAGATTCGGGCATCCTCTCTCAGCATATATGTGGCATAGGCCACTCTGTCATGTCCCTCTACCCTCATAAAGTCCAGAATGGTAGTAATCATGGTCATCCACTGTTCAACTTTCAGTGGATCAGGTCCTCCCTCAAAGATCGGGGGCTGTTGTTTCCTGAACCGCTCATACAACGACTCCCATCTGTTCCAAAACTCTACTGGATGTACAACTGGTGCCACTATAGGTGGCACAATGGGGGCAGCACTCCCTGATGGAGCCTACTGACGCAGAATTCGGATATGCTCATCCTGGCTCTGTAGTCGTGCTTGCATGTTAGCCATGAGTTGCTGCCAGTTCTCAGGGACTGGCGGAGGGGTCTGGCCCTGGTCATCATCTCTAGTCTCAGACCTGATGCGGGCTAGTTGCGTAGATTTTCTTGGACGCATAATTATCCAAGTCAATCTACAATCAACGACTCGGCAGTCAGACTATGATGACAGGGTAATAATTCTTTCATGATCCACCATTAGAACTCCAAACATTTACAAACGATCAAAATATAACAGTTTATCCAAATATTCATCCATATATTCATTCACATGCATAGAAGTGATGATAAGCATGCCTCAATATCATCATGCAATAGTCAAGGGCTAGGCCCTATCAGTACCTCATGCTCCCTATTAATCAAGCAGATATCAACAATCATATTTCATTCAGATCATTTAAACATATAGTCATGTATACCCAATTACCAAACCCTGAGTCGAGCTTGTCTTTCGCAGCGAATGTACATGTCTAGCCAGTCTTCAGGAACCCTTAAACCTAGGACGCTCTGATACCAAGTTGTAACGCCCTGGATAGCCAAGACCGTTACACTTTGTGTTTATAAAGGTGCAAGACTTGCTAATCAAGTCATTTAATTTGAATCGTGTCACCGAAACTACAGTTGAACTAGGGTAAACAGATTTTGGCCTCAAAAGCTTCATTTCTTATAAACAAGCATTTTCTTTACATGGGATCCCAAAAGTAGTAAAGTTAAAAGACAGTCTACAAAATTTTAGGACTATAATATAGTTATTAGCCACTCTAAGGCAAAATAGACAATTAAGCTTTTCTCGTCCTGTATCACTCCTCGGCCGTGGCGGCCGAACAGTTGACTATGTACATTCAGCCCTGCAGCTCTCCATCTCAGGATTGGTTCAACTTGCCTTTGCCTTTACCTGCACCACGTTGCACCCGTGAGCCAAGGCCCAGCAAGAAAACACAATAGCAGAGCATAATCATTAAGCAAACAATCAGATAACTCATACAGTATAAAAATATACTCAACAGTTCTAACATTCATGTTGTTCAAGTATTCAGCTTACCAAGTACATCATCTCATATCATTAATCAATTCACATATGATAACTAGGGTTAACGCCCTTATGCCGCACCCTCTATTTATCCCGTGCCCTGTTCGCAAGTATTGTTTAAGGCACGCTTAGGTCGTTTATCAAATGTCCCATGGTATAATACCATCTATGACATTATACAGATATAGGGAGCTCTTAGTCCCATCACAAACACACAACCGGGTGCAGTTTTCTTACCTTTAGATTTGCCAGATTTGTTCAATTTGATCCTCAAGCACGATCTCATCTCAGCCCTAGCGTACACCTAGTCACAGCCATAAATCAGAATCATCACCAAACCTTAAATCCAAAACCTAGCCTCGGGACCAATCCCGAGCCCTCAGGGAGCCCTAATTCCACCAAACGGGGTGGTGGAATCAAACCCCGAGCCCCTGGGCAAAAACCTTAAGAAATAACCCAAAAACCCCTTTCTGGGAATAGGGTAGCGCTACAACGCCCTAAGGAGAGTGCTATAGTGCTACAAACAGAGCCAAAAGGCTCTGGAACTTCAGGGCCTAGCGCTGTAGCACTAGTCATAGCACAGCCCCGCACAACTTTTTCTCCTTCGAATTTTCCCGAGCCAAACCTTCTCAAAACTCAACCAAACCTCAACCAACCTTCAAAACAAGCCTCCCAACATCCTCAACTTATCCCATAAGTCCCAACCACACAAAAATCAATCACATGCACCCCAAATCAAGGAAATCACCATAGCTAAACCTAAAGCTCAAAAAATCAATAAGAAAAACAATGAAACCAATAATTCAAGTGACCAAGATCAGAGCTTCTTACCTTATATATAGAAGTTCACCCTTAGGCTATCCTCCACTCTTCCTTAGCTTTCACCTCTCAAAGCTTCAGCCTCAATTTCCCTAGAATTCCCACAGAATTCTACTTAGAAAACCAATTCAACACCAATACAAGGAACTCAATGTTAACCTCAAGATCTTACCTCAATTAATGAGCAACCTCAGCTAGTTTTTCCCCAACCTGATCAAGAACCCAAGTACACAATCTCAACCTAAAGCTCCTTTGGAGTTTAGCCCCAAATTTCCAGAAGAAATTGATGAAGAAGTCCCAAACCATTCTTGAAACTCTTGTGGCGATGACTGCCGAGTTATAGTACTTCTTGTGATAGAGCTCCATAAATATAGTTCATGTCATGTTGGCGATGTCGTGAGTCTGTTGTACTAAATCCCACCAGATTCTAGCATCCTTATTCAGAAGAGACGAAACACAGGATATGTGATCTGCATTGTCGAGGTTCATGTGTGCAAGTATCGGCTCTACATTCCCGAGCCATTCTTCCACCTCGAAGGGGTCGGTTGTCTCTTCAAAGTTTGGAGCATGTTTCTTACAAAACTGCTCATACACTGGATCTATGTATTGAGCTGGGTAAGGCGCATAGTTCGCCATTGACCATCCCCCACACGGACCTACTTGCTGGGGTGCTTGAACCCCTGGCTGAGGCTGCTGTTGTGGCTAAGGCTGGGGTTGGGGCTGAGTCTAAGGATACGGCTGAGTCTGTTTTCGTTGTTGCTGCAAAAATTCTTCCACTTGTTGTCGTAGCCAGATAATTTCAGCAGTGTTGTCAACCAGAGGCGGTGCACTTCTATTAGCAGCAGCATTGGTAGCACGCGTTCCCCTTCTCCAGACTGGAGGGGCTTCGTTAGTCTCGTTGGCAGTGCTGGAGGCATTTCCGGCTGTGCGTACAGACTTTCTGAGCGACATCTTCAGCAAAGTTCTAACAGTCGAGAAAAACATATTAGAACTTACCCTAATAGGCTCTAAGGCAAGACTTAGTCTAAGCAAACATAACTCGGACCTATATTATGATTTCTTATGAAAAATTGTGTAAGCCTTCTTTATAATTAAGGTGTGTTTCTATACATAGAAAAATAAGCCATCTTTGTTGTTTTCTAAGTCTGTTTCTAACCATCCTATATGACTTAATTCTCAGGCTTGAAACTCATCGCTATTCCAAAGTTAACCATACCGAGGGAGGGCTGGGAACAGTAAAATCGTTCCCACTACTATGGCCCCCTAAAATCTCAATACAGAACCCGATCCATTGATTTGTATCCACCCTCACCGAACTTGGTCATTATTTATTGAATTTATTATTTATTATGATTGTAAAAAAATCAAACTCATACACGTCATTAAAAAATAACAACTTTATTTATTTGGAAAAAGGTTTTCACTAAGTGCAATCATAAATGAAAAAATAATTAAATAAAGAAATAAATAAACTAAATTAACATAACTAGGGTAAATCTAAAAATCAGGATCTTCTACATCTGACCCTTCATCTAACATGTCATCATCTATTTCTTCATAATCATCATTATCTTGAGCCTCAAAACTACCTTGGGGAAGATTCATGAAGATGTTATCCTTTTGTTCATTAGTGAATTAAAATTCCAACTTAGAGGTGAACCTAAGTATGAGAAAATAATATCTCATGGCTACCGGTAAATCATCATCATCATCTAAGTCTCCCATATTTCTTCTAATGTTGAAATTACAGAAGGAAAATCTTTAAAAAGCCTAATTACTAGGACATATTGTTCCGTAGCTCTCATCATAATTTGCTTAGTAGTCTGAAGGTGAACTATCTCCATGTGGAATAAGATCAGTCTTTGAGTGATTCTTTCTAACACTCCTATTGTATTCCTTGGATCTATAATCCTTTTTAATGCCTTAATGGCTCGGATATCCTAATAGGTCAAGGCTCCATCCATTTTTAACTGGAAACATAATGACTAAAATGTTAGCTATTAACATAAACATAATACTCATAACATAAACACTTACATTGGCGGTTAGATCCGGAGTTTGTGCGTGTGTATCAAGGAGAACTTCATGCATATGAACTGTGGCTCTGATACCAACTGTAATGCCCCTAATAATTTTAGACCTCGGACCATTAAAAACTACTAAACGTAGCTACTATTTTGAAATATATACATAATAAATAACATAACTTTATTTAAAACTCGAAATATCGTACGAAATAAAAAATACGGTATGGGTACCCATTGTTTAGTACATAAAACATAAAAACTCAACTTTAATAAATTGTAAAAAAAAAACTAATTTCGGAAATACATAAAAGCATAAATCAAAAGACTTAAGAAATACGTCATCCTCGATCTTCCAGCAATCCATTCAAACCATTCATCCTCAACACACATGCCAAGCTTCCATGAATCCTTCTCGCCTTCCATGCTCATTTTCCTGCATCATCTAAAAAGAAAGGAATGAGCCTAATGCCCACCAAGGAAAATCTACTAAAAAAACCATATATGTCATAAATCATAAGACTATATCATAAAACATATACTATAAAAATATATGACTATAAAAACGTATATCATATAGGTCTACAATATTGATGGCCATTAACTCATTAACGTGGTATGTGATAAAACCATCTAGGTGCTCAGTCTACTAATCGAGGTAGGTTAGATCACAACTATAGTATATGATAACCCATCTAGGTCCTCAGTCTACTAATCGTGGTAGGGTAAATCATAACTCTAATCCACGAAAATGATAAAAATTCTTTGGCTTTGCTATCTAACCAAATCATATGTTCAAATGACTATAAAACATATCATATCACATATTATATCATAGCATAAAACATATCATATAAACACATATAATCTAGCCTATTATCCTTACCAAAAACTGGGATATGGAGACAAGAACAGGATTGGAACACTCCTAAAAGTCACAGTAAAATCCATGAGTTTTCTAAAGAAATGGAGATGAAAAAGAGAACTAAACCATCAAGACATAAACTTACTGAAAAACCTTAAGTTTCAAAGAACTTGAACACCTAACCTAGAATCATAACAGAGAGTTAGGATCTAAAAGAAAACAAAAGAAACTAAAGAACTATGAAGAACTGAACTTGAGGATAAAAATACCTTGGATGAACTATGACTTTGATCTACTCCTCAATACCGAAATAACACTCTATCTTACTTCCCAAGTGTTTTAAAAAGCTTAGTTTGAAAAAGATTTTAACCCAAAACCCAAGTGTTTCTCTCTATATTAACCTTAGCAGCTTGGAGGCTCTGAATAATGCTGGAATGATCAGTGAAATGGCTGACTACTGGGTCCTATTTATAGAGTTCAAGGAGTGAAACTAACCCCTTTTAAAATAAATAAATAAATGAATATAAATTGAAAAGATTTGAATTTTTGTTCAACAGATGCCCAGAACTCGGTCAAAATCGTTCAAGATCAAGTCCAAGTGGTTAAGGGCTGCTTCTACTTTAAATCCACAAATATTTCAAAAATATCTCCCAGAGGCGATATATCACCTAGACCTATACCCCGAGCCTTCAAGCTTTCGTTCGTGCGAAGTCGACGTGTTTTCTGTATCTTCTGTAGGCGATATATCTACCTCTATAGCTACGATATATCGGCATACGTTGATATATCAAACAAGTATTTGCACTCTTTCATCATATTTTGAATTGACTAAACAACTTTGACTGAGTAGAAATGTGATCCTAACAACTGCTGCAAGGTTCTAGAACTTCTAGATCATTCTTTTAATTAAACTATTCATCAAAAAAATACTTAAATCCTTAATAAACATGCTTGTGACAAGTGTCACGTTCTTGTTAATTCTATCTAAACCAGGTTATAATAAACAATATTTCTAGGACTAGCAATATTAGTCAAACCTTATGTTAAAATTAATATTTCTAAACTATAGGTTAAACTTATAAAATTCATAATTGTTGCTATGAGTTTCCAACTAAGTCCCGGCTTGAACCAAAATCCATGGAAACTAACATACTACAAGTTACTACTACTACTATCTAGCTAAGTAAAATTCTGAGACACTACAGTTGATGAAGTTAATAACCCTAGCTTTTAATCCATGGAATGAATATTTAGTTTTGAGTTCTCCATTGTTCTATTTTATTGTTTTAGTGTCTTAGTTTTATAAATTCAGAATTTATTAATTGTCAATCAATTAGAATCAAAGATTAAGTTTTGGTAATTAGTAACAGTCCTCGTGGGAACGATACTTTACTTACTCTTTATTACTTGTTCCGATTGCGTGCACTTGCATAGTTAAAAAATATCACAACAAGTTTTTGGTGTCGTTGCCGGGGACTGTATTATTAATGTCAATATAGTTGATTTTTATTCTAAATTGGATTTTATTTCTAGTACTTATTCGGTTTGTGGCTATATTGTGTTTAGGTAATTATTGTTATATGCGACGAAGTAGACAAAAGGAACTCATACTAGTAGATCTGGAAATTGAAAGGAAGTGCATACAAAACCGAAAGATAAAGAAAAGGTTGGGTTTTTCCATGGTTGAGAATCAAGGAAATGCAGCAAACAATGTTGCTAATGTTAATAATATCTCAAATATTGTAGAGGTCCCAGTGGAACAAGGATCAAGGACGCTTAGAGATTATGTACCTCCTACTGTCACAGAGTGCATTCGTGCATCAGACACCCCACTATTGCTACAAATAACTTTGAAATCAAGCAAGCAATATTACAAATGGTGCAGTCTACTGTTTAGTTTGAGGGGTTTCCCATGGAAGATCCTAATTTTCACATAGCCAAATTCCTAGAGCTATGTGCAACATTTAAGATGAATAGGGTGAGTGACGATGCAATTAGACTTAGATTATTCCCATTCTCTCTACGAGACCGAGCGAAGAGTTGGCTAATTTTTTTTGCAAGCTAATTATATCACAATAAGGGAGGAGTTAGCCTAAAAGTTCTTAGCAAAGTTTTTCCCTCCAGCAAAAGCTGCAAAGTTGAGAGGGAAAATTAATAATTTCTACCAGACATAGGGGGAATCATTGTATGATGCATGGGAAATATTTGAAGAGTTGTTAAGGAAGTGTCCACATCATGGTATAGAGAAGTGGATGCTAGTCCATAACTTTTATAATGGGTTTAATGGTACTACTCGTACCGTAATAAATGTTGTAACAATAGGTGCGTTCATGAGAAAAAAAAATGCCAATGAAGCGTATGAATTGCTAGAGGATATGGTAATGAATAACTACCAGTGGACAACTGAAAGGGGACAACCAAAGAAGGTGGCTAGTATGATTGAATTGGATGCTATTTCCATTATTACAACATAAGTGGCAGCTTTAACAAAACAACTACAACAGACCAATCTTCCATCCCAAGCCATGCAAGTACAAAATTTGTGTGAGGCAGGTGGTAGCAGTCATCCAATGAATCAGTGCCCTGTCCTAGATATGAATAACATGCCCATGAAAGAAGTGCAACCTATAGTAAATTACCAAAGACAAAACAATAACCCTTATTCCATGTCATACAACCAAGGTTGGAAGAATCACCCAAATTTTTCTTTGACAAATAATCAACCCACTCAACAATCTTATCAACAACCTCCACCGTGCTTTTATCAACCACAAAATAGACCTCCACAACAACAAATTCCCATGAAACAACCTGAACAGAAACCTGATGCATTCAACCAATTCATGAAAGAGACAAGGGAATCTATAAGGAGTTTGGAGACGCAAATAGGGCAGTTGGCCAATCTAATGAAGAATTGAGCTCAAGAAAATTTCCCTAGCACTATTGAGGTGAATCCTAAAGAACAGTGCCAAGCCATCACCTTTAGAAGTGGAACACCAGTACGAGGAGCCTAAGAGAACTCGGTCAGAGGAGATAAATCAAGAGAAAAAGGACCAAGGCATAGCAAAGAATGATTCTAGTGAAGAGAATGTTACTAAAGGCTTAGCAGAGAAAGAAGTGTTTGCACCAGTGAGCATTGAGCATCATATAAAGATTTTGTATCCACTAAGACTCCATAAGCAGAATTTGGATAAACAGTTTGTGAAGTTTTTAGATGTTTTCAAGAAGTTACACATTAACATACCTTTTCCTAAAGCACTAGAACAGATGCCTAGATATGTAATGTTTATGAAGGAGATCCTGTCTAACAAAAAGAAGATAGGAGATTATGAAACTATAGCATTGACTGAAGAGTGTAGTGTTATTTTACAAAGGAAGCTCTTGCAAAAGTTACGAGATCCTGGTAGTTTTACTATACAATGCACCATTGGGGAGTTTGAATGCAAGCATGCATTGTGTGATCTGCGGGCAAGTATAAATTTGATGTCATTGTCGGTATTCCGCATAATTGGATTGGGATAAGCGAGGCCCATGACTGTCACATTATAGTTGGCAGATAGATCAGTCAAACACCCAAGAGGTATTATAGAAGATGTACTAGTAAAAGTAGATAAGTTTATTTTTCTGTCGAATTTTATTATTCTTGATATGGAGGAGGATGAGAATGTCCCAATTATTTTGGGGAGATCGTTTTAAGCAACTGGGCAACCATTAATAGATGTGACAAAAGGAGAATTACGCTTGAGACTGAAAGGTGATGAAGTAGTATTCAATGTATTCAAGGCCATGACCTATCCGAAGGCGAGTGATAGTTACTATTCGGTGGATGTGATAGATGGAGCAGTAGCAAATCAGAAGATAGTAGAAGAAGCACTTGAGCTAATTCTTACAGTTGATGAGGTAGATGAAGAAGATTGCGAGGAGACAGTGAGTTATTTGAAATGGATACAATGGTATGGATCGTTGAGAGAAAATAGGTTTGAAGAACTTGGTCAAGTTCCTGAAAGACCATTACCGTCCATTGAAAACCCTCATGTTCTAGAATTAAAGGCTTTGCCAGAGCATTTACGCTATGCATATCTTGGAGCAATGAAAACTCGTCCAGTTATAGTTTCTGTATCAATGAATGAGGTTGAGATATAAAAGTTATTAAGTGTATTAAGAGTTCATAAAACTGCTATTGAATGGTGTTATCCCAAAAATTGACATGTATGACATGGCACCAGAATTGGATACGCTGAGTATCCTGGGCACACTCCCTGACAGGTTGGTCGGTGTATACTTGTAGGGTATACGACCAATTACTACTCGACATACTGTCTCCAGAAGCTTAGTTGCTCGACAGGACCCCCAGAAAACTTACTGGTCAGTGTAATAGTCACTGTTCGGTACGCTTGCCAGGAGAGCAGTTGGTCGGTATGACGAATAGACATACCTGCCCAAATGAAAGCATTTACACTCTCCATTAGCACTCCACAAGAATTTCCCAATCACTCGCAAAGAGCGCCTAACAGCCCTAAAGACTTGGTCAAACCTCCTAACAAATAGGACTGTAACTACCTGCGAGAATATACAGATATTTTCGATCAGTTATGCTCGAGCGTAACTCCTAGGCGACAGAAGCAGTATAAATACGAACCCTCTACCACAGTGGAGGGGGTCACTACAAGAAAAAAATACTTTCAATAAGACCGAAAAAGTATTATCAAATATATACCATAACACTTATTGATGTGTTAAGGAAAGCGGTGTTATAGTAGGTTAGAGCACTTTGCATAATACTTTTCCATAGTTATAGACATGTGTTATGGTATAGCCTACGATAACACTTTTGTTATGTTATTTTAATAGTTAGATAAGTATTTCATTATGCTATTTATAAATAGATTATATAACACTTTTTTGTACTTATAAAGTAGTGTTATGATGCACTTTATAATAACACACTTTCTGCATTATAGAAAATATTTGGATAACATAATTTTATGCTTATTAACAAGTGTTATTGTAAAACATACAATAACACATTTTTTGTATTATTCTAATATTTGAATAAGCTTGAATTATTATATAAACATGTACATTATAATTATTTTTTATCGCTTTAATTCAAACCCACTTCGTTTAATATACTTAAGACACCCTTAACATTGTTCAAATATATTTTTGAGTACCAATTATATGGTTCATAACACATATAACCAAATAATTGTGTCAAAATACATTCAAGATTATCTAAAAAAAACAATCTAAAAGTCTTAAGATATTCAACACTGCCTAATTAACATAAACAAAACATTCTCACAACAGTCAACAAAACAGTCATAAACAGTTGCATATTCAAAAGTAAAAATAGGAATTCATGATCTTCCAAATGTCAGCACGCCAAAACCTTCCAAATCAGATTTTATTTGGCACTTCACTTGTTGAATCTGGTAAATAAAACATAAAAGAAAAACTAATGAGGTCATGAAATATCATATCATTCATAGTGAGAGACAAAGAATATGGCAGTTATATGGAAACTGAAATCATCTTATTCATAATTACTACTAAGCTGAAAAGTATCACAATATATAAAGTGTGGTTATGAGGGAAATGTATAGATTTCATGATCAAAATCATAATCAAAGTGTCCAACTAAGATACATGTAATAATCATGATCAAATTATATTCCCATTTATAAACGCCGAAAATAACTATCAGATCATAAGAATGAAATGTTAACAACAATACATCAAATATCCACATATTTAGTTGTGCCTATCTAGAAGTTTAGACCAATTTTCTAAAGACAGTATACGAAATCATAAATCCTAAACATTGTAATAAACTGGCTACCGGACGATACTATTTAACTAGAATAAATACTGATATAATTAGTTTTTAAGATATATACAAGTGTAAAAGCTGATAAATTCGACCATTTAGCAAATCAAATTCATAAGATGACTGTTTAGCTATTAATAAAAAAAACATATATAACAAACATGGTGCACCTGCCGAATAAAAGCGTGTGGTTAAACATACCTTGGCATCAAGCTCCTTCTATCCATTGTTATCTGTAATAAGACATGTGCCATGTGCCTTCAACCACTCAATACATTCCTCTAATCCATTTGAATCTTTTTCATCATTGTCAGAAGCAACACTAGAGAAGCCCAGAACCTAAGCGATATAAGAAACAGGTAACGTAGGCCGATAAGATCGAGATATGCAGCACACTATCTTAAACCGCATCTTTTCAACATATCGATCTGCATAAATTTTACATACTGTTATATGAATACGATCATTCTTTAATAATTATTTTTATTAAAATGGAGAGTGACTTAATCAAAACTCACCCATCAGGCAAGTGTTCAAATTTGGTGCTGTTTTGAAGAGCCTGACGAACATAACATAGTTTCCAGAAGTGACAGCTGCCCGAACTGCAAGAGCGTGCCTTACTGCATTATCTCTTTTAGCTTCACTTGATTATCTGAACTCAATTTCGCAACAAAGATTGAAGGTCAATACAAGTGTTTCAACACAGTACAAGGATGGTACATAGCGAACAAAATTTCCTCCAATCATAACTGACCTCGACATAGATGATACATGATCTCTGTTGTTACTAAAGTCCAAGATAACACATAGTAAGTTGTATGCAGCAAAATCCATGTGGCATCCCTCAATTCCTTCAGCATAAAGGGATTGCAGCTGAGATTGGCACTGAAATTGCATAAAAGAGTTCATAGAGAATGTAACTTGTGAAGATATGTGGTTACTTTATTTAAAATAAATAAATAAATATCATTTGTACAAAAGGAGGTGCATGAAACAATATCCCAAATAATATCATAATTACAACCAATTCAATATATATATCATAATTACAACACAATTAAACTTGAAGAGATGGGTCATCAACGACAAGCAAAAATCACATCGAATAGAATTTTTAACAGAAACAGAATAAGATAATACACAAGGAAAATTCTTGCTTACAAAGGAAAAGATACCTGGAAATTTTCTCTTCAATTTGTTTCAATGTAATGACTAATAAGTATAATCTGAAAGTTGTGTAGTTGTTATGTAAAGTGTACAAGAGAAAATGACATTCACTAAGTCCTGCTTTTGATTATAGCCAATTTCTTATCTGCTAATTGAGATGTATAATTTCAGTGCAATAGGACGTCAATTATTTCACAAGAATTACAGAATCCACCAAGATGAGTAACAAAACCTAGTCTGAGAGAAATTTTATCATGAATAGGACTGTAAATATGTGTATTGATCTCAACAATGAAAAGTACCCCTTTGAGATATACTGAAAAAAAAACCTGATTATACTCAGGTAGGTCCCCAACATCAAATGCTAACCGAGCATGAGTTTCATAAACCTGAAACAAATTATGGATAATGAATACAATGGTAAGTTATATACATGTTAAAAACCAAAGCTTCACTTGGCGGCACCGGTATAACTACTCTGTTTCATTGAACCCTCTAAAGTCATGGTGAAGTTAATTAAAATATTAAAACAAAATACACAAAAAATATATTCTATGCTTTGATACTCAAAATTATGATTACTTAAACCGAGCATATATGCATTGATATCCAGATTAAATGTTGCATTCCCTATTGCCTTGATATCACATATTAACTGTTAACATGTAGGAATCAAATATAAGTAGATGTTTACATGAGAGAAAGAAAGAGAGGTTTTGAAACAAACCTTTGCTGTTAGTTGATTTTGAATTCTTTGCACAGTTAAATCTTGACGAATGGACTTCAATTGATCACACTTGTAGAAGTAATTCTTTTGAGAATTTTGAACCATAAGCAGAGCTTTTTCTAGTACTTCTTCCAGTCTTACCTGCGAGGGCACAAAGGATCAACATCTAATTACATATTATGTATGAAAAATAACCAATTAATAGATACAACCAAACAAATGAGATAACAATAATTACAGTAGCTGGATCAGGGGCAGAAGTAAGCCACAAATTATGTTTCTCAATTTCCTGGCATGTCCCCTTGACAGTAAAAGAATCCCAGTCAATATCTTCAACAGCCCTGCTGACAGAGCTCTTGGCCCCTGTTGCGAAAATGACATTATTTTTGTTGCAATGTCCTACATAGAAAGATGAGCAAATATCAGCATCCACAGAAATTCCAAAACCCTATATATGTATATAAATTGGCAACTCCATAACAAAATGAAGCTTGTATATTTCATGATCTAAAATACTGACAATAAGAAAAGAATACATAATAATGAAAGGAATGACTACTTCTCCAACTACAACAGTGATAACATGTGGAGTAAAACCCATCCCGACATAACCAGATAGCCATTCACCTAGCAAAAATAATCAACATTGAATATCACGCATACCAAGTGATATATAAAAAATACATTTACTAAACCTTTGTAGTTTAGAACTAAATTATAATAAAATATATGCCCACGGCTATTTCATTACTAGAGGTTATAATGAGCAACAGAATCACAAACATAAAAATATTGAGAATAAAATTGCCCAATAGTATATGCTATATATATAGATGAATATAAGAGAAAAAAACATATAAATGTACACGTTCACAAACACAAATAAGTTAAAGATGTACCAAATATTCAGCAGTCGTTTTTCTGCTGTCTAATTTTGATAGCTTTATTAGATGCTGCTATGAACAACCAAATTAACAAAGACTTTACAAGAAGAGCATCTTTGAATCTTTCAAAACATGCTTATATACAACCATATACTCCTGGAGTCCCAATCAAATCTACCTACAAAAACTCTCCACCAAAAGATCACCCTATGCAGAGAACGCTGGTAACTTTTTCCAACACCCTCCCCTCATTACCTTCCCCCAAGACCCTATCAGATTTATTATCTAAAATTACAAATTAACATTAGAAGAAGAATCCTACAACGCATAGTTTTTTTTATTCACATGTCCATTTTCTTTTATGTTCTATTTCTGTTCTCTCATTCGTCAATTTTTTTTCGAGCGACTCAACTATTAAAAAATACATTGCAATATGAAAGCAAACCAAGATAAAGTAAATGAATAGCTGACTTCTTAAAAGACCAGGAAACTCAACATTTGAACACATTTTTGCTCTGTACGTCGCAGCAAGTAATGATCAAGCACAAAACAAAACTCAAATTTTCTATCAGAAACGTACTAAGAGAAGCTAATTGTTGCTTCTTCCCAGTCCCTTTTATTCATCCCCTACTGCGCTTCTGGGTTGGTGATGCCATTCCAAGATTGGTAACAGGAGAAGGAGACAGTTGCAAGGATACAGATCCATCAGGTCCGTATTTCCGAGGCCTTCCTCTTTTCCTTTTAATTTGCTCATTTGATGACATCATAGCTTGTCCACCACCCACATTGACACCATGGGAGAACATAGCTGAAGGAGGTTCTACTAGTAGTGTTGATCCCATAGTACTGCCTCCCATATTGGACTGATACGACACATTTGGATTCGACAATTGATGAATGCCTGGTGATCCATGAAGCTCAGGGTGTCCTCCAAAACCAGGGACAGCTATTCCTCTCTGAGTATAGTAAGATGTAGACCCAGATAATGCCATAGGATCTCTTCGATCCATGCATTTACTTTTGAAAGCTTACAAATCTTTTGAAAGAAACTTGGAATTGCTCCTCTCTATTCTACTGTTTGATAAAGTGGTAAAATCTACAAAGAAAAGTGATATCAAAATAATGTGAACTGACCTATTGTACACTAAACAAGGTCTCTTCAAGATACTAATAAACTAGAAGCCATTCATGACTTCAAAATTTAAAAAAGAAAAGCAATGTGCTTTGTGAAATCATACTTCATTATTCATTCCACTACATATTACTCTTTCCAAACGATGTTTTCCCTCAACCTAGAGCCAAACAAAAAAACAGAGAAGAGAAAGAAAGAAAAAAAAAAGCAGAATGAGAAGAGATACATACCGTCGTGCCTACCTACGCTGAGCCCTTCGGATATGTCGAGCTCTGACCTTATTTTGCTAACCAAAAATGCCAACTTGCTTTGCCACCAACAGTATATAAGTATATATGAATTATATATTTACATATTTATCTATATATATATCAGTAACAGAGACATGGAAAAAGTGAAGCTTGTTGCCCTTCGTCCATGTTTCCATGGCCCATCCTTGAGATAAGAAGTAGAAAGACGTCACCATTGCAATAAGCCCACCAATCTGATAAAATAAATGTCAGTAAAAATATTAAGATAATATTATATTTTAATGACATTGCATTGAAAACAAGTCACCATACTTGATCTAGTACGTCACTTCCTCCTGCAGTACCAGAATGTGAACCCAAAAACTATCTTACGGCAACCAATTCAGTGGTTTATGTTTTAATATTCAAGCAATCTCACATAGCTAGAAAATAGCCCATGCACTAGCATTACATTTTAATTGGTTAATTACTTAAGAGAAGAATGATGTAGTCTGCCCTTGGTTAAAAAATATTCTTGATTAAAATTCGCTCAAGGTTCATGATATGATCAATATATAGTATCACAAAAATATCAGCTGTCGGTCTAAGAAAGTCACCCACAGACAACCAAGCACATAAAAAAGAGGACTACCTTTTTCCAAACATGTCCTCTCCTCCCATATAGCACTGCAGACAATACTCTAAGGACAGCACCAGCATACTCTGCTAGTATAGCTCTAAAATAATATAGAAAGAGAAGTATGGAATCAGTTATGAATACAAGGGATATAAACCAGTAAAGAGCAGTAATTTGATATTTTTAAACTTTTTTCTTGTCACTGTCAGAGGAGCCATGCCAATTCAAATATAAGATTTTCACTTGTGCTCAAACTAAAAGTAATACTCCAGGGAGCGATTGTTTTCAAACTTAAGTTTGTTTGCATAAATCACTTTGCTGTAAAGATAATATTTATGGCATTGTCATCAAGACTATTAAAGACTACAGTTAATATCATTTACACCGTAAAATTCAATCATACGCTATTGTAATTAAAAAATGTGGCAACTAACATCACACTTCTATTAGTTTAAATAGCTGATAAGAACAACCACATGAAATGGTAGCATGAAAATTTGTTCGAGATGAAACTACCTAAGAGGTCAAGAAGATTTAAGACATTTTCCCCATAAAACGAAGTATAAAGTCGTTATGCCACCATTTATTATAGACGGTACTACCTGGAAAACAGTAAATATACTAAGATATATGTACAACAACAATCAAATAAGTTGATATTCTTTCATGCATATTCTAATAAAGGTAACAAATTCAAAGAACCTGTGTATTTGAGAGCGGTCTACCCTTCCAAGGCTTTTGCAAAACAAGAAATAGGATGGATGATAGGACCAGAAAAATGAAGAGAAAAAGAACAACAGAAGCACCTGTGTGAGACAAGTATCGGTACAGAGAATAAATTGACCATATTCTCATGAAATTACAAATAATATGAACAATTTGCATGGGGGTGTGCCTACAATAATATGAGTTCCACCATTAAAAGCCTCTCAAATCTCCATATGACACTTCCTAATCTCATTTCTTCAATTAAGAATCGTAATGAAATTAAATTGAAATAAATTAACTTGTATAAATTAATAACAAAAACAGGTTCTTGTTTCCCTTACCTTCAAATCATTACCAGCACAAAACACCTTCGGAACCAAACTACGAATCAAAACCACATTAGTAGAGGAATCCTTACTAACAACTTCAAGAAACTCTATAAACCCTCTCAGAAAATCCCTCCCAGTGGCATTTCTCCTCTCAAGTTTGTTCAAAGTCAGTTCAACGATTCCTACCATCCAAACACATTTGGGGTTTTCCCCCAAACCCATAAATAAATAAAATCAACCAAACACATCAAAACTTAGTTATATTATATGTGTATATATATAATACCAGAATTAGAATTGGAAAGCTTGTTAAGCTGGACGAGTTGAGACGGTGAGCGGTCCAAGATGAGAGTCCGATGAGTTTGGTAACAGTATGTTTGGGGATCAGATTGAGGAGTAGAGATCAGGCCAGTGACTAGAAATGGCTCAAACAGCTGCTGCTTCTTAAAGTTGTAATGGGCGAGCGACCTTCTCAAGAACTTAGAGAGATGAAGGGGAGAGAACCTTCACAAGCGAGGTGAGCATCTAGCGGCGTGCATGAGGCAGCAGAGTAATTTGGGGGAAAATGAGTTTTAGGGATTTGGGGAAATGAGAGAAATGACGATTTGGGGAAACCCAGACGCACCTCTGCTGAGAAATGGTGATTTCAGTTTTGGGGTATCGAGAAGGGAAATGAGAAAAGAAAATTGGGGCTCACTTTTTTTTGTGAGAGAAGAGGCGGGAGACATTTTAAGGTTCACGCCTTTAACGCTTAAGCTAGAAAAATACAATACTTTTTCAATAGTATTATATTCATGTGTTGTGGAAAGTGATTTTTGGTGTAGTGGGTTTAGAGAAATTTCCTACCGACCAGTATTAAAAACATACTGAGCAGCCTGGTATTTTTTATTATTTATTGCTCATTATTATTAGGTTCTTGGCTCATTTATGGTGCATTGATTGTCTAATTGAAAGCTCTTTAATTAATTATTGGACTCCGCGTCAATTGGCTAAAAAACCAGTCAAGTGATGGACTCCAGCTGACATAAAGGGAATAAGCCCATCGAGTGTGATGCATAGAATTTTTAGGGAAGATGATGCTAAACTGACAATTGATGTCCAGAGAAGATTAAATCCAACAATGAAGGATGTGGTAAGAAAAAAAGTTCTTAAGTGGTTAGATGCTGGAGTAATTTACTCAATTTCAAATTGTGCATGGGTGAGTTTAGTGCAAGTAGTTCCAAAGAAGGGAGAAATGACGGTGGTTAAGAATAAGAATAATGAATTGATTCCAACTCGTACTATGACAGGTTGGAGGATATGTATAGATTACCATAAATTGAATAAGGACACTACAAAAGATCACTTTCCCTTGCCTTTCATTGATCAAATGTTGGATAGATTGGCGGGCCATAGCTATTATCGTTTCTTGGATGGTAATTCAAGATGCCATCAAATTACCATTCCACCTGAGGATCAAGAGAAAACCACGTTTACATGCCCGTATGTTACTTCTGCGTTTAGAAGAATGTCATTTGGACTTTGCAATGCACCTGCAACATTCCAAAGATGTATGATGGCTATATTTTCGGACATGGTAGAAAAGGGTATTAAGATCTTTATGGATGATTTTTCTATTTATGGTTCTTCTTTTGACAATTGTTTGGCCAATTTGGAGCTAGTTCTGAAGAGATGTGAGGAATCATACCTAGTCTTGAATTGGGAGAAGTGCCATTTTATGGTCAATGAAGGAATATTTTTAGGCCATAAGATCTCAAGTAAGGGAATTGAGGTAGATCGGGCTAAGATATCAACAATAGAAAATTCACCACCTCCGGTCTCAGTTAAAGGAGTAAGAATTTTTCTTAGTCATGTGGGGTTTTATTGAAGATTTATTAAATATTTTTCAAAGATTTTGAAACCCTTATCTATATTATTAATGAGTGGAGTACCTTTTGAATTTGATGAGAAGTGTTGCCATGCTTTCAAGGTACTTAAAGAGAAATTGACTTCTGCATCGATAGTAATTGCACCTAATTGGGAATGGCCATTTGAGTTAATGTGTGATGCAAGTGACTATGCAGTTGGAGCAGTGTTAGGGAAACGAGTTGACAAGGTGTTTATAACAATTTATTATGCAAGTCGTACGATGAATGATGCTCAGGTTAATTATGCTACTACAGATAAGGATCTTTTGGCCATTATGTTTGCTTTTGATAAGTTTAGGCCATATCTCATTGGGAATAAGGTAATAGGGTACACTGATCATTCTGCCATTAAATACCTTATGACTAAGAAAGATGCAAAGCCTCGTCTCATTCGTTGGGTTCTACTCCTACAAGAATTTGACATGGAGATTAAGGATAAGAAAAAGGTACTAAACATTTGGTGGCTGATCATTTGTCTAGATTAGAACTGGAAGAGAGTCAAAGTAAGAAAGAGGTACAGATTAATGATGCTTTTCTCGATGAGCAGTTATTTAAAGTACAGGAGAATAAGGAGGTAGTGTGGTTCGCTGACTATGTTAAATTTTTTGGCTGCCAATATAGTGCCTTCAGAGAAGTCTAGACAACAACTAAAAACGTTTTATTCAGAGGTAAAGCATTATTATTGAGAGGAGCCCACCTTATACAAGCATTGCGCAGATCATATTATTTGTTGTTGTGTGTTTGAAGATAAGATGGTGTCAATTTTGACTCATTGTCATACTTTTCATTGTGGTGGTCATTTCGGAGCAACAAGGACAGCTGCAAAGGTATTACGATGTGGTTTTTATTGGCCTATGTTGTGGAAAGATGCGAATACATTTGCAAAATCTTGTGATCGATGTCAACGAGTTGGCAGTATTTCAAGGAGAGATGAGATGCCCTTACTTGGGATTCTTGAGGTGGAATTATTTGATGTATGGGGTATAGATTTTATGGGTCCCTTTCCATCATCTTATAATAATAAGTACATCCTCCTAGTAGTGGATTATGTATCTAAATGGGTGGAAGTAGTAGCAACACCTACAAATGATAGCAAGGTGGTACTCAAATTCTTGCATAAGCACATATTCACTCGTTTTGGCATGCCAAGGGCTTTAATAAGTGATGAAGGTAGCCATTTTTGTTACAAGATGATGGACGCCTTGCTGGCTCATTATGGTGTTCATCATAGAACTGCTCTGCCATACCATCCTCAAACTAGTGGTCAAGCAGAATTGTCAAATAGAGAAGTCAAATGTATCATCGAGAAGACAATCAATAGATCCAGAAGAGATTGGTCTAAGAAGCTCGATGATGCATTATTGGCATACAAGACTCATATTGACATGTCACCCTATCGGTTAGTTTTCGGTAAAGCATGTCATTTGCCGGTGGAGATTGAACATAAAGCTTACTGGGCAATGAGGGAGTTGAATATGGATACGACAGCAGCAATATATAATAGGTATTTGGAGCTAAATGAGATGTACGAGTTTCGTAATAAGGCCTATGAGAACACGAAGATCTATAATGAACATTCTAAAGCTTGGCATGATAAAAATCTTGTTCGCAAGGAGTTTCAACCTGGGTAGTAGGTGTTGTTGTTCAATTCTAGATTGAGTTGTTTCCAGGAAAATTGAAGTCGAGATGGTCAGGGCCATTTATGGTGGTTAAAGTGTTTCCTTATGGGGTGTTGGAGTTGCAAGGAAAGGATCGAGAGACGTTTAAGGTGAACGGGCAGAGAATAAAGCCATATTTGGGTGGTCTCACTGATGCAGTCAAGACCATCATCCAGCTACAACCTTTGTGAAAAAGAAGCAAGCATCTAACTAACTAACATTAATGACAGCGCTATTTGGGAGGCATCCCAAGTTCTTTTTAATATTTTAATTCTTTTAATTGGACAAGTACTTTTTTTTTGGTCTGGTGTTAAATTTTTAATTTTGATTTAGTTTTTCTTTAGAATTTTGGACCTTTAGACTTTATATTGTAAATATGAGTCGTGGAATTCATGAAAACTATAAAACTACCAACAAAATGAAGTTTTTTTGCATGAACCCATTTGAGCCACGACGCCCCCATATTTGAGCTACGGCACATGCATGGACAAAGAGGTCAGGAATTTTATGAGTGCTTAGGTACCGCGGCGCCTTAACATTGAGTCACGGTGCGCATCCCCAGAAATGAACCCAGAATTTGACATGGGTCGTGGTGCTACTCCTTAAGGGTCGCGACATTTCTTCGCAAAATTCCTATAACCCCTATCTTTTTTTTTTTGTGTTTTCCCTTCACTTCATCATTTTCTCTCTTCATATTCCAAACATCTTACCTACAATACACCATTGTTTCATGTCAATCCCTCAAATATCTCCATAAAACCTCTAATAATCTTCCTATAACCTTTATTCTATCACTTTTCCACCATTACTTTAAATTAAATCACCTTTAAATTTCATTCTTTCCATTCATAAAACCTAATTGCAAATTTTGGGGGAGATTGTGCAGTGCATGGAAATCTTGAAGAATTTGGAATATCTTTCATCAATTTTTCATTGTGCGCAAATATTTCTCTCTTAATCTCTAAATATTTTGGTGTTTTTGCGGTATATTATTGCGAATTAGGTGGTTAGAAGCTCTATTGTGTAGTTGGGTATTGAGTGTTGGTTTGAGAAGATTATTTTTGTGATTTGTGGTGTGTTGTTGATTTGGAGAAGTGGAAAAAACAGGGGAGGTGCTGTAAATTTTTTGTAGAATTTAAGTGCTAAGAAGTGTAATGGGACATAAGAGATCGAGTCATGGAGCGTCGTCTTAAAAGGGGGTAGTTTATTTTGATTAGTCGGGGTTTGTAAGAAAAGAAGCTCAAGATAGACATGAGCAATTAAGAAAGCGGAGCTTAGTTCAAGAGCGAGTAATGGATTATCAGAATTTGCCTTTTGATGACCCGACCTATGAGCCTATTCAGGTTATACTTCAAGATAGAGGTTGCCAGTCATTGGTAAATATTGAGAGCATCCCTAAACCAAATGATTCTCTGTTGTATGATTTTTATGAAAACTGGCCTGAGCAAGAGAATAATACATGTTTTGTGAAGGGGAAGCGAGTGTCGGTTAGTGCTAGGACGTTTAACAATTTTTATGAACTTCAGTCTTACCTGAATGAGCAAGATGAGTATAATGCGTTCCTACGCACTGAAATTAATTATGAGGAGGTGGCGGAGTTCATTGGTGGTTCGGGGGCTAGGGTTACTTATACTCATGATGAGCATAAACACATGTATAGGTGTCAGCTCAACTAAATATCACGTGCCATTTTATATTTTTTGAGTGCTCGGTTGATCCCTTCATCACATTTTTCTGATATTCCTATGGACCGATTGCTTATGGTTTATAAAATCATGAAGGGGATGAAAATTGATGTGGGAAAATAACTTTGAAATAGTATTGGATTTATTTGTCGTCTCACGACAATTGGTGGATTGGGGCATGGATCCTTTATCACAGATCTATGTAAAACTTATAGGATTCTAGTGCATCCAACTGATGTTAAAGGACTGGTGCAAGGTATTATTACTCGAAGTGTTGTTTATGGGTATTTTTCACCTATAACAGTTCCTGATCCTGAGGAACAAAGACCGCGTCATCGTCGGCGTGTCGAGGCTGTTCAACTAGAGGATGCAGAGGAAAATGTAGCGGTTTTTATGGATGAGGACCCAATGTTGGCAATTGGTGGACCAATTAATCCTTATGTCCAATATACACATGCTCAATTGAATTATATTATTCAGCAGAACAACCATATGCAACAATATTGGATGGCTAGGAATGCATACGAGCATACACATTTCGACCAACTGAATGCTTTGGTCAATCTTTGAATCTAAATGATGCTCCACAACCTTATTTTCAGTATCCTTCAGAGTTTCATCATTATCACCAGCCACCGCCTCCTCCACCATATTGATGTGGTGGTTAAGTAAGTTTTCTTTTCCTTTTATCTTTTTAACACATTGGGGGAAATGTGTTATTTATGTTTGGGGGAGGGATTATTTGGTTTTGTGTTAGTTTTATTTGTTTTAGTTTTAGTTTTATTTGCTTTGTTTTAGTTGTTTTTAGTGTTTATAATTACGAATCAAGTTATTTTGAAGCCGGTGATACTTTTGACCATGTGATGTGAGTGATTTTTTTTTTTACAAACTATGTGAATCCGTGTGCTTGGTGAAATTAATTTAGTGATTAGCTTTGATCTGTTTTTAATTGTCATGAAAGCCTTAATTAATAAATTTCTTACAATCCTTTAATATATGCATTATAAGTGGGTTTGTGGATTTTTGGATCAAAATTTGAAAATATTTTAGAACTTGCATAGTTTGTTGATTGAGCTAAAATTGGAGTGATACATGCTTAGGATGATGATTTAGGAAATTATTTTGAACGATTGAGCCTTTCAAGCCAACCTTAATATATTAAATCTCTAGTTACCCAAATTTTGAGCTTAATGTGATTTTTTGTTGTTGTTTGCCACTTATTTTGAGCCTAATTGAAACGTTGTTATTTACCTTTCGCTTTGATGTAAACCATGAGCATATAAAAAGTTATTTGGGGGATAGTTGTAATGAAGTTTATATTTGGAAATTTGTGTCAATAATAGAAGAAAAATTTAGAGAGATAGAAGAAAAAAAAGATTGAAAATGAACTATACTCCGAATTTTAATATAATGAAATAAGTTTGGGGGAGTGTAGTATCATTAGAAAAAAAATGAAATGAAAAAAAACAAGTTTATGAATTTTCTCTCAAAGTAAGAAAATTTTGGATTGTTTTTGGGGTTTGCAAGTTGATACAAGATTGGTTTGTTCGGTTGTGTGCTTATGGTATACTTTAGCCTAAATGACATTTTCATCTACCTTTACCTTAGCCATTCAATTATAAGCCACGAAAGTCCTATTGATTTTTTAGCATATGTTATCATGTTAGGGGAGGTTGATGAATTATGCAAGCATATGAAAAAATTAGTTTTGATGGAATGATTTGGAAGATTTGACATGCATATGGTATTGATATTGTGTGTTATTTATTGGTTAAGGCTGATTTGTGTAGCAAAGATTGAAGTTGATTATTTAATTGATTTTAAACAAATTCTTGATGAAATGTAGTTGAAAATTCTGAGCTTGTATTGCGTGGTTTTGATGAGGTGGAGGCATGTTAGGTAAACTTGATTCATGTCTGTGATTAGTTTGTTTTAGAAAGTGTCAATAGGTTTTACTCGAGGATGAGTAAAAGTTAAGTTTGGGGGAGTTTGATAGAGTAGTTTTTATAGTATTTTAAAGGGTTATTTTATTGAATTTTTGAGTTTATTTAGTTAATTTTGTTCAGTATGATGTTTTGTTGCCTGTGTTTGATGATATTTCAGGATTTATGGGAAGTAATTGATAAATGACTGCGTTTGGTTTCAAAAATATGTAATTTGTTAAAAAAAAAGACATTTGAGCTGCGGCGCTGTAATTAGATAGAAAGGTTGCATCATCGAGAAACATGGGGAATTTGAGCCGCAGCACAGGCATATTAAAGTCGTGGCGCTTGAACAGTCAGAGACGAGGCGTATTTCAACTTTTGGACACGGGTCGCGGCACCTAAGTGGTCAATTTGCAGAATAGGGCATTTTACGCAAGGGAAAAAGTGGGATTTCACGTTCAAAGAACATATTACTATTTAATTATCATAATGAAGATTTCTGAAGGGAGAATCCTAAGGAGGAGTGTAGCATCCCAAATTTGCTAATAAGGTTTAGGGCCTTGATTAGCGTGTCGGGAGGGCAATAATTGATTTAATTACGTTAATATGTGAATTTGATGATGATGTGATCAGAAATACATGTTTATGTTAATTAATTATGCATGTGGGCCCCATATGGATTTTAGGGGCATAATTGTAATTTTTTGCCTGTTGAGGACATAAATGTAATACTTGTGAATATTGTGATCTTTACCACGTGCGAGTGGTGATATATCTGTGATGCACGATCTGAGACAGTCCTAGGGAGCTGTTTGGTTAGAAAGCCACAACGAGGTCAAATACCCGGCTTGGGAGGAGCCTAGGGGTATTTTGGGTATATAATATGATCTTTGGATTTATTAAATATTGGGTAGTAATTTAGTAAATATTTGAGTACGCGGGATTAGCAGGGATTTTTAAGTATACTCGAGGACTTAGCGAGATATGTTAAATGACTAAACTACCCTTGGTGATATTTGAGGACTTAGGTTAACTTAAGGGGAAATTAAGTCATTTTGTCAAATGGATATACTCAGTGGGAGCTAGGAATTCTAGAGGCATCTAGGCAAAACAGAGGAAAAAGAACAGAAATCTCTCTCAGCTCTCTCCTACTCGGTTTTCTCTCTCTCACCATAGGGCTTGATTGTGAAGGATTCTAGGCCAGAGATTCAAGTATTAAGAAGTTTAGTTAAGATCAAGGGTAAGTTTCGTAGTCAGTTCTCTATTGAATTTCTACTGGAAATGTTAGATTAGTAAGCTTGATTGTGTTTTTGCTTGTGGATTATTGTAATGAAGTTTTGGCAAAGTTAAACTTGGGAATCTGTGGATTTAAGCTTGGAGTTGGGTTTGAAAGCATTTCATGGTTGAATTTTAGCTTGAGGTAAGAATTCCATGCCTTTCTAAAGTTTATATTCTGGTGTGGTTTAAGTTTTTCTTGAGGTTGGTTTAAACCTTGTGAAGTATGGTTCAAGTTTTTGTGAGTTTTAAACCACTTTGTGATTTTGGGTTTGACTGAGTGTTTGAGTTTGTCGCTGGTATTTCTGAGTTGCTATATTGTTTATTTGAGGTTTTAGGCAAAATTGGGACTTGGGTATACTTTGGTAGTGATTTGGATGAGTTTTGGCTCGGGAAAAATGTTGGGAAAAGCCCAGTTTTTTGGGTTCGTGTATGAGCATCGCGACCCTGTTCTTCTGTGTCCTGGTGCTGGGTTGAATTAGGACAGGGGTGCCATGCTGGGCGTCACGGACACTATAGGGCAGTGCCGCGACGCTAGGCCATTTTTAGGAGAGGGGAATTTGTGTTTTTAGGGTTTTGGCTCAGGGGCTCGGGGAACACTTCCGCCACCTTGTGTGGGGAAACGAGAGGTCCTGAGAGTGCGGGATTGGTTCCGGGGTACAATTGTGAATTGGTTAGTAACAAGAGTGTTATTTGTGTGTTGTCACTAGGTTTTCAGCGAGGCTCAGGTTAGAGGACTATCATTTCCAAGACGACGTTGTGTGGATGTACCTTCCCCAGTGGGAATGACTACATAATAACCTCCATGATCATCAGGCTACTCCATTTCATTGTCGCACATGTAATGAGTAACCACCATGGTGATTGTTGGGTTGAATATCGTGCAAGATTTCAAGCTTAATATGCTCTCTCAATGAAAGCACCAATCTATTGACGCGATTTTTCGTCAACAGGAGATTTAGAAATCCGAAGTAGATAGATTAAGCTTACAGTAAGCCAAATGTAAAGAAATATAAACACACACACACACACACAATTTACATGGTTTAATGGTTAAAATCCACTTAATCCACAAGACACTATTATTGACCTGTTTAAGAACCCTAGACGAAATTGTTTATGAAAAATTTCATCAGAGTTTTTTTTATACAAATTGAATGGTGGTTCTCAATTATTGAGCTCGTGTTTTTAGGGTACAACAAATTGAATGGTGGTTCTCTTAATGGTTAACTTTTGGAACTGAAAGATTATTGAGCTCAAACTCATAAATTTGTTTATAAATTAACCTTCACTAGTAAAGTTAATGGCACTTAAGGAAACAAAATATAATTAAAGAGGTAAAACGCTATCTTATCCCTACTTTAATTATAAACCATTAATAGAGGATCAAATTGTATGTAATGATTAAATCGATGGACGCTTTTTATCTTTAAAAAGTACTCAATAAATAAATGTCTATAATTGCAAGGGTGCAATCTCATATTTTTAGTAGAATAATATTGAGATTAATAAATAAAAGTTATTGTATTAAAGAGATTTAATAGATAATATAAATTAATTGGAGCTTGAAATTATAAGTCCATAGGTCCCCAAGATGGCTCAATCAACACTATTTAAAGTAAGAGTTGAAACTAGAAAAAAAATTAGAGAAATGACATATTTGGAAGAATTTTGTTCATCGGGGTCAAATATGTAAATGAGATTAATTAATATAATTTTTTTAAAATAAAGTTTCTTTAATAAAATGGTGATTTTTTAAATTGGCATTTATATATTTAAGATAATTAATTTTGAATTAATTTATTCTATTTATTTAAATAATATGAAAAGATAATTCAAATGATTCAAAATTGCTTTGAATTAATTTAAAAAATTTCATTAATTAATTTGATAAGATTAGTTAACACGTTTAGATATTTTTGAATAAATGATTATGAAATAATAATTCAATAAAAGTTGTTAAGACACATATCCTTGAAAATGGGATGTGCTACACACCAATCACAGTACTTGCACTATGATTGGCGTGTAACAAGGTCCAAGACCAGGTCTTGGATATGTCTTTTATTTTGGTTTATAATTTTAATTTTTAATTCATTATTCTTTTATAAATCAATCTGATAAAAAATTAGTTTCTACTCAACAACAAGATTCTAGAGAATTCTAAAGCTTTTCACAGAGAGAAAAATATATCATAATTTTGTCTCTGTCCCTGAAAATTGTCTCAGACTTGAAAATTCCAATATCTCATGTGTTGATAATATCCTGTGAATCATAAAATTCCCACCATAACGCTACGTGCCCACACACGTCTTGAGGTGTAGAGATACATCATGGAAGATCTTGTTCTGAGTATTTTGGAGGCTGCTTTGGATTGGATGCTCGTAGGAAATACAAAAAGATAGCAAGGAATCTTGATATTTCTACAACTGGTAAATTCCTTATATTTTTCTTTCTCAGCAATTAATGTACGCATATTAATGGATCCAGTTATTTAAAATATGTTTAAATAAAAATTTTAGAATTCCTTGGGCCAACCACCTTGTGCATTCCGTTGCGCACATGGTAAACTAGTCACCAACAAGTGTACCACTCTCATCAAGATAGCCATTTACAAAAGTTGTCTTGAATTCTATCTGCCATATCTCATAGTCATAAGCGACAACTGTGAACAATGCATTTGGATTTTAGCATGGCAATAGGAGAAATTATCTCTTCATAATCGCACCCTCTTTGTATGCATAACCTTTGGCTACAAGCCTTGCCTTGAAAGTATCTACTTTCTCGTTAGCACCACTTTTCTTCTTGGAGATCCATTTTCATCCAATGGGCCTAACATCTTCATGTGGGTCTACAAGTTCCTTGACGGAATTGGAATACATCAATTCCATTTCTTGGTTCATTGCTTCTTTCCATTTTTCTTTTTCAGGTTCTTCCATTGTCTCCCTAAAGGTCAATGGGTCATCCTTGTTTGTGTCAGAAACAAGGACATGTGCTTCATGCTCATAGCAAACAAGTTGACTCACAATCTTCCAACTATGACGTTGCACTGGGGCTTCCTTTTCAGGAACAGTGGTCTCTTTGGTTTTTCGTTTATCATTTAATGATGATAGTGATGAAATTCAATCAGCTGTGATTTCCTCCAAAAAAAACTTTGCTTTTTATAGTTAGTCATATAGTCATGCTCAAGGAAGGTTGCATTTATACAAGCAAATACCTTTTGATCTTTTTTACTATAGAAGTAACCACCTCGTGTCTATGGAGCATAGCCCACGAAAATACATACTTTAGACCTTGAATCAAGTTTTCTTGACTTAGGTCTAAGAACATGAGTATGACCACCCCAAATGCGGAAATGGTGCAAACTAGGTTTGTTACCATTCTACAACTCTAGTTATGTTTTGTTAATTGTCTTAGATGAGACTACATTCAAAATGTAAGTCGTCATTTGAAGTGCATAACCCCAGAATGTGAGAGGAAGAGATGACTAACTCAACATAGACCTGACCATGTCCAACAAGGTCTTGTTTATTCTCTTTGAAACACCATTTTGCTGTGGCATTGTAGGTACTATGAGTTGGGATAGAATACCATGCTCCAACATGAAATCTTTGAATTCTAGATCCAAATATTCTCCACCTCGATCTGATTGAAGCATCTTAAGAGTTTTATCTAACTTCTTCTCTGCCTCAACTTTGAAGTCTTTAAACTTGCCAAATGTACCATATCTTGAGTAATCATCAATGAAAGTGACGAAATACTCATCACCACCTCTAGCTTGTATGTTAATTGGACAACACACATCGTTGTGTACAAGCTCTAATGGTTCTTTGGCTCTATTTCGTTTCATTGAAAAAGGGTGTTTAGTTATTTTGCCTTCTAGATAGGATTCACAAATCGAAAGAGTTCCAATAGTTAGTTCCAACAGTTAGTTCCCTCAATGGTCCATCTTTTGTTAACAAATTAATTTTGTCTAGACTAATATGACCTAGTCTTAGATACCATAGATATGTGTCATCCTCTTTAGAAACTTTTGTTAATATGTCTTTTGTTACCTTTTGCTTTAGCTACTTTAAATAACTTAGAGTTATTAAGGGATCATTCATTCAGTAAAGCGTCTACAGTCCGAATGTTTAAAATTGCATATCTAGTATAATAAAATTAAGAATATTCATATTATTAGTCAAATTTATTTAAATGCCACTGCATGCAAATAAAAGGAAATTAAATTTCTAAAAGAAATAAACTAAAAAATTGTTCTAAACAAAAAATAAAGTTTCCTTCAATAAAATAAAACAAAAATAAACGGACTCTCTCCAATGCTTTTCTGAACTAAACACGCTCTCCATCTCCATTTTCAAGAACTTCATTTGCAAACTTCCTTGAATCGTTAGATTCAACTATCTACACAGAAGAACAAATATCGATAGTGGCCTCTGAATATTAAATTCAAGATGACATATATTTTCCACTTAGTTATAAGAATGAATAAATCACATTTAGCTTTCTTTCACGTTTGGCTGATAAGATTTCATTCTCATAAAACTACTTATCATATATGTGTCCATAAGTAGCATGGATGACCTCCCATATATCATATGCAGATGTAAGGCATTCAGGAGTAGTTTTGGTTTCATTACTTACTATTTGAAGTAAGTAATAATGTGCCATGTGGTTTATCATCTAATTGATCATTCACTGAAGGTTCTAATGATGGTTTTGGCATGATTGATATATTAACAACATCCACCAAATTTTCTCTCAATAATAAAATTTCAACATCATGTCTCCATAACATAATATTTTCATCATTAAGTTCAATGACAACATTGCAATCATTTTGAGACATTGTAGTTAACTAAAAAAATAAGAGAATGATTGATTTGGGTATAAACAATAAAGTACAAGATTTATTATATTTATAGAATAAATATCAATAATTTTTTTGAAAGTAAACATGATGCATGAATGCAAGAATTAAAACACATAAACTTAGCATTTACTAAGTAAAACTTCCCGACAATTAAAGTGTCTCCTTAGGGCCAGTCAAGTTAATTTCAGACAGTCTATAAGACACTCATATCTTTATTATTCAAAACTCAAAATAGCTCATATTTTCTCTTTTAAAAATAAAGTACTGCTTGTTTGGTCAAGATAAAATTATCCACTACAAAAGCATAATTGTATATTTGTGAGTGTAACCCATTATTTCATAATTTATGACTTAACTTAAAGTGTGCCGCCTTAGAGTCGGTCAAACCTAAAATACATCATTATTTCCTATCTTCGTAAGAAGTCAACCTTGATATTAATATGACCAGAAAATTTCCTTAGGGGGTTGGAAACAAAGCCGCCTCAAGGCCCTAATCATATTTCAAGATGTTGTACTAACAATGGAGACCAATGTCACATTGTGATGTCAACCTTATCCCATTCACTATTTTTAATGTATGTGTTTATTAAACTAATCAATTAATTCCAAATTAAGTACTAGTTCATTTAAAACCCTATGAATGTAATTCATTATAAAATCATACAATTATAAAAGAGCATATTTCTATAATTAAATTGATCTAGAATTATTACCCATTACATTCATCAAACTTTACTACAACACCTTTTAAATAAAGTTGATTATCCTAAAAGGCCTATATTAACTATTGTCTTTATTATGGTGTGATTTACCAAGTTTTAACTAATTTAAGACTTAGTAGTTTACCTGCAATTGGTTTCACTAAAACAAATCACATAAACATATAGGACAATCCTAGATAATCATGTTTCTATAAAATGAGATGCATGATTAATTAAAATTGTGTGGGGTTTCATGTATGGCATGTAATGGACTAATGCATAATCATGTTATCAATCAAACATCAATTAAATTTTATTTAAATAAATACAATAAATAAATAAACAAATAATAAATGATGAACCAAGTAGCTATTAGGTCTTTCTAAATTAAAACATGTAACGCCCTGGATAGCCAAGGAAATTACACAATGTATTTTAAATAGTGCTGGACTTGCTAATCAAGTTGTTTTGATATAAACGGGTTACTAAGGATAATTAGTGGATTAGGGTTAAAAGATTTTGATCATAGGAACAATTGTATTTTATTAAAAAGTATGAGTTTGAACATGGGATCCCAAAAAAATAGGTGTTTACAAGGCACTTTATGTCCACGCCCCAATCGCCCCCGGAGGAATATGTGCTTCTAAAAGATTTTTTATTACAACTGAAGCCACCCTAAGTGGCAAAATAAAATTTGGCTCTAGTCCCTGTCAATCCCTCAGCCGTGGCGGTCGAATAGCTGCCGATGTACACACCGTCCCTAAAGCTTTGCAACTCACCACTGTTCCAGCTTTCCCTTTCCCTTACCTACAACACATAGCACCTGTGAACCAAGGCTCAGCAAGAAAAATTAAATCAATGAATACAATGTGTTGACGCCGTTTTTCGTCAAACAGTGAAAGAAGAGCACGTAAACAATAATTGAAAATGGCCAATTGAAATAAAACAATGTAAACACACGATTTTTACGTGGTTCAGCAGTTAAATCTGCCTAGTCCACGAGTCTTTGTTATTAAACTCAAGATTATCTCTAAGAATTCTTCAGGAATGAATTCTCCAGAGTTTTCTCTCAAGAATTAGAATTTCTGTCCTTTACAATGGTGCATGGCCTCTCTATTTATAGAGAAGGCTAAAGAATACTATCCCACATATTTTGGGTAGTTACTCTTTTTATATAAATAAAATTAATGGCTTTAAATGCCTATAACCAGATATAAAAGGAAACGTCCCCTGAAGACCAGGGGACGTATAACTGACCAAATAATATCCCATGATTCTAGGGGATTTACAATAATAAATGAGGATTACATCTCATATTTATAACACTTGTAGATATTCAAGGTGGTTATCACGTATCTCTAAGGCTTTAGCCTCCCAGGTTTCCCGTCACCTTTCGAGCTGGAGACATATTCCGAGGTCACATGACTTTCGAGATCGTATGTGCATCGAGCTCGGGACCCCTGACCCGAGGTCATCCCTGGAGATGAATGTGTTCCCGGAGCTATCTTTCGAGATCATGAATACTTCGAGGTCACCATACTCGAGGTCGTCTATATCCTGCAAGCTCGACATACAATCCTGGAGCATGTTTCCAACCTTATGAGTCCACTTATTTGCAAATCCAACTTTCGAGGTCATAATTAACATAGCTTGAAATCTGGGTGTAACACAATGAGAAACAACATATAAGCAGTAAACTTGAATCAACAATGCAATAAATAACGGGATACAAGAAACAAGCTTTGCAGTGATAATCTTCACAATCAAATACACATCCCATTCTCAATAAGCGATACAATTAGTTAAGTGCAATTGACACTTCCATTTATTTAAGTGACGTTCAGACTTGGCGCCCTTAGGCCGAGTCCTCTGGTCTTATGGCCGACCCCGGCTTGCTTAGGCCAGGTTACATTCCGCCCGCTTAATTTTGGCCTCGGCACCCTTAGGCTAGACTTTTAGCATAGATATAACCACATATATACATATTGCATAACCATGCAACCAGATACAACATATACAAGCATGCCTAATCGAGTAATTATAATTACAATCACAGTTGAATCCATTTCCAGGGGTCCAAGCCCCGATCACAACCAAGGTGCAGTTTTCTTACCTCAATTTCTGTGCAATAGACTATACAGCCTCAAGTGTGATCCTGATCCTGAACCTTGCGATAATCTAGTCGCAACATAAACATACTGTTATTAGGGATTGACTTCAAATCCCGAACCTTACTTTAAAATATATCCTTAGGATTACTATTCTCAGGAGTCGGGACGTTAGAAATGTCCCATGAGCCCCAAAGTACGGCATCAAATGAATTTCCACACTCTTCGACTTTAATGCTAAAATAAGAAAAAACGTGTTTCAGGCACCTGGCGCGGTCGCGCTGGCATAAAGTTTAGGCTTTCTGTGGTACTGGCACGGTCAAGCCCCTAGCTATGAAATCAAAAATCAAAATCCCCACTCCCCGAGATACTAGAGCGATCAGGCTCCAACCTAGCGCGGTCCCGCTAGATCGCCAGAAACTTGAAAACTAGCCCAAGTTCTTATGTTCTTCCCCAATTTTTCAGACCCGTGTTTTCGTGCATATCAAACCCAGAAAATCGACCCCAAACCAATGTTTTAATAGATTTATAGCCACAGAACACATTATACAACCTAGAAAAGCTATTAGCAACACCAATCTACTATAAAACATACCCAAAACCCCACAAAATCACCTATTTGCAACAATTCAAATTTCAAGCTTGAGCTTGCCCCAAATCCGAGAATCTTCACTAAATTTATGATCTCAGTAGGGATTCAAAGCTTAAGGAGCTTACTAAGTTGATTCTAACTCTTATCTAACCTCTAAAACAATTTAGCATCATCACTAGCAAGACTAAAGCCCAAAATTTCCCAAAACTAAGAACATCAAAAGTTTATCTTAATACTTACAGAAAAAAGGAAAGGTTACCTCTCTAGATCCGAATCCTCAGCTGGAATTAGCTATCCTTGGCAGCCTTTGGCCTCTAGAACCTCCAATCTCTTCTAAGGATCCTTCAAATCCCATGAGCCAACTATCCCTTGAATTTTCGGTGTCCTTCAGTGTGCTCTTGAGAGTGACCAAGAAGGGGCTTAGTTTCCAAAATGTGAATTATAGCTGAGTGTAGACTTAGCCCTAAGCCTCACATATTGGTAAAATGACCACCCTAGCCTTACTTAGTCTCAAAGTTAAATTCCCAAGGGTAGTTTGGTCTTTAGGCCACTAATCTCACTAAAACTCTATTTACATTCCTAATTTCCCAACTAAGTTACTAACCCTCCAATTACAAATACTTCCTCCAATGACGTTCCACTAAATCCCGACTTACACAGAATTACCAAAATAACCCTTGACTCACCCTGAGCCGGGTATAAATCTCCGTTGTGACTTTCTCGCCAAATTTCTCTAAAGGATCGACTTAAGCCTATCATCGCAAGTCCACATAATAATGTGTTTCCAATCATATAACAAATAATTATAATCAATACCTTTAATGGGTCAAAATTACGAAAATGCTCTTTTTCACAAAAATGGGCCCACACTTATATTTAATACACATAAGCAAATTCATTTATGCCCTCCTGACACTCTTATCGAGGCACTAAACTCTATTAGCAAATTCGGGACATTACAAAACTCATGAAAAAAAAATTGAAATTTAAAATTACAAAGTAGGCTTCAGTCGATTACAAAAACTCTAATATGTTTCTCCTTCTCTTAGGCCCATCTTCATAATCTTTAGGAATTTTTTAGGTCCATTAATTAATTAGAAACTAATTTTAAAATTAATTTATTTAATTAAGAATAAATTTTATTTAAATAACCATTTTTATTTTCTTTTAAATTTAGTTTAATTTAAATAATTAAAAGAATCAAATTCAACTAATTATTTAAACTTAAGATTTAAAAATCTTAACCAACTAAAAGATAATTTTTTCTTATAAAACATAAGATAATTAACTTTTCAAATTTAAAACAATTTAAAAATTAAGTAAATAAAAGCTAGTTGCTAAAATTGAGGGATTTGTTGAGCACCTATCTTGGTGAACAAGCTAGGGTCGGCTTAAGGGCTAGGGACGCAAGGGGCGCTGCAGAAAGGGGCTTGGGGCCAAGGGCGCAAGCAGGTGTAGGGTTGTGGGGCTGAGGGGCACGCGCGTAGGCGAAGAGCGAGGGGCGTACGCAGGCGAAGGATTGGGTAGTCGAGGGGTGCCCATGTGGCTTAGGTCATGTTGCTTGTGTCCCTTTCTCTTTTCTTTCTCCTTGTGACCAGAATTTTTACAATGCTATTTCTCAAATAAAATTACAAAAAAATCATATGCCCCATAAATGACTTACATAAGAACTACAAAAATTTTAAAAACAATTCCTAATCCAATAATACCATATAATTAACGATCCATCATTCAACCACACATTCATAAAATAAAACCATTCATTCAATGTACATATCATCATACATATAAAAAATGCAAGAAACCCACACAACATTTAATGTATATATATATGTAGATCACTCTGGTACCAATTGTTGATATTAATTTGAATAAAATCAAGGACGCAGCAGAAGGGGTGAGGCATTTTAAAAGTTATTAATGTCGAGCCAGGATCGATACATATATTTATACTTTAATTCTACACACAAAAAGGGAAGAAGAATACCTCATGTAGCCTATCAAGAGCCCTTGAGTCTTTTTGCATAATCAAACGATCTTCCTATCAAGTGAAGACTCACACCACAGTCTTCCAAGTCGTTCCTCAAATACACAAGGACGAGTGTGGGCACGTAAGATTCACTGGTTTGATTATTTAGGCTCTCTAGATGTTCTCAACACATGACATCTAGAGAGTTTTGAGAAGTGAGAAGGTCTAGAGAGTTCTAGAAAATTTTCAGGCTTAGAAAATTTCTTTTGATAGTTTCTAACTAATACGTCTAATTCAACTAATTAAAAAGATTGTATCTTTTTAAACTTATAATGATAATAAAAAAAATTATTTTCTTTCGATTTAATTAATTCATAATTGATCTGTTATATTTTTCGTTTGATATTTATTTTAATCAAATTAAAACAATAATTAAATAAACAAATAATATTTGAAATTCAAAATTCAAATCCCAGGGACACATGACACATGTGAGTGGCGTGTGCTACACACTTGTGTCCTTAATTTTTCTCATTTGTTCGTTTAATTAAATTTAAGACAATATATCTATTTAAAAAATAATATAAATATTATTTCAAAAATAAATATCAATTAATTCAAAATTAATCTTATCTTAATTTATCAATATGAATAATTATCTTATACTAAGATAATATTGATCATTTTTTAATATTAATCCAAACAGTAATTAATATTAATTTCAACTAACATAATTTTTTTCAAATAAAAACTAATTAGTTAAAAAATTAATTTATACATAATTAATTAATGATAAATAATCATTACTTAGCCTTGCAAAATAGATTACTTTGCAATTTAGTGATTTTCTCTATTAATCTTGCATGTGACATCTTTACCATTGACAATGTAGTACATAGGCGACTGGGGGATCATAGACATATAATACTAATCTCCAATAAACCAGACTATCAATTAAACTATTTAATTAAATAATCATATTTATTAATTCATTTATTACTCCAATATTAATATGGAATAATCAATATATGTAGTTATGTCCTCCAATTATTGACCCGCTAATTAGAGTTGGTTAAGAATTACTGTTTTACCTTTCTAAATACTTCTTGTTTCTTATGTACCATTGTTTAACCCAAAATTGGACATGATGATGTGGCATGTGAAGAGGACACGTGGTAGTAAAAAACATCGAAATTCCCAAAAGTTGGTCGAGATGAACAGGTTGCTTGAGTCTGCTCCATCAGCTTGAAGGAAGCCACATGACTTGTAGGGATTGAAGTTAAACAAAGCTTGTTGCTTGAATAGGAAGAAGTTGGTCGAAGACACAATAACCTCATAAAGCTGATCGAATCAAGATCTACTCGAATGATGATTTGTTCAAACAAAAGGATTCGAATTTCACGATATATTTATGTAACCTTTATTTAAATGTATCTTTTGTATTATTTTAAATATGTATTCAGTTGTAACAATCTCACACTACACGTGAAGGGCCTAGATCAGGTTTGTACGACCCATGGCCCATCAAGAGACTTTATAAATAGAGATCTCTCACAGTCATTATTTTCTATGTGCACTTTACATAAAAAATCCCTATTGAATTGTATTCTCTCTCAGGCTTAGGAAACTCGGTTGAACCATGTTCTTCATGATCTTGAGTCTAAGGCCTTCTTTGTTAATAAAAGTGCAGGTGGATGTTGGCCATTACCAACTCTTGGGGCCGAACCACTATAAATCTCTTGTGTCATTTTACTTGATTTTAGCTCTTTAAATTATATATTTTCATTCAATTTGACTTAGTGTCATTGACCAAAACACTGGTCAATATATTGGTGCTTCCATTGAGAGTTGAAATCCAAGAACACAGTCTAACAGATCTATTTGAATGAATGCCTATCACTACTAGATGCCAAAGCCAAGAACCACAATGGGGAAACCCTACCACTAGATAGTATGACCGCCCATTGAGTAGTCAAATTCCACCTCTGCACCCTGGTCAGCAGGTTTCTCCACCTGAAGATTTTCCTCCACGAGGAGCATTTGGGTGTGATGAGCCCCACACGAACTTAGTCCTCAACCCATATATTGAAAAATCGAAAGAAGTCCTAGGACAAATGCAGGAGCAAATTGTTCCCATGCATGATAATTAGGCATCAACCCTATAAGTTGTAGATGAAGCCCTGAACAAGTAGATGAAAGACTTTCAGCGTTGGATGGATCAACAGCAGCGAGCCCTTGAAGCTCGTCAAGAAGAAGTTGATTGTTGTAATACTAAAGCAGCAAGGCTGCTAGAAGTTGTCTTGCAACAAAATCAAGCTGTAAGACCTCAACCAATGGACCCTCAACCTGAGAATACTGGTCGAGCAAATACTGAGGTACAAATGTTAGCTAGTCGAGTCCCAGAGTTTGCTCAACCAGCAAGGTCCCAAGATCAAGTAGTTCCACCTAGGATAACACATAGTCATCACTCGAATAGGGGAGCACAAACAGGAGTGTTTTGTCAACTCCAACAAGATGAACAAGTGCTGCCCAATCGTGACCAAGGTCAAGGCTGTGGTAGACAACTATCTATAGGTGGAAGGCCTGCTGATAGGCAACCAAGGCGATCAAACTTAAGAGGAGGACAACCTCCTAATCCAAAACATTCAAGACTTGATCAACAATTCTGACAACCAACGAACGAATAACCAGCGAGTCAAAACAAGGCCAACAACCTCGACGTAATCAGATAGCTGGATGCAATAATAATCACCCACAGAGAAGGAACAGTTGGAGAAATGACCATGAAGCAAGTAGAACCTATTAAACATCATTCCGGGATGGTTATGATGATGATGAGAGGGATAGTCTATACTACCAACCCCACGATAACCACTACTATGACAATCATCATAATGATGGGCATCTAAGAGGGAAATTTGTTCCGCCAAGTCCACGTGGGCTTCAAAACATCCCTGCTCAGGATAATATGTAGCCTGAAGGACTGTTTGTCCCACCAAGGTAGCATGAGCAAGTAAATTTTCCAGCTAGACCATCTCCTAGTGCTCCTCGAGCATATAGTCAAAATTTTGGGGGAAACCGAGAGGAAACAATGTCTTTAACAGACTCAGAATCTGGGGACATGACTTGTGAGATGTCCTCGACCAGCTTCAGGAAGGAAATAGGTCTAATGTTGTGAGACATGTTGCACTAGTAATCCCTCCAGCACCACAAAATGAAGCTACAACACTCCAAGTCGCTACACCAGCAGTTGTTCCATTGGTCGCTCTTGCAATTCAAGCAAAACTCAATGTTTTAACTCCATTGGTTCAAGAGTTGACAACCCTAAAACCAACTGACATCGATTTAGAGAGAAGGAAAGGATCTCATTTTTTGGCAAGATAAATTCCCTTACAATTCCTCCCAAGTTCAAGATGCCAACTTGGAAGATGTACACTAGCAAAGAAGAATTTGTTTCTCACATGAAAAATTTCGAGATACATATATATCTCAAGTGGTTTGAGATGATGCTGTTGCAGGATATTTCTTGCTACTCTAGTTGTCTCGGCTCAGCAATGGTTCTTCAAACTAGAACTTGGGACCATCAATTCCTGGGATGCATTTGTGGGCTCTTCTACTCACAGTATTTCGCTACTCGAACTTTGCCAGCCAAGCTCAATGACCTTGTTGATACTAAACAAGGACTCAGCGAGCCTCTCAAAGATTATGTGCATTGCTTCAAGCAAGAAGCTGCTCACTCCAAGATAGTCAGTGATGATGGAAAACTAATGGCCATCATGGCTATAATAGAAGTCAAATGTCTACTTTGGACTGACCTAAGAAGAAAAAATGTTTACTTGACCAGAGAGTTTCTTGATTGAGCAGATGAGTTTATTAAACTATAAGAAGCTATTCAGAAAGATGATCAAGCTAACTAAGCAGGAACCAGTATTGCACCAATAAAAACTTTTGGTGCAACTAACCAGAACCAGATGTTGGGATATTTTTGCTATGCAAGTGCACACAGTCGCAATTCGTAATAAAATGGTAAAACCAAGTATCGTCCTCAAGGACTGATTTATCAATTACCAGTCAATTAATTTCTTGTTCTATTTGATAAATTGAAATTCTTGATTTTTGTAAATACAGCAAAAGAAACTATAAAGTGCAGAAACAATAATCGGAAATTAAATGGAATAACAACTAATAGTAAAACTTTTAATTTGATCACTTAAGAAACAATTAGGATATTCAATCTCATCAACTATCCTCCCTATTATTCCTTAATGCAAAGTGTGAAGTCTTCTTATTTTTACCTAATTCAATTAACAAGTTGATACAGCAGCCTATAATCATACTATGAATTATAAACTCAACCTAGGTGACAATTTCCTATATTTCTATGGTAAATTGAACCACAAAGGTAGCATTAATCTCGATAACTTAATAACAGTTACACAATTAATTCAGATACTTTCGTTCTAAATTAGAATTATGTCCAATATAACCACAACAAATTTAAATCTCACTTCTCAGATTTTGACTTAAAAACATATGTAAATGACTAAAGATGGCCAATCAATAATCAATCTATAAGAACAGGTTATATGGAATTGAAGAAGATTGAAGAAGAAGGATATTAAAATTGCATTAGTTCATAACAGGGATTCAAGTGATTCAATTAAACATCCTAAACAGAAAATTAGTTCATAGCCATAGTGCTAATCACAACAAAAATTAAAGATAACATCAGGAAAAGAAGAAAAACATGTAAAAATACTCTAAGCTTGAGCCTTCAAAACCAGCACTTCTCTCCCTCGTCCGTATGTCCCCTTTTCTCTTCTCTTTTTGCCATATTAAAACCTAGGGCTCAAATTTTAAAGAGGCGGGTCGCGGCTCTACATACACTATGCCGTGGCCCGTGTCCAATTCCCTGGGCCAAAAGCTCTTTCCATGCCGCGGCCCTATGTAGCCATGCCGCGGCCCACGTCGACGAATTCTGGGCAAAATGCCCATCTATGCCGCGGCTCTCTCTAGCCATGCCGCGGCCCGAGGATTTCCTTCAAAACGTTGGTTCTGTTTCCCACCTAGCCGCGGCTCCACTTTGCTCATGCCATGGCTCTTAAGGGATTTCTCAATTCTTCAAGTTTTCATCCCAAAAATTCACCAACACTTCCAAATTATGTTGGGAACCATTCTTTCTCGAAATATGATGAAAAACTTGGTTATTTCTGCCCTTTCTTTGACATTTTCTTCTATATGCCCAATTCTTCCTGATATTCACAAAGACAGACAAACAAAGCATAAACCCGCACTAAATGAAAGAAAAACACAATAAAAGACTACTAAAAACATCACCTAAACATGACAAAAACTAAACTCAACAAACTCCCCCAAACTTAACCTTTACTCGCCCTCGAGTAAAGACCAAGTTAAACCAACAAAAAGAAACAAACACAAAACGAACAAGCTAAACCATCATTACCATCTACACTGCTTTGCCAAAACTCATGAAATCTCAATTGCAATATTTATAACCAGAATTTCAGCTCAATTGCCTTAATGTCCAATTTGTAAAGTTCAATTAGGGAAATCAATAATATATCACAAAAATGACTACAACACTTGGACTCTATCATATGTGCTCAACTCATTCCAGACAATTCCACAAACCAACTCTTCAATATGCTTGCATTACTTGACCTTCTCCACAAATGTCAATAACACGTGTTTTGAAATCAAAAGGACTTTCACAGGTTATAGCGTTAGGCTTAGGCAAGGGTAGATGAAATTATCATTTAGGCTCAATCATTACCATAAGCATAAAAACCTTGAAACCAGCCAAATTTCTCTTCACCACACCAAAAATCACCCTTTTATACAATTAGAGAGAGAGAGATTACAACACTTTTCATCATTTTTTTTTTTTAAATCACACTCCCCCAAACTTAATATTTTCTATATATATATATATAATCAAGGAGTGTGACAAAGTGATTCTTTTTTTTTTTTTAATTTTCTCAAAGACTTCTCTCTCTCTTCTTTTTGTACAATCATACTACATTCCAATCATACCAATTCCTCACTATTTTTCATTCTTCTTTCCCACAAATTATATGCTTATGATAACAAAGGAAAAGGAAAACAAAAATAAGGAAGTTAGGAAATTTAGGCTCAAATAGTATAATCAAGAACAAAAACCAAGTTTAAGGCTCAAAAAGGGTAACTAAGGATAATTAAATCAAGGTTGGCTTGAAAGGCACAATCGATCCAATAAAATTGCCAAAATCACTTTTCTAAACACATGTCATCAAGGATTTCGCCTCAAAGGCCAAATAATGCAAGTTCTATCAAAGTCAAATTGTCATTCCACCAACCCTAGTCAAACTCATATAGTAAAATCCAAAATGTTGCATTTTCAAAACATATTAAAAATTTCCCACAAAACTTTTAGATTAAACTCTAAAACAATTGAACCAAGCACACAGTTGAATTCAATTTCCTTTTCACGAGCAAAGACAAAGCAACAACAGACAAGAATGATGGCTTAACAGTTACACTAAACAGCACAGAAAATAACACAACAGACTAAAAACTAAACTAAACAACGCACAAAACAAAAAAAAAACAAAAAACAAAAAAAACCAAAATAAGCTCCCCCCCAAACTTAAAATGCACATTGTCCCCAATGTGATAAAGAAAAGAACAAGGGAAGATAACTTACCGGACGCCACATCAGTATGGCGGAGGAGGTGGTGGTGGTGGCCATTGGTATGGAGTGTATTGGGGCGGAGGAGTGAAGTAATTCTCATCAGCGGAGCTCATAGTCCACCTTGTTACTAAAGCATTCAACTCCTCAATGTGAACCCGCCCGTACTCATTTTGTTGCACCATGAAGTCATTATAGTGTTGATTTTGCGCATGATGCGATTGGATTAAGTATTGATTTTGCTGAATAAGGTAATCCAATCGAGCATGCGTGCGCTGCGTGTGCTCATCAATCGGTCCACCAATTGCCAAATTCGAAGGTGGGTTATTGGGACCTGCTGCATCTGCTTCCTCCTCCTCAGCTGGATCAATGTCCACTGGTTCATCAGCCCGGCTACGCTTGTTTTGCTGGCTAGAGGCAGGTGGCATAAGAGAGGCTGAAGGGAATGCCGTAAACATAGTCTGATTGATTGCCCCCATTGGCCTCCGGAATAGATCGCTTGGGTAGACTGGTACCTCATAAGTATTGCATAGAGTCGAGAGGAAAGTACCATGGGCAACACCAGCTGTAGTATTGAATCTGCTAATGTTGCGAATGCTATAGCGAATTATGCGGCCCACATCAACTTTCATATGAGTCATAATAGCATAAACCAACAAGCAGCGCTCTCTATCAACAAAAGATAGATGAGAGGTCGGCAATAACCGTGAACTTACAAAATAAACCCACGCCTTCGCAATTGGGTTGAGCTGCCACCTGTACAACTCTTTGGGCTTTCCATTATGATAGTTGAAACGTGCACCTTCCACACTCAAAACTGCAGCCACAGCATCATATTCTGGCTCCTCAAAATGGGCCAACTGCCAATGTTCATCCTTTTGTGCAGACAATGAAGGGAGGCCCAGTAATTGGTTAAATGAATAAGATGTCGTAGGCACCAATTTACCCTTGAAAAAATTGTTCTGTTCTGCATCAAGAAATGAGAAGTTGGCAAAGAATTCATAAATCTGAGAGCAGTTGGCTGATCCCACATAAGTAGAGTCGCATAAGAAACCCCAATTACGTCGCAATATTTCAGCTTTGATAATATCATAAGCAGGGTTTTGTACAACAGTGACCTCATTAAGCTCAAACCCCCTTTCCCTTACCACAGATCTCTTATGAATCTTTTGAAACAAGTCAGCTGCTTCCTTATTGACAAATAAATTCGTGTCAAAATCAGCCGGGGCAGGTGGTGTTGGTGGTGGTTGAGTGCGGGATGAGGAGGCTTTCTTTGAGGAGGTACCTCTCGGAGGGTTTCTCTTAGGACCCATAGTGTCTTCCAAAACAAAAACAAACTAAACCCCCAAATTGATTTTCAAGAACTTGAATACAACTTCCCCTTGGTGTCACTCCCCCAAAACTTTCTGATTAACAAAATCAACAGCCCAACCACTAATTCCCAGAAAAACAATTGACAAACCCCTTAAATGTCTCACAAGGAAAGCATAGGACAATCCACAATACCACAATGTAATCTATTCGCCAATCAAAAGCACTAGAATAGATAGGAGACACTTACTTGAATGGCACAAAACTTCTTCTTTTTGTCTCTTTGGCTGATGGAAGTCTCAAGAATTAGAGAGAAAAAAGAGGTTTGAGTAGGAGAACAAATTCTGAAAGTGATAATGACTGAGAATGTGGCCAATTTAGGGCTTTTTACCCCAAATTTCGGACTCGGGCCGCGGCATTACTTTGACCATGCCGCGGCCCGCATAAAATCTCCAGTGTATAATGCCGCGGCATCATGATACCTATGCCGCGACCCGCCTCGATATTCTGGGAAAAACTGGGGTTCAATGCCGCGGCCCTCCTCATCCATGCCGTGGCCCGCCCCTATACTTCAAAATTCGTGGGTCTCTAGAACCCCCAATGCCGCGGCATCATATGGCTATGCCGCGGCCCTTAAGGATTTTCTATTTTTTTGATTTTTTTTATTTAAATTTTTTTTTTTGATTTTTCACGTTTTTCACGATTCTAAAAGTCCAAAAATAAACCAAATATCCATTGTTTACAAATACAAAAGTAAAATAAATAACAAGTAAAACATAGGGTGCCTCCTACAAGCACTGTCGTTAAAGTCATTTAGCCGGACGCTGAACCCCTCTTCAGAGAGGCTTCAGAAGGAGGATAGATTTCGCTTGATCAAAACTACCACCCAAGTAGGGCTTCAATCTCTGACCATTGTCTTTAAAGGAATCACCTGAGTTGCCCCGAACTTCTACAGAACCATATGGAGAAACTTGAACAACGGTGAATGGCCCTGACCATCTTGACTTCAATTTGCCAGGAAACAGTCGCAGTCTTGAATTGAAAAGAAGTACCTGCTGCCCTGGTTGGAACTCTTTTCTGATTAAGTTCTTGTCATGCCAAGCCTTTGTTCTTTCTTTATAAATCTTGGCATTCTCATAAGCCTCATTTCTGAACTCATCAAGTTCATTCAGTTGCAATAGCCATCGTTCACTAGCAGCACTCCAATCAAAATTCAACTTTTTCATAGCCCAGAATGCCCTATGTTCCAATTCAACTGGTAGATGACATGCTTTACCAAACACCAACTTGTAAGGAGACATGCCTATTGGTGTTTTGAATGCAGTTCTGTAAGCCCAAATCGCATCATCTAACTTTTTCGACCAATTTTTCCTTGAACTGTCAACGGTCTTCTCAAGGATGCTTTTGATTTCTCTGTTTGAAACTTCAGCTTGCCCATTTGATTGAGGATGGTAAGGCAAAGCTTTTCGGTGATAAACTCCATAATGAGCCAGCAATGCATCCAGTTGCTTATTCACAAAGTGTTTCCCTTCATCACTAATCAGAGCTCGGGGAGTGCCAAATCTAGTAAAAATATGTTTATGCAGAAAATTAAGCACAATTTTATCGTCATTGGCTCTAGTTGCTGCAGCCTCCACTCATTTGGATACATAATCCACTGCCAATAGAATATATTCATTGTTGTAAGATGGTGGAAAAGGCCCCATGAAATCGATGCCCCATACATCAAACAATTCCACTTCAAGAATCCCCTGTAAAGGCATTTCATTTCTCCTCGAAATATTACCAGTTCGCTGACATCTATCACAAGCCTTGACAAAAACATTGGCATCCTTGAATAATGAAGGCCAATAGAAACCACTTTGTAATACCTTAGCTGCCGTTCTTGATGCTCCAAAGTGCCCTCCACATTGTTGAGTATGACAGTGATTAAGAATGGACTGCATCTCTTCTTCAGGAACACACCTTCTGATAATCTGGTCAACACAGTGCCTATAGAGAATAGGTTCCTCCCAATAATAGTGTTTTACCTCAGAAAAGAATTTCTTTAATTGCTGCTTTGACATCTCAGGAGGCACAATCTTGGCAACCAAGAAATTCACTATGTCAGCAAACCAAGGAACAGCTAAAGTCTCACTTACCCCAAACAACTGCTCATCAGGAAAGTGATCATTGATTTGCACTGCTTTCTTATTTTCAGTCTCCCCCACCTCAAGTCTAGAGAGATGATCAGCTACCACATTCTCGCTGCCCTTCTTGTCACGAATCTCCATGTCAAATTCTTGAAGCAAAAGAATCCATCTAATCAGGCGAGGCTTGGCATCTTTCTTTGACATCAAGTATTTAATGGCAGAGTGATCAGTGTAGACAACCACTTTGTTACCAATCAGATATGGTCTGAATTTATCACAAGCAAACACAATTGCTAGCAACTCTTTTTCTGTAGTGGCATAATTCAGCTGAGCATCATTTAGAGTCCGACTAGCATAGTAAATAGACCTGAATACCTTGTCAATCCGCTGTCCCAGAACTGCCCCAACTGCGTAATCACTGGCATCACACATCAACTCAAAAGGCAATTCCCAATTCGGAGCTATCACAATTGGAGCAAAAATAAGCTTTTCTTTCAAGAAATTGAAAGCCCTCAAACATTCATCATTAAAATCAAAGACAACTCCGTTCATAAGCAGATTTGAGAGGGGCTTGGACACTTTAGAGAAATCTTTTATGAATCTCCGATAGAACCCAGCGTGACCAAGAAGACTTCTAACTCCTTTGATTGAAACTGGTGGAGGCAGCTTTTCAATGGTAGAAATTTTTGCTCTATCTACCTCAATTCCCTCACTTGAAATTTTATGGCCAAGAACAATCCCTTCTTTTACCATAAAATGGCATTTCTCCCAATTTAGCACCAGATTTGCCATCTCACAACGACGCAGCACGTTCTCCAAGTTACCCAAACAGAGGTCGAATGATGAGCCAAAAATAGAGAAATCATCCATGAATATCTCAATACACCGGTCTACCATGTTTGAAAATATGGCCATCATGCACCGTTGAAATGTTGCAGGGGCATTGCATAGTCCAAATGGCATTCTCCTAAAAGAAAATGTGCCAGAAGGACATGTGAAGGTTGTTTTCTCTTGATCCTCTGGTGCAATAGCGATCTGATGATACCCAGAATACCCATCCAAAAAATAGTAGTAGCTATGGCCTGCCAATCTGTCAAGCATCTGATCAAGGAAAGGCAAAGGAAAATGATCCTTCCTTGTTGCCTTATTGAGCTTGCGGTAGTCTATACAAATCCGCCACCCCGTTACAGTCCTTGTTGGAATGAGTTCATTGTTCTCATTTTTCACCACAGTCATTCCACCCTTCTTAGGTACCACTTGCACAGGGCTCACCCGTGCGCTATCAGAAATTGGGTAGATTACCCCAACATCCAACCATTTAAGAATTTTCTCCAATACTACTTCCTTCATGGCTGGATTGAGTCTTCTCTGGTCCTCTATGGATGGCTTGCTATTCTCCTCCAATAAGATTTTATGCATCACTGTCGCTGGGCTTATTCCTCTAATATCTGCCAAGGTCCACCCAATGGCCAATTTATGCTCCCTTAGAACCCTCAACAGTTTCTCCAGTTCTATCTTTGACAGGTCAGCTGACACAATGACAGGTAAAGTTTCATTCTCTCCCAAATAAGCATATTGCAAGTGATCTGGGAGGACCTTTAATTCCAACGGTGGTGGCTGCTGAATGGAGGTTAGCGGTTTATCAGTCGCATCCGCTAATTCTTGAAACTTCTTCCAATATGGTAAGAAAGAGTTTATCCAGTTTACACATTCTCTGATCTCAACATCATCATCATCATCGCCCTCATCACCCAATAATACTGCCTCTAAGGCATCACTGCTCATCCTTCTCTTGGAGACTGCCTTTTCTATCACATCCACACTAAAACAACTGTCACTAGCCATCGGATACTTCATAGACTTGAAGACATTAAAGACCACCTCATCTCCTTGAACTCTAAGCTTAAGCTCTCCTTTGTGAACATCAATAAGAGCTTGGCCTGTGGTTTGAAATGGCCTACCAAGAATAATTGGGACACCTGTGTCCTCCTCCATGTCCAGAACAATAAAGTCAGCTGGAAATATGAACTTATTCACCTTCACAAGAACATCCTCAATAATACCTCGTGGATGTGTTAACGATCGGTCTGCGAGCTGTAAAGTGACAGTTGTTGGTTTTGCCTCCCCCAAACCAAGTCTTTTAAACACAGATAAGGGCATCAAATTGATACTTGCCCCCAGATCACATAAGGCATGATTACATTCAAACTTGCCAATGGTGCACGGTATGGTGAAACTCCCTGGATCTCTCAGCTTTTGGGGTAACTTCCTTTGTAAAATCGCGTTGCACTCTTCAGTGAGTGCTATAGTCTCATAGTCCTCCATCCTCCTTTTCTTTGACAGAATCTCCTTCATGAATTTAACATAGCTGGGCATTTGCTCCAAGGCCTCAGCAAAAGGAATGTTTATGTGCAGCTTTTTAAACACCTCTAGAAACTTAGAAAACTGTTTATCAAGTGTAGTCTTTCTAAGCCGCTGAGGGTATGGAACTCTAACTGACTGCTCAATAACAACTGGGGGACTCTTTTCTGACTGCTGGTGGTCTTCAGTAACCCTTTCTAAATCAGACTACTCACCCATCTCTTTATTCTAAACCACTGCCTGTGGAGGTTTAGGCTGCTCAGTTTGCTTCCCACTCCTCAGAGTAATTGCCTGAACTTGCTCTTTGGGGTTGACTTCAGTATTACTGGGAAAATTTCCCTGAGGTCTATTATTGAGCATATTGGCCAACTGCCCAACTTGTGTTTCAAGGTTTCGAATAGAGGATCTGGTCTCAGTCATAAATTGAGTCTGAGTATTAGTGAGAGTCAACAAGGCAGCTTGCAGTTCATTAGGCCTCTCAGGTTGAGGCATTGATTGTTGAGGCCTAGGCTATTGTGATGACGAAGCTTGATTCATAGGTGGCTGAGGCATGTTATTCTGAAATTGGCCCTGAAACTGAAGTTGTTGGCCTTGATTATTCTTCCACGAAAAATTGGGATGATTTCGCCACCCAGGATTGTAGTTGTTGGAGAATGGATTATTGAGTGGCCTTTGAAAGTTTCCTACCGCTTGAACTTGGGCATGATCCATTGGGGTGTTATTATTCATACAGATAGGTTACTGATCGACAGAATGAGCACCACCACACATTTCACACCTCACTGCCATCTGAACCGCATTAGCAGATACATTGCTCTGTTGTAACTGCTTTGTCAGAGAGGCTACTTGCGCTGTTAGAGCAGTGATTGCATCTAGCTCATGCACCCGAGCTACCTTTCTAACTCCTGATGATCTTTCCTTAGACCATTGATGATTGTTTGTGGCCATGTCCTCTAGCAGCTCATAAGCACCAGTTGCACTCTTGCTCATAAAAGTGCCACCTGCTGCAGCATCAATAATGGTTCTGGTTGTAGGACATAAACCATTGTAGAAATTCTGTACTAGCATCCACTGTTCAATGCCATGATGAAGACATCTTCTCAGGAGTTCCTTAAACCGTTCCCAAGCTTCATACAGTGACTCTCCGTCATTCTGGCAAAAGTTATTTATCTCTCCCCTCAATTTAGCAGCTTTGGACGGAGGGAAGAATTTGGACAAAAATTTCTGAGCTAGATCTTGCCAGGTGACAATAGAGTTTGGCTGCAGAGAGTTCAGCCAACTTTTAGCTCTGTCCCTTAGAGAAAATGGGAAAAGCCTAAGCTTAATTGCGTCATCACTCACCCCATTATATTTAAAGGTTCCACACAACTCCAGAAAGTTGGAAAAATGGGTGTGAGGATCTTCAGAGGGCAACCCATTGAATTGCACAGAGGACTGCACCATTTGTAGAATAGCGGGCTTTATTTCAAAGTTGTTGGCCTCTACAGCTGGTGGGCGTATACTATTTTGTACTCCTGTCAGAGTGGGTAGCACATAATCTCTCAGGCTCCTCTCAGCATTGGTCTGAGCCTGAACCCCTTGTACAACTCCAGGAGTTAGAACATTCCTGCCATCCCCGTCATTCTGTGCCATTTTCACAAATTTCTGGGCCTCTCTCTTATTCTTTCTGATTTGATTGCAAGACTTTTCAATCTCAGGATTCAGAGGAACAAGTGTGTCTTTTCCTTTTCTGCCACGCATATACCAAAATTCACCTGAGATAGACAAATTAAGCAACTAAACAGATTAGAAACAAGAGAAATTAAAATCAAATTAGAATAAAAATTAATTAGACTGATATTGATAATTATTTTCAGTCCCCGGCAACGACGCCAAAAACTTGTTGCGATATTTTTGCTATGCAAGTGCACACAGTCGCAATTCGTAATAAAATGGTAAAACCAAGTATCGTCCTCAAGGACTGATTTATCAATTACCAGTCAATTAATTTCTTGTTCTATTTGATAAATTGAAATTCTTGATTTTTGTAAATACAGCAAAAGAAACTATAAAGTGCAGAAACAATAATCGGAAATTAAATGGAATAACAACTAATAGTAAAACTTTTAATTTGATCATTGAAGAAACAATTAGGATATTCAATCTCATCAACTATCCTCCCTATTATTCCCTAATGCAAAGTGTGAATTCTTCTTATTTTTACCTAACTCAATTAACAAGTTGATACAGCAGCCTATAATCATACTATGAATTATAAACTCAACCTAGGTGAAAATTTCCTATATTTCTATGGTAAATTGAACCACAAAGGTAGCATTAATCTCGACAACTTAATAACAGTTACACAATTAATTCAGATACTTTCGTTCTAAATTAGAATTATGTCCAATATAACCACAGCAGATTTAAATCTAACTTCTCAGATTTTGACTTAAAAACATATGTAAATGACTAAAGATGGCCAATCAATAATCAATCTATAAGAACAGGTTATATGGAATTGAAGAAGATTGAAGAAGAAGAATATTAAAATTGCATTAGTTCATAACAGGGATTCAAGTGATTCAATTAAACATCCTAAACATAAAATTAGTTCATAGCCATAGTGCTAATCACAACAAAAATTAAAGATAACATCAGGAAAAGAAGAAAAACATGTAAAAATACTCTAAGCTTGAGCCTTCAAAACCAGCACTTCTCCCCCTCGTCCGTACGTCCCCTTTTCTCTTCTCTTTTCGCCATATTAAAACCTAGGGCTCAAATTTTAAAGAGGCGGGCCGCGGCTCTACATACACTATGCCGCGGCCCGTGTCCAATTCCCTGGGCAAAAAGCTCTTTCCATGCTGCGGCCCTATGTAGCCATGCCGCGGCCCGCGTCGACGAATTCTGGGCAAAATGCCCATCTATGTCGGGACTCTCTCTAGCCATGCCGCGACCCGAGGATTTCCTTAAAAACGTTGGTTCTGTTTCCCACCTAGCCGCGACTCCACTTTGCTCATGCCGTGGCTCTTAAGGGATTTCTCAATTCTTCAAGTTTTCATCCCAAAAATTCACCAACATTTCCAAATTATGTTGGGAACCATTCTTTCTCGAAATATGATGAAAAACTTGGTTATTTCTGCCCTTTCTTTGACATTTTCTTCTATGTGCCCAATTCTTCCTGATATTCACAAAGACAGACAAACAAAGCATAAACCCGCACTAAATGAAAGAAAAACACAATAAAAGACTACTAAAAACATCACCTAAACATGACAAAAACTAAACTCAACACCAGACAACCAATGGTAATGGTAACAAGAATAACTAGAACAGTGGCAAACAGAACAATAATTCAAGCAGTGGAAATAATAACGATGATTATCGAGCAAACACCAATGATAACCCACAAGAATATGTGCCTCATTCACAACCTACTCTACGCTCTCAGGGTTACAAGAAGAGGTCTTTCAAGCTAAGCAGGCTGAAGCACCTTATAGGAAACCTAATCCTAAAAGATACATGCAAGAGAGACACCAACAAATTGTGTCTTTTCTATAATGATTATGGACAAGCACTATGAGTGTAACCAACTCAAAGACAAAATCGAGTTCCTCATTCGTCAAAATCATCAGGCAATGAGAAGATACATTCAACGACCTGTGAAACATAATTTAGTTGTTGCAGGAACTCCTGATGCACTAGCCCAACCACTACAACCAACCCCTGGCGCATGTCGATTGTACATGATTTGTGGATTAACACACCTAGCTAATGAAAGCATAAAGGCCTTAGAATGATATGCCCGAACACTATGCCACAAACCAGGAGAAGAGTTGCTCGCATTCAAGGAGCATAATTCCAAAACACCTTGGTGCGAGTGTAAACCTATGTAATGACCCAACTATTTCTAAGACCTTGGACCATTAAAACTACTAGATATAACTGCTATTTTTGAGAAAACACACATAAGAAATAATCATAACTTTATTAAACTCCAAAATAAATATTGTATCAAAAACATAAAATTATAAATTTAAAATGTAATATGGCATGGGTACCCATTGTTTATAAAACATAAAACATAACTTTAAATACTAATTGCGGAATTACATCAAAACATAATTTTACATACATAAAATAAATAACGTCGTCCTCGATCAACACGCAGTCCATTCATCCTTAACACACAAGATAAGCTACCAAGAATCCTTCCGCCTCCATAATCATTTTCCTACATCATACTAAAAATAAAGGAGTGAGCCTAATGCCCAGCAAGGAAAATCTATTAAAAATATACATCATAATTCATAAGCATAAGACTATATCATAAACATATACTATAAAACATATGACTATAAAAACATATATCATATAGAACTACAATATTAATGGCCATTAACTCATTAACATGACATGTGATAAACCATCTAGGTCATCTGTCTACTAATCAAGGTAGGTAGATCACATGGTAGTATATGATAACCCATCTAGGTCCTCTACTAGTCGAGGTAGGGTAAATCATAACTCTAACCCATGAAATGATAAATAATCTTGGGGCTTGATATCTAAGCAAGTCATATGCCCAAGCGACTAAAAACATAACATACATATACATATCATAGCATAAACATAACATAAACATATCATAACATATAAGCACATAAAATTATCCTATTTTCCTACCAAAAGCTGGGATATTTGGGAACAAAAAACGGAATTAGAACACTCCTAAAAACCAACAGTAAAATGGTGATAATCTCTAAAGAATAAAGATGAAATGAGAACTAAACCATCAAGAAGAAACTTACCAAGAAGAACCTTAAGTTTCAAGAACTTAAATACCTAATCAAGAATCATAAACAAGAGTTAGGATCTGAATAAAGAAAACTATAGAACCATAAAGAACTGGACTTATGGAATACGAATACCTTGAATGATCTTATGGATTGGTCTAAACCTCAATACCAAAATCACACTATTTCTCACTTCCCAAGTGTTAATAAAAGCTTAGAATGATAAAGATTTAACCCAAAACCTAAGTGTATCTCTCTATAGTAACACTAGCACCTTGGAGGCTCTGATCAAATGCTTGAAGAATGAACAAAATGGCTGAGTACTAGGTCCTATTTATAGAGTTCAAGGAGTGAAACTAACCCCTTTTAATTTGAATAAATAAATGATTATAAAATGAAAAAGATTTGAATTTTCGTTCAACTGACGCCCAGAACTCGATCAAAATCGTTCAAAGGCACGTCTATGTGGTTAAGGGTAATTTTAAAATTAAAAAAATCAAACTTTCAAAAATACTTACATGGAGCCGATATATTGCCCCCTATAGGCAATATATCACCTCCCCCTGTATTCCCGAGCCTCGTTTGATTGTTCGTGCAAAGTCGACATGTTTTCCGTGTCTTCCGTAGGCGATATATCAGCCCCTATGCTGCGATATATCGGCATACGTTGAAATATCAAACACGTAATTGCACTTTGCAGCATAATTTGAATTGGATAAACAACTATGACTGAGTCATAATACGATCCTAACAACTGCTGGAAGGTTCTAGAGCTTCTAGATCTTTCTTTTATTAAAACTATTCATCAAAATACTTAATTCCTTAATAATCATGATTATGACAAGTGTCACACTCTTATTAGCTCTTATCTAAACCAGATGTTATAATAAATATATATCTATCACCAACAATATTAATCCAACCTTATGTTATAATTAATATCCTTAAACTATAGGTTAAACTTATAAAATCCACAACTATTGCTATGGGTTTCCAGCTAAGTCTCGGTTTGAATTAAAATCCACGGTAACTAACATACTACTAACTAATACTAACTACTACTACTATCTATCTAGCTAAGTAAATATTCTGGGACACTACAGTTCTCCCTTACTTAAAAGAATTTCGTCCCCAAAATTTACTTACCAAAAAATCCGGATACCGAGCTAACATGTCTTCCTCCAACTCCCATGTTGCCTCCCATTCAGAACTATTACACCATAGGACCTTGACTATCCGAATACTCTTAGACCATAATTCCTTCATCCCTCTATCTAGGATGCTAACTGATCGTTCCTCGTAACTCAAGTCTTTCTGGAGTGCTATCGTATCTTACTTGAGGACTTGAGATGGGTCTGACACATATTTACGCAGCATCGAGATGTGGAACACATTATGGCTATCTGCTAGAGCTGGCGGTTGGGCTAATCTATATGCAACTGCTCCCACTTTGTCCAATATCTCAGAAGGACCTATAAACATGGGACTAAGCTTGCCTTTCTTCCCAAACCTCTTCACACCTTTCATAGGAGATATATTTAAGAAGACTTGATCTCCAACTTTGAATTCCACATCACGCTGCTTGGCATCCGCATAACTTTTCTGTTGGCTCTGAGCAGCGATCATACGCTTTCTAATCAGCGCTACTGCATCATGAGCTTCTCTAACAGCTTCAGGTCCAAGAAGTTGCCTTTCTCCTACCTCGTCCCAATGTAACGGCGATCGACACCTCCTTCCATAGAGTAACTCATAGGGTGCCATCCCGATCGTTGACTGGTAGCTATTGTTGTAGGAGAACTCTATTAGTGGCAAATACTTACTCCATGATCCCCCGAAATCAAGTACACAAGCATGCAACATATCTTCTAAAATCTGTATGGCACGCTCGGACTGACCATCAGTCTAAGGATGAAACGCTGTACTAAGACTTAACTTGGTACCCATAGCTTGCTGCAAGATTCCCCAAAATCTTGATGTTAACACCGATCCTCTATCGGATACTATGGTGCTAGGGATTCCATGCAGTCTTACTATTTCTTGGACATAAATGTCTGCGTACTGATCTGCTGTGTAAGTAGTCTTGACAGGCAGGAAGTGAGCTAACTTGGTTAGTCTATCTATTACTACCAAAGTCGAGTCGTGCTGCTTATTTGTTCATGGAAAACCCGTCACGAAATCCATGGCTATGTCTTCCCACTTCCTTTCTAGAATACTAAGTGGTTGCAATAAGCCTGCAGGCTGCTGATGTTCTGCTTTCACTTGCTAGCATACTAAGCATTTAGACACATACTCCACTACATCTTTCTTCATTCCTGGCCACCAATACAATGCCTTAAGGTCATGAGTCATCTTCGTCGACCCTGGGTGAACTGAGTATGGGGTATTGTGCGCTTCCTCTAAAAGTTTCATCTTAATCCCTTGATCATTAGGCACGCATACTCGATCCTTAAATCTCAAGAACCCTTGTCCTGATATAAAGAAATATGTGGCCTTACCATCCTTAACTGTATCCATATGTGCTACTAATGTGTCATCATGCCCTTGCTTGATCCGTATATCTTCTAACAGACTTGACTGGATGGACAAGTTAGCAATTTTACTAATGACTATTTCTATTCCAGCATTGATCAACTCATGCTGTAGCGGCTTTTCTATTCCAACTAACGCTCCTAGGCTTCCATAAATCTTCCTACTTAGCACATCAGCAACTACGTTTGCTATTCCCAGGTGGTATAGGATTTCGCAGTCATAATCATTCATTAATTCTAACCACCTATGTTGCCTCATGTTGAGCTCCTTTTGCGTGAAGAAATACTTAAACTTTTGTGATCCGTATAAATCTCACACCGTTCTCCATAAAGATAATGGCACCATATTTTAAATGCAAAGACCATCACTGCCAACTCCATATCATACGTTGGATAGCATTGCTCGTACTCCTTTAGTTGCCTTGAGGCGTAGTCTTTTACCTTGTCATTCTGCATCAGCACACAACCCAAACCTTGCTTCGACGCATCACAGAAGACTACAAACTTGTCGTTGGGTGTCGACACACAAAATACTGGTGCTGAGCATAGCTTATCCTAAAGCAACTAGAAGCTCTCTTCACACTTATCCGTCCAGCTAAACCTTTGTTGTTTCTGGGCCAGGTTGGTAAGTGGGGTGGCTATCTTAGAAAATCCATCTACAAACATCCAATAATAACCTGCTAGTCCCAGAAACTTCTTACCTCTGACGTGTTCTTAGGTCTTGGCCAATCCTTTATAGCCTCTACCTTAGATGGATCTACAACAACTCCTTCCTTGGATACTATGTCGCCGAGGAGTGCTACTTGCGAAAGCCAAAATTCGCACTTCTTGAACTTGGCGTAAAGTTGATGCTCTTTCAATTGCAACAAGGTCAACCTTAAATGTTCCTCATGCTTGACTTCATCCTTTGAATACACCAAGATATCGTCGATGAACACTACGATGAATTTGTCCAAATAATCCTTGAAGACCCTATTCATTAAATCCATAAATGCGGCTGGAGCATTGGTAAGACCAAAAGACATAACTAAAAACTCATAATGTCCATAATGAGTTCTAAAAGCTGTCTTTGGAATATACTATTCCCGTACCTTGAGCTGGTGATACCCGGACCGTGAATCAATCTTTGAAAACACGGTCACGCCTCAGAGTTGATCAAACAAGTCATCTATCCGGGGTAGCGGGCACTTATTCTTAATTGTTACCTTATTCAGCTCGCGGTAATCTATACATATCCGCACACTTTCGTCCTTCTTCTTCACAAAAAGAACCGGTGCTCCCCATGGCGAATGCCTCGGCCTAATGACACCCAAGTCTAAGAGTTCTTGTAGTTGCATCTTTAACTCCTTGAGTTTGGTAGATGCCATCCGGTATGGTGCCTTTGAGATAGGCTCAGTGCCCTGTACTAGTTCGATTATGAAGTCAATTTCCTGAGTTGGCGGCAACCCTTGTAAGTCGTCAAGAAATACCTTTGGGAATTCCTTTATAATGCGAATGTCTCCAATCTTCATTGGTGTTTCCTTTACCACATCCGTGATGCTGGCTAAGAATGTGTGACATCCTTTTTCTATCATCCTCTGAGCTTTGAGAGATGAAATAAGCGGCGTACATAGTCCTATAACTTTTCCCATAAAGCATAGTCTCTGACCGTCATGAGTCTCCAACGTTACTTGCTTACGTCAGCAGTCAATGGTTGCGCCATGCCTTGCTAGCCAATCCATGCCCAGTATCACGTCGAAGTCTTTGATCTCTAATTCTATCAGGTCTCCTTCTAGTTCTACGTCCTCAAGTTTGATCGGTACGCCTCGTACTATCTGTGATGATAGGACTATTTCACCCGAAGGAAATTCTGTCACAAACCCAGTTCTAAATTTTTCACAAGGTTTGTCTAATTTCTCTATCATTCCTAACGAGATATACGAGTGAGTTGATCCCGAATCAAATAATATTAAACATACATTATTAAAGATAGGAATCTAACCTGTGACCACTTTATTACTAGCTTCAGCTTCTCCCTGGGTCAAGGCAAAGACTCTGGCTGGAACCATCTTGTTGTCCATTTTCTCTTCTTGCTTAAGTTGTGGAAAATATTTCTTCCGGTGACCTGCCTGACCACAATTGTAGCATCCCTTGGTGTTTGTTCAACACGCACCAGGATGTTTCTTTTGGCACTTAGAGCACTGCGGGTATTCTACATAACCGACTTATTGCCTCCATTGTATGTCCGTGCTCTTTTATCGTTGTCGGACTGCTTATTGTCAGGATGTCTTCTCTTCTGACCATTATTGTTGCTGGACTGATGGCTGTTGTGGTGGTTGTTTTGACCATTATGAGGTTGACTCTACTTTTTAGACTCAGGTTTACTAGCTTCCTCTTTACTAACATTCGCCTGAAGCCTTTCTATCTCTATAGCCATTTCTAGAACACCGGCATACGTAGTAGTTCTAGGATTTGCTATCTTAACCCCTAGCTCTTTGTTCTGAGTCCTCTAACAAACTTGGTAACCCTCAGAAAGTCAGTTGGACCCAACTCTGGTGCAAACTTGGCTAGTCGGTCGAACTGCCAAGCATACTCTGCTACCACTACAACAATATTGAGTATATATTACATTAAAGAATAGCATATTTTTAAAAATGCTATTATTAATGGGGGATTAAAATTAACACGGAACTGATGAATAGTGGGGATTAAAATTTTTGCCGCCATATGACTAAAATCCCAGGCGGCAAAATGAATTTATGCCAAAATTCCCTTTCTCTCATATTTTCTCAAGCCTTTCTCTAAGTTACGAAGACTCACCGCCCTCTCCGCCCTCACGAAGACTCACTGCCCTCTCCGCCCTCAACTCATCTCTGCCTCCGCCCTCACGAAGTCTCTCCGCCCTCACCGAAGTCTCTCCGCCCTCACCGAAGTCTCTGCCTCACGAAGACTCGCTCCAGAGTCGCGTCTCTCTGCCTCTCCGTCTGGACAGTTGTTGTGTTCACCGATCGCCTCAGCGACGAGGAGTCTCTTTCACTCTCTTCCGATCGTGGCTGGTATTGCTCTGCTATTAGTCAATCGTTGTTAGATTTTCTTATAAAGTTCATTTAAAAAAAAAAAAACTGGAGCTTTCCATTTCTAAAGTGAGAGTTTTCAGTTTCCATCCCCAGATTGCACCTTTCGATATTGAGTTTTTAGTGACACACAAGGAACTTGACTTCTCTCATTTGCTGGTTAGTTCCTCCAGAGCTAAACCTTTTGCTGCTATTCTTAACTAAAAATTTCATATAATGGAAGGAAGGTCTCAATTGTTGTTGAACTGTATTTCCAGGATCATTTAAGACGGCTACTTAGAGGTCAAGCCTCTCTATTTGATTGGTCTAGATCTTCTTCCCTGGCGAGGACCTTATCACCCAGAGTTTTGGAAAGTCAAATAGATGCTAAGAAGGTTTGTGATTCACTTGCAACTATTTATGCTGTTATTATTTTTTAGTGTGTAATACGTATATACATACAAGTATATAATTTTTTTAAAATTCTTAAATTTATTTAGAACTCTGTTTAGTTCTTAGTTCAGCAAGCTCTTGAATATATTTTTGCCGATGATATCAGCTTTGATGCTTTAAGGGAAGAATAAATGATAACCTTGTGGAGATGAACATACAAGATAACCTGTGGCTTCATGTATAGTTGTTCCAACTTGTCCCTTTGCTGTTGTCTCGGTAGTTAATTTCCTTCTCACACTATTTGATAGGTACATAATTGTGGTGTGGTAAGCCATCTCCTCCATTTTAGCAATCTCCTCAACCTTTTTCCCTTCTAAGAGCTTTGCATCTCCGACCATTTTGGCCACTTTCTGGTGTACCAAGATGCCTTTCAGGCTCTCCTGCCATAGAGAGAAGTCACCGGTTCCATCAAATTTTTCAAGTTCAAATTTAGCCATTGTTGACATGCTTTCTTGGATGAGTTCTTGGACTTTCTTGCTGCATAAATGTTAGGATCTTGATCTTCTATCCTTGATCATGAAACCTGTGTCTGATTTTGAAGGAAAACCCTTTGTTTTCCAGTTTCAAGATCCTGAAACTTTGTTACTTAATAACAATATCAGAGTAATATTAACAAACACATAGAAAACTTAACAAAAAAATAAAACAAAGAAAGAACACAGAGTTTTATACTGATTCAACCAAGATATCTCGGCTTACATCCAGTTTAAGAATATCTATCTTAGATTTATTATTCAGCAGCAGTAAGAGTACATATCACAATCGAGTAATGGCAGCATATCTCTCAAACAATCTCACAAGTGCTTTCTCTCAACACTCAAACCAAGCACAACACTTTCTAACAATAGTGAGGCTTATTACAAAACCTAGAAACCCAATACTTTTTCTCTCTCGTACTCTTTTCTCTCTCTCTAAAGCCCTTGATAAAATATTTCTTCAGCTGAAAATCTTCTCACCTGTCTCTATTTTTTTAATGAGAAGAAGCTTATTTATATTTATATATATATATGGGCCTTAGCCTTATTTGAATTAGTTGCCCAAAAAAAAAAAAAAAAACTGTTTGAAAACAATTGGAGGTTTAAATGAAATAGTTAAAGTTGTTGGGATTTGGTGAAACAAACCCAACAGTAGGCATGTGCAAGATTGAAGTTCTTTCTACCAGATTTTCTCTTTTTCTCCATTCAAGTATTAAAAATACAAGAAAATTAGTAAGAAGATAGCGGAAACTATAGTAATTGTTTTGGCATAATTTGTCATTGCATTTGGATTATGCATTATATAGTGTGTATTTTAAGCCTAGTTATTTCCTATCTAAATATATAATCCACTGGTGTAATGGAATATGGTGATTGTTTTTTGGAATGTATACTTCCACTTTCAATTTTTACTGTCCCTAAAATAGATTTAAAAAGTTGGTTTGAAGCTTTTTTTTTTGGCACTTCTATGCACATTGAGAATGTATAACACCTGTTCTGAATGGCAAAATATTGTAATGAAAATATGCTTGAAAATGACTTTTGTGAGAACTAGCTTTGTGAGAGAGTTTCTTCAGGACTTCTATTATTATTATTTTTCCCAAGATTTTTCCTTAACACCTTATTTATTCCGAGAAGTTCTTTCCCTAGTCTATCTATAAGTAATTTGTTTAGTTTGTTCTTGATATATTGTCAATCTATTTTGCTCAATTTAAACCATTTTATTATAGCACCTTACAATTTATAAAAAAACATCTATAGCAAAAAGAATATAATTCTTAACAGCTGGTGTATTATATGCATTATAATAGTTTATGGGAACAATAAAACATAAATAACAATGCTCTATTCTCTACAATAAAAAATTAGCTGGAAAAAAAAGAGAGGAGGAAATTGAATAGTTATTAAAATTGCCCTTGAGTTATTATCTTTGTAGGCTCTAATTATCATACTCAATAAGCCCAATCATTAAGTAAATTGTGCATTCCATTGATAATTAAGTTCAGCCTCCTGATCACTAGATGTTTAGTAGCTTAAGAGGAAGTCTATATCTATATATTAGCAAAAGCACATTTTGGAAGTGGCTCATTAACCAAGTTAATTCTCTTTGTAAGCACAATCATTATTTTTCTCTCTTGGTTAATGATTCATACTGTCGTTGTTAACTTCACAAAATATAACTGTGATCACGCATAAACATGAGAGTACAAAACCATATATGGAAATGTGTAGTATAATATTGAGTTTGACAAACACTGCTAGATCTAAGCCTGTACATAATACAATAGGACATGCTAAGCATCTTGTCTAGGATTAGTACTGTCTCCTTGCAAATGCATAGACTCCTTAGGTAATTAACGTTTTTAATGTACTCTTTTAGTTTACTATAACTTTAAGTTGAAGCATTACTTATTTAAATTTTCTTGTAGCTAAACAAATGGACTCGCAACAAAGACAAGTGCACAAATGATGATGAATTGAAGGATGGAGCAAGTTTCACGCATGGTTTACTTTTGTGTATCTTGTAATGTTTCTATTTTTCATTTTTGAAGTAAAAATTGTTCAAGATTATAAAACTTTATTATGTTATGCTTTCAAACTTAAGTTAGAACTAAGATCTCATGAAGTAGACACATTCATGGTTTGAATTAGTTATTGTTTAATGTAATACTTATGTTTTATCAATCTATTGAGAATTACATTTTATGATTAATTTTGAATTTTTTTATCAAAATACAATAATGAAAATCTTTTAATTAAAAAAAAACCATATAAGTATACTTATCAAAATAAAATTTAATATTTTATTACTATATGTTATGATTTAAAAACATATTATAAGCGTAAAAAATCGTTATGGTTTATATAATATAACAAACTAAAAATGTTATCAAAATAATCAAATGTAACAGTTGAAAAGTGTTATGAAAAAAGTACAAGATTAAACTTCAAATTTATAATCAAAAACTCTATCTAAATGTTATTATTTGAATATTATAGCACCTAAAAATGTGTTATTGAATAGTTTAAGATAACACCGAACATAACATTCAAAAAATGTTATAGAAAAGACTGGACTTTTAATAACATGGGCTACGTTAGCATTTTCAGAAGTGTTATCAATAGTCCCAGATAGCACTTTTTAAGTGTTATGAATACTGTTTTTTCTTGTAGTGTACCGTCAAGTTGCCCTGCTTCAGACTAGTGAACTCCTTGACCCTTGTGGCAATGACTGCCGAGTTGTAGTACTTCTTGTGGAACATCTCCACAAATTTGGTCCATGTCATGGGGGCGACGTCGTGAGTCTACTAAACTAAGTCCCACCTTATTCTAGCATCCTCCTTAAGGAGAGATGAAACGCAGAATATGCGGTCCACGTTGCCGAGATTCATGTGTGCTAGGATTGGCTCTACATTTCTGAGCCATTCTTCCGCCTCAAAGGGGTCGGTTGTCCCTACAAAGTTTGGAGCGTGTTGCTTACGAAACCGCTTGTAGATTGGCTCCATGTATTGAGATGTGTAGGGCGCATAGTTTTCCATTGGCCATCCCCCATAATGACCTACTTGTTAGGGTGCTCTAGCCATTTCCTGAGGTTGTGGTTGCGGCTGAGGCGGAGGCTGAGTCTGAGTCTGCGACTGAGCCTGTTGTCACTGTTGCTGTAGAAATTCCTCCACTTTTTGTCGAAGTCTGGCAATTTCTACAGCGTTGTCAACTGGTGGTGGCGGTGCACTTCGGTTAGCAGCAGTAGTGGTAGCACATGCTCCCCTTCTGTGAACTGGAGGGGCTTCATTAGTCTCAGGAGCGACACCGGAGGCATTAGCGTTGGTGCGTGCAAACCTTCTGAGCGACATTTTTAGCAAAGTTCTAACAATCGAGAAAAACATGTTATAACTTACCCTAATAGGCTCTAAGGAAAAAACTTAGTCTAAGCAAACATAACTCAGACCTATTAATTATGATTTCTTATGAAAAATTAGATAAACCGTCCTTATCATTAGGGTGAGTTTCTATACTTAGAAAAATAATTCATCTTTATTATTTTCTAAGTCTGTTTCCAATCATCCTATATGACTTAATTCTCAAGCTCGAAACTCGTCATTGTTCCAAAGTTAACCATATTGATGGAGGGCTGGGATCAGTAAAATCGTTCCCACTACTATGGCCCCCTAAACTCTCAATATAGAACTTGGTCCATTGATTTGTATCCACCCTCACTGAACTTGGTCATTATTTATTAAATTTATTATTTATTATGATTGTAAAAAAAATCAAACTCATACATGTCATTCAAAAATAACAATAATATTTATTTGGAAATAAAATGTTTTCACTAAGTACAGCCATTAATGCAAAGATAATAAATAAAATAAATAAAGAAATCAACTAATCTAAAAATCAAGATCTTCTACATCTGACCCTTCATCTAACATATCATCATCTACCTCCTCATAATCATCATTATCTTGAGCCCCAAAATTTCCTCGAGGAAGATTCGTAAAGATTCTATGTTTTTGCTGATCAGTGAATTGGAATTCCATCTTAGAGGTGAACCTAAGTATGAGAAAATAATATCTCATAGCTACTAGTAATTCATCTTCATCATCTATAGTCTCCCATATTTCTTCTAAAGTTGCAATTACATTAGGATAATCTTTAAAAAGTCTAATCACTAAAACCTATTGTTCCATAGCTCTCATCATGATTTGCTTAGTTGTTTAGAGGTGAACTATCTCCATGTGGAATAAGAGTAATCTCCGAGTGATTCTTTCTAGCACTCCTACTGTATTCTTTGGCTCTCTAATTCTTTTCAAGGCCTCAATTGCTCGGATATCCTCATATGTCAAGGCTCCATCAATTCTTAACTGAAAACATAAGGGCTAAAACGTTAACTAATAATATAAACATAATAACTATAACATATATACTTACATTGGCGATTAGATTCGGAACAAATGAACCATTAAAACATAATGAACTTCATAAAACTACTAGACATAGCTACTATTTTTTAGAAAACATACATAAGAAATAGTCATAACTTCATTAAAACTCCAAAATAAATATTGTATCAATAACACAAAATTATAAATTTAAAATGTAATATGGCATGGGTGCCCATTGTTTATAAAACATAAAACATAACTTTAAATACTAATTGTGGAATTACATCAAAACCTAATTTTAAAGACATAAAATACATAACATCGTCCTCGATCAACATGCAGTCCATTCAACCTTAACACACAAGCCAATCTACAAAGAATCCTTCTGCCTCCATAATAATTTTCCTGCATCACACTAAAAATAAAGGAGTGAGCCTAATGCCCAGCAAGGAAAATCTATTAAAAACACACATCATAATTCATAAGCATAAGACTATATCATAAACATATACTATAAAACATATGACTATAAAAACATATATCATATAGGACTACAATATTAATGGCCATTAACTCATCAACATGGCATGTGATAAACCATCTAGGTCCTCTGTCTACTAATCGATGTATGTAGATCACATGGTAGTATATGATAACCCATCTAGGTCCTCTACTAGTAGAGGTAGGGTAAATCATAACTCTAACCCATGAAATGATAAATAATCTTGGGGCTTGATATCTAAGCAATTCATATGCCCAAGCGACTAAAAACATAGCATACATATACATATCATAGCATAAACATATCATAACATATAAGCACATAAAATTATCCTATTTTCCTTACCAAAAGGTGGGATATTTGGGAACAAAAACGGAATTAGAACACTCCTAAAAACCAACAGTAAAATGGTGATAATCTCTAAAGAATAAAGATGAAATGAGAACTAAACCATCAAGAAAAAACTTACCAAGAAGAACCTTAAGTTTCAAGAACCTAAATACCTAATCAAGAATCATAAACAAGAGTTAGGATCTGAATAAAGAAAACTATAGAACCATAAAGAACTGGACTTAAGGAATATGAATACCTTGAATGACCTTATGGATTGGTCTAAACCTCAATACCGAAATCACACTATTTCTCACTTCCCAAGTGTCTATAAAAGCTTAGAATGGTAATGCTTTAACCCAAAACCCAAGTGTATCTCTCTATAGTAACACTAGCACCTTGGAGGCTCTGATCAAATGCTTGAAAAATGAAGAAAAAGGTTGAGCACTAGATCCTATTTATAGAGTTCAAGGAGTGAAAATAACCCCTTTTAATTTGAATAAATAAATGATTATAAAATGAAAAAGATTTGAATTTTTTTTCAACTGACACCCAGAACTCGGTCAAAATCGTTCAAAGACAGATCTAAGTGGTTAAGGGTAATTTCAAAATTCAAAAATCAAACTTAAAAAAATACATACATGGAGCCGATATATCACCCCATATAGGCGATATATCGCCTCCCCCTGTATTCCCAAGCCTCATTCGATCGTTCGTGCAAAGTCGACGTGTTTTCCGTATCTTTCGTAGGCGATATATCGGCCCCTATGCTGCGATATATCGACATACGTTGATATATCAAACACGTTATTGCACTTTTTCAGCATAATTTGAATTGGATAAATAGCTTTGAATGAGTCATAATATGATCCTAACAACTACTGGAAGGTTCTAGAGCTTCTAGATCTTTCTTTTATTAAAACTATTCATAAAACTACTTAATTTCTTAATAATCATGATTATGACAAGTGTCACACTCTTATTAGCTCTTATCTAAACCATAGGTTATAATAAATATATATCTATGACCAGCGATATTAATCAAACCTTATGTTATAATTAATATTCTTAAACAATAGGTTAAACTTATGAAATTCACAACTATTGCTATGAGTTTCCAACAAAGTCCCGGTTTGAACCAAAATCCACAGTAACTAACATACTACTAACTAATACTAACTACTATTTTTATCTAGCTAGCTAAGTAAATATTATGGGACACTACAACCTATTACAATCACTGAGGATGATTTCGCACACATCAGGTTCCCACATAACTATCCTTTGGTAATAAAACCAAAATCACCAATATGATCGTTGCACGAACCATGGTGGATTATGGTTCTTCCGTTAACATTCTTTTTATGAACACTCTTGAAATGATGAAACTTTCTATTTGAGATCTTGAGCGCTGCACACAGACCTTATTTTGTTTTACTGGAAAAGAAATGACTCCAGCTGGGACAATCAGACTAGCAGTAGCTGTCAGAGCTGCATCAATGAACAACACAATCATGGCCACTTTTGTTGTGGTCATTCGTCCCTCAGCATTCAATGCACTTCTCAGAAGGCCAATACTTATTGATATGAGGGCTATCACATCCATATTTCATTTAACGATGAAGTTCCCAACCAATGATGGAATTGGATGTGTCAAAGGGAATCAACGGGAATCTAGAGAATGCTACAACTGTTAAAAAAGGCTTGGTAACGACCATCGTAATTTTTTCTGGACCAACAGAAAACTAGCCAACAACAGTAATGGAAATGAGCATATAAGAGGCATAGAAGCAAGCTTTCCCAAACGAGCTCAACACCTCCTAATAGGGCACTACCCAAAGCAAGGAAGTGTACTTTGACCCTCGCTTTGGGGACTATGATATTGGAGTGGGACCAATTAAGGACCTCGAAGAGGTTCTTTTCGACCGGGAAGAGCCAACTACAACTGTAAAAATTGGGAAAAAAAACTTAGCTGAGGAGGTCAAACTTGAACTTATAAGTTTTTTAAAAAACAACCAAGATGTGTTTGCTTGGTCACACAAGGATATGGTGGGTATCATCCCTACTGTAATTAGCCATGCCTTGAATATCATTCAGCAGAAAAGTAGGCAGCTGGAGGAAAATGGGTTTATAAGAGAAGCTTTTTACCCTTGCTGGGTTTCAAACATTGTTCTAGTACCAAAGCCCAATGGCAAGTGGAGGACCTGTGTTGATTTCACAGAATTAAACAAAGCATGCCCAAAATACATGTAATGTCCTACTAATCCAGGATCATTACACCGTGTGTGTAAAATAGTGCTTAACTCGTTAAGCGAGTCGTTTGGACTCAAAAAGTGTAATTCAGGTTAAACATTGGTTTTAGTATTAAAAATTTTGTTCAACGAAGTCAAACTTTTCATTAAAAATGTTTGAATACTTACAAGGGATCCCAAAAGTTTTAAATCAAAATATAGGTAGAACAGAATAATAGGATGACCTAAGTTGCAAAATCGAGCTAATATCCCATGCTCCTTAAAGGTATCTCGACCGCCCCTAGAGCTCTCCAACTCATGGTTGGTCCAGTTTTCCTTTGCTCTTACCTGCACCACAAAGTATCCGTGAGACAAGGGCCAGCAAGAAAACCCATTCAAGTTAGACACATACTCAGATAAGCATTTATATCAAATACATGCTTTATAAATCATAACCAGATTCACATTGATTTTCCAACAAGTACAACGACTCATGTTGAGTAGATGGATATTGCACCCCTGTAATGGCCCCGCCAATACGACCTACATTATCTATGTAGTGTGGATAATGACCTCCTGCCCAATCATTCAAAAACAACAACTAGTCAGTGCGAACAGTTATAACAACAAATGCTTGTATAGAGCAAACATTTACCTTTAAACAGATCCATAACACAGTCATACCCGTGTTCGATAATCAGGGCTCAAGCTCTACACTCGATGCATGTGACCATTTTCTTACCTCGAGTCCCATGCAAATGATAGTACGATCCCGAGTGCGATCCCTTTCCCATGCCTTGTGGAATCCTAGTCACAACATAAACGATATGTTAATCAGGAACCAATTTTTGATAATGGGCTTCAAGACTAAGCCCTACCTCTTGAGACCTTAAATTCCACTAAATTGGATAGCGGAATTGTCCCTTAAGTCTCCCAAGTTAACTCTCCAAAACCCTAAACAAATGCACCCTAAAACTGTATTACCGTTGTGGGGCCCCACTGTAGCGCCGCGGCTCCACAGCAAACCTAGAAGCCCATTTTTAAATTTTGTGCATTTTGAGCCACAATGCCCCCTCTAAAGGGTTGCAGCGCCACTGAAAGAGAGCATCCCCTATAAAAAAAAATTCCCATTTAGAGTCGCGGAGCGCACTCTAATGGGTCGTTGTGCCACAACGGTCCGATGGCAAACCCACCCTCGAAAAGAAACCCATACGCGCCACAGCGACAACCAAGATTTTCCCCCTGCATTTTCAAACACCAATATCCAACTCTAACACAATTCCAGCCAAACTTTCATCACCAATCATCCAAAGTTTCATCACCAATCATCCACATACTAATCCTATAACCTCAGTACAACATCAAAATACACTTAAACATCCAAAAACACATAAAAATCCCAATTTTGCAAATTAGAGTTCAAAACTCAACTTTTGTCCCAAACTGAGAATCATACCTCAATTCATGGCAATTAAGGGTGATTATAACTATACAACAACTTCTAAACCTACACCCAACCAAAACCTATCCATTAAAACAACTTATCAACCTCAAATCCAAAAATTAGCTACACCCTAATTGCATGAAAAACTAATGAGGAACACTTAGCAAAAGCTTGAGAAACTCTTGCCTCAATTGTGAAATCCAAAATCTCAACTTATGCATGATTTCCTTGGCAATTCTACCTTCCAATTAGTCCCAATTATCCACTTGAGACCTGAGAAATCTTCAAAAAATGAGTCACTTGAAGCTCCTTGGTAATAGGCAAATTGAGAGAAACTACAGAAGGGAGAGAGAGTGTTTCGTATGTGAGTGACATTCCCATTGACACATCACCCCTAATCCACTAATCACTTGGTCCAAAAGACCATTATACCCTGCCCCCTTAAGTCTCATCAAAGTATCCCCATGGGCGAAATGGTCATTTCACCAAATTTCCCACTAAACTAAAATTACTCCTTAAATCTCCAAATTAATCAACCAACTCATCAAATACAATTTATTTCCCATCAAACACTTTCACTTATCAATAAATCCTTAAATGTGTAAAATTACCAAAATACCCCTTAGCTCACCCCGAGTTGGGTATTTATCCCCGTTGGGACTTTTCCCCTAAATTTCTCGAAAGGATCGACTCCTGTCGAATACCATGAATACCCACATTATAATGTTGTCCCAGACACATAACACATTAAAATTACACGTATACCCTCAACAGGTCAAAATTACAAAAATGCCATTTTTTAACAAAAGCGGGTCTTTAAACACATTTAATACACATAAACATGCATAAATAGCCATATCATAATAAAACTCATGTAATTCACATGATGAAATATATATTCAATTAAAATCACATAATTTCTAATTATACCCTCCAATCACAATAATCACCATACTAATCCTTATTAGGAGTTTTGGGATGCTACAAGATTGCTTCCCTTTGCAAAAGATAGACCAGCTAGGTGATGCTATGGCAGGGCATGAGGTCCTTAATTTTATGGATGCCTACTCAGGGTACAATCAGATTAGCATGCACCCTCCTGATGAGGCGCATACCAGCTTCAGAACCAACATAAGTTTATACTGTTACAAGGTAATGCCTTTTGGACTCAAAAATGCTAGCGCGACGTATTAGCGATTGGTCGACATGATGTTCATGCATCAGATAAGCTGGGGGCATGTTCAAGATCTAGCAGAACACTTTAAAATTTTAAAGCATTACAATATGAGGCTTAACCCCTTAAAGTGCTCGTTTTGAGTAGGCTCGGGAAAATTTCTTTGGTTCATCATCAATTCAAGAGGCATAGAGGCTAATCCATAAAAAATTAAGGTTGTAGTTCACATGAAGTCCCCAACCAAGATAAAGGATGTGTAGAGCCTCACTGGGCGAATCGAAGCTCTTAGCATACTCATCTCATAGTCAACTAACAAATGTGTTCCATTCTTCAACCTGCTAAGAGGAAATAACATGTTTGCAATGGATGGAAGAATGTGAAAAAGCTTTCCAGGCTCTTAAGGAGCACCTGGCGCAGCCACTAGTCTTGTTAAAACCTATTGATGGTGAAGGCCTTCTCTTATATCTTGCAGTCACTAAGCATGATGTTAGTGCAACACTTATAAGGGAAGAAGAAAAAATCTAGCATCTAGTCTATTATATCAGTTAGAGGCTGGTAGGAGCTGAAAGAGATACCCCCTGATCGAAAAGCTGGCATACTGCCTACTGCTCGCAGCAAGAAAAATGAGACCATACTTCCAAGCTCATCCAATTACAATCCTAACTAAAAAACTTCTCAGGCAGGTTCTACAGAAACAAGCCATAGACTACTATAAAAGGGCAAGCATTAGCATATTTTATTGTTGAATGCACATGTGTATCAGATGAAAACAAGCAAGTAGTAGCATCAGATGTAAATAAGAAGACCTAACCAACAAGGAAATTATACGTAGATAGTTCCTCGAATGAGCACAACTTTGGAGCTGGTATAATTCTAACTACAACTGAAGGGCATCGCATACATTGTGCATTACGATTTGGATTTAATGCCTCAAAAAATGAAGCGGAATATGAGGCCCTGCTCCTCGACCTTCGACTTGCTAGAGACGTAAAAGCTTTAGCAACAGAGATTTATAGCAATTCACAGTTGGTCATGAACCAAATCATGGGAGAATACTAAGTTGAGGGATAAATATATCTTCATGTTTAAGCAAAGCTAAAGATCTTTTTACACAATTAAAAAAATATACCATACAGCAGGTACCGGGCGACCAGAATTCAAATGTTGAAGCCATAGCTAAGCAAGAAAGTGCTAAAGATGCAGACACTCTGAACATAATACAAGTTGAGCACCTTGCCCAACCGAGTATCAATGAAACAAAGACAATATTGCTGCTAGACAATTCCCCATCTTGGATGACTCCGATTGCTAATTATCTAGAGCAGGGGATTTTTCCCCAAGATAGAAATGAAGCATGAATAATATCGAGGAAGGCTGCTAGAGACGTAACACTACTACAAAAAATGCTTTTTAGGACTCACAGGGCGCGAGTCCTCTATTTGAGAGCCTTAAAAACTGAGGTTTTTAGGAATCGAAGAATGTCTTTAGGACTCGCAATGCGAGTCCTAAAAAGTCTTATTATTTTTTTTTTAAATTAATTGATAGACAAAGCTCCCATCAGAGCTCCGACGTTAACGGCGGCGCCACCACCCCATGGTGGTGGTTCGGGAAAATGATCAATCCTTTAGTGGGTTTTGATACCCAAAGCACAAGGAATGCAATGGTGGTGTTCACTTGGGTCGGGGTGGCTCGAGGTGGTCAGAAAACACTCGGAAGAGTTTGGGAAAAATAGCACCACCGCGACTTCCAACGACTCTAGGCAGTGGAGGGAGGCGGGTGAGGTGCTGGGCTCGTGGGGGTCGAAGGTCGCCGACCTTCTGCGTCCATTGCGCCAGCGCGTGTAGGTGGTGGGTGGCCGGAGAGTAGCCATAAGTGGCTGGGCAATGCGGTTTTGTGAGAGAAACCCACAAAAGATTTTGAACCTGGACGCTTTGTCGACTAGGCTTGGGGCGCGTGAGGGGCTGGGCTCACGGGGCTGGGGGTTTCGGGGGCCGGGGAACGTCGTGGGCCGGCACGTGTTAGCGGGGGTGGCCAGAGCACCGCCATCTGTGGCTGGGTTGTGGGGTTCGTAAGAGAGAGAGAAATGGTGGAAGAGAGCAAGGAGAGAGAGAGAGAGAATGGGTTGTTGTGTTATTTTTCTTTGTGATTTAATACATAATAAAATTTTAGTTAAAAAAAATTGGAGGGAAATAGTAATTTTTTAAAATTCAAACTTTTAGGACACACATAAGTTTTTAGGACTCACAATGGGTGTTCTAAAATGATTCTTTAAGGACTCGCAATGAGTGTCCTAAAAAGTCCAGGAGGTGTTTGTTTAAAAAAGAAAAACTCAAACTTTTAGGACACACATAGTTTTTAGGACTCGGTCCGCGAGCCCTAAAAGAAATTCCTTGCGAGTCCTAAAATTTCCAGTAGTTGTTTTTAGGACTCGCATCTAGATAAGTGCCCTAAAAAATGTCTTAAAATGGTGTTTTTGTAGTAGTGTGATCATTGATGGAGCGATGTAGAGACGGGGGTACTCAATGCCATTACTTTGGTGTGTCAATAGAATAGAAGTTGAACTATTTGTGATATAAGTACATGAAGGGTTTTGTGGCAATCACATAGGGGTAGAGCCTAGCAAAGAAGATATTAAGGAAAGGATATTGTAACTCTCTGGATAACCAAGACCGTTATACTGTGTGTTTAACATGGTGCAGGACTTGCTAACCAATTCGTTTGAACATAAATGTGAACCTAAATCAACTAGCAGATTAGGGTTAAAAGATTTTGATCATAAATGGCTAATTTTCATTTAAATAAATGTTTGATACATGGGATCCCAAAAATATTAATTACATAGTGGAAAACAACTATCAAAAATAGATTCAACATAAGCCAGTCTAACAGCAAAATATAGTTTTGAGCTCTAATTCCTATAAAATTTCCTCAGCCATGGCGGTCGAGCAGCTGACAATGTATACTCTGCCCCCAAAGCTCCCCAACTCATGGTTGGTCCAAATTCTCTTTTCCTTTACCTGCACCTCGTAGCACACATGAGCCAAGGCCCAGCAAGAAAACTATAAATAACAAACACATATAGCAATATGAGCATATAATCAACCTCAATCCAACTAGTTTAGGTGATCAACAAAATACAAGCATAAGCTACACAACGATAAACATATACTTTCACACATTTATCTCAATTAGTAATACAAACAATTAGGTGAAGTTTTCTTACCTTGAATCCCGAGCGATAAATAAAGAGCGGTCCCGACCATGATCCTCAGTCCTGAGCCTTAACGATAATCCTAGTCACAATCAACAATGGATAACGATCAAACTTTAATCCAATTAAATGTTTTGGAAACAAATACTAGCCTCCGAGACCTCGAATTCTGCTAAACTGGGTAGTAGCATTCGTCCCAAACGCTTAGGTTTGAAATCCCGTGCCTCCCGGAGCCTAAAAGCCTAAGATCCCTTCATTTTTCATTTAGGGTCATGACTTGCCCTTTAGGGCTGCAGCCTGTCCCTTAAACAAAGGCCAAGCACTCCCTGCTGGAGGACACGGGCCGCGACTTGCACCCCCTTGGGTCGCAGCGCGCCTGGCGAATCAGAGGCATCCCAGCCTTTTCAAGCACGCAGGCTGCAGCACCCGAAGAACAGGGCCACTACCCGATACCCCAAACCCAGAAATTCCCCTTTTTCCAACATTTTTCCTCGAGTTTAAACCTTAAAATTCAATCCCAATCAACATCCAACCTTAGAACTAAACTTGAAATCCTTATCCCTATAGCCTAAACATCACAACAAACGTATAAACCATTTCATACTCCCCTTAAACACCCAAAATCAGTCTTGGAAACCATGTTCATGCAAGCTCTATGTTCTATCATTATTCCAACAAAATTCAACAATTATAACTAGAAACTTACCTCAGTTTGTGGCTTGAATTCCCCAGCTATACTCTGTCTACTTCTAGCCTCAATTCCTCAGGTTTTCCCAGCTCCAACTCAGCTTAATTCATTGGCTTTTCTTCAAGCTTCCAAATTCTCCCTTAGTTCTAGAGAGAGGAAGGAAAGAATGTGTATGATGAGAGAGAGTGAGAGCTGAGGAAATGTTTGAGAGTATTCCAGTTCTGTCTAGGATTTCCACTGAGTTTATCCTTAACTCTAAAAGACCAAATTGCCCTTAAGATTTCTCAGCCCCCTAATTGCCTCTACGGGTAAAATAGTCATTTCCCGATCCTCGCTAATTCCTCAAGTCATCCTACCAATTTCCCATTAATCCCGTCACGTCCAACTAATTACCAAATACTTATCCGTTACTCAATAAACCCCAAATATACATTAAACTTCCCAAAATACCCCTAAGCTCACCCCGAGCCGAGTATTTAACCCTGCTGTGACTATTTTGCTAATCCGCTTACTAAGATCTCCTCGAGTCGTGTACTACAAATATATCCACATAATAATGTGGTCTCAACCATTTATCATATATAATCGCATTTATGTCCTAACAGGCAAAAATTAAAGATATGCCTTTATAAACAATAAAGGGCTCACATGCATATCTAATACTCATAAACATGCTTATAATATATTCCCATCATTATATACATCATGCATGCCACATAGTCACACATTTAAATCACATAATCAAATACATATCCAATTATGCCCTCTCGGCACGCTAATCAAGGCTCTAATACTATTAGTATTTTTTGGTCGTTACAATTATCCCCTCCTACTGAGAATTTTGTCCTCAAAATTTACATCAATAACTCGGGATACTGATCCCGCATAGCTGACTCAAGATCCCAGGTCGCTTCTTCGACCTTGATATTCCTCCATAAGACTTTGACTAGAGGAATTGTCTTGTTCCTCAAAACCTTATCTTTTTTGTCTAAGATCCGAGCTGGTCGCTCCTCGTAAGATAAATCTGTCTGTAACTCCAGATCCTCGTATCTCAATACAAGAGTCGTATCTAAGATGTATTTCTGAAGCATAGAGATGTGGAATACATCGTGAACCCCTGATAACGATGGTGGCAGAGCCAATCTATAGGCTACCTGCCTAATCCTCTCTAGGATCTCAAAAGGTCCTATAAATCTAGGGCTCAACTTGCCTTTTTTCCTAAACCTCCTCACCCCTCGTAACAGTGAAACTCCCAGAAACACGTGGTCCCCTACCTGGAACTCCACGTCCCTACGCTTAGGATCAGCATATTTTTTCTATCTGCTCTGCGAAGAGAGCATAAGAGCTTGGATCGTCTCAATGGCTTCGTTAGTCTTCTGAACCATCTCCAGTCCCAAATATTTCCTCTCACCCATCTCATCCCAATGAATGGGTGATCTATATCTCCTTCCATACAACATCTCGTATGGAGCTACTCAATCAATGGAAACTCAATCAACTGAATGTACTTACTCCAAGACCCCTTGAAGTCCAAGACACATGCTCTAAGCATGTCTTCCAATAACTGAATTGCCCTCTCAGATCGTTCGTCTATTTGAGGATGAAAGGCTGTAATGAACTTCAATTGAAACCCCATAGCCTTTTGTAAACCACCCCAAAAATTGGAGGTAAATATGGGATCCCCGTCTGATACTATAGATTTAGGAAACCCATGGAGATGTACAATCTCCCTCACATACAACTCCATGTACCGATCCATAGTATAGGTCATCCTCACTGGTAAAAAGTGAGTTGACTTGGTGTACCTGTCTACTATCACCCACACCGAGTCATGTAGCCCAATTGTCATGGGTAAACCTCCCACAAAATCCATGGTAATGTCTTCCAACTTCCACTTAGGAATACCTAAAGGTTGTAACAACCTTGCTGCTCGCTAATGCTCAGCCTTCACCTGCTGACAGGTTAAACACTTGGCCACATATTTAACTACGTCCTTCTTCATCCCAAGCCACCAGTATAAAATTCGTAGATCCTAATACATCTTTGTGGTGCCTGGATGGAGTGAGTATGGGGTAGTATGGGATTCATCAAGTATCTCTCGTCTAATATCCATATCCGTCGAAACACAGATCCGATCCTTATATCGTAGTAAACTCATCACTGAAATAGAATAATCCTTAGCTACCATCGATGATATTCTCTCTAACTTCTTGCAACTGCGCATCATCCACCTGACCCTCTCTTATTCTTTCTAGGAGGGTAGACTATAAAGTAATATTGGCCAATTGGACCACAACCATCTCTATCTTTGCTCTAGCAATCTCTTCCACTAACTCATTCGATATCTGCTTTGAAATAAACAACTATCCATGGCCCCTCCGGCTCAACGCATTTGCCACTACATTGGATTTTCCTGGATGGTAAAGGATGTCACAATCATTGTCCTTCAACAATTCCACCCAACGTCTATGTCTTATGTTCAAGTCCTTCTGGGTGAAGAAATACTTCAAGCTCTTATGATCGGTGTATATCTCGCACTTCTCTCCATATAAGTAATGTCGCCAAACTTTCAATGTGAATACCACCGTTGCCAACTCCAGATCATGGGTAGGATACCATTGTTCATACTCCTTCAACTTTCATGACGCATAATCAATAACCTTCTCATTTTTCATCAACATGCATCCTAACCCCAATCTTAATGCGTCACTGTATACTACAAACATTCCTCCCTTCGAAGCAAGACTCAACACAGGAGCGGTAACCAGTTGTCGCTTCAATTCCTAGAAGTTGCCCTCACACTTGTCTGACCAAGTGAACTGCAGATTCTTCTGTGTCAATTCTGTCATCGGTGCAGCAATCTTCAAAAACCCTTCCACGAACTGCCTGTAATAACCTGCTAATCCAAGGAAGCTTCTAACCTCCAAGGAAATACTTGGCCTCGGCCAATCCTTAACTACCTCAACCTTGGCTGGATCTACCATAATCCCATATCCACTAACGATATCCAAGGAATGTCACTTCTGGTAGCCATAACTCACACTTCTTAAACTTTGCATACAACCAATGCTCTCTTAATCTCTGTAATACCTGTCGGAGATGCATCTCATGCTCTGCCTCTGAACTTGAGTAAACTAAGATGTCATCAATGAAGACAATCATAAATTTATCTATGAATTCCTTTAACATGTAGTTCATTAGATCCATAAATGTTGATGGGATATTGGTCAAACCGAATGACATGATCAAGTACTCATAATGCCCATACCTCGTACGAAAGGCTGTCTTCAGAATATCCTCATCCTTGATCCTTAGCTGGTGATAACCAAGTCATAGATCAATCTTTGAGAATATCGTCTTTCCCTGTAGTTGATCGAATAGGTCATCGATCCTTGGTAAGGGTACTTGTTCTTGATGGTCAACTTGTTCAACTCCCTGTAGTCTATACACATTCTCAGAATCCCATCCTTCTTCTTCACAAATAAAACCGGAGCACCCCATGGTGAAAAGCTAGGTCTGATAAACCCTAAATCTAGAAGCTCTTGCAACTATATCTTCTTCAACTCCTTTAACTCGCCGGAGCCATTCTACATGGTGGCCTCGACACTAGCTTTGTACCCGGTGCTAACTCAATGACGAACTGAATCTCCCTTTGTGGTGGTAATCTCGGTAAGTCCTCAGGAAACACATCCAGGAACTCACATACCAATCTAGTCTCTCCCGGCCCCATTGGCGTAACTCTAGCGGTATCCACCACACTAGCTAGAAAACCTATACAACCACCTTGTAACAAGTCCCTAGTCCTCAATGCTGATATCATGGGAACACGGGGTCCATACATAGCACCTACGAAAACAAAGGGGTCCTCACCCTCAGGTTCAAAAGTCACCATTTTCTTCCTGCAATCTATAGTGGCCCCATATCTGACTATTCAATCCATTCCAAAAATCATGTCAAAATAATCCACACTCAATTCAATCAAATCTACTGATAGTTCCCTACTATCCACAATCACTTGCAGTGCTCTAATCCAGCTCCCCTGTAGGCAGTATAGTCCCAAACCCCATAGTATAATACTCACTAGGTCTACATAATCTATCGATCACCTTACTAGAAACAAATCAATGTGTAGGACAAAAGTAAATCAATACAATATATGAAAATCCCTCGCTAGAAATCTGGCCTGTCACTACTGAAGGACTAGCATCGGCCTCTGCATGCATCAAGGTGAACACTCAAGCTGGATTCAAGCTATCCACCTTCCTTGGTTCCTCCTTTTTCAGTGCCGGGCAATCTTTCTTGAGGTGTCCAACCACCCCGCACAAGTAACAAGCCTTGGCCCGACATTCGCCTAGATGGCACTTCTTGCACCTTGTGCACTCTAGATAACTTCTCCATGCCTCACCGCCTCCCTAGCGGCCACCCTGGACACACCGACCCCTCCTATCAGGACCAGCAGTGGTCGAGGTGTCAGGGGTCTTCCACTTCTGATCACTGGGGCCTCAGTGTAGTGCCTCCCTGGTGGCCACCCTAGACACCTCGGCCCCTCCTAGTAGTAGCAGTAGCAGCAGCAGCAGCAGCAGCAGTAGTAGTAGTAGTAGTAGTAGTAGTAGTAGTAGTAGTAGTAGTAGTAGTAGAAGGAGGAGGAGGAGGAATATCAGCAGCAACAGGAATAGCAGTAGCAGAAGTAGTAGCAACAGGAGTAGTGGTAGTAGTCATGGTAGTAGTAGTGGTAGCGGTGGTAGTAGTGGTAGTAGTAGCTTTAGCTTTAGCTATTTCATTCATTATTCAAGCATTCTTCAGAGGCTCCAAGCTGCTAAGTTTATTCTAGAGAGAAAACACTAGGGTTTGGAATTTAAAAGCTTTTCAATCTAAGCTTTATAAACACTTGGGAAGTAAGATAGAGTGACATTTTGGTATTGAGGTGTAGATCGAAGTTTTAGTCTATCAAGGTATTCTTAACCTTAGGTTTAATCCATCATAGTTCTTTTATTTTCTTTCAGATCCTAACTCATTATTATGGCTTTTGGTTAGGTATTTAAGTTTCTTGAAACTTAAGGTTTTTCGATAAGTTTCTATCTTGATGGGTTAGAACTCTTTTTCATCTCCATTTCTTTAGAAACCCATGGTTCTTATTGTTGATTTTAGGAGTTTTCAATCCCATTCTTGTCTCCAATATCCTGGTATTTGGTAAGGAAAATAGGTTAGATTATATGTGTTATGATATGTTATGTGCTAGTATATATGTATGAGTATGTTTTTAGTCGCTTGGGGTTTATAGTTGCTTAGATAGCAAACCCCAAGATTTTTTATCGTTATCGTGGTTTAGAGTTATGATTTACCCTACCTCGATTAGTAGACTGAAGACCTAGATGGATTATCATTTACTATTTTGTGATCTAACCTACCTCAATTAGTAGACTGAGGACCTAGATGGTTTTATCACATGCTATGGTAATGAGTTAATGACCATTAATATTGTAGTCCTATATGATATACATTTTTATGTCATATGTTTTATAGTATATGTTTTATGATATAGTCTTATGATTTATGATATATGTTTTTAGTAGATTTTTCTTACTGGGCATTAGGCTCATTCCTTTTATTTTAGATGGTGCAGGAAAATGAGCTTGGAAGGTTGGATGGATTCGTGGCAGCTTGGCATGTGTATTGGGGATGAATTGATTGAATGGACTGCTGGAAGATTGGGGATGACGTTGTTTCAAGTCTTTTAATGTATGTTCTTATGTATTTTCGCACTTAGTTTTTAAACAATTAATTAAAGTTTATATTTGTGTTTTTATGTAAATAACTATGGGATCCCATATTTTATATTCCGTACCGTATTTTGGATTTTTTTTTATAATAAAGTTTCTATTATTTTATGTATGTCTTCAAAAATAGTAGTTATGTTTAGTAGTTTTTAATGGTCCGAGGTCTAGAATTAGTCGGGGCATTACACTCTGCCCCTACCAGACCCTATATATGGAGGCACTGCCTTGTGAACATCCCGTCTCGCAACGTTCTCCCTCCAGATCTTATTCTTTGCCTCCTCAATAGTAAGAGCTATCCCAACAGCCTGGGCATAAGTCATCTCCCCAGGTACTGATGTAATCCTCAAATCTTGGGCTATCATAGCATTAAGCCCTCGAACAAACCTGTCCATCTGGACGCATCTGTAGGTACTAAGTCTGGTGCAAACTTTGCCAGCCTATCAAACTTCAAGGCATACTCAGTAACTATCATACTGCCCTATACAAACCCCATGAGCTCATTCACCTTTGCCACCTTTGACGGCAACATTATAATACTTCTGGTTGAACAGATCTCTGAACCCATCCCAACTCAGAGTGGAAACGTCTCGAGTCTGGGATGTCACCTCCCACCAAATACGGGCATCTTCTCGAAGCATATAGGTGGCATAGGCCACCTTATCATTACCTTCCACCCTCATGAAATCCAGGATGAAGGTGATCATACTCATTCAATGTTCGGCCTTCAATGGATCTGGTCCTCCCTCAAAGACTGAAGGATGTTGTCTCCTGAATCGTTCATAAAGTGGCTCCCACCTGTTCCCAACCTCAAGTGGCTGTACAACTGGTGCCACAGCATGTGGCACAGTAGTTGCAACACTCCCTGACGTAGCTTGTTGTCTCAAAAGGTAAATCTGTTATTCCTGACTTTGTAGCCTAGCTTGCATAATAGCAAGTATCTGTAGCCAGTTCTCAGGGACTGGTGGAGGGTTCTGGCCCTACTCATCATCTCTAGCCTCAACCCTTATGCCAGCTAGTCGTATTGATCACCTTGGATGCATAACTATCCAAGTCTATCTGTAATCAACAACTCGACATTCAGGCAATGATTACAAGTTAACATTCTTTCCATGATCCAACATTGAAACTCAACCAACAATATACAATCAAGATGCAAATAAGCATTTAAGAATTTATTCACATAAAATAGCAATGCTAATAAGCACGCCTTATCATAATCACATAGTAGTCAAGGGTCAGACCCTGTCAGAATATCTCATGCTCCCTATTAATCATGCAAATAAAGCATTTATATTTCATTTAAACATTTAGGCATATAATCACATATATGGTTACCAAACCCTGAGTCGAGCTTGTCTTTAGCGGCGAGTTTACATGGCCAGCCAGTCTTCAGGAACCCTTAAACCTAGACCACTCTGATACCAAGTTGTAATGCCCTAGATAACCAAGACCATTACACTGCTTGTTTAAAATGTTGCCAGAATTGCTAATCAAGTCATTTGAACATAAATGTGAACCTAAGTCAACTAGTACGTTAGGTTTAAAAGATTTTGATCATAAACGGCTAATTTTCATTTAAATAAATGTTTGTTACATGGGATCCCAAAAATAGTAATTACATGGTGGAAAAACAACTCTAAAAAACAGATTCAAGATAAGCCAGTCTAACAGCAAAATTTAGTTTAGAGCTCTAATTCTTGTAAAATTCCCTCGGTCGTGGCGGACGATCTGCTGACACTCTGCCCTCAGACCTCCCCAACTCATGGATGGTCCAATTTCCCTTTTCCTTTACCTGCACCTTGTAGCACCCATGAGCCAAGGCATAGCAAGAAAACCATAAATAACAAACACATATAGCAATATGAGCATATAATCAACCTCAATCCAACTAGTTAAGGTGATCAGCCAAATACAAGCATAAGCTAGACAATGATAAAAATATACTTTTAGACATTTATCTCAATCAGTAATACAAACAATTAGGTGTCGGCGCCCTTAGGCCGAGCCCTCTGGTTATTTAGCTGATCCCAGCTCGCTTAGGCCAAGCTACGTTCAGTACGATTATCATCAACCCTGGCACCCTTAGGCAGTACTTTCATATCGCACATAACAACCATATAATTATGGAATACATACATTAAATTTCAAGGAATCTCAATCGTGTTCACAACCACATAGGTGCATTTTCTTACCTCAAATCTCGAGCGATAAATAAAGAGCGGTCCTGAGCACGATCCTCAATTGTGAGCCTTAACGATAATCCTAGTCACAATCATCAGTGGTTAACGATCAAACTTTAATCCAATTAATTTTTTTGGAAACAAATACTAGCCTGTGAGACCTCGAATTCTACTAAACCGGGTTGTAGAATTCATCCCAAGCACTTAGGTTTGAAACCCCGTGCCTCCTCGAGCCTAAAATCCTAAGATCCCTTCATTTTCCATTTAAGGCTGCAACTTGCCCTTTAGGGCAACGACCTGCCCTTTAGATAGAGGCCAAGCTGGAGAACACGGGCCACGACTTGAACACCTCTGGGTCACTGCACGCCTGGAAAATCAGAGGCATCCCAGCCTCTTCAAGTACGCGGGCCGCGAACCCTGAAGAAAAGGGCCACGGACGGAGACCCCAAACCCAGAAATTCCACTTTTTCTAGCGTTTTTCCTCGAGTTTAAACCTTAAAATTCAATCCTAATCAACATCCAACCTCATAACTAAGCTTGAAATCCTTATCCCTATAACCTAAACACCACAACCAACCCATTAACCATTTCTTACTCCCCTCAAACACCCAAAATTAGTCTTGGAAACCATGTTCATGCAAGCTTTAAGTTCTATCATTATTCCAACAGAATTCAACAATTACAACTGGAAAATTACCTCTATTTATGGATTGAATTCCCCAGCTATACTCTGTCTACTTCTAACCTCAATTCCTCAGGTTTTCCCAGCCCAAACTCAGCTCAGTTCCTTGTATTTTCTTCAAGCTTCTTCATTTTCCCTTTGTTCTAGAGAGAGGAAGGAAAGAAGGTGTATGATGAGAGAGAGTGAGAGCTGAGGAAATGTTTGAGAGTATTCTGGTTTTGTCTAGGATTTCCACTGAGTTTATCCTTAACTCTAAAAGACCAAATTTCCCTTAAGCTTTCCAAGGCCCCTAATTTCCTCAGGGTTAAAATAGTCATTTACTGATCCCCGTTAATTCCTCAAGTCATCCTACCAATTCCCTATTAATCATCTCACGTCCAACTAATTACCAAATACTTATTTGTTACTCAATAAACACCAAATATACATTAAACCTCCCAAAATACCCCTAAGCTCACCCCGAGTCAGATATTAAACCTCATTGTGTCTATTTCGCTAATCCGCTCACTAGGATCGCCTCGAGCCGTGTACTGCAAATATTTCCACATAATAATGTGTTCTCAACCATTTATCATATATAATCACATTTATATCCTAACAGGCCAAAATTACAGATATGCCTTTATAAACAATAAAGGGCCCACATGTATATCTAATACTCATAAACATGCATATAATATATTCACATCCTCATGCATATCATGCATGCCACATAGTCACGCATCTAAATCACATAATCAAATACATATCCAATTATGCCCTCCTGGCACGCTAATCAAGGCTCTAACACTATTACCATTTTTGGGTCGTGACAGGTATTTACGGCCAACAATGAATAAAGTTACAATGGATTATGTGTGAAAATGTGACAAGTGCCAAAGATTCTCTAAGATACCTTGAGTAGCTCCTAATGAGCTTAGATTCCATGACCCTTTGTTGTATGAGGGATAGATCTGATCGGGCAACTACCTATAGGAAAAGGAGGAGTCAAGTTCACAGTCGTTGCTGTGGACTACTTAACTAAATTTGATTGAGGCAGAGCCATTTGCAACTATTACTTCTAAGAAAGTACTTGACTTTGTAGTAAAAAATATTATATGTAGATATGGCCTTTCAGAAAAGATAGTTTCAGAAAACGGTACTATGTTTGACAATGATATATTTACGGACTTTTGTACAAGGCATGGTATTTCAAAATGTTTCTCTGCAATTTCTCATCCTCAAGTGAATGGACAAGTAGAAGCTGTCAACAAGACTTTGAAAGATATAATGAAGAAATGACTCGAGCTAGCCAAAGGAAACTGGTCAGATATTTTGCCAGAGGTGCTATAGTCATATCGTACTACTGCTCGCACGTCAACTGGTCATACACCATTTTCCTTAGCATATGGGTATGAAGCAGTAATACCAATTGAGTTAACCCCTCCATCGAATCAACAAAGCACATATGACCTAGCCTAAAATCATCAATTGTTGGCTGAGACTCTTGATTTGATCGAAGAACGACAATAGTAGTCATAGTTGTGAGTAGCTGCTTACCAACAAAAAAGTTGCTCGATATTTTAACTCTCGAGTTAAGGATAGAAAGTTTTCCACGAGAGATCTAGTCTTACAACAAGAGTTCCAAAACACCTGAGATCCTGCAACAAGAGTTTTGGGGCCTAACTGGGAAGCACCGTACCAAATCGTAGATGTTTTACAGCCAGGCACGTGCAAACTTGCTCGATTAAATAGTGAACTAGTTGCAAGATATTGGAATGACGAACACATAAGAAAATATTATCAATGACACTGGTCGACAGACATGTTTATGCCCATTTTTCACAACTAGTCTATTTCTTGTTTTGTTAATTTTTTTTTTTTTGTAAAGGCATGTTTTAACCCATTTTCATAATAAATAATTATTTCCTAGATTAATTTTTTTTACCTAGTCGTAAGGCAAGTTTATGCCCTTTTTAAAATGACCAGTTATTTAATAATATTCAATTCCCAATATTTTCATTTAGAAATATTCATTGCTCGTACGAATTTTTTAATTCAATAGACATGATTTTGTCCATTTCACTACTAGTTATTTACAAGGGAGTGTGCTTGACACATTCAAATCTTGCCAATTTTTGTTAATTTTAACAAGTATTGCTTAACATGTGTGATTTTTTCATAAGAAGTATACTGCTTTATGAATTTTATTTTGAGAAGCAGGATTAGCTCGAAGAGGCCTTGTTATTTTGCAAGTGACTAGGGACTTACCTCCTCGATCACCTGGGGGGGATATAGGGTATAAATTGTTACTCATAAAAAAAGAGAGTAAAAAGCACAGTTGAGTATTACTTAGATTTTTTTTTTCAAAAATTATAAAGTGTTGTGCTTCTTTCAAAAGAACATAGAAATTAAAAACTTTTCTTGTTCACACATGTAGGAAAGTTAGAAAATTTATACAGTAATTAATTGTTATATCTAGTCAAATAACAAGCAACATATTACATGTGATGCAAGTAAAATATTATAAAAATATCCAAGATTAAAAACTACCTGGCCAACCAATGTTTTTACATCACAAACCTTATTGTTCGGGTGTTCAAATATAATAAGAGAAAAATAAAAATCCAACATCATTGGTTGATAATACCCTCCTCGACATGCTCCAACACTTGGTCACCATCAGGATTGACAGAGATCTCTAGCTCAGGGATCTTAGGAGTAGCAACCTCATCAACTTCTTCAGCCTTGTGAGCAACACACTTGGAAATCTCTTTTTTCTTGGAGACCAGCAGACAGGTAGTCAAAATTTTCCTACTTGTTGTTTTTCCATAACATGAAAAAACAATTGGAGGTAGCGTTTTTGAATCTAGACATATCTGAGGAGTTTTTATCCTTTTGATGAGAAATCTCCTCCTTGAGCTTCTTTATTTGGTCCCCGTTGTCCTTTTGCCTCTGCCTATGCAACTCAAGGAGACGGGTTTGCTTCTTCTTCTTCTTCTCTAGAAGAGCCTTAATGACTTTGATCTTCCCCTTGATCTCGGTATTCTTCTCCTTAAGATCCGTCTTGATATCCTTTGTTGTCTCATGGTTTATTTTATTGGCCTCGTTGAATTTCTCCAAAGATACCCTTGTCCTTTTTAGCTCATCGGCAATGACCTTTGCTCAAGGTCGAGTATGAGCAAACATCATCATACCCTGCAAGATAAAAAAAAAAAAAGAGGCCAGATTCGAGCAAGACACTTATGTAAAATATACAAATAGTAAAGGAGAAAATGGAGGTGCTTACCTACAGAACCTCTCACATGGCCCGACCAAAGTCCTGGTCTATTGAGACCTCCTCGAGGGTAGAAAAGCCTCAACACTTAGGCAATGTTGGGGGAGCTTGAGTGTGTGGGTGTAGATTGCCTCAACTAAGGACTTGAAGCGTTGAAATATCTTTGGAGATGTGCTTGTATCAATTGTCGAGTCTACTGGAGAGCTGCTCAATGAGGGAGGAGCCTGGTTAGCTTAAGGAGACTGGTCGGGAGGAGCCTGGCTTGGTGCAGGCGGGACAATGGCCGCAAGAGGATCCTACGTAGATCGTTTGACTAGAGGATGGTCTTTGATTGACCCAACATCAATTGGGGTTTTTCTTTTCAATGTTTTTCTGGTCGAAGTAAGAGAAGGGGATGAAGCATACAACTCAAAGATCTCAGAGTCTGACATGATTGTAATCAAGAGTTGATTGTTGGAAATAATGCCCTTAAATCAATTGTATTTGACAAATGTTTTAAATGAAATAAATAAATGAACTAAATTATTATTTATAGACTATGTCCGATATTATGTTGATAATATTAAGTAAATATCAGAAAATTTTCAAACTTTATCTATGTGGTCTTAATCTCATATTGGTGTGACAGGATTCAGATTAAGATAATAAACTTGAAATAATTCGCAGTAAAATAAAGTTATGGAATCTTTAGATTAATTACTACTAGTACGGTTTGCTAGTATTATGAATACATGTAACCTAGATCCAGGTCACTAGTGTAGTAGGACACTTTAGTAAAGGTACTTTATATATAGTAATATATAGAACTGGACCAAATGTGATTTTTTAATAATTGTTTAAACATCGTTTCATAGTATTAATCAAACATATCAAACAATGATCATGTAACGACCCAAAATCACTAATAAGGCTTAAGGGCCTGGATTAGTGTGACGGGAGGGCATAATTGGTTTAGGTGTGAATTTATTAATTTAATGTGTGATTATATGATAAACATGCTTGTATGGTTATATGAATGCAAATGTGATTATATGCTAAAATTGTGAGAACCACATTATTATGTGGGTAAATTTGCAGCATGCGACTTGAGGTGATTCTAGGGAGCTAGATAGCAGGAAAGTCACAACGGGGGCTTAATACTTGACTTTGGGCAAGTCAAGGGGTATTTTTGGTATTGGGTGGTTATTTAGGTTATCGGGTTATGGAAATAAATAATTGGAGATATATTTGAGGTTAGGAAGCTTAGGTGGGAATATTGGGGAATTTTACCATTTTTCCCTCGGGGACGTTTCCGGCACCCCGAGCCTCAGGATTAACTTAATTACCTAAGGATAGACCAAGTAAAAACTCAGAACTCGGTGGAAACAAAGGAACCGACCCTCCCTCCTCTTCCTTTTCATTTTTCTCTCAAGGGGAAACCACTAGAACCTAAGGAATTTAACTGGGAATTCAGTGGATTGAGCTGGAGTTTTGGAGGATTAAACTAGTGTTCAGCTAAGGGGTTCAAACAAGATTAAGGTAAGTCATAAGCTTTGTGCATGGTGATTAATTCTATGTTAATGGCTGGTTTTGAGGTGTTTATGGATTTTGATATTGAAGATTGAATTGAAGCTGAAACTTGGGGGTTAGCTCAGAAATCTTTAAGAGATTTGGTTCATCGAAGAAGGTAAACTCCAATTCATGATTTAGTGTTTGAATTCTGAGTTTTTATGACTGGTTTTGTTGTTTTTAAGCATTTGGGTTTTAGAGATTAAAGTGGTGTTTTGAAGGGTTTTTAGATTAGGTTTCTGTTGGCTTAAGCTTCTGAAATCATGCATGAATGTTTGTGATAGTTGTCGTATATAATTGGGATGGTTTTGGATGGTTTTGAGTGAGGTTTGAGAGTTAAAAATGGAGGTTTTTCTGGGTTCGAAGGGGTCGGGCCGCGACATAGTTCTTGGTGAGCCGCGGCCCTCTGAAGCTGAAGTGTGCTGAGGAAGAAGGGCGGGCCGCGGCATGGGGCTTGTAGGGCTGCGGCCCTTGTCTAATTCTGAGTGTGGGAGGGCTCTGTTTGAGGGCCATGCTGTGGCATGGGAGGCTAGAGCCGCAGCCCTTAAGGAAATTAGGGGTTTTGGATTTTAAGCATGGGAATTTAACCTAGGGTGCTCGGGATCGAATCTACTACCGTGCTTGGTGGATTTCGATGTTCTGAAGACTAGAACCTTATTTAGAAGCCCTTTTACAATTATTAATGGTATCCCTTATCTTGGTTGTGACTAGGTTTAAGCTAGGGGTTCGGGAAACAGATTGTGCTCAACAAGAATCTCGCGTAACCAGTACGTTTAGAAATTAAAGGTAAGAAACGTGTACCCGGATGTGGATTTATAATGGGACTAAGGGTTCCCTGCTTTGCATACTTTATAGAGATGGTATTATGCCATGTAAATAGTAAATGAGCGGCCTAAGAGTGCTAGATTTTACATTAGTGCACAGGGCGCGGCTCGGCCACTGGTAGCTAAGGACAGCTTATTATGCAATGAGCTCGGTTTAAGTGGGCCAGAGTCAGTTGGGTAAACAGAGGGTGCGACCTAAGGTGTCGACCCTGATTATCATGTGATTTAATTGTTATTATTGATTGGTGGATTTGTCATGCTGAACAGCTGAGTGTTGATTGGCTGAATCTTGGTTGTATCTATGTGCTATGTGGTTAATGTGATATGTTAAGTGTATGATCATGCTTAAAGGGTTGTTCAATTGTTATCATTTTTCATTATATAATGTTATGTTTTCTTGCTGGGCCTTTGCTCACGGGTGCTACATGGTGCAGGTAAAGGCAAGGGAAAGCTTGATCAGCCCTGATTAGGAGAGCTCTGAGAGCAGAATGTACATGGCCAGCTGCTCAACTGCCACAGTTGAGGGGGAGCAGGAACAGGAGAACCATAAACGTCTGTTTTTCCCTTAGAGTGACCAATGGTTGTTTGAACTCTAGAAATTTTGTAAAATGACTTTTAAACGTTGTTTGTTTTGGGATGTCATGTGTAAAAATGTTTTGTTATGTAAAATGTATCTTTTGAGACCAAAATCTTTTAACCCTAGCACATTAATGATTTCAATGACACATTTTTAACTAATTGACTTGATTAGCAAGTCCTGCACCTTTATAAGTACACAGTGTAGCGGTCTTGGTTATCCAGGGTGTTACAGATCATATACACAATGTTCTTAATCATGAGGTTGCTATGAACTCCCATATATGTCATTTGATCATTTGATTCATGTGTTAAGGTTTGTCAGAATGATCAGACTAAGAACAATTGTTTTGGGGAGCCAATGATATATATGACTGGGGACATAGATTAACAAATATGGAATCTATACCTTTTTACAGATTGAATAATGGTTCCCTATTGGGTTGACTTTTGGAACTGAAAAGGTTATGAGAGCTCATGTCACAAACTTGTTGTGACACAACCTTCACTAGTGAAGTCAGTGGTACTCTAGAAACAAGATATAGTTAAAAGGGTAAAACAATAATTTTATTCCTTTTTAATTATGAACCATTAATATAGGATTAATGTTGTATGTAATGATTATATCAATGGACACTTTATTCTTTATGTAAGTACTCTGTAGATATATGTCTATGATTATCAAGAGTTCAATCTCATATTTATAGTAGAGTAATCATGAGATTAATAAATATGATAATTGAATCAAAGAGCTTTGATTAATAATCTAATATTTATTGGAGCTTGATATTATAGGTCCATAGGTTCTGAGGATGGCTCTATCAACACTATATCAAGGAAAGAGTTGATACAATGGTAAAATTGTAATTTGGAAATTTGAGAAGAATTTTATTCTTTGGGTCAAATATACAATTATATAATAATTGAGGTTGAATAATTAATTTAAAATTAATCATTAAATATTTGAAAATATGTTTATTAATGTAAATATATAATTTCGAAATATATATAAAAATTAATTAATTAATTTATGAAATTAATTATTTATTTGAGTGGGAGAAAATAAAATTGGTACGTTAAAATAGTTATTGATTTATTGAATTTTAAAAGATGATCATCAATTTGAATTTTGAATTTAAAATTTAAATATTGAAATATGGCTGTGATATTTTCCTTAAAAAGATAATATCATAATTTGTGGGAAGGATTGATTTTAATTAAATAAATAAATAAAAGAAAAATGCAATATCCCTGAAAAGGGAATACTACTACATGCATGACACAGTCTAGGGACTGTGCCATGCGTGTAAGACAATGCAGATAAAGTATCTATGTTGTTTTTATTTTGTTTATTTAATTAATTAATAATTTGAAAATAGATTTTTTCAAATTTGGTAAGTTAGATATTTACCTAAATCAATTCATATCATTGATGACCTGTGAAATTGTCCAACGGTCGTATGTACAGTATATGACACCTTTTGAACGAAATAAATATAATATACGACAGAGTACATATATCTAAACAAACACACATAAATTTATAGTGGTTCAACCCTGTTCTCATGAACAGTAATAACCTAATCCACTTAGTCTTTAGTATTGAACCACATGATAAACAATTACACACATGACCTGTAGAGTTCACTCATCACCAATTTGCCCAGAGTTTCTCCCCTGAAAATATTTGTCTAAAAATCGATCTCACAAACCCACCCCCTTAAATGAAGCTTTGGGTCATTTATAGTTCCCAGGGGCTGTAACATGATCATCAAGACTGGGGATCGTGGTTTGGTACACGATCGTTGTGAGTGGAGATACGCGTCCACCTCCCCATGATTATGAGACCGTGGGTCTTTTCATTGTTTCTCTAGATCGTGGTTGACAATGCATTATTGAAACCTTCGGGAAAATGCTAAATATTGGTTGGTCTATGAGACTTAGGTGCTAGGCCAGATGACCCTTTAGAGCTTGGGTGCTAGGCCTGATGACCCTCTAGGTGCTAGGCCTGTTGATTTTCTGGGTGCTAGGCCTGACGACCTTCTGGGTGCTAGGCCTGTTGACCCTCTAGGTGCTAGGCCTACTGGTGACCTTCTGCTTGAACGTGCATGAACTTCATCAAGCAAAGTGTATTTGGGAGTTTAGGCCGACCACCCTATGAAAATAGGGTGGGTCGATCACCCATGTGGCTCTTGAGCATGTCAGGCCGACCACCCCTAGGTTGTGTAGGCCTAGTCGAGTTCCTATAGGTTGTGGACCTATCCTTTTTCATTATTCAATACTTTGTCGTTTTTCCATGACTTGTGATGCCACGTGCTGCTTTCTCATTCGCCACATCATCTCTTGAATTTTGAGGGATAACATTTGTCCCCCAAGTTTATCAAACTGTGTTCAATATTACGGTAAACTTGATCTGGCCCGAGAAATATATCGCAGCAGTACTCTAACAGCAAAGTCCCTCGGAACATTACATAGTACTTTTATCAACTATCGATAATTTTTTCAGCACGTATTTTTCAAGGATAATTGTAATTCCTAAAAATAATTATATTTTTCGAGTAAAATTAATTTCTGAAAAAAAAATTGGTATATTTTTCAAGGAATTTTGAAGTCCTAAAAATATAATATATTCAAGGAATCTTAATTCCTAAAAATATAAGATATTTTTCAAGGAATTTGAATTTCTAAAAATATGGTTAGCCTGAGAGGCTATAAGTAGAGACTCACTCATCACATCCCATACCCATGCACCTATCTCAAGAAAATTATGAGCTCTGAATTCTCCAAGTCTTGATCAACTATGCGCATTTTCTCTTGGGTAAGTATTCTTTCCCAATCTATATGTCTTTGATGAATTTATTTGAATTTCCTTGCTTTGCTCTACCTTCATTCTAAAAAACTAACTTGTTTGAACCAAAAACTTGTTTTAAATAAAAAATTGGCTTGATCATAGATTCTTTTTGGGTGATACTGTAGGGTTTAAGGCCAGTAAGCCGACCACCTTCAGATTCACTAGCACGGGCGATTTCCAGGCTTGTAAAACCCTTCGCCGAGCACCCTTAAGTTTTCCTGATTTGGGCGATTTACAGGTTTATAAAAATTAGGGTTGGGTGATTTTTAGGGCTTCACATCTAGCCATAGGAGACTTCTAGGGTTTCAAATCCTGTGATTTTCAGGGTTCCAAATACAAGCCTAGGTCACATTCCCTATGCCATGAGCAATCTCTAGGGTTCCATAACCCAGGTGGTCAGCCTTAACCCTAGCATAGGCCGACCACCACACTCCTTGGGTGGCATGCCATTTCCATCATAGGCCGACCAACCCTAGGGTTTCACTAGCCTGGGCGATTTCCAAGCTTATGAATTTCACCATGGACTAACCACCCTAGGGCTTCTATGGGCCAAGAACCTTAGGGCTTCTTTATCATGGGTGATTTCCAAAGTTCCCAAGCCTGGGTGGTTGGCCCAAACCTTAGCATAGGCCGGGCACCATATTCCCTGAGTCTTTGGTAGCACAACCAAGACAACAAGGGGTTTTCTGCCCCAGCAAGGGTGGAACGACGGAAGTTTTGAGAATTCAAGAAGGTGATTTCTAGGGATCCAAGATCTAGGGTGGCCAGCCCAATCATAGATCGACCACTCGGGACCCTAATTTTTTTTCTTTTAATTTCTTCACTTTTGCTTCATAGTAATGGATATGCCCTCACCTATTGGCATATATGGCTCATGGTAGGGAGTTTCATTACATTGATATACTAACTTTACTTTTGTCCTTTCTTTTTTGCAAATGTCCAACTCTTCTTTGTCTGACAAGTCTTTGAGTGAGCATACTCCCCAAGAGCCGTTGGAAAGGGTGAAAAGGACTCTCTCCCATTCCACTCTATATTTATCCAGGGACAAAGATTTCTTGAAAAGGTATAGCCCAATGGTGAGAGTAAAATAGACAACTCGGCAACCCTCTGAAGATAATCCTCATATTGCCAGGCACATCACTCAAGGCTCTTCTTAGATCTTTTCTCAGCATAGTACGAAGTCATTCTTCTCAACGAAGGGCACATCTCAACGAAGTCATTCTTCTCAGCAGAGTCTGTTTGGTCAGCGAGACTCCTCGCAACGCCCTTTGCACCGAGATACCAGTAGGGTTCCTCATCACTCTTCTTATCAGCAAGAACATACTAAGGGCTCTCATCACAAGGCTATTCACCCTTAGGAGCATTTTATTCATAGGTTCTGGCCTAAGGTGGTTCTCCCTTCTCCCAAGAGCATGACAGTCTCGCCAGCTACGCAACTAAAGAAGAAATGACAAAAAGAGCTCCATTCATCAGATTCTGGGGCCACCTTTGCCAGTGAGATCATATAGAAACCGGTTGAGAAGCCTCGCCTTGCTGATTACGAGGTGGTTTGGTTCAAAGGGCTTACTTCTGAAATGACTAAAGATAAGGTAAAAAACTTATGAAAGACCTTCAACCTTTTTGGCATTTCTATTACTATCCCTGGTCCAGATGATTGAGCTGAGGACCCCCTTTGGGTATGTGTGCTTGGACACGCTCTACCATTAAGTCTGGGGCCCTACTTCCTCTTCATCCGTTCTTTTGGAGCGTGGCAAATTATTTTGGTATTAGTCCCTCTCAGTTGGCTCCCAACATTATCTTGGTGTTATCTACGTTGTATATTATCTATCATCATAGAAAATGGGCTGCTGCAGTACCTCGTGAGATCCACTACTTGTTTGATCTGAAGATAAACCCTTCTCAACACAACTCGGGATACTTCTACTTCCACCATTATGTGAGCGAGGGTACCGACACCTTCTTGGAAAAGATATCTGGAAACAGCAAGGCATTTAGATATGCCAACAACTATTTCTTCACTAAGGACGCATAGGCCAAAAACTCCAAGTTCAAGCATGTCGAGCCTTTTTATAGACCGCTTCTGACCCACGCCATGACTGTTAGGGCCAAGGAATTGATTTCCATGACCCCTGAGGAGAAGAATTTCAAGACCCTCGTTAGTTCAAAGAACATTAGGAAGGCCAGGTTGTTTCCTTCTACTATCATCGATGTTCCAGATGAAGACTGCTTGGGCATTATTCATATCGAGGAGGTTTTTATCTTCATTCCTGCTAGCTAGACAGGAGGGTGATGAGGTGGGTGCATCTGCGCACTCACTACTTGCTTCAGATGATTTTGATGAAGCCACGTTCGAACCCTAATCTCATTTGGAAGGTTTCACACTTTTATCATCTTTACATTATGTTTTGTCTGTGTTTGATATCTTGCTAATATTTGATCTTCTTTTGTAGGTTCAAATATGTTCTACTTTGTTCACACCCAACAAAGGTCGACTCCATCCGAGACTAGCCCTTCCGTTTGAATGACTAAGAGGGCGAGGATTGAGCCTGCGTCGATAACGGAGGTTCGTGCCGAGGTGCCTCCTCTAACTCTTTTGGCATCTAGTCCTGTCACAGAGGTGGAGCCATCCTTGCCTACTCCAGTTCCTCCTAGTATCACTAATGCGGGTGCCTCCTCTGTGCCTACTCCCTTATCTGAGCCACACCAGTTCGCCATACGGAATTTAGGTGCCATCATGGACCAAGTGTCCCATATGAAGCAGACGAAAACAACCTTTAATGGGATTAAGAATGAGGACTTAAGCACCATCCTCACGAAGCCACTCCTTGACATTCAAAGTGTAAGAGCTCTACAATTTTCTTTTTGTCTGGTTAGCTTGTGTGCTGACGTTATCTAACACTTGTATGCTTTTTTTTGCAGGTGTTGATGTTGGTCGCCCATGCCCATGATAGGTCTATATAGTATACCTCTACGCTTTCCAACCTTTGTTCTACGCTTGAAGTTGTGCGCCAGGAGGTGCTGGACCTTAGGCGCGTTCTTGGCTCTAGGGATGCGTACATTGCTTTGAAAGATGAAGAGATCAGCACTCTCCGCAGTACCATGGAGCTCACATGGAGCTCAAACAGTAGAAAGTGACCGAGTTGACTCTCAGGGTAACCCAAATGGAGGGGAAACTTGTCGATCAGCTCAAACAGTCTGAAGCTGAGAAAGAGAAGATGATTACTGACATGGACCAACTACGGAAGGATGCTCTTGTTGAGAAGGAGCAAGAGGTCAATGCTGCCCGGGACAAGGCTCGAGAGGAGTATTCAGAGACAACTTTCTCTTGCTTTTACTTGATCTGGAAGTCCAACAAAGATCTAAACTTGGATTTCCTTCCCGAGAAAACACAAGCAAAGGAGCTAAAGAAGTGTCTAGCTTGTGAGGCTGCCGAGGCTCAGGGTGATCTTTCAGACAATACTCCTCACACTAGTTAGTCTTCTTTTGGTCTTTTACTCTTTCTTTCCTTTCGTGCCATAAGTGGGGCACCTTGTACTTGACAGTTTTTGCATATGGCATTTTATGCCTTTATACTTTTTTTTTGTTATGAGTACTCAGTGTATTGATTGAAAAAAATTATTCCCAATGCTTACTAAGTATATCAACTCACAACCCTCATTAGTTTAGGTATCAGTATACTCTGAACGCATGTATTTCACATGCTATACTAACCTTAGTCCTTTACGTTTATCATGCTAACAACCATCGTAATGTGAGTAGTACAATACTTCACCAAGTACCACAAACAAAAACAGTCAAGTCGACCACCCTATGGGTGACACCTTATAGGGTTGATGGTCTGGCCGACCACCCTATAAGGGACTTCACTAGGAGTCTCCCTACCAATGCCTTTTTTGTTTTTATTTTTTGCACTTTCAGAACATATGTTGAACAAATGTCGTAGAAAAACTTGAGCTTGCTTAGTACATAGGGTCACATCCATACTGCTTGTGTATACCTCGATTGGTATGTACTATATGCCCCCCAAGTGATCATGGGTTTAAAAGGCTTCATCACTTGCTACTTGACCATGCCTTACTTCTAGTGTTTAGACACATAGTACTATCCTTTTCACCCAATGATGCAAGCAGCAAATGCTTGTCCCTCATTGGTAGTCAGGTGATGGTTTCATACTCAGTAGTAATGATACCTATACATAGATGCAGATTGTGTAGCAAGTGTCGATCATGATTCACGTAATCTCTAGTGTACTCGTTATAATGATTGTAGACATAAGTGTCTAAGTTGGACCAATCGGGTCTTGATGGGCTAATCGAGCCTGTAACGAGTCTTCGATCAAATTATTAATTGTTCCCTTAAGGGTCAGATTCGATTATGATCCGATGATGGCAAATGGTCCTCAGACCAGTCTTTTTTGTTGATCGTATAAGTCGATAGGTTCCTCAAGAACTAGGATCGAACATGATAAAAATAATTGGGCAACAAGGTCCTAGGACCAGTCTCTCTTTTTGATCATGTGGGTCGATAGGTTCCTTAAGAACTAGGATCGAACATGATCAAATAATTTGGCGACAAGGTCGTAGGACCAGTCTCTCTTTTTTATCGTGGGGGTCGATAGGTTCCTCAAGAACCAGAATCAAACATGATCAAATAATTTGGCGACAATGTCCTAGGACCAAACTCTCTTTTTTGATTGTATGGGTCGATAGGTTCCTTAAGAACCAAGATTGAACATGATCCATAATGGAGACAAGTCCTCAGACCAGTATCTTGTTCGGATCTTATGGGTCGATAGGTTCCTCAAGAACCAAGATCAAACATGATCTATAATGGCAATAGGTCCTCAGACCAGTCTCTTGTTGGGATCTTATGGGTCAATAGGTCCTTCAAGGACCAGAATCAAACATAATCCAATGGGGTTGATGACAAGGTCCTAGGACCTATCTCTCTTTTGGATCATATGGGTCGATAGGTTCCTCAAGGACCATAATCGAACATGATCCGATGATTTGACGAAAAGGTCCTAGAACCTGTCTCTATTTTAATGAAATTTAAAGAATTAAGTGAAACTTCAGAAATTAAATTCATTCATTCATTGAAGCACAATGGTTGTTACATAGATAATTTAAAAATAATACATTTGCAAATTAAAACTTGTGTCTTCACTGATAGTACCGGCGAAGGTGTTCACCATTCTAGTAGTTTTTTATTAGTTCTCCATTCATTCGAGCTATCTTGTATGTCCCTAGTGGGATCACCTCCTCTACAAGGTATGGCTCTTCCCAATTAGGTCCTAGTACCCCTGTTGTGGTGTCCTTAGTGTTTAGGAACACCCTCCTGAGTACTAAGTCTCCAACTTGGAATTTTGATCCTTCACCCTGAAGTTGAAGTATCTGGCCACTTTTTGTTGGTGTGCTGCTACTCTGAGAATTTCCTTTTCTCGTCTTTCTTTGATTAAATCGAGCGACTCTTCTATTAGTTTATGGTTCCTCCCTTGATCGTATGCCTCTATTCTATGCGATGGAGGAGTGAGCTCAACTGGAAACATGACTTCATACCAAAACTCCAAAGAGAATGGCGTATGGCCTGTTGCTGTTTGAATCATTGTTCGATGTGACCATGGGACCTTTGGAAGTAATTCTAGCCAAGCTCATTTGGTTTGTTCAAGGCGTTTCTTCAGAGTTTCTTTGATGGTATTGTTCACTGCTTCTACTCGACCATTAGCTTGGGGGTGTGCTACTGAGGGAAAGCTCTTTGTGATTCCATGCCTCGTACAAAAGTCGGTGAACATATCACTGTCGAATTGAGTCCCATTATCTGAGACTATCTTCTTCAGTAGACCGAATCAACATATGATATTCTTCACCACAAAGTCTAAGACTTTCTTCGATGTGATGGTGGCGAGCAGATCTGCTTCAGTCCATTTGGTGAAGTAGTCTACGACAACAATAGCAAATTGGACTCCTCCTCTTCCCGTGGGTAGCTTCCCGATCAGGTCGATTCCCCATGCAGTGAAGGACCAAGGGCTTTGCATTTGTGTTAATTCATTAGGTGCCGCCCGGGGTATCTTGGAGAACATCTAACACTTGTGGCATCTTATGACATACTCCATCAATTCTTCGTTCATCGTCGGCCAAAAGTATACTTGTCTTTGGATTTTCTTTGATAAGATCTGCCCCCAGCATGATCTCCACAAAACCCCTCATGTACCTCGATCGTTAACATCTTTGATTGGTCTGGTGTAATGCACCTTAGCAGTGGTAGGGAGTACCCTCGTCGATACAGGACCCCTTCGACTATCATCTATCTTCCAGCTTGTCTCACCAACTTCCTTTCTTTGTTCCAATCACTGGGTACTACTCCTTGGTTGAGATAGTTAATAATAGGGGTCATCCATGTATCTCCTAACTCAATAGGTAGTGCCACCTGCTCGGTTATGCTTCTTTCCGCCAAGTATTCGACGGGAATGAAATTTAGGGTGTCCATGTCTTTAGCACTTGCAAGCTTGGCTAAGGCATCAGCATTGTCATTCTACTCTCTTGGGACTTGTGTAATTGAGTATTTCTTGAACTGTGCCAAGAAGTCCTTCACCTTGTTCAGGTATTGCACCATCCTAAGTCCCTTAACTTGATACTCTCCCAATACCTGGTACACTACTAGTTGGGAATTGCTGAATACCTCCTGGGACTGTGCATGCACATCTCGAGATAAGCATAATCATGCTAGGAATGCCTTGTACTCAGCCTCATTGTTTGAAGTGTTGAATCCAAATTTGAGAGCGCAGTTTATTCAGCGATTCTCTGGAGTGATCAGTATGATTCCTGCGCCTGAGTTGTGTTCATTGGATGCTCCATCAACATATAGCTTCCATACGAGAGTATCTCCTTCCTTCTTGGTATCTCCATTCTCCGATTGGTAGGAAGGGTCTTCAAGGTTGGCACCTTTGACTATGAAGTCTGCCAATGCTTGTCCTTTTATTGCTGTCCTCGAATGATAAGTGATATCAAACTGTCCTAAATCCACCACCCATTTAAATCATCCCGAGGCCTCTGGTTTCTAAAGAACATGTCGTAGCGGTTGATCGGTTAGGACTCAAATCGAGTGAGCTTGGAAGTATGGATGTAGCTTTTGAGAGGAGATTATTAAATAGTAGGCTATTTTTTCAAGAGGGGGATACCTAGACTCCACACCTACTAGCCTTTTACTGATATAGTATACATAGTGTTGTACCTTGTTCCATTCTTTCACCAAAATAGCGCAGAGTGCATGCTCGGTGATTGCCAAATATATGAATAGTACTTCACCATCTATTGGCTTTGCTAGGACGAGAGGTTGAGCAAGATGCTCCTTCAAGGCTTGGAAAGCTTTCTCAAATTCCTCGATCCATTGGATCTTCTTGCTGCCCCTCAGCAAGTTAAAGAAGGTGACGCACTTGTTCGTAGACTTTGATATGAACCTAATGAGGGCAACTACTCTCCCTGTTGAGCTTCGCACTTCTTTTATTGTGGTAGGTGACTTCATGTCGATCAATGCTTTGATCTTCTTGGGGTTAGCCTCGATTCCATCTGAATTGACTATGTATCCGAGAAACTTACCAAAACCAACTCTAAAAGAGCACCTGAGAGGATTTAACTTCATGTGATACTTTCTAAGTATTGCAAACCATTCCTCCAAGTCTTGAACATGCCCTCCAACTTCTTTGGACTTGATTAACATGTCATCGACATATACCTCCATATTTTTGCCGATCAAGTCTCAGAATAGGCCATTCACTAAATGCTGGTAGGTGGCTCTTGCATTCTTCAAGCCAAATGGCATTACCTTATAACAGTACAATCCTTTGTCTGTCCTGAAGCTGGTATGTTCCTCGTCGGGAGGGTGCATGCTTATCTGATTATACCCATAATATGCATCCATGAACGAGAATATTTCATGTTCTGCAGTTGCATTGACCAGTTGGTCTATTCTGGGTAGTGGGAAGCAGTCTTTGGAGTAGGCCTTGTTCAGATCTATAAAGTCCATGCATGTCCTCCACTTTTCGTTTGGTTTGGGGACCAGCACGGGGTTCGATACCCAGTCTAGGTAGTAGGCCTCCCTTATAAAACTATTTTTCTTGAGCCACTCGACCTCCTTCTTTAGGGCTTGAGATCGGTCTTTTTCAAGCAGTCTCCTTTTTCGGTGCACTAGTGGGTAGATTTTGTCCACATTGAGGACATGGCTTATTACATACGGAGAAATTCCAACCATGTCCTTATGTGACCAGGCAAAGATGTCCTGGTTCTTCTTCAAAAATTCTACCAACCATGCCTTAATTTACAGCTTTAGCTCCTTCCCGACTTTGATTACTCTAGTCGGGTCCTCCTCATCTAGTAGGTCCTTGTCAAGATCTTTAATTGGTCCTACCTCCATGACGTCATCCCCAAAGCAAGGATCGATGTCATTTCCCTCACTTTGGGAAACTTGCTATAACAACAAATCTTTGTTAAAAGGTGCCGCCGGCTCCAGTAGAGTGTTTATTTCAACGTCAACTTCCATGTTGACAACCTCATTAGTTCCTTCATTCCCTTCATAGAGGGTTACTACCATGTTTTTTACGCATGGTCCTTTCTTTGCCTTGACCACTGACGCATTATAGCATTCTTGTACCTCCCTTTGATTACCATGTATGCATCCTTGCCCTGCGGTTGTGGGAACTTCAAAGACAGATGCCAAATAGACACTACTGCGTGTAATGCCATCAAGAGGGGTCTCTCAAGCACTATGTTGTAATTTTATGAGAAATCTACCACCAGGAACTCTATCATCACACTCTCGTGCCTCGGGGTATCCCCCATCGTGACCAGTATATCACTTGGGAACAAAGTGTCAAGTCCTTGACTGTGAGCTTCATCTTCTCGAGGGATGATTTGTAGATGATATGTGACCAGGAAAAGACGTCCTGGTTCTTCTTCAAAAATTCTACCAACTGTGCCTTAATTTTCACCTTTAGTTCCTTCCCTACTTTGATTACTCTAGTCGGGTCCTCCTCATCTAGTAAGACTTCATCAAGATTTTTGATTAGTCCTACCCCTATGACGTCATCCCCAAAGCGAGGATCGATGTCGCTTCCCTCACTTTGGGAAACTTGTTACAATAACAAATCTTCATTAGAAGGAGCTCCCGACTCCAGTAGAGTGTTTCCTTCAATGTCAACTTCCATGTTAACAACCTCATCAGTTCCTTCGTTCCATTCAGAATAGGTCACAACCATGTTGTTTACGCATGGTCCTTTCTTGGCTTTGACCAACGACACATTATAGCATCCCCGTGCCTCCCTATGGTTACCCTGTACACATCCTTGCCCTGTGCTTGTGGGGAACTTCAAAGACAGATGCCAGATGGAAATTTCTGCGTGTTATGCCATCAGGAGGGGTCTCCCGAGCACTGTGTTGTAAGCCGATGAGCAATCTACAACTAGGAACTTTGTCCTCACAGTCTCGTGCCTAGGGGCATCACTCATAGTGACCAGTAGTTTGATAGTTCCTGCTGGTGCTAGGCATTCTCCTGTGAACCAATATATCACTTGGGAAAAAGGTGACAGGTCCTTGACCGTGAGCTTCATCTTCTCGAGGGTTGATTTTTATATGATATCTATTGAGCTTCCCATATCCACCAAGCATCTCTTCACTTGGGCATTGCGCGATTTGAATGGTATGGACCAGAGGGTCACTGTGGGGGTACCTCACGTGTCTGGTGTCATCCTCCGTAAAAGTGAGAGTTTCACTTTCATACTTTGGATTTTTTGGAGACCGCTCCTTGACTGCCTTGCATTGGGAAGACTCCTCTTCCTCATGTCTTAGGGTTCTTGCATATCACTTATGAGCGTTGTTACTACTGCCTGCTATGTGGGGCCCCCACATATGGTGTCCAATATGAAGTCCACGGTTTCTGGCTCTAGTGGTGGACTCCTCTGCCTTCGGAACTCTGGATTCCTGCTCGGGGTTTCGATCTTGACTCGGTACCTCGAGAGTTTTGATGATTGGATGAGAAACTCTATCTCATCCTTCAACTATTTGCACTCGTATGTGTCATGCCCATAATCATTATGGAAATGACACAACTTATTCTTGTCCCTCTTTCCTTCTGAGCACAAGGGTGGTGGCTTTTGGTATGGTACCTCCTGGTATGTTTCCAAGTAAATCTCAGTCCTTTTTGTAGGCAGGACAGTATAATTGGTGAACCTGGGCTAGTACAGCTTGTTCTTAGACTGTTTGTCGGTTGGTGCTGACTTAGCCTTCTTTTCTCCACTCTACATGTCCCTTGAGGTACTCCTCTTCTTACCGTTGCCCCCGATGTTGCCCTGAGGGTTTCCGTCATTCTTGCCTTCCTTGATAGTGGTCAAATGGTTTATGACTTTTTCTACCTTCATGATAGCACCATCTAGCTTCATGTATTGGTCTGCTCAATCCAGGAACTCCTGAAAGGTGTTGATGGGGTTCCTGTGTATGCTATCCCACAAGGGATTAGGATAAATTATTCCTACCAAGATGGCAACAAACTTCCCTTCATCTCCTACTGTGGATGCTCAGTTTGCTTCTCTCATGAATCTTTGGATGTATTCCTTCAGGGATTCGTGAAAGTATGTTTTTGGATTTCGTACTCTCAATGAAAGCACCAAAATGTTGACCTGTGAAATTGGCCAATGGTCGTATGTACAGTATACGACACCTTTTGAACGAAATAAATATAATATACGACAAAGTACAAATATCTAAACTAACACACATAAATTTATAGTGGTTTAGCCCTATTTTGATGAATAGTACTAACCTAATCCACATAGTCTTTAGTATTGAATCACTCGATAGACAATTACACAGATGACCTAAAGAGTTCACTCGTCACCAATTTTTCCAGAGTTTCTCCCTTGAAAATATCTGTCTAAAAATCGATCTCAAAACCCACCCCCTTAAATGAAGCTTTGGGTCCTTTATTTATAGTACCCAGAAGCTGTTACATGATCATCAAGACTTGGGATCGTGGTTTGGTACACGATCATTGTGAGTGGAGATACGTGTCCACCTCCCCATGATTATGAGATCGTGGGTCTTTTTGTTGTTTCTCTAGATCGTGGTTGACTATGCATGATTGAAACCTTCGGGAAAATGTTAAGTCTTGGTTGGTCTATGAGACTTAGGTGCTAGGCCTGATGAAACTATGGGTGCTAGGCCTGCTGATCTTCTAGGTGCTAGGGCTGATGACCTTCTGAGTGCTAGGCCTGTTGACCCTCTGGGTTATAGGCCTACTGATCTTCTGGGTGCTAGGCCTGATGACCTTTTGCTTGAATGAGCATGAACTTTATCCAGCAAAGTGTATTTGGGAGTTTGGGTCGACCACCCTATGTGGCTCTTGAGCATGCCAGGCCGACCACCCCTAGGGGTTGGAGTCTAGCTGACCACCCCTAGGGGCTAGGGCCAGGCTGACCACCCCTAGGAGGTTTAGGCCTGATCGACTTTCTATAGGTCCTAGACCTATCCTTTGTTGTTCATCGGTATTTTTTCAATACATTGTCGTTTTTCCATGACTTGTGATGCCACGTACCGCTTTCTCATTCGTCACATCATCTCTTGAATTTTGAGGGATAACAATCATCATTATGATATTATTATCATATTACTATTATTATTAGGAATAATAAGGAAATATATAGTCTCTAATATATATTATGTAATAACAAGAAGAAAACAAGAGAATGAAAAATTCAGAAAAAGTTTCAGAATTTGTCAAATAAGAAATTGTCATCTTCTTTTTCTTTCTAACATTTCTCAAGCCATAATCCAAGTTCTCATGTGCTCGGGTATACTTGTGATTTGTAAATTACAAACCCTTGTTCTCTATGTGTCAACACACATCTTGAGGTGTAGAGAACACTCTAGAAGATCGTGGTTTCAGTACTCAAAGTGTTGGATAGGATGATCGTTATATATATGGAAAGACTCAAGGACACTTGATAGGCTTCAAGAGGTAAATATTTATGTTCATAAATATTTGTATAAATGTGCTTATGATATATATATATAAGTATGTGTATAATTATATATATGTTGCTTGATTAATGATATTTCATATTAATGTTTCTGTCTGAATGTTTTTCGGAAAAAATTTGTGTTTATAAAACTGGGCCCACCACGCCATTTTTCACTGTGCACTCTAATTGTTTTTCCAACACTGATATGTTAGAAAAATTCAAGGAAATATTAAAGAAACTCGAGCAATACAATTAGAAAAAATATGGTACCCATATCTACACTACTATTAGAGCAAGGCAAATAGAAAAGATTATTTCTACACTTAGCTACTGGTGAAGTTATAATGTAATTATTAGTTGGTATGTCCTCGGCATCGTTGGAAAAAAAAAGGAGACGTTCAGGAGATCTACATCCTTGGCCAACACTTGTTTTCCCTTCTCTTTAACTTCAGAAGGTGTTGGAACTCTGGCACGAGGAGGATCTTTCTGCTCCCTTATGCTTATTCCCACTGTTCTTCTCCTCGTGGGAGTAGGGGTAGCCTGGAGCTGCTCATTTTGCCCCATCTCCTCACCAACTTCTTCCTCAGCAAATCTTCCACCAGACGTGCTCTCGGTGGTAGCGTCTTTGGTAGTCTGGTGGGCCTTGAGGAGGCCAACCAACCTAAGGTTGGCATTATTTACTAGTAGCCTACAAATTTTCTCATCATGTGTAAGACTGTCTAGCATGGCTACTCAAGTATGTATGCCAGGAGTGGGAGGAGGCCTTTCCCATGGACCTAAACAACGAAGTAAAATAAGCTAAGTACTAATTTATAAGAGAAATAAAATAGAAGAAAAACAAGGAAAGATTTTCTGCAACCAAGTCAGTCATCAGAAAGTATTCCTTAAGGTAGGTGCCCACATTGCTCCAAAATGTGGGCTCAGTTAGGAACACTCTGTTAGGATTTATGACCTAAAAGCATGCAAAGACATTTTATTGATTTAAATAAAGGCACAATTTTATTGTATTTGAATGTTATAATTATTATTTGAATAATTTATATAAATATAAAGAAAATTTCATATTCATTTATAAGGATATGATCTTCTATTAGTACGAGAGAATTAAGATCATATACAATGAATAAAATAGTCAGTAATATATTGAAGTAAGGAATCTTTAATGAATGGTTACTAGTATAGTTTACTAGGCATACATGATGCAAGTAGTCTAGATTCAGATTACTGAAGTGGATAGACATCTTCGAAAAGGTATTGTATATAATAGAGATTATACATGATAGGACATATATGAATTAAATATCTTTATAAACTTACCATTTTCCATAAAGATTTTATTCTTATTATAATAGATGATCATTACCGTTTATCGATATGGATTAAAGCAAGCATCTAGATCTTGGAATATAACCTTTGATGAGACAATTAAAACATATGGCTTCGAACAAAATGTTAACGAAGCGTGTGTGTATAAATATGTCAAAGGTAAAGTGGTGGTTTTCTTAGTTCTTTACATGGATGACATTCTCCTCATTGGTAACAATGTAGAGACACTGTCAAACGTGAAGAAGTTGTTAGTTGAAAAGTTACAAATGAAAGATTTGGGCGAAGGGAGCTATGTTCTAGGAATCCAAATCCTAAGGGATAGGAAGAACAGTAACGACCCAAAATCACTAATAAGGCTTAAGGGCCTTGATTAGTGTGCCGGGAGGGCATAATTGGTATATGTGTGATTAAATGGTTAAAATGCATGATTATGTGGCATGCATGATTAATATGATTATATGGATATATTAGAGGCATGTTTATGAGTAATAGATATGCATGTGGGCCATTTATAGCTTATAAGGGCATATTTGTAATTTTTGCCCGTTGAGAGCATAAATGTGATTATTTATGATAAATTGTTGAGAATACATTATTATGTGGATATATTTGCAGCATATGGCTCGAGACAGTCCTAGTGAGCGGATTAGTGAAATAGTCACAGCGGGGTTTAATACCCGGCTCGAGGGGAGCCTGGGGGTATTTTCTGGGAATTTAGAGAACATCGTGGGATTTATAGATATTGGATAAGTACTTGGTAATTAATTTGACATGACGGTATTAATTGGTAGATATTAGGAACATTCGAGGAATTAGCGGGAACCAAGAGTGGAATGACTATTTTACCCCTAGAGATAGTTAGAGGATTGATAAGCTTAATGGGGCATTATAGTCTTTTTGGGGTGTGGGAGATACACTTAGAGGAAAAGGAAGTAACCATAAACCTTAGGAAACTTCACAAAATAACTCATTCTCTCCCACTCACTTTCTCACTCTCACTCTCCCTTGAGAATCCAAGTGAAGCTTAAAGATATAGGAGGTGACAAGCTGAGTGTTTTGCTGAGCTTCAGCTGGGAAACTTTAGGAGATAAGCTCTAGAAGTGAAGGCTTGAAACTAAGGGGAGAAACAGAAGGAAAGTTAGGGTGTTTAAGCTGGAAATTAGAGGAGAAGTCAAGAATTAAGCGAGATTTGGGCTGGTTCAAGCTAAGGAAAAGTTAAGTTAAAGACAATCAAAGACTTCTGGGGAAATTAGATCATCAATTCAGGTAAGGTTCCAACTTTCATTCACTGATTTGAGCTGGGTAGTTTTGAAGTTTAGAACATGTGTAGAATTATGGGCTTTTATTGGATTTAGGTTTATAGATCTAGGTGATGAATTGTAAGCAATTTTAGTAGAGTTTGCTGGGTTTTACTGTGCCTAAAATATGTGATTAAAGGTCCTAACTCATATCTAGGCTTTGTTGTGGATTTGAGGTTTGATAAGAATGAGATTCTGGAAAAATTGGCTGGAAAGGGTTGGAGAAAACCCAAAATTTATGGGGTCGAAGGGGGCGCACCACGACGCGTTTGCCTAATAGGGCCTGAGTATGCTCTCTGACATAGGGGCGCGTCGCGACCTTAAGAGGCAAGTCGCGACCCACCTCCCCTATGGCTTGGGTTCTTGGTCTCTGACTTAGGGGCAAGTCACGACCCTAGGAGCCAGGTCGCGGGCCACTAAGAGGTTTTGCCCTAGATTGGTTTTTGTGTTTGGTGAGGCTTAGGGGTTTGAACCTAAGTGCTCGGGACAATTTCTACTACCCGATTTAGTGGAAATTGAGGTCCCGGAGGCTCATTTTTATCTCCTATGTATTTATTTTTATTAGAAGTTGATAAATACATATTGGCCACTATGACTAGGTTTATCGCCAAGGCTCAGGACTGAGGATCGTGCTCGAGACCGCTATATTATCTCTGTTATCCAAAAAACAAGCACGAATGACGTGGCAAATGATTCCCGGACACGTGGCTGACACTTGGCGAAACTCTGTTAGGGTATCGACCAGAAGACAAATTACAAGCAGTAGGCAGTCGAAACTTACCTGCGACCAGTATGGTCACAGGTTCTGCGTACCTCATGATATTTTTATAAAGATCTTTATAAATCCCAAAATTGAATCCCACGATTTCCTGAGTATCCGATTATTTAGGAAATAATATCTGTAACAAATTCATGTAATCCCCCTTGAGCCTATAAATAGAGAAAGATAGCTCAAGGAAGGGACTTTTGGCTTTCGAATTATTTGAGACTAGAGTGATTCTATTTGAGATATTGTCTTGTTCTTCAGAGGTTGGTGAAACTCATTGAACCACTAGTTCTTTTGATCACTCCTTTGAATCATATATCAATAACAATTCAAGTGGGCGTAGGTTATTACCAGATTTTGGGGCCGAACCACTATAAACTCTTGTGTTCTTTATCATTTCGTCATCACGTTATTTCCAACATGTCTTTCCACATCAAGCAAATTTGACCCTGTGTCAGTTGGCCAAAATCAGGGTCAACATTCTGGTGCTTTCGTTGAGAGCTTGATATAGCATTGTTGAAGAAGACCAATGGCGAAAACTACCAGGAAAACTGGACAGGCGGCCGGCGCTGCACCATCTAACCCGCCTCCTCCCAACGTGGCTGAGGATGAGCCACATTTGGAATTTGATGAGGAAGAAATGGACGACGCGATGCTGAAAAGTACCCTAGGGGTATTGCAGGAGGAGCTGGCCAATCTAAGGGCTAGCCAGGAAAGTGCTGCTGAAATCATGGCGCGACAGCAACAAGAAATTGAACGGCTGTGCTTGGAGCTGAGTGAAAGGCAGGCGGAGATGGACCGTCGCCAGAGCGAGGCCATGGCAGCCCTCGAGGTAGCCTTGCAATTGGCTAGGAATCAGGCTGCACCTGCCTCGCAGCCTGATCAACCCGCGAATTGGCCACCCCACAGGGGTCCTAATCCTAGCCCGCCTATCGAACCCTCAAGCCCACAAAGGCCCGAGCAGCCACCAGCACCTTAGGATGATGTCCCGCTAGGAGACCCTGAGGCACAGCCTCCATCCCAAGCTGGTCGCGGCAATCCCCCACAGCAGAGGCAAAATAGGACCGGGCAGCAGCTTCGCAGTCCTAGACGCCATAGGGGCGACGAGCCAAACCCTCCGAGCAGAGGACAGCATCCTCCTGGCAACAGGAGGAACTCAGAGTTAGGCTCTACGGTCCGAGGCCCCCCACAGCATGGTAATGCACGGAGACCTAACAACCAACGTAGACCACCCTCTAACGCTTGGGAGGTTCCAGCTTGGGAGGTTCCAGCCCGGGAAGGCAATCGATGGAACAGTTGATCCCACCATAGCCAATCAAGATTCAGAGACGGCCATGGTTATAATGAGGCTGACACAAGCAGAGGAAATGCCGGTCGGAGGAATGAAGAAAGGGGTGGAGGCAGGAGCCAATCACCTCAGGATGACCAACCCGACAGACGGGACGCTGGGGGGCAGCCTAGACAAAATAACGTCTTCAACCGGCTCGAAGCTACCGAGCAGTGGAGGAGAGACGAGGACTTAAGAGATATACTCAACGATCGCCGCGAGCGGCACAGTGAGTACGTGCCCCCAGCACCAGAGGCCACGGCGATTCCTAGCGCTGTGCAGGCCCAGATAGATGCCCTCAACCAGGCAGTGCAGCAACTAGTCGGGGGAAGAACATCTTACATCGACCAAGACAGGAGGAAAGGCACTCTTTTCATCCAGAGGATAGCTATGGCAGAAACTCCTAGCAAGTTTAAAATTCCTACGCTTCCGAACTTTGATGGGTATGGTGACCTGGTATCTCGCGTCAACAAGTTTGAGATACAAATGGACATTCAGAAAGTGTCCGAAGACGCTCGGTGCAGGATCTTCCCTGCAACGCTTTCTGATGCCGTACAGGAGTGGTTTTTCAAATTCCCTCCCGCAAGTATAGTTTCCTGGGAAATGTTTGTAAAGGAATTTTACGGACAGTTCTACGCGGGTCGTGTGCACCCAACTGAAGCAAACCAGCTGGTTGAAATACGCCAGCAAGATGGAGAACCACTGAAGGACTACGTCCAGCGCTTTATGTGAGCAGCTGCTGGAGCAAAAACAGTGGGAGACGAAGGAAAGATGATGGCCATAACCGCAGGGGTGAAGCGCCGCACTCCTCTCTAAAACAGCCTCCGAAAACATGGGGTTAGAACTACCCAGGAATTCTTGGATTGGGCTGATCGCTACATCAAGCTCGAAGATGCCATCGCCGACGAAGGAAAACCTCCAGGCAAGGACAAGGGGACCGCCGAACCCGCCAAAGCTGGCAATGGGTCCAAGCCCAACGGCAAAGGCAACGGTAACGACAACGGCAATGGCAAAAATGGGGGGAAACAGCCACACAATGAGCCTTCCACCTCTGACAATAAATGAGCCAAGGGTAACCGTTATGAACCTCGGTTCACTAACTATACTGCCCTAGTTGAGTCTCGGGGAGAAGTTTATCAGGCCACGAGTTCCAGCGTGCCTTATAAGAAGCCTGCCCCCATTCGAAAGGATATTTCGAAAAGAGACACTACCAAGTTTTGTCGTTATCATAATGACTACGGGCATGATACCAATGAATGCAACCAGCTGAAGGATGAGATCAAGTTCCTTATTAGACAAGGACACTTGAGAAGATATATACGAGCCTTGGGAAATTCCCAATGAGAAGCTCTAGGTGGCAACAAGCAAGCGCCCACGCGCCAATGCTCGCCACCTTTGCAGCCTGACCCCATAACTGGCACGTTGTTAACCATCTGTGGAGGCCTGCACCTCGCGGGAAACAGCGAAAAGGCCAGAGAATGATATGCTCGGACTCTGCGCCACGACCAGGACATCGAGATGATGACTGTGGATGACTGCGTGCCGAAGAAGGCTCGGTCAGAGGAAGGCGAGATAATCTTCTCTGATAGCGTTGCCCAACACGTCCGGTTCCCACATTCCGATCCGCTGGTCGTGGATATCCAAATGGCCAACATGATGGTGAAGAGAGTGCTGGTTGATACAGGAAGTTCGGTGAATATCCTGTATAAGTCTTCCCTGGAATGCATGAAGTTGTCCGTTAAGGACCTGGAGCCCTGCAATCAAATGATATACGGCTTCTCTGGTGAGGGACTCGCCCCCGCAGGGTCAATCAGACTACCAGTGACAGCAAGTGCAGCGCCTGTTACCAGGACATTACTCACTACTTTTATAGTAGTT